>NW_017728916.1:17603243-17619202 GCF_001723895.1 Crocodylus porosus
CACTGTTGCAGGGTTAAGTGTGCAGGATTTGAGACAATACAGTCTCCCTGTGCCTTTTACTTGAGCTCAAATAAACTCTGTCTGCTTCTCCCCCCAGTGTGTTTATTTGGCGCGACGCACACCGGGCAACGAACCCAATTGTTGCCTCCCTCGGGCACCTTGTGCCGGCAACAGGAGGGAACATATTTTTAAATTAAAAAACAAACAAACCCTGGGTGGGGGTGGTGTTGCTATAGACCTAATACTCCACATGCTAAGATGCATGTAATGCCTGTGTAATGATAGACAGATTTAGACTTACATTGAGTGAAGATCAGAATCAGGTCCTTGGACTATGTGTGAGGCCTTGTAAATCAACTGTTTGCATAAAGAAATTAAAACACAGAGTATAGATAAAATATTTAAAATACAGAGTACTCACATCCTATTAACAGAATTCCAGAATTATCTAGGTTAGTTGCTTATTGAAGCCTGGGGCCTTTTTACACATGTCTATTGAGTAATTCCAATAGAACATTTCTTGATATTGAAATAAGCATGTTTTCTCTCTGTCTCTCTCTCTCTCTTTTTATAGTTTACAGAGACAGATAAGCCTGCTTTTCACTAAAAGTCAAAAAATCTATAATCATGGTACAAAATAGCATTTTAGAGTGGGCTTTTTTTCTATATTGTCTTTTTCAGCTAGGGTCCTTACCTTGCTTACCCTGCCTTGACTGAGGAAGGAATTATGAACATAGGAAAGCCAATATTATTAGAGCTAAGTGGGAATTTTTTTCTTTTTCTTGTCATAAAATTCCAATTTTCAAAGCTATAACTTTTTTCATAAACATACAGTTTTGACATGTTTATTCCAGAAAGGTTTCCAGCATACAAGATGGAATTTCTGGTCAAAATCAACCACCCATGAACAATTTATAGCCAGGCTATTACATAACTTGTTTGCAATATGGATGATAGAGGGCCATATCCCTACTTTGTTGAATTCAAACTCACAACTTGAGGCTATTGGCTATTCTCTAGCAACTTTCTCTCAGTGTCTTATTTTGAGAATATTCCTTTGGCCAAAGACTAATTCTCTTGCCTTGTTGTGACATGGAAAATCTAAGTACCAATCTTAATGACTCTATTGCATGCTTGCTCTCTCTACATTCATAACTGTCTTTTCCTACCAAACCAGCAGTCACTGAAGCATCTAATTGCTTCAGCTGAGAGACCAAGAAAAACTGTCCTCCTGAAATCAGTTGTGTAGTACAGTAGTAGGAAATAGAATGAGGGTACTGAGACTCAAGAAGAGGATTTTATACTTTAAACCTTCCTTATAGCATTTCAGTGTGTTGCCTTGGCATTAGAGTCCACACAATAGGGGTCTGAGAAAGCCTCTACTGATCTTTCACTTTCTAACAAAATTCTTCACAATTGGCACTGCATTATGCTTCATGCAGCAAGAGCAATTGCCCATTTTAAAAAAGGTTCCAGATCTGTCTTTCTTTCAGTCTTACACCCACGTGAAGCTTTATCTTCCCGTCTCCTTACCCCATGTCTATTCTTTGTTTGTTTGCACATCTTTTCTTCTATTTCATGACTCATTTTTTTCCTTACAGCTCCTGTTCAATATATTGCTCTGTGAAATGCATACTTCATGCAGATCACTGTGGAAATTCAGGGGGAAGACTTGGTGTTTGGCAGAGAGATGCTAAACTGTCAGCTCCCTTTTCAGAACATCTACAAGCTCCGCCACTTAACCATAGCACACTGAGAGCTACTTTTATATAAAACTCAAAACTACTTGTTCCATGGTATTACAAATGTGAGTGACTCACTAAATGCGGTACATACACAATACCTATGAAGCATGCATGGAATGTAAAAAGGAACTATGGAGAGGTTCACTTTTGGTTGAGAAGAGGATCAGATTATACCTCAGCGTGTCACACAAATGTAGATACCACAGCCTCACCCTCAAATGTATTACACATTCTTACATAAATCTCTTTACTTCAATTAGATACATCCACAGTATCTTAGGAGCAGACCTAGGAACTGGTGTGCTGACACTCATGAACAATATGCTTCCAAGCCTTGATTCAGCCAAGTGGTGAAGTGTATATTATAATCATCTCAAGTCAATCAAGCATTTAATCATCCTGAAAAAATGCTTTGCTGACTCAGGTCCACAGAACCTAGTTTTGTAAGTCTTTTAAGCAGTATTTGGAAAGTGCAACTCTGATGGTGCCTTCAATACTAAAGCCTACAGTGTATACTATATGTTTTGATCATACACATGCTTTGTGTGTGTGAATAGTTACATGACTTCAGTAGAACTTCTCATAATGTATAAACATGTGCCAGAAGGTCAGAGTATAGGTGAGACAACGTAACTGTTACTGTCTTCACATCTCATCAGCTAACAGCAAGATTATTTACCCATGCCCCCAGTATATTAACCTGGGGCCATTAGATATGCCTAGCATATGTTGGTTTCATTGTATCTAAGGAATTGTGTTGTTGTTGTTGAATAAATATATGAACACTGTCCAGGAATACAGAACGTGGTAGTTAAGTTGTAACCCAGAGTAAGAAAGGAAAACTAATAATTAAATGTGATGATCTATTTTTTACCTCGCATTGACATTCTTCTGTTCAGAGTAACTATCTCTGACGAGTATGACATCGTCTATCTTCTAAATAAGAACCCTCACTGGCATAAAAAACTCAAACAAAAGTAATCAACACCTTGAAGTGTAGGTCATTAAATTGCCTCCTGGGTCATATACATATTTTTTTCCTATTTTCCTATTTTCTTTTATGATGCAATAGGCCTGGTCTTTGGTGTGCATCTGAGAATCAGTTAACTCCAAATGGGGTGTGTGAACTCATGTGAGGGGAATATAATATAATTCCTGAAGCTGCCGTAAACTGCAGAATAATTAACAATGAACATTGATGTTGCCTGTGAAAAGTCTCAGCCAATACCATTTAGTGCAAACAAAAAACAAGAACAAAATAAAACAAAACAAAATCTTGGTTTGGTAGTCTGGACTAAGCACAATTTAGAGTAATTTCTGTTACTTACTGAGCTTTTGGTACCAGTGGCTAATCAGTTCAATATTAGAATTTTTCACATTAGTAGATGATGCTTTGATGCCACAGGAACCTGCTGTGTCTTAGATTCTTGGAAGCTACAGAACATCTTGTCCTGAATACCTTTTAACATGCTCTGGGCATGTCTACATGAGATGCTTCATTGCTGTAGCAATGAGCTATGGTGACATAGCTCGTCACTACAGCGACATAGCGGTGGGCACAAACTGTGATGCTGATGCTACAGTGCAGTGGGTTATTGCTACTGTGTACTAGGGTTGGAAACGACCCATGTACTACTGGAACTGCACAGTAATGGTGGTTACTGTACAATCATTTAGTGCTTGAATGTCTGAGCAGTAACAACTGCTCATTTGGGCACATGTATAGATACTCCCACTGCAAATGAAGCATTTAGCTACTATATCTACACAGTCTTCTTACATGGAGCATGCCTTGACATAATTAAGGGGCGTGTGTGCTACCAATGACCCTGATGGTGGTGCCATCTGGACTTTTTCACTCCTGGTAGGGTCACCCATGGCAAAGAATGAGGTTTCCAGAATAATAACAATTCAAAAATACAATCCAATTTGTATGTGGGGGTGAGAAGCTCACTGGCCAAGTTTGTGGATGACACCAAGTTATGGGGACACGTGGTTATGCTTGAAGATAAGCTACAGATACAGGCAGACCTAGACAGGATAGGAAGTTGGGCAGACTGGAATCTGATGAAGTTTAACATCAAAAAAAAAAAGAGGGCTCCACCTCAGGATGAGCAACCACCAAGACACCTACAGGCTTGGTAGCACTAAACTGATTAGCACTATGAATTAAGGGGACCTAGGAGTAATAATAGACCACAATATGAATATGAGCCAGCAGTGCGATGCTGTAGCCAGAAGGGCAAATAATACTTTGGCATGCGTCTCCAGCAAAGCCAAGAAGGTGATTCTTCTACTCTACTCTTCATTAGTGAGACCTCAGCTGGAGTACTGTGTCCAGTTCTGGGCTCTACACTCAGGATCTCAATATTGTGCTATTAGACAGGAAGGTGTGACACAACTGCATGTATACAGACACACAAATCAATTAGGCGCATACAGACACACATACTACCAGCTTAGGCACATACACATCCAAACCAGCCTAGGTACATGCATACCTATCACCAATTCAAGCACATACGCTATACACCCCAAAAGTTAGACACAGATCACTAATTCATATATCATGCACACAATGACATACACACACACACACACACTCACCAGTTCACACACATACAACTCACCTACATATACACACAGGTAAGTTGCTCACTTGGATGGTACAGTGTCTGTGTCTGCTTGGAGTACGTGGGGGATGGCTCAGGTGAGAGTTAAAGTGTAGGGAGTAAACATTGCCAGACCTGGAATTAGAACCAGTGGACTACAGAGAAGCTGGCTGAGGAACTGAGGCTTGGTTTTACTTAAGGTAGACTGGGACTGGAAACTGAGGCAGAAAGTTGAGATATTGTGGGGAGGGTGGGCAGAACAGTGGTGGCAAGGAGGAGACAGCCAGGAAAGAATCATAGAAGTAGGGTCGGAAGGGACCTTGTAGATCTTCAAGTCCAACCCCCCGCCTGGGCAGGAGAAAAGACTGGACTCAAATGAGTCCAGCCAGGTAGTCATCAAGCCTCTTCTTAAAGATCCCCAAGGTAGGAGCCAACACCACTTCCCTAGGAAGTTGGTTCCAGTTCCTAGCCGCCCTAACTGTGAAGTAGTTCTTGCGGATGTCTAATCTAAATCTACTTTCTAATAACTTGTGTCCATTTTTCCTTGTCATGCCAGGGGGTGCTAGGGCAAACAGTGTTTCCTGTAAAACGTTCTGGTCCCCCCTAGTGAGTTTATAGACAGTCATCAGGTCCCCCCTCAGCCTGAGGCAGAAACGTGGTTGCTCAGGGGAAAAGGAAAAGGCAGTGGGGATAAGACAGTAGCAAAGAAACAGGGGGTTTGGAGGCAGAGAGGAGCTTAGGACAGGTGTGGAGGTGGCAGTGAGCCAGAAGCAGGAGTGGGAGAAATGAGACAGAAGTTAGAGGAGCAGAGACTGGAGCAGGGTCAAGCCATAGTAAAGCAAAACCCATCTTAGGGGTCCAAATAACAGTTTTTATTAACACATTATATGGCACCATGAAGTTATTGGTTCACACACACACACTCAAGCACTCACAATGGCAGCAGGAGAAAGAAACTCAGTGGAAGGGTTGGAGTCCAGGTAGGGAAGAGAAGCAGAGTCCAAGTCCTTGGTTTAAGAGGGGGTAGGGGGTGATACCTATCCAGGATGGAAAGGGGTCCTTGTTCAGTAGGTGTTGTCCAGAGGGGGGTTGCCGGCAGGGCGTCTGGGTGGATACGTGGTGTGGCATGGTGCTGGTTCAGATGGAGAGGGCATCCCTCTGGGTCTGTCTTCACTGTCCCTTTTTATAGGGGCAGACCTTGTGTGACCCTAGTGACAGGAGGCATGCCCAGGCAAAGGTCATCCCCTGGTGTACTGAGCATGTGTGCTCCACGCAGGGACATGCAGTTTCAGGTGTCTGTAATGGTGGGGTACAATGGTAGAGTTGCGGGTTCTGCAGGGTCTTTTGTCTTTCAAATGCTGGTTTCTTGTCTCTGTTCCTGGGTGAGGTCCATGGTTCCTGGATGAATCAATGTGAGGTGATGGCCTGGTTGTTACAGGCCATTCAGTTGAGGCCTGCTACCATTGTATTTCAATCATTCCCAATCACTCTCATTCATCCAGGAACCAATTTACAATGGAGGGGTACATGAATCATACAGTTGCAACACAGGGGATGCCTGGGCACGGGACACAAGATGAAGGCTAGGCATACAAAATAGAAACTTGACATGACTTATGCTAACTTACATATATAGAACTAAAACAGTAATCACACAGTATAAAAGCAGTACAAACCTAATCATTATCACTTATAAAACAGTGGGGATTGACATCAAAATAGGGAACTTATTTTCAAAGAGGGGAGAGAAAAATAAAACTTACTACCCAAAATAAAATGTTAAAGCTTATCCTACATCTTAGATTACTTGTATTTACCTATGGGGAATAGAGAGGGAGAGAAAAAGTCAGAAATGGTTGGGGAAGGAGAGGGAAAACATTTTAAAATAAATTTTAAAAGGAAAAACTGGGGTTTTTGCTACACACTTAACAAGGACATGCATAAGCTTGAGAAAGTCCATAGAAGAGCTACCCATATGGTCAGAGGCTTGCACAGTAAGCCACACAAGGAAAGGCTGAGGGATCTGGGCCTCTTCAGCCTGAAGAAAAGAAGGCTGAGAGGAGACCCGTTAACTGCTTACCACTACACTAAGGCAGTACACCAAGGGCTTAGTGAGAAACTGTTCAACAGGGCACCCAAGGGAAAAACTAAGAGTCACGGCCACACACTCCTGGAAGAGCAATTCAGGCTCAACATTAGGAAAAACTTCTTCACAGTCAGGGTGTCCAGACTGTGGAATAGGCTCCCTTCAGAGATGGTGCAATCACTTACCCTGGAAATCTTCAAGAGGAGACTAGGCAGTCACCTTGCTTGGGTCACTTTACCCCCGGTTATCTTTTCTGCTTCATGCAGGGGGCTGGACCCAATGAACTTCCAAGGTCTCTTCCAGACTTACAATTTATGAATTTATGAATGTTTGTGTCTGCTTTTGTCAGCCCTGTTGCTTGTTCCATTTCAACCATGTAATATGTTTCTTATTAAGCCCAGGATAGAGCACAAGAAAACTGGAGGATTGTGGGCTTAACTGCAAGACAGTTAGGTGAGTAGGAACTGGCTATGGGGTAGGACCCAGAAAGTTCTAATGAGTGGATATGACATCCTGGTGAGAGCTGGCCAGCAGTATTCCTAAGAGGTTTGTGCTTGGTCCACTGATTTTCAACATCTTTACCAATGATTTGGATGTGGGGGTGAAAAGCTCATGAGCCAAGTTCACAGATGACACCAAGTTATGGGGCAGCATGGTCACACTTAAAGATAGGCTGCAGACACAAATGGAACTAGACAGGGTGGCAAGTTGGGCAGATCCATATGAAGTTCAACATCAAGAAATGTAAAGTGCTCCACCTGGGGATGAACGATCCCTTACACACCTATAGGCTTGGTAGTGCCAAACTGACCAGGACCATGAAACAAAGGGACCTGGGGGTAATAATTGACTACAGTATGAGGATGAGCTGGGGAACTTGATAGTGGCTTATCACTACATTAGGGGCATACATCAAGGGCTTAATGAACAATTGTTTACCAGGGCACCCGAGAGGAAAACTAGGAGTAATGGCCACAAACTCCTGGAAGATCATTTCAGACACAATGTTAGGAAAAACTTCTTCACAGTTAGAGTTTCCAGACTGTGGAATAAGCTACTTCCAGAGGTGGTGCAATCACCTACTCTGGAAATGTTCAAGAGGAGACTGGATGTAACCTTACTGGGGTCACTTGGACCTAGTTGTCTTACCTGCTTGGTGCAGGGGGTGCTGGACCCGATGATCTTCCAAGGTCCCTTTCAGCCTTACAATCTATGAATCATAGAAAATTATTAATTAACAACAGATAAGTAACAGGAAAATATAAGCAATTGAAATAACAGCTACAACAAGTACTAGCACCAACTAAAGATCTAGTAACTTTTATTATACTAAAGGAAAATCTTTATTGAATGGTGCTTCAGATTGCCATAAGAGTGGGTCACACTAAAAAGGATTATTTGGTCATGGCTTACCTTCTGCTTTAAGGAAGGGAAGAGGGAGAAATGAAGGAGGAGAGGGTGATACTTATAACAAGGGTGGAGTGCTGTTACTTATGCACTATATGCACCCAGTTAGAAGAAGTCTGGGCAGGCAACCATGGCCACTCTTACAAGAGACAAGGTGGCATTTTCCTCCATTCTCCTGGTAAGTGGACGGGATAGGCATCATGAGGCCTGCATTGACATGGTTAACCTGTGGCTTCGGAGCTGGTGCCATGAGGCAGGCTTTGGGTTTTTTTACAATGACCCACGTTTTTGTATGGAGGGCATGCTGGGGTGGGAAGATGTGGGGCGAGGTGGAAACACTTAAAGGGAAAGAGAGGCTGCAGATAGATTTAGACAGACTACAAAAGTGGGCAGATGAGAATAGGATGGGATTCAACATAGACAAATGCAGGCTGCTGCACCTTGGGAGAAGGAATCACAGCATACATACAGACTGGGGAGTTCCTCTCTTGAAAGCACAGAGGTGGAATGGGATCATGGAGTCATTATTGACTCCAAGATACACATGAGCTATGAATGCCAGACCGCAGCAATATTATCTGCTATGGCTATTCTTTGTCATGTATTCAAAGGTGCATCTCATGCCAGTCCAGAGAGGTGATACTCCCCCTCTATGGGACTTTGGTCAGGCTGCAATTGGAGTACTGCATCCAGTACTGGGTGCTGCACTTTAAAAAGGATGTGGCCAGCTTGGAGAGTGTTCAGAGGAGGGCCACCTGCTTAGTGAGAGGGCAGCAGGACAGGCCCTGTGAGGAGAAACTGAGGGAACTGAACCTGTTCAGCCTCAGCAAGAGGAGGCTTAGGGGGGACCTGGTGGCTGCCTACAAACTCATCAGGGGAGTTCAACAGCAAATAGGTAGAGTCCTTTTCTCCCCAGCACCACCTGGGGTGATGAGGAACAATGGTAATAAGCTGATGGAGAATAGGTTTGAGTTAGAGATCAGAAGGCAATATTTTACAGTTAGGGTGGCCAAAATCTGGAAGCAACTTCCCAGGGAATTGGTCCTTGCCCCTACGTCCGGCAAATTCAAGAGGAGGTTGGATGATCACCTGTTTGGGGTCTTGTGAACCCAGTATTCATTCCTGTCTGTGGGAGGAGGTCAGGCTAGATGATCTGTTCAGGTCCCTCCTGACCCTAGCTACTATGAAACTATGAAACCCGCAGTGGTGAGAACTGGTGAAGCCTCAGGAGTCAAAGTTGATGGGGGTAATGGCTAGCTCTATAGTGGCCTTGCTATCAGTGCTCAGCCCATTGGAACTCCACGGTCACAGCATAGCCTAATATGCAACACCACACAACAATCACCCACACCAACTGACCAGCACACCACAAAGCTATTTTCATGGATTCATTCACCACAATAACAGTCTCTCTCTCTCAAAAATACACGGTCAGCATCCACACACACCAAAACCAGCCAGGCCAGTCCTCATGCTGTTGATCATGCTGTTGATCATGCACACTTCCACAACACGCACAGTCTCAATCACACCTAGTCATGCACTGAATCTCAGTTAGCCAGACCTTTTTAAAGGGATATACACATGGCACACCAGCGCTCTGCACATGGCACACTCTTGTGCAGTAGGTACCATTTCCAGTATCTTCTAGGTACCACTCCTCATGCTCTTGTCAATAGGTGAGGGCAAGTTCATGCTCTGACCTACTTAATATGCTAAGTTATTCCACCATGGCCTTAGAACCAGTTTTGGTTCCAACACTTGTTTGCTTATCTATTAACACTGAGCACAGATAGCCCCATCCTCTAGGCTGCTATCAAATCACCACTCAGTATTTTCTTCTCTGGACTAAATAAACCTAGTTCCCTACAACTTTCCTTAGATGTCATGTGCCCTTGCCCTGTAACCATTTTTGTTGCCCTCATCTGGACTCTCTCCAACTTCTCCTCATCCTTTCTACATTGTGGGGCCCAAAACTGGACACAACAGATTTTACCTCACCAGGGAAGAATAGAGGAGAATAATTACTTCTCTTGATCTGCTGCCAACACTTAATGCAGTCCAGTATGCAGTTAGCCATCTTGGTAACAAGGGAATTCTCTTGATTCACATCCAGCTTATTGTCCACTGTAACCCCTATGTCCTTCTTTGCAGAGCTGCTGCTTAGTCAGTCAATCCCAAGTCTGTAGTGGTGCATGGGATAGTTCCATTCAAAGTACAGGACTTTGAAGTTATCTTTATCGAACCTCATGAGATATTTTCGGCACAATCCTCCAGTTTTTCTAGGTCACTCTGGGTTTGTCTACATGAGATGCTTAATGCACAGTAGCCTAATAACCCTGTGCATGAGTGTGCTAGGTAAAAATTGTGGTAATACACATTTATAATACATATTTAGTTAGTACATTATTAAGTAAGTACTAAACTAAATGTGTAGTAACTACTGAATATTAATTAATGTGCAGACACACCCTCTGAATTCTAGCTCTACCCTCCAACAGATCTACTATACCTCATCTTGGTGTCATCTGCAAACTTGCTTAGGGTATAATTCATCATTAATGAACACCAGATCATTAATCAACACCAGATTGTTAATGAAGGTGTTGAAAAAAACCCAGCTCCAGGATTGACCCCTGGGGTGCTCCACTTGATATCCATTGACATTTAGACTCCAAACCATTGATCAGTATCCATTGAGTCTGATAATCTAGGCAGCTTTTATCCACTCTACAGTCCGTTCATCCAACCCATACTTCCTTAGCTTGCTTGCAAGCATGTTGTGGGAGACTGTATCAAAAGACTTGCTAAAATCAAAGTATAACATGTTCACTGCTTTTCCTACAAACACAGAGTTAGTTATATCATCATAGAAGGCAATCAGTTTGGACAAGTATAACTTGCCCTTAGTGAACCCATGCTGACTGTTTCTGGTCATCTTCTCCTCCAGGTGCTCAGAAATGTATTCCTTGAGGATATGGATTCCATGATATTTCTGTGGACTGACGTGTGGTTGACTGGTCTGTTGTTCCCTAAATCCTCCTTCTTTTCTTTCTTAAAGATGGGCACTATACTTGCCCTTTTACAATCATCCAGGACCTCCCCTGATCACCACAAGTTTTCAAAGATAGCCAGTGGCTCTGCAATCACATCAGCCAACTCCCACAGTACCCTCAGATGCATTACATCCAGCCCCATGGACTTGAACATGTCCAGCTTTTATAAAAAGTCCCTAACCTGTTCTTTCACCTTTGAGGGCTGCTCACCTACTCCCCAAACTGTGGTGCCCAATGCAGTAGTTCAGGTGCTGACCTTGCCCATGAAGATTGAGGTAAAAATGGTATTGAGTACCTCAGTCTTTTCCTCATCATCTGTCACTAGGTTGCCTCCCCCATTTATTAAGGGCCTCCCACTTCCTATGACCATCCTCTTGTTGCTAACATACTTGTAAAAAACTTCTTGTTACCCTTCATGCTCCTTCCTAGCTGCCACTTGGATTGTACTTTCACATTCCTGATTTAATTCCTGCCATTCCTGATTTCATTCCTGCATGCCTGAGTAAATTCTCTAGTCATCTATCCAAGGTTCCACTACTTCTAAGCTTCCTTTTTGTGTTTAAGCTCATTGAAGTGTTACCTACCAAGCCAAGCTGGTCACCTGCCATATTTTCAATTCTTTCTGCACATTGGGATGGTTTGCTCCTGCACCCTTCCTAAAGGTTTATTTAAAGGACAGCCAGCTCTCCTGGACTCCTTTCCACCTCAGACTGGCCTCCCAGGGGATCCTGCCCATCAGTTCCCTGAGGGAGTCAAAGTCTACTTTTCTTCTTTCTTGTTTTTTGTCAGGATCCTGAACTAGATTGTCTCATGGTCACTGCTGCCCAAATTGCCATCCACTTCTACATCCTCCACCAATTCTTCCCTGTTTGTGAGTGGTAGGTCAAGAAGAGCATGTTTTGATGTCTTCCATTTGTTGCTTTGGAGGAATATTTGGTCCTGATTTGGCCTCTGTAACACTTGTACCAGGAAGTCATCCTCCATACTCTCTGAAAACTTCCTGGATTTCCTATGCAGTGTTGTTTTTCTGTCTCAGCAGATGTCAGGGTGACTGAAGGTCTTCAATAATGGAGCAGGCAGGTAAATGCTTTATGGTAACTAGAAAGAAGTTGAATGCTGCAGCAAAATATAAACTTTCAGCTGTTTACTTTTTCCTTTCCATCATATTCCTTGCCTTCCTGCAAAGCATCATATGATTTCTGATGCATAGTGGCACCCCACATTAAAAGAAGACACTTCCAGGTGTCTTCTTTCAATAGCAAGTCCTATGGCAATGGGCAAATAGCAACAGGAGAAGGTGCTAATGATTACCAGAAGCCCTTAGTCATTGATCTACCTAGATACAGTGGTCATTTTGTAATTGGATTTGAGACAGGCATATAATTCAGCAGCTTCATGCATGCTAGCAGACCTATTTAGGATCCATGCTGCTCAGAGTCTGCCAGAAAAGATCAGTTTGCCCTGAACATTGTCTGTCTTGCTCTTCTTGACTGGAAACTGTGCCCTGTTGTTTTGTTCTACCTTTGGTCCAAGTCAAGTAATGAAGTCTGCAACTTGGAACATGCACACCCTGATGGACAGCCATAACTGAGTCACAGCAGTGAAGGGCAGTACTCATGGCCAGAGAACTTGCACAATTTGCTATTGACTTTGCTGCACTTAGTGAGACTAGATGTGCAGGGAAAGGTAGTTCACAGATCATGGTAATGACTATACATACTATGAAAATGAAAATGAAAATGAAAAACTAAAAAAGACAATCAGACCCACAGCATTGTTTTTACTATCAAACCAAAATCATTATTATTCAGATGCTGAAGTGTCCAGCTGGCATCAACAGGTGTCTCATAAACCTTCATGTCCAACTGCAAAATGGACAACAAGCCACAGTCATGAGCAAATAAGCCCCAACTCTTCATGAAGATGATGGCACGAAAGAAGAATTCTATTCTAAATGTGACCAAATCCTGTCATCTGTACTCAAAGATTATTCTTCTGGATAATTTTAGTGCTAGAGTGGGAAAAAGGATTTTGAGCTATGGGACTTTGAGATATTGAGCACTTGGAAAGGGTGGGTAGGGCAAGTCAATTCAAGTGGAATTATTTTTCATCATAGCAAACTCTTTATTCTACCAAAGCTACAAATGGAAGATATCATAGCTACACCCCTGTTCAAAACATCAGAATCTGGTTGGTTATGTCATAATGCATGCCTGGGAATGTCACATTGTCTGTATCACCAGGCCTAAGATCAGCACAGATGACTGCTAAAGGGACCATCACTTGATAGTCTGTCACGTCCATTTGCATCACCCCAACATTTATGTAAACAAAAGCTATCAAAGAAGAGGTTGAGTATTGAGTGTTTGAAAGATTCTGCTAAAAGTGATGATCCCCAGCAGTGCCCCAGTGAGAAACCCTCAACTTCCCTGGTGATCTTGATACCATTGGTCACTAGGAGCCTCAAGAAACGCATCCATGAAGCTTGCAAAGTATCTCAAGGCTTCTCTATGAAGAAATATCCAGACTGGTTTGATGACAATAATAGGGAAAATTCAAGCTTTCATTGACAGAAAAAAGGAGAACTTTCAAAGCCTGTCAGAACAACAACAAGGCATGTGGTTCTGAGGTAATACTAGCTGTAAATTATAAGCTAGGTGGAATGAAGTTCTCTTTCCAACTACACATTGTTATTCTGATAACCTGAAAACATGAACAGAATCCCAGTGACCTGAGAGATGCCAAAATTGTTACCATATTCATGAAAGAATAAATTGTAGCATTTATTGTGGTACTGCACTCCTGTCCATAGCTGGGAAGATCCTCCCCCATATTCTCCTCAATAGATTTACCTTCCTCACTGAGGAGATTCTGGTGATCCTGGTTTGGTGTTAGACCATTCAGAGATACAACAGACATGATTTTTGTTGCTAGACAGTTACAGAAGATGTGCCACAGGCAACACTGACATTGCCTTCATTGATGGGACTCTCTTCAAGATCATCTGGATACATTCTATATTCAAGATAATCAACACCTCTGGTATTGATCTTCAATACACTGCAGTTGTGTCATGTGTGCCCACTCAGTTGAAGAGCTCCAGGTCACTTGATTGCTTCTGTGAAGTGCATGAAATTCTTGGACTCACTGACAACTTCAGAAAAACCAAGATACTTTACAAACCCACCCCAAGTCAACCAGTTGCTCCATCCCATATTACAATTAGCAAGCAAGCCTTGGAGAATCTTGAGCATTTGTCCTACCTGGGTAGACACTTTTCCAAAAAGTAAACATAGATAAGGATATTTTACATTGGATAAAATTTGCCAGTGATGGCTTTGGACATCTCTGAAATTATGTCTTCAGTGATCATGACATCAGGACCTGAATTAAAAAAAAAAAATTCTACCAGGCTATTGTCATTACTGCCCTGCTGTATGGTTGTGAAATCTGGGTGATATAATAGAAATACCTGAAAGCTTAGGAGCATTAGCATGAGCAATGTCTCCAGAAAATCCTCCATATCACTTGCAAGAACAGAGCAATGAAAAAAGGATGCCTGGCAACTGGATCCTGAAACAAGTCCCATATTCCTAGCTCACCGACAGTCACCACGTCAGAGATGGGCAAAAGGAGGGATTCAAAGACACCAGGAAGCTCAGTCGAAGAAATGTGAAATCAACTTTGCTACTTGGGAGGCTTGAACACTGAATTGCCCTCAAAAGCATTATGATATACAACAATTGATCACTTTGAGCAAACTTGCATCACTGTGGAGATGGATAGACAAGAGAGACAAAGGGAAAGAGGTGTGACCTGAATTACCAGGACCATTTCATTCCTCCTGGAACTATTTGCCATGTCTGCAATCAAGCAATCTCTGACTGGCCTCCTCAGCCATCTGTGCATTCATTGATAACTCCTGTATTTACTAGATGACTGTCCTGCTCATATCAGGGAATGCCAGTGACTAGTAAGAATGACCACATGGTAGAATAATTATTGGAAAGAGAATAAAACCTATTTGGGACTATTCAGCTAGATGTGGAACCAACAGACACATGTATGATAATATTGGTATTAAACCTGCAGTGCCTATGAATCTGTGGCAAATGTAAGCCAATATATAGGGTCCATGGCTGTCTCTTGATCTCAGATTCCTAGGTAGCAGAATAGACACTGAATTCTGTTCTCCCTGGAACTAACATTTAGCGTTGCCAGTCCCTTCACAAAACATCAATGAGAGATGCATTTAGTACATTGTAATCTGCCTCTTTCCCAAACAAAGCTGAGCTTAATGGTTAAGTACAGATATTCAAAAAGCCCAAAGCAGAATTGTTGACTTGACATGCACCATACCAACACTTGGGATCCCAATATTGTCCCGTTAGACAGGAGGGCATGATACACAATTATATAAACACATACAAACTATACATATACCACTATGAGTTCACATACACAAATATGCAAGCAAGCACTTCTGTGGCTGCGTGTGAAAATTAGTGGGCATTTGGGGTAACTTGGTACTTGGGGTTACTTGAGGTTAAGGTGCCTTTGGGGTTACTTTGGGGAAATTGTGGTTGGGTTTACTTGGGGTTAAGGTGCCACAGGGGTTACTCAGGGTCATTAGAGGTTAATATGCCCCAGAGTTACTCAGGGGTCATTGGGGCTTGAAGTTACATGAGGATAATTGACATCCCAGGGTTACTTGGGGTGACTGGTGCTGTGGTGGAAGCAAGGGAAAAAAGCCCAGTGGCAAGGAGAAGCCAGCCAGGAAACAAAGAGACAGAAAACTGGGAGATTGAGGCTGAAAGGAGGGGAAGAAAGCTGTGACATCAGGGCTGAAAAGAGGGGTAGAAAGCTTGGAGATCAGGGCTGAAAACTGAAGAGGCAGAAAGCTGGGAGATCAGGAGGCAGATGAGTGGTGGCAATGATTGATGACTGGACCACGGGTATAGAGGGCTATACCCTATACAGGAGGGATCGTGTTGACAAAAGGGGCGGAGGTGTAGCTCTCTATGTGAAGGAAAGCTACATGTCCCTGCAAGCT
>NW_017728916.1:17619213-17646137 GCF_001723895.1 Crocodylus porosus
AAAGGATGGAGGACGGGATTCATCTCCAAGGAGGATTACTCCGCACTGGTCCTGTCCTGCAGGGACCAAACCAGGAAAGCCAAGGCTGCAACTGAACTCCAACTAGCTTCAGACATCAAGGACAACAAAAAGTCCTTTTTCAGATATGTGGGGAGCCGGAGGAAAAGCAAGGGTAATATTGGATCCTGCAAAGCCAGAAGGGACAACTGATGATCAACACCCAGGAAAAAGCCAACTTACTAAATGGGTACGTTGCTTTGGTCTTCCACTAGTCCCATGGGACTCCCCTGCCCATCACAAGACAGGGAAGCCTGGGTGAGGGTGATTCCTGGCCCTCCATCAATGCTGAACTTGTGAAGGAACACCTTGAGAGGCTGGATACCTTCAAGTCAGCTGGCCCTGACAATCTATATCCCAGCATACTCAAGGAGCTGGCCAGCATCATAACTCAGCCCCTGGCATGGATCTTTGAGAACTGTTGGTGCTCTGATGAAGTGCCCAAGGGTTGGAAGAAGGCCAATGTGGTGCCTATCTTCAAGAAGGGGAGGAAAGTTGATTTGGCAAACCACAGACCCATCAGCCTGACCTCTATCCCGGGGAAAGTCTTAGAAAAGATTTTTAAAGAAGCCATTCTTAATGGACTGGCTGATGGCAACATAATAAGGAAGAGCCAGCATGGGTTTGTTGAAGGTAGGTCACGCTTGAACGATCTTATTTCCTTTTATGACCAGATGACCTATCACCTGGACATGGGAGAGATTTATGTCATATATCTTGACTTCAAAAAAGCCTTTGATCTGATATCCCATTATCACCTCTTGACAAAACTAGCCAACTGTGGCCTCGGGTCCACCATGATCCACTGGCTGGGGAATTGGCTCTGTAATTAGACCCAGAAGGTGATGGTTGACGGAAGTCAATCATCATGATGCCCTGTGACCAGCGGGTTCCATCAAGGCTCTGTCCTTGAACCTATATTGTTAACATCTTCATTAATGATGTGGACACTGGAGTCAGAAGTGAACTGGCCAAGTTCACTGATGATACCAAAATTTGGGGTAAAGCATCCACACCTGAAAGCAGGAGGGCGATCCAGGCTGACCTTGACAGGCTTAGGAAGTGGGTGGATGAGAACTGGATGTTGTTTAACAGTGAAAAATGCAAGGTTCTCCACCTTGGGAAGAAAAACCTGCAGCATCCTTATAGGCTTAGCAGTGCTACACTGGCTAGTACTACAGATGAAAGGGATTTGGGGGTCATGATTGACCACAAGATGAACATGAGCCTTCAGAGTGATGCTGTGGCTAGTAAAGCAAGCAAAATGATGGCTTGCATCCATAGATGCTTCTCAAGCAAATCCCAGGACATCATTATCCCATTGTATTCGGCCTTGGTGAGGCCACAGCTGGTGTACTGCATCCAGTTTTGGGCTCCACAATTCAAAAAGTATGTGGAGAAGCTTGAGAGAGTCCAGAGAAGAGCCACGTGCATGATCAGAGGTCAGGAAAACAGACCTTACGATGACAGGCTGAGAGCCATGGGGCTTTTCAGCTTGGAAAAGCATAGGCTCAGCCGTGATCTGATGGCCTTGTATATGTTTGTAAGGGATGTTCACCAGGATCTGGGGGAACATTTGTTCACCAGAGCGCCCCAATTGATGACAAGGTCGAATGGTTATAAACTCCTGCAAGACCCTTTGAGGCTGGACATAAGGAAGAAATCCTTTGCTGTCAGACCCCCCAAGGTCTGGAACAGCCTGCCATTGGAGGTGGTTCAAGCACCTACTTTGAATGCCTTCAAAAGAAATTTGGATGTTTATCTTGCTGGGATCCTATGACCCCAGCTGACTTTCTGCCTCTGGGGCAGGGGGTGGACTCAAAATAACAGTTTTATTAATCAGGCAGCACACTGTACAGATCCACAAGATTATTGGTTCACACACACACAAACACACAATGGTAGCAAGAGAGGAAAGTCTTTGTGGAGGGATTGGAGTCAAGGTATGTGGAGACAGAGTCCAGATCCTTTGCTTGGGGAAAGAAGGTGGGTGATAGCTAGCTATCCTGGGCAGATGGGTGATAGCTACCTATCCTGGGCTGTGAGTTTATCCTTGGTGGCCAGTCATGGTCTTCTCCAGTCAAGTGTTGTCCTGAGGGGGGTTGCTAGAAGTGCCTCTGGGTGGATAGGTGATATGGCGTAGTGCTGCTCCAGATGGAGAGGGCGTCCCAAAGAGGTCACACTCTACCACCTCTTTTATGAGGGTGGAGGGGAGGCTACCTGTGTCTCCTATGGGAAGGACGTGTCCAGGCAAGACCAGTCCTGCTCAGATGCATATTTGTAGATCCAGGTGTCCTCATTCTATGGTGGGATACAATGGTGAGGTTACTGGTTTCTGTAGGGACTCTGTCTTCCAAATGTTGCGTTCCTGTAGGTTCTGTTGTTGGGTGAGGTCTGCGGTTCCTGGGTGTGTCAATGCAAAGCAATAGTCGGGCCACTGAGTTGATGGTCCAGTTGTTACTGATCATTCATTAGAGGTTTGCTACCATTATGCCTCAGGCACCCTCATTCATTCCCATTCATTCAGGAACTAATTTACATGAGACTGGTTAGACATGAGTCACAGTTATAATATACTATTATACAATAGGTAATACCCAGACAGGAGATGCAAGATGGAGGCTTGACATACAAAATGGAAACTTGACATTACTTATAGACACAAGCCTAAATTATACAGTATTAATATGAAACAATAAAAACAATGCAAAAATGATAGGAATACAATACAATATAAAGCAGTAAAAATCAAAACAAACATAACATTATTTACAATACAACAAGGGGCTTATTAATAATAACAATAATAGCATACAAGAACTTAGCTTACCTATGACTACTTATAAGGGATAGAGAGGGCAGAGAGAAAGTCAGAAATGGTTGGGGAAGGGAGGGAATATATTTTTAACTTAAAAAATGAAAAAGAAAAACCTGGGGGTTTTGCTAGAGTCAATCTAAGTTACGTGGATTTCTGTAAGCAGTATAATTTAGATTGGTAGTGAACAGAACACACATTGCCCTTTTGGGGGAAGTAACAGGTTGCCCTCCCCAGTGGCATTTTTTCTTTTTTTTTTTTTGCATATGAGGGGCACCCCTGCAGTCCCTTAATGTTTCATATCTCTCGTTTGTCACGTATCCCATCTTTACTCTCTTGCCACGTCTTGATGTAAATATTATTTCATTGTTCTTACAAGCGGGAGACTGCCTATTGTAATTCTATGTTGGGGTTCTCAGCCACCTCAGGCCTTGTCCACATCTTTCTCTAGCTAGGCCTACCAGTCTAAACCCACCAAATAGGGTTTGACTCTGAGGCGCTAGCTCCTTAATCCTTTCAGGGCCCCGGCCCTACTTTTGTTTTCAATCTGGAGCCCAGGCTTCCTAGCCCAGAGGCCTGTCTGCTGGGTAGGGAGCCAGCAGGCTGCAAGCTCCAGTCTAGGCAACGGCCCAAAGCTCCCAGTGTCCAAGGGCACCCTTTCGTTTAGCTCAGGCTACTAGCCAAGATCCCCCCACTGGGACTCAGTTTAACAAACCTGCAATAAGCTCTGAGCTACAGGCCCTATACAGCTGCACACTCAAATGCACTAGGCCTTTTGGCCTTTTATGGCTGTACCAAAGGTGCTAATGAGGCCTTCTCCCCCGCTATAGACTCGACCACAAACCACCGGTTTATCAAACAAATATATATAAACAGTAAGTCAATGGGTTATAACCACAAACAAAAAAGAGATAGAAATTAAAGAAGACAGCATGCCATCTTACATTTCTTCATGGCTTGGTGCTTCTGTTTCCCTGCTATCTGTGACTCTCCTCCCTCTGGCACTGCCGCTGCTTCTCAAAGAGTCATGAGGAGTTCCCTTCTCACAGCAGCTGGACTGGCAGCTAAGCCTCTCTGTGGAGCTCACATGCACAACCTCCTTCCCTTTTTGCCACTGCCTCTAATTGCCACGTAGCCCAGGATTTTTATAGTTCTGGCCTGCCCCCTTCCGGTTACCAGACTAGCTGGGCACGCTCAACTTTTAACCCCTACCCTGCCAGCAGGCTGTTCCCGGAAAGTTCTGGTCTTATAGGGACCAGCCTGCTTTCTGGTAACAGGTCTAGGGTTTCCTGTTACAGGGGGGAAGTGGAAAAACTTAGGCCAGGTTCTGCTGTTTTTAAACCAATCTGTTTGTGCCAAACTTCTGTTCTGTTATGGATACAAACCAGTTTTGTGCCCTGAACTTCTGTTCTGATATGGGTATAGACCAGTTTTTAATCACTTATACTGATAAAAATGTAATGTTTGTAGCTAGTTCACTTGAAGAAAACACCTTCTGATTCCGTTTGTTTATTTAGTTTGCATTTGGAAACAGGGCTGATTTTTTTTTTCTTTCAGCTTCCTTCATGATGATAATGATGATAATGGACTGTCACACCACATTCCAGGTACAATTATAAGTGGTAAGGAGTTTTACTTAGAAGATTCCTTCAGAAAAGGGATCTGTGCAATCAAGTCTAGCTCCAGATCAAAATAAATATATACCCCCCTATGCACTGTGAATACAAGAGAGAATAAAAATGACTGTTGCTTTTCTAAGCAGTAAACAAACAGGACAGCAGACAAATAGAGCCCTCTCTAGTTATCTTGGGTTTTGTCTTCTTTCCCAAATAGCTACAGCAGGAAAAATATCACCCCTAGAGAAATAAGCCTAAAATGTTATGTATTGTAGGGACAGAAAATACAAGCCTTCTCAAAGCAAGTTATAAGTACATGACTTACAGACTGAGTTCTCAAATAACATGCTCCAAAGTGCATATTATTCACGGAGACCAATCCCACAATCTGGTGACACCTAATTTAGGTTCTGGTTCTGAGTGAACATTCAAACTCTGTCCAATTTGCTGTACATTTAGTCTACATGTGGTCTACTGATGTAAGACTACATGTAGGCATGTAGCAAAACCTCCAGTTTTTATTTCTTTTATTTCTTTTAAAATGCATTCCTTCCCTTTCCCCAACCATTTCTGACTTTTTCTCTCCCTCTCTATTCCCTATAGATAGGTATAAGTAAGCTAAGATGTAGGATAAGCTTTAACATTTTATTTTAGGTAGTAAGTTTTATTTTTCCCTCCCTTCTTTGCAAACAAGTACCCTGCTATTTTGACATAGATATCTACTGTTTTATAAGTGATAATTATTATGTTTGTATTGATTTTTTTTACTGCTTTTATATTGTGTGATTACTGTTCTGGCCTATATATGTAAGTTAGCATAAGGCATGTCAAATTTCCATCTTGTTATGTCAAGCCTCCATCTTATCCCCATGCCTGGTTGTGTATCCTATGACTCATACTACCTCTCCTATGTAACTTGGTTCCTGAATGAATGGGGATGAATGAGGGTGCTTGAGAAACAAAGGCAGTAGGTCTAAAAATAGCTCCTTCTGAATGACAGAACTATCAACACAAATACCTGGACCAAGGACCCAGCCCTTGAAACCACTCTCAGCATTCAAGAAACAAAAGATGAGGCAACCCACCATTGTGCCAGGCTGCACATGCTAAGTAAGAACATCTGGAGCCCTCTGAAACAGGACTGACATTGCCTGGACAGGCCCTCCCCACAGGAGATCAGAGGTAGTCTGCCCCATAAAAAGGGGTAGTGAAGACTGACTCCTTGGGATGCCCTCACCATCTGGACCAGCACCATGCCACACCACCTATCCAGTCAGAGGCCCTGTCGGCGACCCCCCTCTGGACAACACCTACTAGACAAAGACCACTTTCCATCCTGGATAGGTAGCTATCACCCCCTACCCCTTCTTCAACCAAGGACTTGGACTCTGCTTCTCTTCCCCACCTGGACTCCAACACTTCCACTGAGTCTCTTTCTCCTGCTGCTATTGTGAGTGCTTGTGTGCATTTGGAAACCAATAACTTTACGGTGCTGTGTAGTGTGGTGTCTGTTTAATAAACTTGTTATTTTGAAACCATGAGCTGGGTTTTTGTTTCTTTCCTGACTGTTTCCTCCTTGCCACCACTTATCTGCCTCCCCCAATCTGTAAGCTGCCAACCTCAGTTTCTAGCCCCAAGCTCCCAGGTTTCTGCCTCTCTCTCTTTCCTGGCAGTCTCCTCCTTGCCAGCACTTATCTGCCCTCCCCAATATTTCAGCTATCTGCCTCAGTTTCCAGCCCAAATCTACCTTTAATAAACCCAAGTCTCAGTTCTTTAGTTATCTTCTCTCTAGTCAACCAGTTCTAATCCTGGTTCTGGCAATTTTCACTCCCTATACTTTAACTCTCTTTCTCTCACCTTAACCCTCCCCCAGGTACCCCAAGCACACACATACACACTGTACCATCCAAGTTAGGAAGTTACCTGTGTTCATGTGTAGGTGGGTTGTATGTGTGTGAACTGGTGTGTGTATGTCATTGTGTGTATGATAAACAAACTAGTGATCTGTGTATGTGTACTGAGTGTGTGGGTATGGACAAATGATTTTTGTCTAACTTTTGGGGTGTATAGTGTATGTTCTTGAACTGGTGATAGGTGTGCATGTGCCTAGGCTGCTTTGGATGTGTATATGCTTCAGTGTGTGTGTGTATGCACCTAATTGATTTGTGTGTTTGTATATGTGCAATTGTGTTACACCTGCCTGTCTAACAGCATAAAATTGAGATCCTGAGAGTTGGCCTGATCCTATAGGGCAACAGGCAGAATAATAATGTAGACTTATCAGTCATTCATTATTTTCCAGCATTCAAAAAAATTATTTGGCCAATGTACAACTGGGAGGGTTATGAGTGTGTATGTGTTTAAGTATGCTAGACTAGTAGGTCAGTGAATATAAGTGCTTGCTAATTTTACTTATCCCACTACCCCTTTTTAATTAAATGTCTCCTTTCAGCTTTAGCAATTGATTTGGCAAATTACTATGAATTATTATGAGAGCTGTAGTCATAGATCACACTCACAGGAAAAAAACAAAGATTTCTAGCAGAGAGAGAGAGAGAGAGAGAGAGAGAGAGAGAGAGAAAGCAAGAACAGACAGTGACAAGCCTTGTTTGTCTTTCAGAAGCTCCCCAGTTAAACCAGTTGACTGCAAATCTCCTGGAGCAGAAAGAAGCTACTTCTATGTTAAAATGTATGGGTGGGTGGGGGAACATAACTGTCACTTTTTAATGTCTGTTACACCCCCTCTGATCTGTCATAAACACTTCCATTTACAAGCAAGGGAAAACTTCAATATTTTCTGCTTGCTTTCACACTGAAAAGTTGTTGCATATAGTGAAATGATTTTCACACCAGTCAGGCGTTTGGTGTCAACTTTCTCTTACTTTTAAGATCTCAGAATATGTTTGAAGTTCATTGGCTTGTATGTAAAATTTAATTGTTTTTTTTTCACCAAAAAGAATAGTTTAAACCCACTGCAGCATAACAAGACTATAGCCAGTTGGTCCTGGCTTACATTTTTTACTCTACAGAGCTTGAAATACCTTGCTGTATGTGATGAAAAATCAGTATGTGATTAGAAATTATAGTAAAATGCACAGTTCTTGATATTCTCAATAGGTAAAGACTGCTGAACTCTGGCTCACAGATGAACCCCATTCCTCACTGAACTGAGCAAAGAAGTGACATTTCGTAGAAGAAAATTAATTTTATTCTTTAAAATACATTCTTGCTTTTTTCACTCCTTGGTTTCCAGATTTGCTACATTCATAGATACTCCTGTAATATTTGTGGATCACTGTCTTATGGGCTTGATTCCTTCCAGAAATGGATGAAAAAACAAAACAAAAATGTGCTCATGTTTTGTTTTGTGCCCAACTACAAATGGAATCAAGACCTGTTTGGCTTTTTATTCCACTGCAGTGATTGCATAGTCCCAAACCTAAGGCCTGTTTAGGTTATGCCTATGAGCAGTTGGAATAAAACTAATTTAAATGCATCATAGATGAAGCCTCCACACCTTTTCTTTCGATCATTTTTTTTACCCTGCTAAATAGATTCATTCTCTGTGACCAGTAAGATTGTCACTTTACACAAAATGCCCCAGACTGGAAATGTACAAACTATAAAGAGCCTGAGATAGATGGAATTCCCCACATCTCTACAACCTTCTTCCTTATGACCTGATTTCTTTAGTAGGAAACAGGTAATCCATGTTTTCCCTTGCTCTTCATACGGGTAGAAAAGTAAACCATTCGCCTTTCCTTTTCCAGGAGCAAAAGGGGAAATAGCCTTTCACGGACCATTTATTTTCTCATCATATGCGAATTTTGATCAGTCATTGTGCAAATTGATACAGAATGCTTGCCATTTCTGATCTTTCATTGTTAAATTGAAATGACCATTTGAAAGTGTGGGAGTGTGAATCCCTTGCAGTGAGAATGAAGCAGTTCAGTTATTACAAAAGCCATCACACAAGTGAATAGCAGCCCAACCACAGCATGACATTTTTTAAGTAATTCAAATTAGGCAATGCTTTATATCCTCCCATAAGTGATGGTTTAAAAGCATGTAAAGGATAATTTAAAAAGGACCCCTGAAATAAAACACACCCTTGCTGCTCATACCGTTAAAGAAGTATGGTAATGAATGCTTCAATGGGTACTAATGGCTAAGTCGCCCCTGCATCCCTACATTATTGGACTTTAAAATAAAAGCTTACACTTCCACATTGTGGCAGGCCACCTTTGGTGCCCACCACTTTAAGGGCTTGAGCAGGCTGTGGGGTAGCCTGCACATAACTGCAGAGCCAATCATGCAGTCACATGACAGCCATCAGGCCTCCTGATGGGAGCTGGACTGTGAAGCGTCATCATAGTAACAGGCTCTGAGAGGCAAAGCCAGCAGTTGCTGCAGGGATGCTGCTGAGGTAACATCACCAGCCTAAGATCTGCTGCTTCCAGGTACATCTGGAGGTCTAGAGTAGGAACTGTGGGGATGGAGGAGGTTCCTAGGGGTGTAGTGGGGTTCCAAGCACTGGGAAGAAAGATGTGGACCTAAAGAAGAGCACTGCCAACCTGGCTAAAGGAGTTTAGGGTTGTGGGCCCACACAGAGGTGAGGCAAGCCCCTGATTAGAACTGGCAGGGGTGAGGCCAGGTGATCAGGTGAGCCATTTGAATGAAGGGCTGCCTTATACATGACCTCTGGGGCTCTAGACAAGCCCAGTAAGAGATGGGTGTTTATGGTGGATCCCAGAGAGGGACCCCTGTGGAGTAAAAGGTTCAGCTGTTGCCGCACTGACTGGTCGAAGCAAAGGGCCAAGGCTGAAAGGCTGAAGGACTATTAAGCCCACTAGAAGGGGCAGACCAGTGCTGTGGAAAGCCAACTGGCACCCTGATAACCCTGGAGGTGGGGCCAGAGCCAAAGGAGGCTCAAGGTCCCTTCAGTGGAAGGGGGCATCAGTGCCAAAGTGTGGACAGGCTCAGCAGGACAGAAGGATGCGATGAAGGAGGCTGAAGTATATGTCATAGACATTAGGGCTGGAAGGGACCTTGAAGATCATCAAATCCAGCCCCTTTCCCCAGGGGCAGTAAGTCAGATAGGGTCAAAGGATCCAAGCAAGATAAGCATCCAAACATTTCTTGAATGAGTCCAGAGTAAGTGCCTGAACCACTTCTGGAGGGAGTCTATTTCACTTGCTATCTCTTGGGGCACTCTGGTGAAGTGATGTTTCCCCAGATCCTGATGAACATCCCTTATGTACTTATAGGCAGCCACCAGGTCACCCCTGAGCCTGCATTTTTCCAGGCTGAAGAGTCCCATGGCTCTCAGCCTGTCATCAGAAGGCCCTCTGATCATATGTATGGCTCTCCTCTGGACTCTGTCAAGCTTCTAGACATCCTTCTTGAATTGTGGAGCCCAGAATTGGATGCAGTACTTCAGTTGCAGCCTCACCAGTAAAGCAGGAGGATGACATCCTGAGATTTACTTGAGAAGCATCTATGGATGCAAGCCAGAGTTTCTTTTGCTTTATCCAGCATCACATTGGTGGCTCATGTTCATCTTGTAATCAGTCATGACCCCCAAGTCTTTTTCATCTGTGGTGCTAGCGAGCATAGCGCTGCCAAACCTATAAGCATGCTGTGGGTTTTTTTTTTTTCCTAATGTGGAGTACCTTGAATTTTTTGGTATTGAACATCATCAGGTTTATATCTGCACTCTTACTAAGCTTATCCAAATCAGACTGGATCACTAGCCTATTCTCAGGTGTGGATGCTATGCCCCCAAATTTAGTGTCATTGGTGAACTTGTCCAGTGAACTTCTGACACGAATGTCCACATTGTTGATAAAGATGTTAAACAGAACCAGTCCAAGGACAGAGCCTTGAGGGACACCACTGGTCAAGGAGCACCATAGTGATTTGCTTCCATTGACTACTACTCTTTGGTTCTGACCTTAGCGCCAATTTCACATCCATT
This sequence comes from Crocodylus porosus, assembly GCF_001723895.1. Taxonomy (NCBI): domain Eukaryota; kingdom Metazoa; phylum Chordata; order Crocodylia; family Crocodylidae; genus Crocodylus; species Crocodylus porosus. Next base: position 17,629,679 of record NW_017728916.1, read on the forward strand.
GGACTGAGGTGTCTAGAGAGTTGGGGCCAAATGAGAGGAAGCCAGCAGATGAAGGCTGCATTAGAGGGGCCAGGAGAGAGAGCATCCCAGGTACAACATATAGGAATGCAGTGAAGAAAGACCATGGCAGATAGGCCTGCACTGGTCCTGGAGAATGACCTAAAACTACATCCTGCTGGGGAGGATGGTGTGGTGGGGCTGCCAGTGGTGGGGCAGCCCTCAGGAAATGCCACACTAGTGTCCCTCTAGTGAACAGAGAGTATGGGGTACCATAAATCCTCAGCTCTCAGTGCCTTGTGGGTACCCTGTAAAGGTGAAAGGCTAAGGGAGTACACTCTAACAGAAAAGCAACAGGCTTGGGCAAGAGCATGGAGGCTAGGAGGGCCTGAGGCCAAAGACCTGATAAGAGTGAGGCCTAGTGAGAACCCTGAGGGAGAGTGAGGTCCAGGCACATCTCTGGACCCCTGAAGCCCACTGGGCATAAGGTCCTGTAGCCCCAGCAAATAGGAGGAATAATGACCCCAGTGAGGGTAGAGTTCAAAAGCCTAGAAGGCTGTTGGGAGGCAAAGACCCCAGAATGTGAGTTGAGGCCCCAGTGAGGGGGCATGTAGCCAAGGCAAATGTTTGGATGCCTGAGACTGAGTTTGGGCCAGATTGGGGGAGTTAGGAGTACTTTGGATGTCATCTGTGTGGCATGGGACACAGTAAAGGGAAGGTTGGAGCTGTGGCATCAGGGCATAAAATGGGCAGCCTCCCACCTAGGAACAACTACCTATTATATCACAAAAAAAGATGTGACAGGTTTCAAAACAGTCTTGAAATGAAATGAGGGCAGTGGAAAAGTTTTGAAAGTCTTGAAATGTTTCAAGTTTTGGAGCTGAAGCTGGGCTTGCCTTCAGGGAAATAGAAAGTAAGGAGAGGGAGGGGAAAGAGGGGGGAAGGACTGCTCTGACATTGACTGTGTAGCTAGTTAGTGACTGTGATCCTTCCCTGCGGTACCTTCCAATCCCATTGCTCTGGGGAAGGGATGTAAAAACAGCTTAAAAGGCAGCATTGTTTGAACTGGCCTGCTTTCTGCCTTGGGGTCAGTTACTGAGCTACCTTTCAGAAGCTCACAAGCATTAGACAGCAAAGGCTACTACTACCACTGATTTGATTTCCTACTTGCTAGCCTAGCAAGTCGGATTGCACAATGCCTTTTGCTTTCTTTCTAGACCCTTTTATTTTATTATTATATTCATTGATTTATTCTTTTTATACTGCATATTATACTGTAGAATTTATATAGGAAGACACATATACATTTATATCTTGCATATCACAATATATATAGGAAGACACATATACATTTATGTATTTTTAAAAATACAAGACACTATGAAACACACCATGAATCATGGTATGAAGGCAGCTGGAAAGCCTTCAGGGAGGGGTGGAAGAAGGGATAGAGGGAGAGCTGTAAGTCTCCCCCTCGCAAACTGAGACACAGTCTCTTTCCTACAACTAGTAGGGATGAGGCTTCCAGTTCTACAGGCAGCAAGGAGAGGGAATCAATGCCAGTACCACTGCCTGTGCCTGAGTCTGCAGCCCCATCACCACCACCATGACAACAAGCAGCAGCACCAGCACTAACATGACAGTATCCTCCACCCCCATTTTACTTCCCATGCTGAGACTTCAAGTGCCAGAGGAAGAGTTGCATCTGGATCTGAGTGCCCTAGCAAGGGAAATTCTGGGGAAGGAGGGGGAATAATCTGAGTTTGTGCTCCACACCCCTCAAGTTTCCCCTAGGGCCAGGTCTCCTTCCCCAGAAGGCACCTCAGAGGAGTCTGAGGTAGAGGTTGCAGAGGCAAGCAGCTCAGCTGATTTCACTCCTCCTGTTACTGTGCCTCTGCATGCTGAGGAGGGGGAAAAGGCAGCATCCACACGTGCACCCGCACCCCAGAAGTGAGTGGGTAGTGTAGTCTGGGATCATTCTGAGCTGGCAGATGATCCCACATATGCTATTTGCCTGCATTGCTAAGCCAAAACCAGCTGAAGCAAGGGAAAAAAACACATGAGCACCACAGGGATGCTGATGCATCTCTGCAGGTACCACCCCTTTTGTTCCTCCTTTGCTCCTCCTCAGCCTGGCACCAGTGGGAGAATGCCAAAAGGGAAGTCTCCCTCTCACTCCAAAGCCCCTGCCCCCCAAAAACAGAGGCAGGACACCTTGGACCAGTGGGGGAAAGGTGGACAGAAAGGGGGGATGCATTGCAAGGGTGAGCAAGATCACCAAGACCATTGGGAAGATGCTTGCTGTAGATGGCCAGCCCTTCTTCTTAGTTGAGCAGCCAGGATTCAGGTGGCTTATGGTGCTTGTGGCCCCATCCTACCAAGTACCCACATGCACCACCTTCAGCAGGACAGTGGAGCCCTCCCTGTATGAGGCATGCATAATTTCATAGTTTCTAGGGTCGGAAGGGACCTGAGCAGATCATCTAGTCTGACCCCCTGCCATGGCAGGAAAGAATACTGGGGTCAAATGACCCCAGCAAGATGTGCATCTAACCTCCTCTTAAACACCCCCAGGGTAGAAGCCTGCACCACTTCTCTTGGAAGTTGGTTCCAGACCCTAGCCGCCCTGACTGTGAAGTAGCGCCTCCTGATATCTATGGAGTACTTGAGGGAGGAGCTGTGCAAGGCAGGTCCACAGGTGGCTACTTCACCTCAGATGTCTAGAGTGGGGTGGAGATAATGCCTACCTCTCTTACACAAGGCACAGGTGCAAGCAATAAGGCTGTCGGTCAACTCTTCTTCAAGCCAAGGTGATGGATGAGTCCCACATGGCAAACGAGATCATGGGGGCCATGAACCACTTGGTGCAGGGGTAGCTCACTGGGCAGGGTGAACTCACCCATGGGTTCATGGTCACTACCAATGGGGTCAATATGGTCAAGGCAGTCCATGATGCCAGCTTTGTTGCAGGAAGGTGGCAGGCGACTTTCACCGGAGCATCAAGAGGGGCAAGATGCTGCAGGACAAAGAAGCAGAACTGAACATCCCACACCACAAAATCAAGCAGGATGCGGAGACTCATTGGAATTCCACATACCTGATGCTTGAGAGGCAGGGGGAGCAAGAGAAGATCACTATGAGGTGGCCTTGCTCAGTGAGTTTGGAATCAGCAGCTCCCTTAACAGAGCTTAGTGGGATACCATCTCACAGATCTTGGTGTTCCTCAAGCACTTCCTTGAGGCCACTGAGACCCTCAGTGCTGGTGATGCCCTCCTTAGCCAGGTGATCCCTGCAGTGAGGGAACTTCAGAACCAAATGGAGAAGTTCCAAGGGATCAATTTTCCTGACTGGGGCAAGCCACTTTCACTAGAAGTGCAGGAACTGGTGAGGTATCTGAAGGAGGGTATCAGGAAATGGCTCGATCCCTTGTAGTACAATACAGTCCTAATGCTGGCCACCATGTGTGACCCAAGGGTGAAGGGGAGCATATGCAGCAGCCAAAGCCTGAATCAGTGGATGGAGGTGCTGGTGAAGAGAGTCAGGGAGGCAGAACATTAGTGACAGAGAGGATGTGGAAGAGGGGGATCCACTGTCTCATGCTAGCATACCATCCACCAGTTAGTTTCCTCCTCCACCACAGGTGCTGCCAATGTGGGCCAAGGCACCAAACCCCACCATCAGGCAGGTAGCGCTCAGGCCTTGGTGGCTGCCTATCTTGCTGAGGATGTGGCGCCGTGCCTGTGTGACCCCTTAGAGGTACCTTGGGAATCAAATGTCCAGCAGGTTGTAGTGTGTCAGAATTCTAATGTCTATATTGAGTCCATGACTTTCTGTACCTAGGAGGTTAATGGCAGTTCATAGGCTTATGTGAAAAGTGATTTGTAAATTCCCTTTGAAGATTGGGCCTGAGAGATTGGAGACAGGTACTCGTCTGTTGTTGATAGATTTTTGGTGTGCGCTCATTCTGGTGCATATTTGCTGCTTGGTGTTTCCACATACTTTTCATCAGGGCACTTGGTGCCCTGATGGTTATATGTATTGTACTGTGAAGATATCTCCATACTGGAAATATTGTTGGCAGGTTTTGCATGTTTTGTCATGGCATAGACTGGATCCATTCAGTGTATTTTGGGCTGTAGAATATTGGCTTCTGGTGATGAGGTTAGTGAGGTTCAGTGCTTGTTTGAATTAAAAATCACTCTTCAGAGAGGAGCCCTTGAACTGCACTTCATCAACCTTCTAGGTACAAAAACTGATGGACAGTGTAATTCTGACACACTACAACCTGCTGGCCATCTGACTCCCCCGGTACCTCTCCATTCTTACCTGGGCCGCTACATCCTTCTTACCCCCACCCCATCCTGTTCCTCACTCTCTGATGCCTCTATTTCCATTTTCACTGACTGGCTTTCTTGCCTGTATTTCATGTCAGCCTCTGGCTTCTTTGCTATTCCTTCCATCCAAGAACACCACACACACAAACTGCAGGTGCTTCCTCAGCCTAATGAAGGGTTTTTCAAACCAAAAGGTTGCTAAGATATATTTCTGTAACTATTCAGTTGGTCTGCTAAAAGATACCAGATTAGATTGACCAAAAGGACCTTGTCTGCTAGTGCCATGTTCTTAGACCAACACCCCTAGCACCTGACCAGAAGGAGGCAAAGCCCTGGGCACATCTAAGCCCCAGGGCTGGGGCTGGCAGGGAGGGTTCTCTGGCAGCTGTTAGAGAAGAAACTCCTGCAGGAGAGGAAAAAAGGCTCTGTGACAGTTTGGCTGCTTGAGATGCTATTGGTGCTACTGTACTGCTGTTCACTAAGTTATTATTTTACCTGTTGTCATTTAAAGTGGTGGATGGGCTTGGGGCTTTAGGGGAGGAGGAGACCTCATTGGGGCACACTACTATGTTGGATAGAGGCCCCAGCACCAGTGAGGGTGCACCTTAACACACACACACAGTCACACATGTCATGAGTTTTGCTTGTCAGCAGCCTGAGGTGCAGTTTCCTAGCAACCCTTGCATGTATCTCCTTGAAAGGTGGCAGGTTTCATGGCCTCATCAGGGGCTACCATGCGCGTGTGCATTCACACACACACACACACACCCATGAGTTCTGTTTTCAAGACTTTGAGATACAGTTTCCCAGAAACTTCTGCACCTATGAAACTTGTCAGGTTTCATGGCCTCACAAGGGGCTACCATCCTGGCTAATTTCATCCAAAGCAGGCAAGAAAAGACAACGTTATAGGCAGTCGCATGCTTCCCCATTATAGCCTATGGCTGAAACATCGAAACAGCGTTGAAACAGTGAAAGATTTTTGACTAAAAGAAATGGAACAGCAGTTTTGAAATGAAACAAAACTCAAAATAAAACACCATCCCATCAAAATAGTGAAATGGAAGCTGGAATGAAATGGTGTTGTTTTGCACAGCCCTACTGCATAGTCATTTAGTACTTTTATAGACAAGTACTAAATGACTACACAGTAACTGGAGTTACTGCGCAGTAACTTTGCTGAACAGCTTTTTTGCGATGCTGACTTCACAGTAGCATTGTGTGATACTTTCTGCCATGAGACACTACTGTGGAACAGTCATGGGGTACTATACAATAAGCATCTCATGTAGACATGGACAGTGAGAAGAAGATTAATTCTTTAACCTAATAATTCTCTCAGTTTTCATGTGGCAGGTAGGAAGTCTATTCCTCCTTCCTGGTGACTGAAAGGGGACTATCTGGCTAACTCACTTCCTCTTCCTGTATAATGAATAGTGCCTGCTCATAGGCTCTCTGTCTGCCAGAAATAATGAGTGGGTGTATTTTTTCCTATTTCATTCTAATTAACATGTACACAACCATGGAAGAAGAGTATTCTTCCTTTACACCCAAAATATAGATGCATATGTGCTGAAGAAAAACAGAACAGATGTCCTCCAGGCTAGTATATTAATAGTTGCTAGGCCTTCTGTGGAAATAAGTATGGAAATGGGAAATTAAAGGTGATTAAGGAACGTAGGCATCTGACTCCCATTGAAACTAAGTCCCTTTGGCTCCTAAAAATCCCAGCCATGCAAAGCAAATAGAAAAAGAGTTAAATGTTGAACATGAAGTCACTTAAAGTTATTCAAACTCTTCAAAATTTTCATTGGGAGCTCTGGATGGTATATGTCTGGAGTTGTCAGAAAAGTCCTTTAAATTTAAATAATATCAGACTGTCTTAATCTTTGAATACCCAGGAGCTTTCCTTATTTGCAAATCAATAGTCCTCCTAGAAATATGAATCATGGGTAGTGAGAGCAGTTTGAAATTATCAGAGTAATTCACATTTTCTGTACACTTCAGTTTCGACATAATCAAGGTTGAAGAATAGATTTAATGTGAAGTGAGTTAAAGCAGTGTGTGCTTCTTATATAAGCATGTTTTATAAGAATTTTATCTGGAGTAAGTTTTGGAGATATATTAATTGGCATACAGTTTAATACTGAAAATCTGAGAATTTAACCAGAAATACAAAATGCAAGATAATCATAAGAAGGAAAGATGATAAATTCTTACTTGATCTTTGGAGTGTTATGTGTCTTTCTCTTTGTGTGGCCCCTACTACATGGTGCATATATTATGCAATTAACTGGTTAATCATGCATTAAATGTAGACTGACCACATATGCGAAGAAAGACTGATCACAAGTGCAAAGTAAATTATCACATGATAAAATGTATCACACATGATAAAAACAGCCAACCAGTTACAAAGTTAGTGCTTGAACAAGTGTAACTACTCTATAGCTGGTTCTATCCAGCTTTAATTTGAACGTATAACAGGGCCCAATGATTCCCAGGTAATGTGAATTTGCTGCAGCTTCTAAATCAGAGTTAGGGCCAGATTTAAGAAGTATTTGAACACCTAAAGATGTAGGTATGGTCCTATGTGTGTAGATGCCTAGCTCTCCAACCATTGGGAGTTAAGTGTCTTACTTTTGAGGATGGATTTTGAAATTCCCTTAAGTGAATAGCTACACCTTTATGAATATCTTTGAAACTCCTTTAACACTTTAACTGAAATTTCTTGTCCTCTTACCTTTTGAAGTCCTAGATCCACTTCCTTATAAAAATCAAAATCAGGTCATATAGGAACAACTTATTTAAAAATGAAAAGAGAAGGAATGCAGAAAGAAAGAAAAAGCTATGGCTTATGGGACAAGATTTTAAATGATTCATGAAAAAAATTGGAGAGGAAATGAGCCCGAAGATATCCAAGGTAAAATTCTGGTCTAACTGAAATCAGTAGCACAAGTTCTATTAACTTCACCTCTGCTGTCTCCTTTTACATGATGTCAGCCTTTGTATGTGAAGAGTTCAGAGAGCTAATAGCAGTGAGGAGAGTTAACCAGGTGTCCTGGCCTCTGCAAAGGGCTGTGGATGCATGGAACACATATAAGACTCAAATGAGGCTTACTTTTCCTGTCCATGTCCTATACATTGTAAATTCTTGGAGGCTTATTTGTCTCATGATGGAAAGCAGAGGTATAACTGACCAGAACTGCACTGTGGGCAATCCTGTACTACCCCACATCTCAGTTCTGTGCCTTCCTTGCAGAGCTTTTGGCTCTGGTTCTGACCCTAGAGGCTTGGACAGCAGGGAGGAAAACTAGCAGCGGTACAGAGCAACAGCTAGAGGTTTGCTGCTGCTGAATGGAGAGATCAACTGAATTTTTTGCTACAGATATGCATGTCCAGTGTCCAAAAAACAATGATTCCTCTTCCTCACTCCCACCCCTCATCACCAGAAATGGCATTTGCCAAAATGTTCTTTACTGACACATGCTCCTTCACTGCAGCTATTGCTGTGCCTAGAACCTGCTGGAGCTGGTGCCTTTCCCTCTCCTGCCTCAGCCAGCTCCTAAAGCAGGTATCCTATTCATTCACCCACCCTTATACTACTGTGGGATAGTGCAGCTTGCCTTAAAGACATAATACAGGCCTTAGGGGGGGGGAAAAAAAGCCTAAAATGAAGAGAAGATAATATTTTGTGAAACCAACAAATGCTACAAAACATTCGTCTTAAAACTGCACTAATCTCATGTGCAGAGGAGGCAACATGCAATGACAGGCTTAAGGTCTAATGTCTCATGAGTAGGGATCTACCTAAATCGTGCTGGGAGTGTGAGGCACAGCAACACCTTTGTTCTTGCTCTTTCTCCTGTGCACTCCTTTCCCACTACGCCTCCACCATTGATTGCCTGAAGGATCCTGGCAGCCCCACCATTCATTATTTGCTCCTGACTGACAAGGAAGCAAAGGCTATTGGTTTTAAATATGCCATGGTTTTTGCCTCCCAGTCAATCAGTAGTCAGTGGTGGGGCCACATTGGCCTCTTAGCAAATCAGTGGCAGGAGGCAAAAACTGTGGCATATTTTAAATTGTGGTTTTTACCTCCTGGCCAATCAGGAGTGAGTGGTGAGTGCATTACTTGCAAGAGCATGGAGCCCAGGAAGGTGAATTCATTCCTGCCTTTGGCAGGGGGTCAGGCTAGATGATCTGTTCAGGTCTTTCCTGACCCTAACTACTATGATACTATAAGGTATGCTTCCTCAGGCTCCATACTCTCTCCATGTTTAACCTATGCTGCTCTGCTCTAAAAGGAGGCATAGAGTCCTGGCTATATCCCTTTTTCTGTTTACCAGGCTTTCTAGTGGCATGTCATAGGTGTGCAGGTCAGAGACGGCATTAAGCCTTAACCTGCAACTGCTCTGAAATTGTTCTAACTTTAAACCTGCATATAAGACTTAGAGTGGTTTAAAGGTAACCTGTAACGTTATGCAAAGAATAGCAAGGGTAAGGTTTTTCAAAGGTACTTATGTCAATGAGACTTTTCCTCTCAAATCACCTTGGAGCTTTAGATAATCCCAGAGCATTAAAAGCAATAGTAATCATTTCTAAAAACAGTTTTTTGGTAGCACATAGGCCTTTATATTATATTACTTTTCTATTATAAAGATTTGATGACAGCTGATTGATCTGTCATAATTCACTCATGATTTTAGAATCTGAGAATCATGATCATTAAATTTCATTCTGATTAACTATTTGATGTCGTTGTGTGTATACACATTTATGTTTATGGTTTAATTACTCTTTACTGTGGGACTGCTCTTTTATTCTTAAAGACATGTCATTCTTGCCCATAAGAACTGAAGGCACATTTTTAATGCAAGTGTTTAGTTGGCATTATAGGATAATATAACTTCTTTTCAGTGTCAGAAAATGTAAGATGAAGCTAATGTATTTTGGGCTAATGAAAGAGCAGTATAAAAATATCAGGACATTAAGCCATAGCTTCAACAATTGGACAATAATTTTGGAAACTAAATAAGGTACATACATAGATTATATACTTATGTCTGTGCCAACAAAGATAAAATGCTAAAATGCTACAGCCATAAATAAAAAAAAAACCTTGGAGACCTTATAAGTGATGTTTCTAGAGGCTTTTATTGCACAATGCAATCAATTTTCTTTTTATATTTCCTCCAAATTTATCCCCATTACTACAATAAAACCTTAGAGAAAATCTCACTGAGTGAAGTTGTCTTGAGCAGTTATGATAGTTGGATGGTGAGTGAGCAGAATGCAGTTTCATTCTGTTTTCAAGTTGCTCCCTCTGTAGGGGTGAATTCTTTTCCTGGAAATCAGTGTACTAAGATGGCAGCTACAGTTTCCTAGTTGATGCCCAATCTTATGGCACAAAGTCAAGGGGAAGGAAGAAAGGGACAGGGAAGGAAGGGAAGAAGGAAAGACTTTAGCTTTTTAACTACTTTATTCAGGGGTTCGGGGTACAAAAATTTGGCTCCTCTGGGGTTCAGGTTCAATATACAAAGCAGAGATAAACAAATTACCATCAAACCAAGAGCACCAAGTAATTACATTCATAACATCACAGCATGACAGACACCTTCATTGAGTTACATGTCATGCCTAACATGCCATTATGCAGTTGGAACACAGGCCACACAGTTGTATAGACCAAAGGTCTCTATAAACAAATGATTCCTAACCTGCTGTATCCAGTCATGTATGTGACAACACCTTTAACTTCCCACACAAAGAAAAAAGCAAAAAGCAGCTTAGTGAGGGCCCAGGGTGTGGCACAAGCTGGGAGTTGAAGTCTGAAACTGAACCTGCCTGGTCACCCAGGCAGGTTGTAACATCAGAGCACATATTGAAGATGGTCATCCTCCACATGGCACAGCAGTCCCTCAAGGGCCCAGTGTGCCTTAAAGGTGGGCACTGCCTGCCAGAGCACAGCATGCTTCAACTCCAGCAACACTGGTGCCTGCACCAGGAGGCTGAAAAGCCTCAGTACAACACACTGCTTGGCTGCCCAGTACGGGTAGGAGCACATGTAGGTGGCCTCTGAGAGACTCCTGCCCAGCACCCACAGTGGCAGCTCGAGGGTGACAAAGAGCAGTTGCAGGCAGGGACAGTTGAGGAAGGCATGAAAAAGGTTCTCCTCAATGGCCCTGGGACAGAGGCACAGCCTGTTGAGGTGGCTGGGACAAAATGGGCCACAAATGTGCCAGTGGTTAGTATGTCATGCAGCAACTGCCACTGCAGGTCACTAGTCTTCTTGGCAATTGGTGACTTATACAAAGTATGCCAAGCCAGGTGGACTGGTGGGGAATCTGGCTGCCCCAGGCACCATCACCATGGTGTTTCAGGGTGGCCTGCCAATACCTGGGCAGGGTGGACATGAACCAGCCAGGCATATAGGCTTCTATGTGACAAGAAAGCAAAGGGGCACCCCATGGCACTGTCAGGAGACAAAGGGAACGTCAGCAAGGTGCCAGGCCCACCAGCCAGCTCACCAGCAATGGCCATGGAGACTGGCAGTGTGGGAAAAGCCTTGCTTGTGGCATCTTCAGCATGGGACCTGGTGTTCTTGGAGATGGGCATCCAGGGCAGCTGCCCTGACCCCCCTCGGTGATGGGCAGGTAAAGGGCAGCTCAAGGGAGCTAGTGGCATCCATCCCAGAGGAAGTCCACTAGGAACCACTGCAGTCTCTCAAGTAGCTCTGGTGGGGGGTCCAGCCCAGCGCAGTGGTGCCAGAGGGTCGCCACTTCCAGGTTGTTGGTGATGAAGACCTGGCTGCAGTAGGAGAGAGCAGGCAAGCACCAGCGTCAGTGCTACAAGTGGGTCTCCACTCCCTCCACCTGGTCCTCCCAGTTGTGGACTGCAAAGGTCAGCAGCCCCAGGAACAATACCAGAGCTTTGAGGCCTTCCTGGTGCCAGGCAAGGCCCCTTGGCAGGTCCGGATCTGGCTTGCTGGGCCATGTCCCGAGCAGGAGCATGTCACCCTTGCCCCAGTTGATGCAGGCCGATGCAGTGAGCTCATAGGTGCGTTGGCAGTCCACCAGTGCCTGCACATCCTCCTGGCTGTCCAGGAAGACTGTCATGTTATCCATGTATGCTGTCAGCTGGATCAGGGTGCCGATGGTTGGGCCCGGTGCTGGTGGCAGGGCTAAGCTGGTCAAGCGATGTCACAGAGCATGCAGCAGTGGTTCGGTGGCCAGTGTATACAGCACGCCTGAGAGGGGGCAGCCCTGGTGAATGCCACGATGCACCAGGAACGAGGAGCACAGCACACCATTCACCTTGAGCAGGCTGGAGGAGTCATAGTACAGGACCTGGAGTGCTGTGATGAAAAGAGGCCCGAAGCCAAAGCCTCAAGGGTGCTGAGCAGGTAACAGTGGTCAATGCAATTGAAGGCCTTCTTCTGGTCCAGGGAGATCAAGCCAAAATCCGGGCCAAAAAGCTCTGCAGCTGTGAGACAGTCACGCAGCAGAAACAGGTTGTCCTGGATGGTCCTGCCTGGGACACAGTAGCTTTGCTCAGGCCTGATGATGGAGGCCATGACGGTGCAAAGACGGTTCACCAACACCTTCACCAGGATCTTATAGTTGGCGCATAGAAGGGAGACAGGGCACAAGTTCTTAAGGAAGCCCTTCTTGGACAGCAAGGTGAGCACTGCCCAGTGGCAGCTGGTTGGCAGGGTCCCTTCAGTGAGGCTCTCGCAGAAAACACGGAGGAGGCTGGGCCCAAGGAGAGGCCAGAAGGCTTTGTAAAATTCAATGGGCAGTCTGTCAAGGCCCAGGGCCCTGCCTGAGGCAAGTCCCCCCACAGCAGCCTCGAGTTCTGCCAGGGAGAGTTCACGCTCCAGGGCCTCGACCTGCGAAGCGCCAAGGCGCGGCAAGTCCTTATGCAGCTGCTGAGTGACCTCCGGCCAAATGGGATCAGCCACAAACAAGTCCCGATAGAAGGCGATGGCATGCCCCCACACTTCACCTGGGTCAGTGAGCAGCCCTCCCTCTGGAGTCTTAAGATGATCCAACATCTTTGCTGCAGCCTGCTGCCTCTCCAGGCTGAAGAAGAAGCTGGTCAGGGTGTCAGCCTCTGGGAGCTCCTGGCAGCGGACACAAACCTATACACTGCGGGCTGCACCCTCCACCAGTTCCCACAGGTATCTCTTGTGGGACTGGAGCCTCTTGAGGAGTGCCACGTCATTGTTTGCAGTGAGCAGGGCTGCCTTAAGCTTCGCTACATCCTCCTCCAGCTCTTGGGTGTGGTGGTGGATCTCGCTTGCTGCCAGCTGGGAATAGTGCTGGCAGAATGACCCAATCGGTGTTTAGAGAGGCAATGGTGGTAACTGCCATAAGCAGGAGAGTAGAGAGGAAGGGTAGGCAGGTACCAATGGGAGAGAAGGTGACAGAGCCGGACAAAAACCACAACAACAGGGGAAGGCCTATCCTTGCCCTACCCTATTCTGCGGGCCCACCTCAACTCCACACCTCCCTCACCTAGGTCACCAGCTTCTCAAGCCAGAAGGCATGTTGACACATGCCCGTGTCCCAGTGCATGAACCTCACCGCATCACTGGTGGTACAGAAAAAATGCACGGGGTCCAGGCTCCATTTGTGGATACTCTCTGCCACATTCCTCTGGCCCTTGGTCTGCTCTAAGAGCTTGAGAAGGCCTCCATAGCTGGGGGCTGTTGCTGACCGAGAACTGGCAGGGCTGTACTCTGGGAGGGGACCTACCAGTGAGACCAGTGAAAGTGCCCTCAATGGCCAGGTTCCCTAGCAGGCCCCCCTCAGTATCTGGGTTGAGGACCACCTCCGGGAGATTGATCCCCATTTGCTTTATTGGGCAAATGTCATCCTGCTCCCTGGGCCACTTGAGGCGCTCGGAAGACAAGCACTCCATCTCCTCCTCCTCAGCCTCGGTGGTCAGGGGAGTGGGCGGGGAGGTGGCAGGACCCTCTGCTGTCTCCTGTGCCTGATGCTGGGGAGGCAGGCACTCTCTCTCTGCCTTGCTGCTCACAAGACCCATGAGCTGGGATGGGGGCGAAAGGTTGCCAGATGTTGCTGGGACAACCTCAGTCATGGCCTGAGGTGGTGAGGTTTCTGGGGGGGGCAGGCAGGTTCCCTGGCTATATTTTCCTCAGCACTGCCAGAGGCAGGCCCAAAAGGGGCAGGCACTCCTTTAGAAGTTCCTTTTTGCCTCTTGCTCTTAGCTTTCTTAGGAGCAGCCAGCACCTCCCCCGAAGGGGACGGACCAGGTTGCTTGGGGTTCATCACCTCCAGGTCCTCCGCCTCAACTGAGGTGGGGGGGAGGGAAGTGGAAGGGAGGTCTCAGTTGCTCCACCTGGTGGGGAACCAGGGCCTGAGATGCTAGCCACCCCAAGGGGAACTGGGACAGAGAGGGACTGGGAAGACTCCCCAGACTCTCCACTGAGTGGGGCATCAGTCACGACAGGGGTGGGAGAAGCCTGGGAAAACATCCCAGGCCCCCCCCCCCCGGGTGGCAGTCAATGCCAGAAGGGTAGATCCCCCCAGATGGAGTAGGAGTAGAGGGGGGTTTGGAGGAACTCCCAACACCACCCTTTGATGAGGTTCCCACACAGAGGTGGATGTGCCATCCCCCTGTGCAGGTGCAGCAGCCAGTGCCTCAGCTGACTGCTCCAGTGGGCACTGGGCAGCCAGGTGGGAGCTGCTGCTGCAGTGGCAGCATGAATTCCCACCATGGGAGAAGTACACCACATAGGGCCTCCCATCCAACACAAAGGTCATGGAGAGAGGCAGTTTTTGGGTGCCACCCATGAGAAGCATGAATGCGTGCCTCTGAAAGGACAGGATGTTCCTGAGCTTGGGGTCCCTGCTCCCCATGGTCAGCTTATGCCAGGGACTGGTGAGGGCACCATATAGCTCGAGCTCTTTGGTGAGGTCTTGGTCTGGCAGGTGTGGGGGGATGTTGGAAGCCACCATCCACACTGCCAGGGTTTCCAGGGTTGTAACCAAGTGGTGGACCTCCGAGATTTTGAACCCTGCCGCACATACCTCCCTCACCAGGCTGGGAGAGCTCAAATATACGATGGGCACTGAGTTTACCCAGGATGCATACTGGACACTCTGGCATCCCAGCAGGTCCGCCAAAGCTCCAGCGCAGTCCTGCACCCTGATGCAGAGAGGGGTGTGCACCCGCAGGCCGTGGCTGAAGGGAAGGTCCACAGAGACATCCCTGTGCCAAGTGCCCTGGCTGCTGGCAGCCATCCTGGGCAGGAGAGGGTTAACTGTCCCATAAAGCGGGGGGAAAAACCCTCAAACTGAAGCTGGGGAATGGGAGGGGGCTGAAAGAGCCCGAAATCAGCCCCAGGGGGGAAGAGCAACCCTGCAGGGGCTGTGGGCAAGCCCTAAGGCAGGAGGAGATGGCAAAGACCAAAGTAAGGGGCTCTGCAGGAGGGAGGCAGCAGGAATCAAAGGGAGAGGACAGGCAGGGTGGGGGAGAGGCAGAGGCAAATGAGGCTGCCAGAGCCCAGGGGAAAATGGTCATAAAATGGGAGAAAGGGGCAGAGAGGGGGTCCCAAAACATGGGCTGGGGAGAGGCAGGGTTTGTGGGGGTGGAGAGAGGAATGGGGGGGCAGGGAGTGGGGAGAATGCACAGAAGGGATCTAAGCTGCAGGAGCTCAAAGGGCTTCACTTGTTGGCAGCCATCTTGAAAGAAAGAATGAAAGAGAAACAGTAAGAAAAATGATGTAAAGTAGCAACTTGCAGACAAAGATACTGGAAGTAAAGGGGAAGGGGACAGAGAGTAGAGAAAAAGAAGAAAAAAGCACTGAAAACACAAGAAAAGAATCAGAAAGGGAGATAAACATGAGCAAGAGACATTTAGACAGGTGGGAGTGAGAAAAGAAAAGAGGAGTCTTACGCTTAGGATCACCCCATGAAGCTCCAAGCGAGCCTGGTCTGATGCATCCAAAGTGGAAGGAAGGAAGGAAAGTAAGTTTGAATGATTGTTTTTTTTTGGGAAAAAAATATTGCGGGAAACCTATTTGAACATTGTACTTCTGCATAATTTTGACAATAGTGAGATATTCGTATATTTGGCCTTTATCCAAAGCTATGATTGTCAGCTCTTTTGGGTAGGGATGAAGAGCCACACTTATGGAGGTATGTTGATGCTTGAAGACATAGATGCTTAGTGAATTAAAAAAAAATTCCAAGTGTATTATTTGTAATTCCCATAAATCAGTAGGAATTTTGCCGTTATTTCTGTAAATTGGTATTTTGCCTTTATGCTAATCTGTTAGCCACCCAGCATGCATTTTGATGTGATAAATATCTTGTCCAGTAGATACAGTCCGTAGAATAACTGAAGAGAAGGGGTGGGTGACGGGGGCACCATTCCTGGATGCCAACCCTAGGGGGATGCAAAAATAGCACCAGCTGTGCTGCCAGCCTGCACACCAGCACCAGCACATTCGCTGATGTTGCTGCCACTTGACAGATTTTTTTTTTATCAGCTGAAGCAAATCAGAGATTCAACCAAATTAATTTTGTTTTGTATCTAAGCTGTGCCTGACAGGATATGTTCAAAGAAGGAGAAAAACACTTCGGATAGGAAAATGTGTCAATTAGAATGCGGGAGAATGAAGTCTCTGCAACAAATTGTTCACTAAAGGGTATGAAGTGAGTTTCCAATGTAGATAGCTTCATTAAAAGCACTTTTTTGTTTTCATAAAATGATTTCTTTTTTTTTTAATTCAGAAATGTTGACACATATGTCAACAGGAGAGAATCTTCTGTATTGCTTCTTGTATAGTGCTCATAACTATAAGGCAGAAATCTGAGGAAAGTGGTGAGGAATGGGAGTTTTGTTTAATTTTCCTTCAGTTGCAAATTCTCATTTGTTCATTTTTCCTTTCTAGTAAGATACTCAAGGAAAAAAAGATGTAAAATTGCATCACATTTTTAGGGTGATGCAAAAAATTGCAGTCCATTTCTTGGAGGCTCGCAAAGTATCACAGACACACATACATTAGATGGCACAAAAGGTGTATTTGCAAATAGGGTCAGAGCAGAGTCAAAAACTCAGATTACTCTGAACCCACCAAGGAATTTTGCAGGCTG
>NW_017728916.1:17646510-17725162 GCF_001723895.1 Crocodylus porosus
AAAGGCTAGGGAGAAGCTGGGGGAGAGTCTGCGATTTAGTATAAGAAGAGCTGTGGCAAGGCTGGGCAAGGAAAAAAGTCCTTGGCAGTGTTTCTTTCTGATCAGGTGCAAGATGCAAGCTGTGCATTTCTAACAATACTCCATTTCTAACAATATTCCATTTCTAACAAGGGGGAGAATCTTTGTAGACAAAAAATCCATTGAGTCAAATAAATACAACACATAAAATGGTTGTTACCCAACAAGTTTAAGGTATTTCACAAAGAGCATGCATGAATTTTGCCAGATAACTTAAATCATTCTTCCAATGAACAAGAGAGTCATTGATTTTACCATGCACAACGTGTGTCCAAAAAGAAACATTACATTTAATTAGTGCAGTACACAACATTTGTTAATATTCAGGACCTGATTCATGAGTAAATTGTATTGATGCTACACCAGTGACTGCAGTGATATTATCCCTGATTTACACTGGTGTCATTGCAATAAGAGTCAGGCCTACAAGCTTTCATTTAAGTGAGATTTCAGAGTAGTTTTGATTAATAATTTAAGACACATGCAGATTATTTTAGAAGGAACAATAAATCTGTAAAATTGGTGATATTAAATCATCAAGCATTTTGAATGCTCCCACACCCAAATATCTCTTTCTTAGACCTTTAGGAACAGCTTACCTAGAAGACAAGGCAAATAATATAGGCCTCTCTGACCTTTCCTGTCTAACAAAGCAAGAAGTATGGGCAGCAAGTGCAGTATCTTGGGATAGTGTAATACATTTGGCTTATACTTACATAATGAATTACACTCTGTTCTGTGTTTGTTTTTTGTTAAAGTAGAACATTTTAGGCACTCTACCATTAAAGTGTATCAACATTTTGTTGTAGTATTTTACTGGCATTTTAGTTTAAGGAATTAAATAATGTGATTGAATGTTGCCCATCAATGGTCTCTACAAATTTATTTGCTGAATAAATGTTTCACTCCAGCAGTCCTGGAAATGAGCAGGTAGATTGCATCAGTGAGAACTATTTGGTGTCTTGATGTGGGAGGATGTCAAAATAAATCCATCCTGTCCAACTAGAGATCATAAGTCACTGTGATGAAGTATCTGAGGGGTGCAGTTTCTGTGGAGCTTGGAATTCTAGTGCCTTATCTTACCTCAAAAATAGAAATAAAGTAAAGCCGTAGGTTTACCAAACTTTTATGTATGCGATTTTGACTTCTAGTGCCAGATTCTGATGTCATTTCTACTGAAGGAAATGAATTCAAACATGAAATCCTGTACATAATTGTGAAAGACAAATAGGAGTACTCAGCCTGCTGCAAAAGAAGCTGCAACATTTGTGAAAAGTGCAGTGCAGCAGGAGCAGGTCTACAAAAGAATACAGGCAGTCCTAGACTTACAGTGTTTTGAGTTACAATGTTTTACACTTAGAACATTTATAAATCGACACCCCGTTTCAACTTTATGACGTCAGTTTTAACTTTACAATGCTTGAGCCGATGTGACCCCATGCCAGCAAACAAGTTTGCTGCATTCCTTATCTCTCTGGAGAACATCTGTCCAAACTTCCTTGGACCCTTTCTTTAAGAAAGCAGACAATACTACAGAAAAACCGGCAGCCAAGACTCCTGAGAAGAATCCAGGCAAGAACCCTTCAAAAAGTCCAACCAAGAGCCTTTCAAAAGGTCCAGCAAAGTCACCTCAAAGAAGTCCTTCCAAATCAAAATGCTTGCTATTTGCAATATAAATACATTAATGTAGCTATATTACTAATCTATAATTGATTGACTACAAAATTCCGGGGTACTTTTAGTGAAAATAGGGTGTCGGGCCTTGGTTCACGAATGAATCCCCCATTTATAACATTGTTTCTTATGAGAAAATTGGTTCTGAGTTACAACGTTTCAACTTAAGACTTGATTTTCAGGAACCAATTGTGTCATGAGTCCGAGAACTGCCTGTAGTCATTCTGAAAGGACAGGGATGAAAATAGTCATTCTGTAGGGATTAACCCCATAAGAAAGCTTAAGTTTACTGAGGAAATTGAGGTTAACCTTACTTGTGAGGGCCTGTTTTTATCTCAAATAAGCTCACATTATTTAGTCATGTGGCATTTCCACATAGATGTTTCCACCCCATTTCATATGAACAATTTGGACTGTACTGTGAAAATAATAATGGAGGTGAAAGGTTCTTTCACAGAATGCCTCATGACAGAATATCACCTTCCTACAATGTTGAGGACTGATAAGGTTAGCATTAAATTCACAGGAAGTAACTATTTGGGTGTTGTCAGGAAAGTATCTTGGCTTATTAAAACACAGATAATATTTATGCCACAGAATAAACATGAAGAACCCCCACCTTTGCAGGGATATCATAGCCCTGCACAGTGTTAAGGAGATGGGTACAGCTGGAAGCTGTCAGGCCCTGATGCAGCTCCTTACAGGCTGGAAACTGCACCCACACCACAGCCTTGGGAAGGGTAGAGTGGGGCAGGAAGAAGCAGTAATAGCATGTTTGCAGCTGGAAGTTTCCTGGCACCAGTGCAGCCCCTTACTCTTTAAGGCTGCAGGTGCGAACATGGGCACAGGTGCAGCCCTCTGGCTCTACAGCCTTGATCCAGTGGTTCCCTGGGTTGCATCTGGCCTCAAGGTCATATGTTGCTACCCCATGGTTTAAAGTAGTGGAGGTACAGGTTATAGATTATTTAGAGAAGATAGATGCTTTCCAGTTGTTAGGGCCAGAGGGGATACACCCTAGGGTACTGAAAGAATTGACTGAGGTAATTTCAGAGTCATTGAATATCCCTTTTGAGAACTCATAGCAGTTGGGTGAAGTCTCAGATGATTGGAAGAAGGCCAATATATCACCCGTTTTTAAGAAAAAGAAATAGGATCTAATGAATCACAGACTAATCCACCTTATTTTATACCTGGAAAGATCATAGTACAGATCCTTGAGGGATCTAATTTGAAGCACTAGAGGAAAATAAGGTGATGAGGAACAGTCAGCATAGATTGACCAAGAATAAGTCATGCCTGGCCAGCCTGATTCCCTTCTATAAGAAAGTGATGTTCTTTAAATGTGAGCAGACCAGTGAACATACTTCGGAAGCACTTTTGATACTGACTTCCATGACATTCTCATGGACAAGCTAAAACTAGATGGAAATACTATAATATGGATACAAAACTGGTTGGATCATCATATTCAATGACTAATCATCAATGACTTAGTGTTTCATTGGAAGGAGGCATCATGCCAGATTCCTCAGTAGGGCTGTGTGAAATTTCGACGGCTATTTCATTTCAACACTGCTTCGACTCACTTTGAGGTTGAAACAGCAAAATCAAAATGAAACAAAGGACATCAAAATAGCCTCAAAACAAAATGAGGCTAGTCAAAATGTTTTGAAAGTCAAAAAGTTTTAACCATAGCACTGGGGATGGGAAGTCAATCCAGCTGGGCTGACTTCCTATCCCCGACCCAAGATCTGGCAGGGGGCAGGAAAGCAGCCCAGCTGGGTTCCCTCTCCATCCCCTGTGCTAGATCGCATGGGGGATGGTGAGACAGCCTAGCTGGGCTTCTTCCCTGCCCCCCGTGCAATCTAGCATGGCGGGTGGAACTCCGCCCCCCACGCAATGTGAGGAGTCAGACTCCCTGCCCCCACCTGCCCCTCCCTGCCCCCACCCCTGTGGTCTGGCAAAATGGTGAAAACAGGGTCAAAACAGCCTCACTGTTTAGACGAGGCAAAACAGTGAGGCTGTTTTGACTCAGAATTATATTCTATACAAAACACTGTTTCATCCAGACCTCGAAATTGAAGTTGGAATGGAACAGTGCTATTTTGTATAGCTCTACTCTTCAGGGGGTCTGTTCTGGGTCTGCTATTGTTTAACTTCTTCATGAATGATTTGGACAAAGGGATTAAGTATATGCTTGGCAAATTTGCAGATGATACCAAATTGGGTGGAGTTGTAGAAAAGTTGTGGAATCTTTATCCCCAGAAATTTTCAATAGCAAGCTATACAAAAATATGGCTGAGATACTTCAGTCAGGGATGACTCTGCCTTGAGCAGGGGACTGGATTGGGTGACTGCCTGAGGTCCCTTCTGGTCCTACTTTCCTATAATTTTTGGTGGAGCAAGAGATAATGGGCAGGGCTTGTTTCACAGGAACACATATCTATGTGCATACATGTCTTTGCACATACTTTTCTTTCTTTGTCTAGAGGGAAAGTCTATTAAATGGCAAGTATTTTAGGGATGAGCCTATATTTGGATTAAAAAAAAATATGTCAAAATTCTGGTGTGTTTATATCTTGATTATCTTTTCAGAATCTAATAGAGCATCAGTTAGTTCATAGATTCATAGATCTAGGGTTAGAAGGGACCTCAACAGGTCATCGGGTCTAACCCTCTGCCTAGGCAGGAAAGAGTGCTGGGGTCAGATGACCCAAGCCAGGTGCCTATCCAGCCTTCTCTTAAGGACCCCCAAGGTAGGGGAGAGCATAGTTGTGTTAGTCTAGAGTTTGGCAGGGCATGTAGGGATTGGTATCTAGTAAAAAATAGAAATTCAATTTGAGAATCAGTCTCTGAACTTTACAAGCTTATCAAAGGACAGGATTCCTTGGATCTTAGATTTTGGTTTGGCTCACTTTAAGAAATCAATTTACTTATTCTATTGAAATATGACCCAGGCTCCATTCACCTCTTTTTTCCCCCCACCTTGAGTTAGAGATGGCACAGCAGATGGCTCTAGCAGTTGTATCTGTGATTCTGACCAGTGCTAATTAACCTTCCTATCTGACAAATGACATGCTATAGACGGATTAATTTTACATGTCATAAAAAAGACAGGTTTGGTTAATTAAGGAAATTTTCATTCTGGGGAACCAGCCTAAAAGTGGATGCTGGTTATGAGAGACATTTCTACAGCTTAGAATCATAACAGCACAGAAGACTTTATGTTAGCATGTATCCACTGTAATTGCTTGTAACCTTCTGCCATTCCTTGATCTAAGGATTTGAAATAAATAGCTACCTCTAGAAAGTGTTATGTAACCTCACATAGAGTGGTAACTATACATGATGTTACCAGATTTGAAAAGAAATGACAAAGGAAACACTAATTAGAAATTTTTTGTGATTTTATTTATATTATTTAGGTAGCACTAATTACCACTAGTTCACAGTCAGATTCAACTGTGTCTCTTAAGAATACTACTATGCATAGTAATGAGATTATATATCCTCTATCTTGTAAAATAGGATTTGTCTCATTTTACAAGACAGAAAATATATATAACTATCTGATACCCAGTGTAGGATCTGTTTTAATTGAGCCACATTTAGTAAAAATGTGAACATTCATTTAAAATTTAACTTAGAAATAATAATACTTTTTTATGTCTTAAACTCAGCAGTTAGATACTGATTTATGGTGATTGCAAAACAGGCTTAATGAGAAATTCCTAAAGAAATGTGCTCCATATTTATTTCTCACTAGTGCTATTCTTTTGCTCCAGAGAATGATATGGCCGGTTGTTTAATGCTTTTGTCCCATCATGACCTTAATGAACTCTTAGATTTATAAGTCACAATATGCAGACTCTCTTCATTACCATTTAATTCATATCTTCGTAAGAAGAAATGGAGTAATCTCAGCATGTACTGTAAGAGTTAATTACGGCTAAGTACAGATGTTCAAAAAGCCCCTGGTGGAAGTGCTCTATAGTATGTTACGTAAAGACTGTAAGAGCATGAGCAAACTGAACAGTTATTTGCTGTTCAGTAGTGGGGAGGTAGGGGGCTCAGAGCCTTCCCATACTGGTTACTGGGAGTGTTCCTGCATGCCTCCTAGGTGGCTATCAGAGTGTCTCCTTTCCCCAGCCCTACCCTGCATGCCAACTGGCAACTGTAAGCAACTGGGAGGGGAGACCTGGACCCCTTCCACCCCTTCCAGGAAGTGGTGTGCTATGGGGCCAGGGCTGCTGTGGGGAGAGAGACCCCAGATCCCTTCCCCCATAATCCCCCAGCCAGGCAATGGCACACTGCAGGGCCAGGGCTGCTGCAGGGAGAGAGACCCTGGATCCCTTGCCCTGCAGCTGGACAGGCCTCCCAGCCAACCTGGAGACATGAGTCCGGGGGAAAGGGGTCTGGGCTCTGTTCCCAAGGCAGCCCCAACTGGGCAGTATGGCATGCCACAGGCCTGGGGCTTCTGCAGGGAAAAAGAACCCAGACCCCTTCCCCTGCATTGTCCCTAGCCAGGCTGCAGTACACCGTAGGGCCAAGGTGTCTGCTGGGAGAGAGATCCTGGCTCATGCTCCCTCCTCCTCCCCCCCCCAGCTGTCCGTGGCTCAGGCAGAACTTATTGCTTTGACCAAGGCTTGAGTGGAGCCCAGTGCAATGTCACCTGGGATGGTGGTGATTGTACTCTAAGTTGAATGAGAAATGGCACAGATATTTGATAAAACACTCTTCATCCATCATAGGTTAACTTAGAGTAATCCACCATTTTTAAAATACTTTAAGAGCTGTGAATATCTGTTCACTTATGTCTTTAGAGTAGTTTCTGTTCACTTAAAGTATGATAGGTGTAACATCTGTATGTAGCCTAAAAGACAAAAATAAGGAATCTCCAAACATATTAACAGTCTTTCAGCCAAAAGGATCACAAAGTACCCTCCATTCAACATAGATGTGCTCCAGATCTCACTGAAGTGAATGTAAAGGCCCACACTGACTTGGGTAGGTTGTGACAAGACACTAGTATATATAATTTCTTTGATGCTGAAGTCAATTTTTGAAAAAATATGACCTTGCTAGAGGGAGAATTTAATTACCTCCAATTGCTACATTTTCAGTTTCTTAAATCTATTTAATTTGATTAGGCAAGTTTTACAGCATATAGTCTCCAAGCCAAATGTTTTACATTTTACTGTTTTCCCAAATTAGATCATGCTCGATATATAAACAAAAGACAAAAATGAAAGAACTAAAAAAGGTAAATTTGCATCAACTGGAAAAAAACCAAATATGTCTTAATGTTTTGATTCTGAGTAATGAATGGACAAACCCATTCATTACCACATGAATAATTGTTTTCTACATAAGAAGTTAAATCTATTTGTGTGTGTGTGTATGTGTAAGTGTGTAAAACATGCTGTTAATCTACTTGACTTATTCCTTTTACTACCACTTTGAACTTGTGATGTGACATTTCTTTGGTGATTTATTTCTGCACATATTCAATCAATTGCTTGGGAGATGGTTAACTCCACTAAAGTCAATGGAAAGTCTCTGAGTTTTGAATCAGACAGAGGGTCATACCATTCCTATAGCTTTCTAGCCCATAGGAAAGAGTTATCTATTTGATTTTTACTGTACATATATGTTATTGTAAAGATTGAATTGTTCAACATTTTAAAGAACAATATTTCTTAAGGAAAAATGGATTTCAGGTCAAAATGAATATTTCTTAGAAAATTTTCATTCTGATCAAAATTTGTTTCACCATAAAAGACTTCTAAAAACCCACTTATTTCCTTGCACTTGCCCCTTAAAATAAATTTAAAGAACATAATCTTGATTTTTATTTGCTATTTTTTTTAAAAATATTTTTGTGGGAAATTAAATATACCTTTAAAAATTAGGAGCATTCTAGACCAGCTGTTGTAAGTGTATTTATGCACATATAATTTGCCTTCATCAATTTTCTAATTTCCCTCCTCAATTTTCATTTGCATTTCTACTGTTTCAAAAGTGCAGTTTTTTCCCCAAATTCTCCCATACTAGAGAATAGAGTGAAAATGTCACAAGATTTGCATGGATGATTTACTTCTTTCAATTGGCCTAAACTTGGTAGTTTTTCTAGATGTTGACATTTGTAATTAACGTTATTTTCCAGTATTAGAGTCACTGTGAAAATATTTTAGTCTTATTTGAAAAAAAGGGAAATGTAGTGTCTCTAGGCCTGAGCCCTGAATGGTGACTGGTGAAGCATCCAGCTAGTCTCTGCAAATTTCGAATGCTGGCTTGTGTGGTTGGCTCAAGCACTGTCTGTATTCAATATAACATGATATGTGCATTAGAAAATCAATAATGGCAGAACTAATGGAGGTTGTAAACTGACTTGACCTCCATGACCCAAATGTTTTGGTTAGGGTCATTTTGTGCTGGGGCAGAAAGAAATCTAGTAGATAAGGAACAATCTTGGATGATATGAATAAGCATTTTTTAAAGAAAAGAATGAAGAAATTCCTGTTTCACTTACTTCCAGTAAAAGATAACTGACTGTATACTAAGAGTCACATATCTAGTATACCAGAGAGTTTTCTTTATCAAATGAAAGTCTTGGGAGGATGGTTATTTTCCCTTAATGCCAGAAGTTCATATTATTTACTAGGTAGTTCTCTGGTTTGACAATGAATGACCTTATTCCTAACATTCTGGATGCGCAGCTCACACCCACAGGTTAGCCTTTATTACTTCTGCCTCTATTGATTTTTCTAATGCATAAACCATGTTAAATAAATAAAGCCAATATTTCTGCAGACCTGAGTTAAAAAAGGTTTACAGAGAACACAATGGTTTCTTAACCTGCAGAGCGGCGTAGGTGAAAAGCTAAGTAGTCAAGCAAAAACATCTAAGGGAAATGATAATGAACAAGCATTTTAATAAGAATTATGAGGAAAAGAGAGAAATCAGAAATGGTAAGGCATTCTTGCTGTAATCCAGGTATGTGTCCTGCTCACTGCAAGCTTGGGGATTAAAGCCAGTTTTGTGTCTCTATCTCTGATCTTAACACTCTTTAGTGACCCATCATTACATGCAATATGACAAGCTTAGACTTCAGAGTGAGTGAGAGCAAATGTTACTAACTATAAATACTTTGTGCCACTTTGCTACATCCAGGACTTACTAGGTGATGTTGAGAATCTGGCACTGGAATATTATTATACTTCTGACCCAGCAATGCAATAGGAAATGAGCAGAAGGCTTAGTACATTTTGAGGAAAAAATATTTTCTTTGCATTATATTCCTTTTAGATAATGGTAAACTTTGCAAATTTTCAGCAGTAAATACTTAACTGATAATGAAATTTTGTATACATCTGTCTGGCTATGGGGGAAAAAAACTCTCTCATTTATATGTACAAACTGTCAGCCAAAAGGTCTGATTTGATCACAGATCAGTGTGCATACCATTTTGGAAATTGATTTTTGGCACTAGTGAAAAATGAGCATAACGTATTGTTTAACATGGAAGTATAGAATTAGCTTGAGGAATGGAATAAAATACTGTCCCCTTTAACAGTTTGAAAATTATTATTTAATTAAATATATTAAATCAATTGGTTTTCTGCTTAGTAACATAATAGTAAGCATGATAAAGACATATTGAGATTGAACTAGTTAATAATATAATCTAATTAGGATTTGTGTTACAAACCAATTACATTAGTTTAATGGGAAAAATGTAATAGAACTCCTGAATTTTTTCTGTTAAGTTAACAATATAGACTTTAATGAACACCTTAATTAGACATCATTATTGATGCAAACATTTTAGAAATAAAATTCAGTTCCATCCTTCCCACCACACATCCAGAACTATTTAACTGAAAGTATCCTTTTTATGATGACTAGAGGACAAATTACTTTTACAACTCCCTGGTTCTTCTGAAGACAATATACTGAAAGACAGTTACTCAAAATGACCCAATTATACGTGGGAAGGTGGAGAAGAAAGACGGGATGACCTAACAGATATTTCACTAATGTCAATGAAATTCACATCCTGCCCTTGGCTGGGGTCTCTGTTTCCTATGTGTTTCATAAATACGCACATTTTCTGAACTAATATTTTTCCACCTGCAACAACACTCAACACTCAACTATGAAGAAAGGTCAGAGAAGGTTACAGTAGGACTAGGTTGTAAGAATAGAATCAATCTAGAATCTACTTTTATCCTCATGTGCTAATAAGAGGTCCATTTTTTTATTTTCCAGTTCCCTCAAACTTTAACCTCACAACACTGTGGAACAAAGGGAAATTATATTATCTGTATCTTACAAATAGGGACTCCAGGCACAGAAAAAACTAAAGGCTAATTCCCATTTCACTTTACTCACACAAATGGCAGTTACCCAACAACGTAAATGCCATTTTTAGCCCTTATGCATAGTTACCAGTCCAGTTTGGGAATGCAAACATCCATGTGACTGCTCAGTAGAGCCATGCACTGGCTGGGCAAATATTCAGTTCTCTCACCCAAGTACATTCTGAAATGTAGCTGGGCAAAACCCTAGTGGGTGTCCTTTCACAGCACCTGAAGAAGTGAGATTCAGCCCAGGAAAGCTTGCGATATGTATACATACTTGGCTTAGTTTATAAGATGCAAATCTACCTGACCTTCTAATGAGTGTTAGATGCCAGAGGAGCAATTGACCACCCCATTTTTTAGCCCAATCAGCTAGTGGTTAGGGTACCTGCCCAGGAAGCAAGACACTCAGTTTTAGGCCCTCCTCACCCAAATGGGTTTAATTCTCAAAAACTGCAGTGTGGTGGCTGGAAAACTACCATTTGGGCGCTTAAAGTGAAATAGGAGTCTGACCTAGATTAATAGGATTCTGACCTTTAATCTTGGACGAGATCTGTCCAAGATTAAAGGCCAGACAAATCTGTGTTAGTGTCCAAAGAATGGAAATGGAGAGGCAGCATCTCTCTTCATTTTGCTTCTTTCATGCAAGAGTGAACTGTATGAGTGTTCTAACATTTAGGGAGCTATTGGAAAAAAACATCTCTAAAGAAGAGTGCCAAGTCCCCTCTCATATTATACTGACTAGAGGAGCAGTGGGTATTTTTCCATTTCCCCAGGCAGTGCAGTGGTTATATATTCAAGAAATTTGTGAAGCTTGGGCTTCTTCAGACTTGATGCCTCAGCTGCAGCTCTGCATTGACCCTAATAAAACTTACTTATAAATAAACTCTATCTTTCAAGTGGAACTTTACACACACACACACACACACACACACACACACACACACACATATAGTGAAAAGTGAAATATATATTATTCTCTAATGCAGTTTTAATGGTTATTCTCTCTAGGACTTTTGCTATTAGTAACAAAGTAATGGCTGGTATATAAATGATATATTTACATAATAATAATTTAAACTACTAGTAACCAAGTGACTATATACACAGCTATGTTAATAACTGGGTTATTGTCAGCCTGACTAGATGGTTTGTTAATACATTGCTAATGTTTTGCTCTACTTAAATATTTGTACAGAGGGTGGCAGAAATACTCAGTTCTTTCCAGTTACTTCAATACAGAAAATCCATTTGAATTATCTTTTCCAAATTGAAGTTTTGCCACATTAGATGTAGAACGCTTTGATGACAAGTGATGACAATTTGAGCAGCAGGAAGTAAGAACTCTGGGAACTTGCTTCAGAGGCATTTGACGAGGTTGTTGGAAGGCAAGGTTGGTAATGTTGGGGAATTCCTTTTTAGGTGTAGGTTTTTTCCTTTATTTTTTCTTTTCTTTTCTCTTCCTTTTTAAAATTTTTTGAAGACTCAGTTATAGTTGTTTGATCTTTCCTAGAGGTTCTGGAGTGGGCTGGTATATGGTCAGGTAAGGGTGGTGGGATCGTATGTGGCCAGTCAGGGATGTGCTTGGGTGGGGTTTCTCTTTTTGTAGGTAGATATTTGTGAGATATTTAGGTGGCTTATTAAAAAAATAAGTCTCTTTTCCTGGTGGAGTAAAGGCAGTTTTAGACTGGTGAAGCAGATGTTGCAAATATTGTCCTCAAAGCAGATGTGGTTGTATATGAAGGGCTGCCCCCAGAGGTTACTACTTCCTTGGTGATTTGATTTGGAGGAAGTTATGAGGCTTATGGAGGTATGTGTGGCCATTTGTGGAAATTTTGTTTATGGTTGGTTGTTGGGTGCTATTACTAATGATGGTTGTGGTGATTGTGCTGATGGTGTAAGATTATTTCAGAGAATGGTTGATAGAAAGCTTGTAGTTGTTAATGTTGCAAGTAGAAATCAATGAAGAGTCCAGGTTTTTAGTCCAGATGATGGACATGCCATCTGTGTATCACTGTAGCAATTTTAATCTGGGAGCACATGAAATATAAAACATCTTTATCAAGGTGGCTCAGGAAAAGGTTTATGTTTGGGGTGTGGGAGCCCTTCATTATACCTATAATTGTGTCCATGTGTCTATATCTGAAAATGTAGCAAATTTATTCTACAGGAACAAAGTACAAACCCATGTGTACCCTAACCTATGTGTAGGGGCTTGGGTGCTGACATTCTGAGCCCTCCTATACCAGATGCCTGACTCGAACCACAGGCTTGTCCCTGTCAGAGATCTCACCTGCCATGACTTGATGGAATATGATGACTAGAGACAGTCTAGTCAGGAACAGGCTCTGGGGTATTTGGCACTTGTCTGGACAGGGCTCCTCACTGCCTGTCCCTGTTCACTGTTGCTCTAGTTGTGCCTTGTGGCTCTGGGCCCACTATTCATGGCCAGAGGCTTCAGGCACATCATAGTCTGTCCCAGGCCAATGCAGCTTGCAGCTGCTAAGCACTGATGCCATTTATCCACCTCAGCAAGCACTTCCTGGCTGAGCTGAGAGCCAGTCCTTTGCCCCCTGACCTGTTATTTATGCCAATGTCTTCCAATTACTCTCCAGGTTTTTCCCCACCTCAATCTCTGTGCAGTTTCAGCTCATTTCCCAGAGTCAAGACTCAGCAGCAGTCATAAGGGGCAGTCTGATTCAGGGTGCGTGTACTTTGCCAGGATTTACTCCACCAAAGGCAGTTATGCCAGAATCCCTATCAAAAGTAAAGAAAGCAAGCATAAGTCTGGGAATCTAGCTGGTTCATCCATATAATGCCTTCCATCATCTTTCCATAGCCTCTGCTTTCACTTCTCTCCACCAGCTACCTGCTAAAGCTCCTGAGGGGCTTCTTACTCTCTGGTCCCGGAACATTCGTTTTTTTGCTTCACCGAATACATATATATTGGTATTCATTTTAGTATTGATAAATTGGTATTCATACTCTCTGGGTGCATCTACATGTTCATTAAGGCACAGTCGTTACTGAACATTTAATATAGTATTTATATAATCAGGTACGAAATAAATTCACAGTAACTGGAGTTACTGTGCCGTAGAGCTGGTGAACACTTTTTAGTGATACTATTGCGCAGTAGCCTAATATTGTTGTGCAGTAGAATATTAACACTGTCCATGCTGTGATGTGTTACTACACAGTGTTATTAGGCTACTGTGAAATTAGCATCTTGTGTAGACATACCCACAAGGTGTGTGTATAGAAGATGTTTACTACACAGTAGACTAATTAGCTGTGCAGTAAACATCTCAGTGTCTATACGCACACCCCAATTAGGCTGGAGTAAATAATTTACTCTGCAGCAGGATAGTATTTGTATTTACAACCTCTATAAAAAGGGTAAAAACCTCTGCAGTAGTGCACATTTGGATGCTGAAGGGGCTTACTGATGCCTCAGTGTGGGAACTGCCTGCCAGCTAGCCCAGTGCCAAAGCTCCCTTGTGCCCCAGCCAGTCTCTCTGCAGCACATTGAGCTGGGAGGGGAGGAGCAACCCTGGGCTGGCAGGCTGACCTCTGGGGATCCCTGCCAGCTGGGGCTGCTCTGGCCCAGCTCCACGTGCCATGCATGAATAAACCCTGAAGCTGATTGTTCTGGAGTTGATTGCTCCTGGGTACACATTCAAACAGCACACCAAGGAGCAATTAACTCTGGAGCAATAAGCTCTGGAGTTTATTCATGCACGGTAGTAGCATGTGTAGACATATCCACAACCACTGATGCTCCTAATTATAGACAACTCTTAACAAGGTGTATGAAGGGAATGGGAACAGAGTGAAAAAGATGATAAACTGCAAATTGTTTGTCAAAATGAATTTAAGGAGAAGATAAAATTATGAAGAAAATAACCTGTGTTTGTGGTGTGGGGAAAAACCTAACAAAAGATCAATGTTGTATGTTTCTCACATATGTATTGTGTTTTTGTCATGTGTCTTGTCTGATGAAATGCAATAGGCCCATACTGGGAAAACATCATAACTTTTGCTTTGCCTTTGTGTGAGCTGCTTCATGCAATAATGAATGTATAAAAGTGAACATGTGCTATCACTTCAGAAGATTTTGATCTAGACCTTTATTCAAATCTTAACACTTCCTTCCTTTCTTTCTTCCACTTCGGATGCTTTGGACCAGACTCGCATTGAGCTGTGTGGCATGATCCTGAGCATAAAACTCCCTGGCTCCCTCTCTTTTTTTCCCTGACTCCCATGTGTCTAAAGGTCTCTTGCTTCTGTTTATCTCCCTTTCTGATTCTTTTTTTTACATTCTTGCACTGTTTTTTTCTTCTTTTTCTCTGCACTCTGTCCCCTCCCCCTTCACTTCCAGTTTCTTTCTCCACAGGTGACTACTTCACAGCTTTTTTCTTTACTGTTTCTTTTTCTTTCTTTATATCTTTTTTGCTCATTTGTTGTGGGGAGTTATCTTTTTCTGTATCTTGCCTTTAGAGGGGTGCTCTTAATCCACCCTCTTTTTATCTTTTTTTCTGTTTCTGTTTTTTTTCCTAAATCTCATAAGCCCCAGCCCCAACTCTTTTCACTGCACCCCTTTCCCCTTCCCATTTAGATTTTTATAGCTGCATTCCCAAACACTTATATCTGTGGATAATATGCACATCGCGGGTGTACACTATCTTGTCACACCCCTAGGCACGCAGGCAGTGAGGGTAGTGATTTCCAATGTGACTGACTGGGACCTGGCCAAGGAACTCGAGCCCTGTGCGTTTCCTGTGAGTTCCTTTTGCTGACTGATGACTGGAAGCAAGGACCTGAAGCTGAAGCGTGTTTTTGAAGGCAGGTTTTCATGCAACTCAGTGAGGGCCCGCAGTCTCTACCTCACTCCTTGAATCTCATGCATGATGGGCAGGGGTTTGTGTTTTATTTTTCCTTTGGAGAGACCACATGCTTCCATTGTGGTAGCTCTCCCCACCTGGCAGCACAGTGCCCATGGAGGAGAGCAGTTGGTACATTGCTGATTTCAGCAGTGCTGATAGATGGCACATCCACTTCTGGGATACAGGTCCTGCCCAATGAGGATGAGAGCTCTTCCCAACCTCCTTTCATCCCTGTTCCATCAGAAGGGGTGGGGTCTCCAGTGTGAGAGCACCATCCAGTGGTCCTCCCCTGCCCATTCCACCTATGGTATGCACCCCCCGCCAGTGTGGAGCCCCACCAGGTGAAAGGACTGATGCCTCCACTTGCCCCCTGCCTCCCCTAACTGGCTGGGGTGGCCGGTGACTGTGGCACTAAGGCCCTTTTGGATGATGGGGCTCAGGCCTCCTTCCAGCCATGCTCCACCTCAGCCTTGCCTGAGATGGCTGGCCCTGAGGAGGTGGGCCGGGAGCAGTCTGGCCAATCCCCTATGAAGGGTAGGTCACCTGCCACTAGGAAGAAGAAGAACAAAGAGAGGAAGGTGAAGGGGGCCTCTCAGGTCACCCTATCACTGCTGGGACCGTCCTCAGCTGGTGCTGGAGTGGCCCCTGCTGGGGAGCCTGACTCTGCTTCAACTGTTATACCAGTGAAACTTGCACATCACCATGAACGGGGATGACTTGGAGGTGGAGGAGCCAGTGGTGGGGGTCCCCAATGCCTTGCCTGTCTCCCAACTTCTGGAGTTGGGTGGCAGTAAAAGTTACACAGAATGCCTCTCTTCTGGAGGCCTGACCCAGGGAGCAGCAGAGGAGTCTGTTAACCTCTTGATCCTGTCCCAGCCTACTGAATTGGATGAGGAAGCTAGTGAAATGGAGATCCAGATTTCTGAGTGACCTTGAAAGCAGAATGGTCTCTCTCCCTGCAAGCAGGCAGGGATCACTGTCTTGATGCCAATCTTCGACCTGGACAATGCGAGGAAGATGATGTGCCTAGACATTGAGGGTATAGATACTGTGTTTGTGCATAAGCTCCCACCTGGGGTGTGGCCTCGCCATGCTTCTGTCAGAAATGTCCAGCCCATGTTGGCAGATCCCCCCTGGTCAGCCCTGACTATGGGGGTCTCCTGGCCTTTTTGAAACAGACCGAAGGACAGAAAAATGTAGCAGGGTGCATCACCCAGTGGTGTATAGATCCTACACTCTTTGTTAAGGCTGTCAGAGCTGCCTTGTTTGAGGTGGCTGGCCCCAGGGAGGTGGGCCGGAAGCAGTCCGGGCAGTCCCCTATGAAGAATGGGTGGTTTAGCCAACTCTTTGTCAAGGCTGGCCAAACTTATGCAACAGGAGTTAGGCACTCGGCAGATGGTTTACTGTCTGGAGAAGCTCACACAGCATGTGAGTGATGAGTGGGGCTTTGGGGGGGGTCCCTGGAGTACAGTAGGGCATGATAGGCCTTCCCCAACCTGTCTTTGCTTTTTTTCTCTGTTCTTTGGTGCTCGCTCTTTCACCTACACCTTACTTCACTCTTCCTCTCACATACCCACACCCATGGCAGCCATGACCATTGACACTTTTAACATCAATGGCTGTTGATATCCAGCGAAATGGGAGGCTGTCCTGGTGCTCCTGTTCCAGAAGTGGCTGGACATCACCTTCTTCCAGGAGACACATTCCAATGGGGTTAATCAGGTGGCTTGGCATGCTGCCTGGTGAGGCCACTCGTTCCTGAGTCATGGCACCAACCTTAGCACTGGGGTCATGACTCTTTTATCACCACAACTATAGCATATTATAGCGGTGGCATGGGAGGTCATCCCCGGCTTCCTGCTGAGTGTCCTAATCACCCTACTACTCATCAGTGTCTACGCACCCACTGATGGCCAGGAGAGGGTGGCTTTCTTCAGGACCTTGGCCACCTTCTTGCATGATTTTAGTGAGGATGATGACCTGCTCCTCATAGGCGGGGACTTTAACTGTGCCATTGATGCCTTGCTAGACTGCACAGGGCATGAGCCTTACCTGCACTCAGCCCACAAGCTGTAGTGTGCCTTGGAGACTGCAGGCCTTGTTGATGTCTGGTGAACCCTGCATCCTGATGCATGCCAGTATACCTCAGCCCGCATGAGTGCCAGTGGTCTCACCATGGCCCACCTTGACCACCTTTATGTCACCAGGCACCAACAAGATCCTGCTGATCAGCTGCTGCTGAGTGGTGCTATGCTGCTGCCCAAGAAGGGAGACCTTTGCTGTGTTAAGAATTGGCGGCTGGTCTCCCTGCTGTGTGTGGACTGCAAGATTCTGGCCAAAGCTCTGGTGACCCGCTTTTGTGCCATCATGGCCTCCATCACTGGGCCTGCGCAGAGCTACTGTATGCCGGGCAGGAATATACAAGACAACCTGTTCCTGCTGTGTGACCTACTCACATCCAGAGAACTCTTTTGCCTAGACATTGACCTCATTTCTCTGGACCAGAAGAAGACCTTCAATCATGTGGGCCTACCTCTTCCAGACCCTGGAGGCCTTTGGCTTCAGGTCTCTCTTCACTGGGGCTTTCTAGGTCTTGTATCAAGACACTTCCACCCTGCTCTGCACCCTGTTCCCTGCACACAGGAGCATCCATCAGGGCTGCCCCCTGTCGGGTATCCTCTATGCCCTGTCCATCCAGCTGCTGCTGTACGGGCTGCAGTGCTGCCTGAGTGGTTTGGCCTTACCATTGGTCACAGGCCCCCATTGGCCCACTGCTCCAGCTGATGGCCTATGCAGCTGACGTGACCATCTTCCTTAACACTAAGGAAGATGTGTGGGTCCTAATAAGTTGCCTGCTAGCCTATGAATGTGCCTCGTTGGCCCATATCAGCTGGGCCAAGAGTGATATCCTGCTGCTTGGCGCATGGATCAGCATGACTCCCCAGATCTGCCTGGGGACCTCACCTGCTGCCATGAGGGCCTCAAGAGTGTTGCTGGGGCCAGCGAACTTCATGGCGTGCAACTGGGACAGCCTTGAAGAAGGGATGGAGGCCCGCCTACAACACTGGCACTGGCACCTTGTCAGGTATTGCAGTCCCTTGCAGACCTGTAGGACGCCGCCTGGCACTCGACTAAGATGTTATTGCTTCTAATTGATGATCTACATGCCCATGTTTCTCCTGCCATGACTTGACGGTAATGGAGTTAGTTCATTACCTGCACGTGTAGTCCAATTAGTAGTCTCACCGTCATCCCATGGGGTCCTGCGTTCCTGAGGGCTCTGCCACCCCTACACCCTTGCCCGTTCCACCGGGGTCTGACCAGCCAGTTGGTCCTCCCACATGTCCTCGGTTCCAAGCAAACAACCAACAAAAGACCAAAAAGAAAACAAGAAAACAGAGAAGGCTCTCCTGGCCTGTGTCAGTTCCTGCTGTTTGCAGCCAATATCTAAACCAAAATTGACCTTCGTGAAGTCAGCCCTCTTTGGTGGCTCTCTCTCTCTCTCAGAGCCTCTTGTGGAGGTCACCACAACTTCTTTTAGCACCTTGAGTCCATCTGTAACACCATCTTATTGGCCTGTGCCACTTTTACATGTATTATGGTACTGCGAAAGTCTATAGTGCCCCTCTCTTAGGGTTATTATGGTACCACTCTCCCTGCTGGGCTCTGCCAGCTCCGGGTCTGTAAACAAACAGTTGTGTGCCCCACAGGGCCAGTAGACTTGGCTCTAAGTCCTCATTGTGGGTTTTACTCTCTGCAAGTGTCTCCTACCAGCACTCCATGTTACTTTCAGAGTTCCCTGCAGCGTGTGCCGGCTCGCTCCTTCTCCCCCTCCTCCTCCTCCTCCTCCTCCTCTTTCTGGTTCTGCGCTCCTCCTGCTTTCCTGTCCCGGGCTCTTCTCTATACCGGTGCAGGAGTTCTCTGCCCCTCCCCTCCCGAAACACCTGGGTAAGGGAGATTTCTGCAGGGCTCCTTGGGGCTGTGGACCTGAGGCCGCTGGGCCTTTGCTTAGCCTGTGTGCTTTGGAGACCGGTGGCTCCTTCTCTCTCTCACATGCCTACCCAGCCTCTCCTACCAGGGATGTGTCCTCATTGCAAAGAACCTGGTGGTGGTGATTCTGTGCCACTGGTGCACCGTTCTTGACCCACCAGAAGACTTACTCAAGGGGCTTCAGTTTCTTCTAAGAATTTTTTTCTGGGGTGGGTGCCACTGGCTCCCACAAGCTGTTCTTTACCTACCTATCACTGAGGGCAGCCAGGGTCTGGTCAACTTGGCGAGCAAGGCATCCGCCTTTCACTTGCAAGTCCTTCAGTGACTCCTCTACAGTGAGAAGCACCTATCCTGGCAATGACTGGTATGCTGGTTCCTGCAGAGGGTGGGGGCCCTCGGCATGGTACAAGCCTGGCAGGCCACCTTCCACCTTCAGCCCCAGGCCCAGTACCTGCAGTTCCCACATCTGCTGAATGAGCCCCTGGTGCACAACCCAGCACTGAGGTGCTCCATGACAAGCCTGCCGCTGCCAGCCTTACAGCCACTCTCATCCAGGTGCATGTGCTCCTCCTGAGGAATCTCCTTGACCCCACTCAGTTAGTCTCGCTCTCACTTGAGGCCCTGACCACCTGGCTACACATGCATGCTGTCTGCAGCATAGGCCATCTCCTGTGTGACATCCAGGCTGCTCTCACACCGCAGGAAGCAGCCACCCTAGATAACCATCTCTGGGCACACCAGGTCCCCCATGCTGCAGATGCCCCAAGTGAGGCCTTTCCCATGATCCCAGTCACTCTGGCTGTGACCAATGAGCTGGCTGGTGGGACTGGCACCCTGCTAACACTCCCTGTGCCTCCTAACATTGACACCAGTTTCCCTTTGCTTTTATGTCATGTAGAAGCCTATATGCCTGAGTGGTTCATGTCCGCCATGCCTGCATTACGGTGGTGACGGCGCCTGGGGCCGCCAGATTCCCCATTGGCCCACCTGGCTTGGCGCACAGCGTATAAACTGCCAACCACCAAGAACACTGGCTACCTGCAGTGGTGATTGCTGCATGGCATCCTACCCACTGGCACATTTGCGTCCCACTTTGACCCAGCTGCCTTCACGGGCTACCCCTTCTGCCCCGGTACCATTGAGGAGAACCTCTTTCATGCCTTCCTTGACTGCCCCCACCTATGGCTGATCTTTGTTGCCCTCGAGCTGCCACTGCGGGCACTGGACAGGAGCCTCTCAGAGACCACCTATGTGTGCTCCTACCCATACTGTGTGGCTGAATGGGGTGCCATCTGCCCGGCCAGCTTTGTACTGGGTCAGGCCAAGGTGGCTATCCTTAAGAGCTGCTGCAACTGAGTTGTTGGGACT
Source organism: Crocodylus porosus (assembly GCF_001723895.1). Taxonomy (NCBI): domain Eukaryota; kingdom Metazoa; phylum Chordata; order Crocodylia; family Crocodylidae; genus Crocodylus; species Crocodylus porosus. The sequence goes on from NW_017728916.1 coordinate 17,666,870, forward strand.
AGCTCCAATGATGTAGTTATCTTTTTGGCTTCCTGGTGTGGGCGTGCCTCTCACTGGAGTTTGAGCACACTGTGCTCCGTTAGGCGGTGCCCACCTTTGAGGCATGCTGAGCACTTGAGGGAGTGCTGTGTCTTGTGGAGGATGGCTGTCTTTAATACATGCTCTGATGTCATGACTGGTCTGGGTGACCAGGCAGGCTTGGTGTCAGACTGTGACTCCCAGCTCATGCTACGCTCTGGGCCCGCACCAGGCTGCTTTCTTCCTTTTTCTTTGTGTGGGAAGTTGAAGGTGTTGTCACATGTATGGATTCGATACAGCAGGGTAGGAATCATTTGTTTATAGAGAGCTTTGGTTTATAAGACCGCGTGGCTGGTGTCCTGAGTGCATAATGGCATGTTAGGCATGAGGTGTAATACAGCGAAGGTATATGTTATGGTGTGATGTTATGAATGTAACGACATGGTGCTCTTAGTTTGGTGGTAATTTGCTTGTCTTTGCTTTGTATATTGGACCTGGACCCTGAAGGGCCAACTTTTTGTACCCCAAACCCCTGAATAAAGTAGTTAAAGTCCAAAAATAACAAAAAAACCTCCTTCCATCCCACATTTTTTTAATTGGGGACTAGCTAAGCATATGTTTGTTGTCATGGGTTCATGTGCTTTAAAGTGTTTAATTATAAAGAGGAATACTGAAACCTCTCTAGTTTTGATTAGAGCTTGGCTTGAGTGTTTGAAATGCTTTGATTTTTGCACAGAATTAAGCAATATTAATTTTCACAATTTTCAAAACTCACAGAACAGATATTAAAATGAATTTGGCCAAGAGATCGCATAATATTCATCTCATCTGCACCCAAGCTAAAGCTTAATTGCCTGACTTGTGACTAAATGAAGACTGTGAAAAAGGCATAAATTCATCAGTCTGTGTGAGGAAATTGTTTTTCCTCTACAGTTTCTCTATTAACACATAGAAAAAGATGTTGATCTCTGTCCTTTACAGGAGTATTTTACCACAATTGATTTTAGCACAGCAGCCTGCAATTTCACCTAACAAAAAGTGCTTCCCTTAATGTATAAACTGATCAAGAAATAAATTTTTCAGATAAAATTGGGATTTCTAATCCTTACCTGACAAGGATCTCAATTCTGATGTGTTTAACTGGTATCATGCTCATCAGCCTAACATGATTTTTTAATGATATCAGCATGGGTAAAGATTTAAGGCCATATGAGGAGGACATTTTCTTTTTTCTTATGGAATGGATAATAAGATATTTGGAATGTACAATATTACTCCCATTTAGCCATTTTGTAACTACCTTAGTTTGAAAGGAAACTTTTCCAAAACAAAATCTGCTTTTCATGTGAGCTAGCTATTGCACCACTTCCTTTCTGATAGCACCAAAGGCTCTTTCCTGGCCCTGGAGATTTTTTTGTTCAATAGATCTTCACAATCCATAACAATTATTTAAAACTGAAAAGAATCTTGGGAATACTCTGTGACATAACAGGACACATTAAACAAGGCAACACTGTAAAAAAAAAAAGTTGTAAAGCAAACTTGGTGGGGTTTTTTTGTTTGCTTTTTTTGTTTGTTTTTTTTACAATGGGTTTGAGATAAAATAATTGGATACAGGTAAATAAATAGGTAAAAAAACTATATCTTCCACTACAGCATTCTTTGCATTTGTTATATTATGCACAAGTACCTATGATGCTTTTTAAAATCCATTTGTACAACTCTGTGGTAAGTGACTCTTCTTGTAGTTTTGATTCACAAATCAACATAGTTCTTCCTTTTTTTTTCCTTTTTATTTTTTTGAGATCCTTAGAGACCTCAGCTATGCACTAATTTCTACCATGTAATAATACATATTCCAGCCTGGTTCTTCTAAGGAATTTAAATTTTCCAAGTCAAAGTATAGGTATCTCATATTCTTTAAATCTGCAGTTGTGCTTCAGTGACACAGTACAACCTAGGTTCTTTGCAGTTTGTGGAGTTCATTAATTCTGAAAATTTCTCATATGTTTGAATAAAGATTTTTTATTTTTAAATATCCCTCACCACATTAGAAGCAAGTAAGCAAACCCAAACCAAACAATGAACAATAAGGACAATCCCCTCCTTGTCCCTGAAACATTAGTCCTCAAAGGCCACTGAGTAAAATACAGTCGAAAATCCTAAGGTGGCAAATAAAGGCCACAAAACTTTTGAAATGGTGTCAGCTGATGGCCAGGATATCTTTATTCTGTTGCAAGTTCTGCCACAGACTTGCTAAGTAATGTCAGGCAAACTATTTTATTGGAGTCTCAGACGAGCAGAGACTCCCTATGCCTCAAGAAGTGTGAGTGTGACCGAAAGCTTGCCAAGAACTTCTTTCCAACTACTTAGTTGGTTTAATAAAACATATCACATCTATTCAAAAAACCTTTCAGACAAACCATTATACTTTTCTGAGACAGTTTCCTGTCTGTAAAATAGGTCAAATAATGGCAACTGATTCTGTAAATATCCTGGGATGAAAAGTGTTGTGTACAGCTAAGCACTATATTCTTTATTTTAATAACTGAACAGTTATAAATTCTTTGTTAGAAACTCACAAAACTGTTTCCTGATGTAAAAAATAATAGGGAAATTCCAGGCAATTTGGTTTAACTCTGGTGAAGATCAAAGGGTCAAAACAATGCTTTAAACTGACTACTGGTCACAACCTTAACTATGGCCAGACATCTCTGTCTGCATAATGAAGTTGTATGAACTATTGTAGTTTGCCCTGAGCAGCCTGACAGATCTGCAGAAGTCTGAGACTGATAGTATAACTATAAGAATTATTTAACATTTCTAAAGGAAATAAGTAGAACTAAGAAAAAAGTAGAGATGGATAAATCTAGTGCATAGTACTTGGCTGCTGAAGTACAGTTGACTAAAAGAATAGCAGACTTGAAAAATGAAGACATTCCATTCAGTTCAGGTTTTCTAGGTCTTCACCCTTATCACATTTAGTATTTGAGCACTTTAGTACTGCATTAAGTAATATGACTCGCATCTGTCACATGTAGTTCCTTCTCTCAGGAAAAGAAATGAAGACATTACACAGTGAATATTTTGTTTTGGTAAGGTTTTGATTTTCAGGTTTTTTATAACAGGAAAAAACCTTACAACCAAGAAACAAGACTTAAAATAAGATTTAAACCTTGTTTACAAGCTGTAAAAGGCAGTGGCTTGTACTACTGGCCAATTTCGGCTGTGAAATTTTCAGAAGATCCACATTGTTCAGGGCATTTAGCCCATTTTATTTAAAAAATAGGGCTACACTTTAGGTTTATTCCAGGCCTTTACCCATGTGTTAGCCTAAACCCACTTACTGACTTAACACAAAACCACTTCCTTGAGGTTCTAACATGTCTAGAACAGGGATTATTTATGTGGCTATGGAAGTGGATTAGAGTTACCTTCACATTTTCAAAGTGGATAAAACTAAAGTCTGGGTACCAGGGATTGTGTTTTGATGGTCCTCTAATATTTTCCTATACTTCCTGGGACCTGTATTTTCTGACCATTATAGCTACTTGTTTCCCATATACTTCTAGGTATCAGAACCTGCTTGTGAACTTGTATGTGTTTGATTGACATTTAACCCTTACTTCTATGAGGTCTGATCCATTTCTGCAGTATGAAATGCACTTCAGCCAAATGATACCAAAAGCTGTCCTCCAAGTATGTTGGTGCCATAAGATTGTACCTGAATTCTAGTTCATGTGCATGACAGGAGTCACAATTGTGGGATCATGCATTAGATCCCAACATTCCTTACTGCCAAATGCAAACTCCCATAGATGGTTGCCCCATGCACCCTAGTGGAGTGGCTCCCAGCCATGAGGATACTGCTGCATCCTTGGGGTAGGAGGACTACTGTTATGGTGATCTCCCCAACCCAGGGGTGCAGGAATTCCTTGGGGTGGGAGAGATCACTACAGGGGTGATTCTCCCTCTGGGGTGGGAGGGGAATTATCCTACCACAGAAGGGAATTGTTTTGTGGTAGTCCTCTAGCCCCAGGGGTTTCCTATAACTCTAGGACAGAGGGTGTTGCCTTGTAGTAATCTTCCAACCCCAGGGTTTTCCCTCACCCCCAGGGCAGGGGATTATCCTGCAGCAATCCTCTGGCCCCAAGGTTTTTCCACTGCTTTGGTCCCCAGGGCTCAGGGTTTGACACTGGACATTTGACAGGGCTCCCACCCAAATGGGAGAACCTGCTACACTTGCAAATTAAAGCTTGAAAACAGATAGCTATAAAGTTAGTACACATTTTTGATGTCTAATTTTATAGCTGGTTGGAGCTTTTTATTGTGTGACAGTTATGTTGCATGGGTAGCTGGTCTCTAGGTAATTGTGCAATTAACCAGTCAATAGAACAATATTTGCAATGTGTAGAGGGGGCCTATAGATTCACACCACAGCAAAGAACATGACAGTGGAAGAGGCACTTGAAATGTGCTCTGGTATATTAATGTCTTGTTAATATAGTGTAAATTGGTCAAAGCAAGATCAAGCAGATGGCTCTTCTGTGCCCTATCCTGTGTTAGTAAAATGACAGGCAGGCAAAATTTGGCAACTGCAAGTCTGGTAACCTGCTTGTACTAAGAGGTGTTTGAATGTTTTTTGCTGCTGCGAATACACAGTCCATAGCTCTGCATTGCCTCTGGAAAAGAACAGACTAGAGATAGAAAGATCAGGTGTCATCTTGGTGCCAGGCGGATGGAAATTCCAAACAGATCCCAGTACAAACAATGGTACTATTCAGAGCCCAGAGTAGGCTGTGAGACTAGATGGGCTGGGGACATTTTAGAGCCATATTCTGAGGAACTGTTTGGGGCTGGGCCCAGAAACAAACTAGAGAAGAAGTACCAGAATAGGATAGCTGCAACTGATAAGTGGCTGCTGACATCTTTGTTGTTATTATGAGGGGAACTGCAGCATAAACCTGAGGTTTTATTAGATAAAATTATCTATATGGATGATATTATATGCAATTGGATGACTTTAATTATAGCTGAGGTGTTTTCCTTTTTTCTCCCAGCTAGTTCTAACATCATCATGCAATAACTATGAGTAAATCACTTTCTGCTATGTGTTCTAATGTCAGGGTTCAGCTCCTAAGGTATAGCATATGTGGTCCCCCAAAAGCAGTACAATGACAAATCACTGATATGAGTAATAATATGTGAAGGGAATAAGGCATCCTATTCAACAGGTCCATGCCAGATCTGTTCTGCAGCTTGACATTGTATACCCAAATGTCTTGTATTGGTATTCACAAATCCACCTCTTTGGTTGATGATAATTTGGAGAACAACTGCAGAGAATGCGATATGACAGGCATATTTGTTGTGGTATGCAAATATATGTTCAGCACAGTTTAGAGATCCTGTCATTTAAACCAGATTTTTATTTCAAGAATGTTAACAAGGTCTAACATTTATGGGTAAATTTGTATTGTTTTTCACCTGACAGAACTTTATTCCTCAAGTACCATTGGTTTAGTTGCAAACATCAAATTCTCTATAGCATTCTGGAGTAGCTAGCTTCTTGATAGCAGTCGCAATCAATTTCTGGATCAGTATGGCTTCTGTCATTTGCATTCTGGTGCTGTAAAGCTGGGACAAGTTCCTTACACAGCTCCATGAAGATCTGCTTGCTTGTATGGAAATTTTAGAGCCACTACTAGGCCTTCCAAATCAGCTTGATTATGTCCTCAACCCATTTATGCACCAGAAGTGGTTATAGAGTATCTGGCACCAGAAATGATGAACATTAGTTATTGTGTTGAGCATTAGTTATTGTGTTAAGAACTCCAGCTTACTCTTACATAATTTTACAGGCAATCTGAGTAACTGCAGCATCCTGGGGCTAGGGGACATAACTGCATGTGTGGCTCTGCAGTGTGGGTATCTTCAGGCAGGCTTGACAAACTCACATGCCCTACATATATGGCAGCCAGGATTCATGTGCACTTTACAGTGTATTCATAAGTGGGGAATGCTGACATGTTGAGTAACATGATATTTTCTCACTTGTGGCTGCCTTTCCAAAGCCTGAAACCTTGAACAGCCATAATCATTTTTTGTTTAGTTAGAATTATGTTTTGTGAAACAGTACTAATTTTAATTATTCTGGACAAGGAAATGGGAGTGAATATCAGAATGTATAAGGACATCAGGAGAAGGTATCTTGAAAAAAGTGGCATATTATATTCAGTGGCACTAATTAATGCACTATCATGGAACTAACAAGTAGGTACTGTAAATGTAGCTACATTTTAATTTTTACTTTCTTTTAAGCACTTCTGCTAGTGAGGATATAGACATAGGCTCCAAAGATAGGTGGATAAAATATTTAATTACTTACTTTGTAAAAGAAACTGCACTGACGTTTTTATGTTGAAGAATATTTGAAACTCTTAGAAGCCTCATTACAAGAAGATTACCTTGTGAAACCATTAGAATCTAAAAGATCACTTAAGAATAAAAACCAAAACAGGGATGTTGAAGTGCTATATATAGTTTTCCCACTGCCTATGCAACTGCTATTATTATATAGTGTGCTTTCTTAGCAAATTTAAGGTGACCTTGAATTATAGACCCACAAGCATCCCTAAAAAGTGTGATAAGTTTTTAAAATATGTTGGCAAATTGGACTGCTTTGCAAGAATCTCAGACAAGTTTTGGGTAAACCTAAATGAAGGTTTTAAATGAAATGCAGTGTATTGATGATAGCATGGTTTTCAGCAGAAAATATCTGCAAAGTATATTGATTTGGGGTCAGTTTCTCTTAGAATTTTGAAATGTAGTTAAACTCTTATAAGATGACTAGACTGGCTAGACTGCTTACAGTCTGGCTAAGCAAGAGCTAGCAAATAATTATATTAACAAAGAAATGGGGTAGAGACTTAAATGTGACTCTGAGAGCCTCTGGTGCTCGTTACTCTCCATAAACAGGAAACCTGTGGGACCAAAAATAACTGGTTTCATATCAGTCTAGTTCATTGAACCTAAAATGTTTAGTGCAGAATTTCTCGGGTTTGATTACTTGTTGCTAAACCTAAAGCAGGGTTGTGGTAGAATCCTGATTAGATTCTTGGCAGATCTGTTCTGGAGGCAGGAACCCTGGAAGTCCATTTCCCTGGAGGTCCTGGCAGGCACCTGCAGCTGTTTAGTTGCTTAGTTCTGCTCATGCTGAGCAGCTGCATGGTCTGAGGGAGCTGCCACTTTACAGGATTTTTTTTTATGTCCAGTTAGAACTAGAGGGGGTTTTTTTGTTTGTTTTGGAAGGGGGGGGAGGGAGGGAGGAGAGAATAACAAAGAAAAAAAAGCTTGGAAAGCCTGCTTCACCCAGCTCTATTTTGAACTTGTTGGGTAAAGGAGGAAGAGATATTAGCAGACTAGAGCAATAGCAGTAGCAGCAACAGAGGCATGGGAAATGTCAATCATGTGTCAGCCAAAAGTAGCAGAAATGTCACCGAGAAATCTCCATAACCAGAAACTGAAGTGAATGCTTTCTCAAAAAAATTAAGTTTTGACCAAGCAACGTTTTCCAATTAAAAAAAAAAACTTATGAAAAACTCTTGACCGGCTTCAATTAGAGTGAGATCATTTCTCTATTAGTAAAAAGAAGAAGTACTGCATAACCTTGAAAAAATACACAATTTTCCAGTAATTGTCCCAAAACACTATGATTATAGCAGGCACATTATTATGGCATACTCTAAAAGTGATATAAAAATGTTTATTTTCTAACTTTAAATTATCACCAATTACAGGAAAACACTTAAAAAAGTGTTTCCATTGTCTTCATTTTTTTTACTACAGCCATATGAGATTTGCAGCTATAGTATGTTATCTTTTTACTTAGTTCTTAATTTATACCACTGCTTCTTAACATGAAACTGTTAAATAATTGTATTATAAGTTCAAAATAGCTTCTTACATTCTGTCACTGAGCTAAAGTCCTTGCTTTGTCTACTAATGCTGAATAATGGAAAATAATTAACTTTAAATTAAGTGTTGCATTTTATTATGTGACTGTATTAGTTATAATGTGGATTTCAAAAGATGTTTTAAGTGCACACACAAATCAATTATACACAAAGAATAAATGATCTCTGTTGCAGAAAGCAATATATTTATTTGATGGAAGGCCTGTTCATAAAGTTAAGCTCCATTACTATTGTAGACTTGCATAACATACATTATATTGAAAATAAAGAGAATTCTGCCCTTGTGGTGATGAATTAGTTTCAGCTTCCCAGTGTTTCCAGGTACATCTTCATAGCAAATAGTTAATAGTACGTGTGCACATTTGCCATTGACAAGTACCACTATAAAAATTATTTTGTACATCGTCATCATGAGCTAGGATTGAGGTGGAGTAGGTTGATGAACTGAATTACTCCTTAATTCTGTGTACCCATTTTTAGTTTTATTTTATTTTTTCACTGCTCACCTTCAGAAAGTTATGGAGGATATTCAGTACCTGAAGAAAGGTGTTTTTTTCTTGCACAGAGTAATTTCCAATCCAGCAAGAACTACTAGAAATCTTTCCAGAATAGCTTCTTTTTGCTAGGTTTGCAAACTAATCTTCCCAGCCAAACAGGAGAAAGAAGGTTATATAAGCAGATGCATTTGAAGTACTAACCTATATATTCCTGGACTTCAACAACCATTAAAGACTTTACCTCCTGGCAAAAATTTTATGTCCATGTTCATGTGACAAATATATGGAAAATTTCCACTGAGGTAAATGGAACCCTGCTTTGAGGACCGATAGAAACTACAAGAATTGTTTAAGTAGCTAGTTACCTACTTTTCACTTGGGTATGATGCACTTTCTGGCACCTAGCACAGATTAGTATCTTGCCTGTGAAACAGATCCCTGCTCATTTAAATTCTGCACCCATCCACCTCTATTTCAAATGTAATGTTGGAATTTTTTTGAGCCAGCTTGTAAATAGTTAAAGTTGGTGTAATGCTGTTGTTACACATGCACAGTTACAGACTAGGAGAAGCCTCCAGCACCTAGGAACTTCGGACCAACTGCCCTGCTTAGACATCATGGGCATATGCAGAAGAGTCAGAGTGTTTGGTGGGAATTGTGCGAGTCCTGAGGTAAAGGTGAGTGGCTGGCTTGAATGACAGGTGAATGTATCCAGTGTGTGTGAGACTAACTGGTAAACACATGATTGACAGTGATTGGCAGCCCTGTACCCAGGATTGGTTAGTTAGCAAAAGTGGTGTGATTTGAATGAATAAAACCCACAACGTTGCACTCTTGAGATACACATGTGTATGGGGTGTGTGAGGGTGGTTGGGCTGTTTGGAGCTGTCTGTGAGCTGTGCCAGGTTGTGTGTGTGATTCTGTGACACTGCAGTGAGTGTAGTACTTGCAATTCCCTGTGGAGGGTGAGGGGCAATACTTTGGTAACCTTGAACTGTTTGATGGTTCTGACCTTGGCTTGCTACGGTTTTGACCTGCTCTATCCTGTTTGCTTACCTGTTGCTGTTTGCCACTTGCTATTGTGGAAAAGTTGGTAAAGTATCACTGCATTATTGTTGGTATTTGTGTTTCATCATTGTTTACCTACCTTACCCTTATTATCCCTTTCCTTTTATTTTCATCTCTTTTTTACTTTCATGCCTTTTTGTTTTGTACCTTCTGATGGATGTGTAGTGATGAAGAGGAATAAAGTGAGGAATACTTATATCAGAGGATTGGTAAAGGTAATGGAGGCATCTAAAAAAGCACAAGAGAGAAGGCTGGCATGGTATAGGCATGTTCAAAGGAGTCAGAATAATACGTGGGAAAAGAATTTACCAGAATGGTATTACCAGGGAAAAGTGGAAGCGGAAGACTGAAGATGAGATGTAGAAATATAGTAGAAAGGGACTTGAGAGAGGAGTTAGAAGAAGATGCATGTGGCCAAAGCTAGTGGAGAACCAAGATCCACACAGTGACCCCATGGGTTAAGTTAAAGAAGAGGAAGAGGAAGAAGAGTGTTTTTGGACGCTTAATTTAGTTTCCTTCTGTTTCGAATACATCAACAGAAGTCAGGCCTGACTTCCAGCTGGCAGTGTGAAGGGACACCAGTACTGCTGATCAGCCTGATTTGCTTCAGACTGGACATGAGGAAAAACTTCTTTATAAGTCGAGTGCTGAGGGTTTGGAACAGGCTCCCCCCCAGTGGTGGTACAGTCACCCACCCTGGCGATCTTCAAAAAGCATTTGATGCCTACCTTGCTGGGCTCATCTGATCCCAGCAGTCCTTCCTGCCCAAGTGCAGGGGAGCTGGACCCAATGATCCATAAGGTACCTTCTAGCTCCTAACATTGAAGAAACTGAAACCTTAACACTCCTGTCCCACCAGAGACAAAATTTACTTCTAGCAGGTGCAGATCCTAAATTTGGCCTGCTGGACATGGAGTTTTCACAGATCTGATTAACTAATTTTACCATCGAGTACACCTACATGTGAAATTAGTGTGCCTGAATATATTCTGGCACAGTTTGCACCAGAGTTTTTTGTTCCCAGGCACAGTTTACATGTGTGCCTAGGACTGCAGCACATTGAACTACAGTGGCACAGCCCCAGCTGGCAGGAGGCCTGGGGGTCATCCTGCCAGCCTGAATCTGCTCCACTCAAGCTCAATGCACTGTAGCATCCTTGTGCCCCAGCCAGCCCCAGTCACCACTTACATATGCATTGCAGTGAAGTAAATAACTTCACTCTACAATAGTACATGTTTAGGGCAGAACTAATCTACAGTGGAGTTAATTAGTTTACTCTGGCCTAATAGCACCTCATGTATAGATGGTAATGCTTTACTGTGGAGCTAGTCACTCCACAGTAAAGTACATGTGTAGGTGCCCCCACTGTGGCCCTTTTCTACTTTAGGATATATTTTCCTTACAGGATGATAGAACCTCTAGCACTGATTTGATCTGATTCATTGGTTTGGATTCAGGGGGAGGCATTAACGTTTTAAGAACTTTAAGGATTCCACACAATATTGCTATTCATTTAATTCAAAAGAGCGCTGAAGTGTATGTTTAACTACATGCACATTCTTAGGTCCATTTTTATTCAGGAAAGCATTCATGTAAGAACAGCTTAAAGTAAAATTGAAGTTAATGTATAAGTAGTTTGCACTTGTGTCTCAAAACTTGAATATTGAGCAGATAGGATAGTTTTGTGATTATAACATGGGCTATAATTCCAAAATCTATGCAAATTTACCAAGGGACTTTTAATAAATCTTTCAAGTGCTTTAGTCTAATTTCCTCACCAGTACTGATGTATTTTTCTATGTCTCTGTCTTCTTTATTTATGTTGTAAGAGTTTTGGGGTAAGTATTTATCTCTCATTATTATAATAGCGATAGAGAAATCCTAAAGTATAAAACACAATTGGGTACTGACCTTGGTTGGAGCATCTAAATACTACTATTATAGAAATATGATGTATAATTAAATGTATAAATAATAATGCACACAAATATTTGTTTATAATGAATTGAAACAATATTTTGAATTTCATAGACATTAGGGCTGGAAGAGACCTTAGAAGATCAAGTCCACCCCCCTGCCCCAGGGGCAGGAAATAAGCAGGGGTCATAGGATCCCAGCAAGATAAACCTGCATGAGCCCTGCAAGATTAACCAGCAACTGTGGAGCTGGTGTGGCCAGGCAGGCCTCGGGTTCCTGGACATCAACTCACACTTTCACACAGGGGACATGCTTGGGAGGGATGGGCTATATCTCTCCCCTAAAGGCAAGCAAGTCTTTTCTTCCAGGTTGGCTGATCTCATACTGCATGCTTAAACTACCTTTGCCAGGGGACGCGGCCACAGGAGGACAGGAGGACACCTTCCAACCAAGATGGGTGACGAGCACAAGGAGTACCCAGGTAAGTGATGGGGATCCAAGAAGTCCTAAGAACTGGGGCGTGGTGCATGCACCAATACAAGGTCTTCAAATGCCTCTACACTAATGCTTATATCATGGGAAATAAGCAGGAGGAACTCGCCCTCTGGATAGCTAGTATAAACCCAAACATAGTAAGACTCACATAAACCTGGTAGCATTCATCCCATGACTGGGCGGTAAACATTAGGGGCTACAGACTATACAGGCGGGATGGAATGGGGAGGAAAGGTGGGGGTGGGGTGCTCTATGTCAAACAGTAATACACATCCTCAACTAACAGGGTGGGGTCAGAGGAGAAGCAGGCTGAAGTGCTCTGGGTCAGAATACAGTGGGGTCATGGGGAAAGGGACTTAATGGTGGGGGTCAACTACAGGCCATCCAACCAAGGGGAAGAGCTGGACTGTGAATTCTTGGGCCAGCTTATGGAGGCACTTAAGGCAAGGGATGTAGTCACCATGGGTGATCTAAATTACCCAGATATCTGCTGGGAGGAACAGTCAACCAGGTCGGACTGTTCAACGTATATCAGCAAGTTCCTTGCTGAGATGCAGGACCCCCACTTAAGCCAGGAGGTGCACAGTCCAACCAGGGGGAATGCCCGCCTGGACCTGGTTCTAGCTACAGGCAATGACCTTGTGAGGGGATTCCAGGTTCTCAACCACCTGGATGACAGTGGCCTTCGCCTACTTGAATTCACCATCCAGCGCAGGGTGTCAAGGGGGTGCAATAAGGTAGTAGCCCTTTACTTCAAGAGGGCCAATGTCAAAGAGTTGAGGAGATTGGTAGGAGAGGCACTGGGGTCCTGGAGAGTTGGGGAACTGGGTGTCCAAGATGAGTGGTAGTTCCTTAAGGAGACGATCCTCTGTGCCCAAGAGGTGACAATTTGAACGAGAATCAAAGCGGGCAAAAGTGCTCAAAAGCCCCTCTGGCTCACCAAAGGAATTCAGGAATGCCTGAAAGCCAAAAAAGAGGCATACACCCGGTGGAAGGGAGGGGCTATCACCGAAGAGGAGTATACCTCCATTGCTCGGGCTTGTATGGGGGCTGTTAGGAAAGCTAAGGCAGATATAGAATTAGGGCTAGCATCAAGGATCAAGGACAACAAAAAGTCCTTTTTTAAATACATAGGGAGTATGAAGAAAGCACCAGGTAATGTGGGGCCCCTGCTGAATACACTTGGCAATCTGGTGGTTGCACCAGAGGAAAAGACAGACCTTTTTAACAATTTCCTTGCCTCCATTTTTTTGTGCAGGGACCAGGACTCCCCCACTGAGATGCAGGATGGACTCAGGAGTGACTCTGACAGGCCTAGGGTTGGGAAGGACCAAGTTAGGGAACTTCTGGAGGGTCTAGATGTGTTCAAATCAGCAGGTCCAGATGCTCTCCCCCCCGGGGTGCTGAGGGAATTGGCAGGGGTTATTGAGGGGCCCATGACATGGCTTTACAAGCACTCGTGGTGCTCTGGCCAGGTGCCAGACAACTGGAAGAGGGCCAATGTGGTCCCTATTTTCAAAAAAGGAGAAGGGAGGACCCAGGCAACTATAGGCCTGTTAGTCTTACTTTGATCCTGGGGAAGCTCTTTGAGAAGATTATCCAGGATCACATCTGGGAAGGACTGGCAGGGGGGATGATACTCAGGGGCAACAGCATGAGTTCATTAGGGGCAGGTGCTGTCAGACCAACCTGATTGCCTTCTACTATCACAAAATCATTGGATGAAGGTGTCGCGGTGGATGTAGTCTTTCTGGACTTCAGGAAGGCCTTTGACACTGTCTCCCACCGCATTCTCATTAAAAATATAGGTGACTGTGGCATTGATGCCTACATAGTCAGATGGGTCAGAAATTGGCTTAGGGACCACACCCAGAGAGTGGTGGTGGATGGGTCATATTCGACCTGGAAGGATTTGGGCATTGGGGTCCCCCAGTGCTCAGTCCTCAGGCCTGCACTGTTTAATCTCTTTATTAGCGACTTGGATGAGGGGGTGAAAAGCACTCTGCTCCAAATCACTGATGACACCAAGATGTGGGGTGAGGTGGGCATGCTAAAAGGGAGGGACAGCATACAGCTGGACCTGGACAAGTTACAGGGGTGGGTAAATGAGAATAGGATGGGATTCAATACTGAGAAGCACAGGGTACTGCACTTGGGTAGTAAGAACCAGCAGCATACGTATAGGCTGGGAAACTCCCTTCTTGAAAGCACAGTGGCAGAAAGAGATCTTGGAGTCATTATCATTTCCAAAATGAACATGGGCCACCAATGTGAGGACTTGTTCAGTAAGGACAACTGCACCTTGTCATGCATCCACAGTTGCATCACAAGCAGGACCAAGGAGGTGATCCTCCCCCTCTGTGTGACACTGGTCAGGTCACAGTTGGATTACTGCATCCAGTTCTGGGCACTGCACTTTAGGAGAGATGTGGCCAGGATCAAGAGGGTCCAGAGGAGGCCCACTTGCATGATCAGGGGGCAGCAGGGCAGGCCCTACGAGGAGAGGCTACAGGACCTGAACCTGTTCAGCCTTCACAAGAGAAGGCTGAGAGGGGAAATGGTCGCCATCTACAAACTTACCAGGGCGGGATCAGTGGGGAATGGGAGAGACCCTGTTCACCCATGCACCTCCCAGAGCAACAAGGAATAACGGTCAGCTGGGACCAATGCTGGGCACAGCATGCACCCAGTACTGGGGAGATAGGTGCTGCTGCTTGCCTCAGCCAGCAGCAACAGCATGCTATCATCTGTCATGCAGATCCAGGGGCTGGTTCCCTCCAGGAGGGCTGGGGCAGGAAATAGGTAGCCTCCTGCTTATTAACATCCATTTAACTTATTAACATCAAGGCATGGCGGGCAAGAACATGGGCAGTTAGCCCAGGAACGAGTGGGTGGGCCACAGCAAGATCGGCCCTGGACAGTCCCCCTGTTACACCAGAGATTTGCTTAAGAAGCATCTATGGATGCAAGAAAGTGTTTTGGTTACTTTACTAGCCGCAGCATCGCATTGCAGGCTCATGTTCATCTTGTGGTCAATGATGATCCCCAAGTCTTTCTTCCACAGTACTAGCCAGCGTAGCACTGCTGAGCCTATAAGGATGCTGCAGATTTTTCCTCCCAAGGTGGAGAATCTTGCATTTTTCAGTGTTAAAAACCATCAGGTGCTTATCCACCCATTTTCTGAGCCTGTAAAGGTCAGTCTGGGTGGCCCTGCCTTCCAGATGACAGGGACCAGCACTGGGTGCAGTTCACACCCAGCATGGCTCCATGGAGCAGTGTGCAGCCCTAGCACCGCTCTCCACCTCCCACCACCAGGTTCAGCTCCCTGTGAAACTTAGCCCAGTGGTGAGAAGCAGAGCACAGTGCTGGGGCTGTGCTCCACCTTCTGCTATGGGGCTGAGTTCCATGGAGCCATGGGCTGTGCCCAGCACCAGTTCCAGGTGCCAGCAGCAGCCTCCTGACTTCCAGCAGGCAAATTAGGGGCCCACCCACACCCACAGGAGGGCTGTGGGGCTCTGCCAGAGTGCTCCTGGGGGTGCAGGCTCCCAGTCTGTCTCCCAGATGAGAAGAGACTGCTCCTGCTGCCTGAGAAGGTGCTGGGTGCAGTTGTGCACCACCAGGAAGAGTTGGCAGATCCCTGCAGCCCTCCCAGGAGTGTGGGGGCCCCCCAGTTTGCCTGTCAGATCGCAGGAGGCCACTTCTGCCATCTGTGATGGGCAACAGCACCAATCTTCCTGGCACTGGGTGCAGGCTATGCCCAGTGCTCATCCCAGGTGACAAGGTGAAGCCTCCTGTGATCCAGCAGGCAGAGCAGGAGCCTGCACCCCTGGGAGGGCTGCAGAGCTCTGCTGGACTTCTCCTGGGGGTGTGGGCCCCTGATCAGCCTGCCAGATCACAGGAGGCTGCTGCTGCCAGCTGGGACCAATGCTGGGCACAGCGTGCACCCAGTGCTGGGAAGATTGGTGCTGCTGCTTGCCCCAGCCAGCAGCAACAGCATGTTATCCTCTGTCATGCAGATCCAGGGGCTGGTTCCCTTCCGGAGGGCTGGGAGCTGTGCCAGAATCCTCTCAGATGGTGTGACCCCTGTATCTGCGTGGGATGACAGGAGGCTGGTTCTGCTGCCTGGGACCAGCACTGAAGCAAAGCCCAGCTTCAAAACTCAAAAACAATTGGAACTTTTGAAATGTTTTGATTACCCTTGTTTCATTTTGAAGCTGTTTCAAAGGCTTTTGTTTTGATTTTGTTGTTTTCAAGCTTGAAATGCATCGAAACAGCTTTGAAACAAAACACCTGGTGAAATTTCACACACTCTTGGAGTAATATAGATTTAGTTGTACTGATTTAGAAGTAGGTATAAGAGCTATATCCTTTCACTACAGACTAGTCCCCACAAACCATAGTAGATTAGGTTCTCCATCTAAATGAATGAAGGTACTTAAAATTCACACTTTCATGTCACTGAGTTAGTTGCCATCTGCCCTTTACTTCATTTCTTGAATAATTCAAAGTCAGCAATAGTAATCCTCAAGTTGTTAGAGGGATGGAAGTATATTCACTATTCACAGCAGTATCTAAGGTCTCTGACTCTGAGGTCTCATGGTGGAAATCAGTGCAAGGTACTAGGAGATTATGGACATTTTGTAGCATAACTCCATGTGTTCTAATATTTTCCTTTCTTGGGTAGAAATATTTCTTATTCCACTGTAAGTACATGTTTGCAGAGACTGCCTCAGTACTGATAACTTTCAGGGAGAGGGAGATGTTGATTAATTTTTGCTACTCAACACTAGCATGTTTTCCCCATGACACAGGAATTTCGAGGCCCTAAAAAGAAATCAGAATGTCTCATTTATTAGTGCCGAGACACTGTAAAATGTTAGCTTCCATGTGAATTTTCTGTTTCTAAAGGTGCCAGATTGAAAGCACTAAAGACTGTCTTCCAATGTATGCTACATATAGTATGTGTGTGTTGCCCTGTGGGGTCAGGCCAACTCTCAGGATCTCAATATTGTGCTGTTAGAGAAGAGGGTGTTACACAGTTGCATATATACAGACACACAAATCAATTAGGTACATACACACACACACACACTACCAACTCAGACACATACACATCCAAACCAGCCTAGGCACATGCATACCTATCACCAACTCAAGCACATACACACTACACAACAAAAAAAAAACAATAATCAGTTGTCAATACCCACACACTCCGTACACATACACAGATCACTAATTTGTATATCACACACCTGATGACATACACACACACATATATGTGTGTGTATAGATGTGTGTGTGTATGTGTGTGTATGTATATATGTGTGTATATATCTATATGTATGTGTGTGTATGTATGTATATATGTATATGTGTGTGTGTGTGTGTGTTTGTGTGTATGTATTCAGCAGTTCACATGCATACCACCCACCTACACATACACACAGGTTCCTAACTTGGATGGTACGGTATGTATGTGTGTGTTTGGGGTACTTGGGATACCTGAGGGAAGGTTAAGGTGAGAGAGAAAGTGTAAGGAGTGAAAGTTACTGGAACTTGGGATTCAATCCCAGGATACTGGGATTTGAACCGGTAGACTAGAGAGAAGCTGGGCTGAGGAACTGAGGCTTGGGGTTACTTGGTCAAGTGGCCCCAGGGTTACTCAAGGTCACTGATGCAAGGCAAAAAGCTCGGTGGCAAGGAGGAGACAGCCAGGAAAGAAACTGAGGTAGAAAGCTGGGCATTTTGGGCTGGAAACTGAAGTAGAAAGCTGGGGGCTTGGAGCTGGAAAATGAGGCAGACAGCTGGGAGTTTGGGGGCAGGTAAGTGGTGGCAAGGAGAAAAAAGACAATAGACCCATTCAGGGTTTCAAAATAACAGGTTTATTAAACAGACACACAAGCACTCACAATGGCAACAGGAGAAAGAGACTCAGTGGAAGGGTTGGAGTCCAGGTAGGGTACAGAAACAGAGTCCAAGTCCTTGGTTGAAGAGAGAGTGGGGGGTGATAGTTACCTATCCAGGCTGGAAAGGGGTCTTTGTCCAGCAGGTGTTTTCCAGAGTGGGGTCGCTGGCACGGTGGTATGGCATGGTGCTGGTCCAGATGGAGAGGGTGTCCCAAGGAGTCAGTCTTCACTACCTGTTTTTATGGGGAAGACTACCTATGGGGAGGGCATGTCCAGGCAATGTCAATCCTGTTCCAGAGGGTTCCAGAAGTTCTTACTGAGCATGTGTAGCCTTGGCACAATGGTGGGTTCCCTCATCTTTTGTTTCTTAAATGCTGAGGATGGTTCCAATGGCTGGGTCATTGGTCCAGGTATTGGTGTTGAGGGTTCGGTCATTCAGAGGGAGCTGTTTTTAGGCCTACTGCCATTGTCTCTCAAGCACCCTCATTCATCCCCATTCATCCAGGAACCAAGTTACGCAGGAGGGGTACATATGAGTTATATGTTACATAACAGGGCATGGGGACAAGATGGAGACTTGACAAACAAAATGGAACCTTGACATGACTTATGCTAACTTAGGCCTAAATCATATAGTATCAGTAAAACAGTAATATAGAACAGTAAAAATCAATATAAACATAATAATTATACAATAAAAAGAAGGAGAGAAAGCAAAACAAATACAACTTGCTACCAAAATAAAATGCTGAAGCTTATCCTATGTCTTAGCTCACTTATCCTTATCTATAGGGAATAGAGAGGGACAGATAAAGTCAGAAATGTTTGGGGAAGGGGAGGGAATGCATTTTAAAAGAAAAAAGAAAAGAAAAAGAATAACTGGGGGCTTTGCTACATGTGTTGCCATTTCCTTTATATATGGATGTGAGTAATTTAAATGCATAGAAATGCACAAGGAATATTTCCTGTTGCAAGCTAAAGGTTTGAGTTTGAATATTACAACTTTGGTGTATGTAACTGCATAAATGAGTGCCATTTACTGGACTGATACTCAATGTGGATGCAAATTACTGAACCATAGCACTATCTGAATCACTACGTGTAGAGAGACTTGAACAAGAGCATTTCATTAATGAATGGGAGAGGATTTGCAAACAATAACTGAACATCAGGGTGATTTCTTTCATGTGTTCACTTTCCAGAACAGAGCAAAATGCAAAGGTCAAATTACTCACTTGATTTGCCTCTGTTTTTATCTTCTATCCTTTTCTCCTCCCTCACCCCCTACCCCCACACCTGTTTATGAACCTGCCTGATGTTCAGTGATGTGCAGTGAAAGCAGCACAACAATTTTAAGACTTGTCTGAAAGCCTCTCTGAAATACACAGAGAATGGTCCTGGATTAGTTGCTTAGTCTTTTGACACCCAAGGGTCAGCAACACTTTTGGACAAAATGCCAAAAACAGCCACAACTTCAACTTGTAAGATGTTGGTGTGCCAGGGGTAGATGACAGGGGAGCCATGAGGGGCCCAATCCTTGCTGTTGCTGTGTAGCCCTGGCCCCTTCCCACCATCCACCCAGAGGCATGTGTGCCAAGCAAAATGCCTTCAAGTGCCACACTCTGGTACCTATGCCAGGGATTGCCTACCCCTAATCTTATGTGTTTCCTTGTTAGAAAAGGAAAATCCATCCAAAGACTCATACTTAAAGGAACTAATTACTAATTGGCTAAGGATTTAGATATGACAACTGCTGTTTCAGATGTGATCCTATCAATAAAATAGCATATTCTGGTTTGTACTGATACCCTTCAGGGTTGCCCTTCACGGTTGTTATAACACCTTCTAACATTGCAAACATGTTACAGATTACATGGCAGCATTCAAGTTGCATCAAGTCAGTAAAGAACATTATGTAACATACATCTGCAGAATATACTTTCCAAAAAATGTGCTGTTACTGTTAACTACATACAGAGGATTAGGAGAGGATAGTGGGGTCTCCAGGAAAGCTGGGCTTTTGTAGTTTGTTGGGGCCATTGAATGTCGAAGAATCAAGCCTCAAGGCCTAGGACTGCTAAAGAGTTGGAGAGGGCTGCCAGGAAAGAAAAAACACAATTGATTAGGCTTAGCAACAACATCTGGACCCATTGTCAGAGGCAGCACTCATGTGAGCAGAAGAGGTCAGCCTTAGCTACATATAAGCCCAGGCTCTGAGCTGGGTTGGCATTTGTTCCTGCATGTGGCAGGTGAAAGAGCAGAACACAGAGCTGGCTGATAGTGAAAATGAGGTTCCCTGGTGCTAGGGGAATTAAAGCATCTCCTTATAGTGGTGGCACAATTGTTAAGGCCCTAAGGAGATTGTAGTTGGGTTATAACTGCCTGGTTAACTCTGTGATCTGGTTTTATCTATTTAACTTTAATATACCAGAGGATCAGGTGTGGCTGTAGGGGAGGTCTGGAAGCCATGGAGCACGGTGCCAGGGGTACTCTATGCTTCTGAGACCAGCTTTGGTCAGAGACAAGTGGGGCTGTTGCCCAAGAAACCCAGGGTCTGGGGTGTTGGACCTGGGCTGAAGGGACTCTGACAGCTAAAAAGGGGTGAAGCTGAGAAGACTGAAACCCTGACAGGGGTCTGTGTCTGAGGGTCCCAGTGCCAGTTTGGGACCAAGAGATCCCCATGCAATGGACAGATTGAAATTATCTATGAGGCATGGCTATGGGGGCAGCAGAAGTCTATAATTACAGCCCCTAACGCACAAAAGAAGAGGCTCTCTTGGACTCTGTAGACAGCCTCCCCTTTAAGGTTGCCTTAGGGACTACAATCATGGCCTCTTGAAGCCCCCATAGCCACACCTATGTTAAAGGGGAGACTGCCTACACATCAAATTGTGGCAGGTGAGAGGCAACAGGTAGAGGAGGCTAAGGAACGATGACAGAAAAGGAGACGGCAGATACCCAGAGCTTTTATACTGAAAAATAAGAGTATTCCACATTGCACCATGTAGTTTTTATCTTAAATCTAATGCTGAGTGCAATCTCAGTGAATGTCTTCCCCAAGAAAATAAGCATCCAGCAGCTGATCAAAAAGATTCTGCTGCCGAGAGGCTCTTGTGCTAAATTTCCCCACAGTTATTACCAGTGACGCTGCTCACATGATGGCAGCAGTTGCGGCAGCTGTAATACAGAAATGTGCAACACTGTTTTGCTACTTAATTTTGAACTGCCGTGGGTAGACCTGGATGTGGTTAAGTTGCTAACATTCAGGTGAAGCATACTCCTAAACCCACTAGAGTCCTTGCTTAGTGGAAGTAACACCATTTAAATTTTTTTTTAAAGAAAAAAGCTTAATGTGGATGCTGCCAAAATGATGGATCCAGGATAGTTAGTTTCTTTGTGCCTTGTAATAGGATTGTAGATCTTAGAAAAATGAAAAATATATTATATTAAAAACACCATATAGTAGAAAAACGCCATGCATTAAGGTAGAAGAGTAGGACTAGTGCTATTGCTAGGGAATACATTTTCAGAAAGAGCTAGGCAAATGGAGGATCAGCTAATGATCCTCTAAACCATAAATGATTTAATTGCATGGGAATAGCTGCCTAGCTAAAACCTTATGTGATCAGTTTAAAATCCACTCCTACCTAAAGGATATTTACCTTTAGAACTGTACAAAACATACAGGTTAGTGTGCTTACACCTCCACAACTTCTGTTTAGTCAGTGCCAGTAATTAATTTGCATGGCTATAGAGCACTAAAATGACAGGACCATTATGTGCATTAGTTTCTATATCTATATTTATGTATTTAATATTTATGCAGAGTCTTAAACTACAGGTGACTCATGTCAGAAAAGGCAGAATGTAAATGTTTGAGATCCAGAACCAGAACTTATGAACTGTGGCAGCTAGGGAAGGTTCTTTTTCTGTACCAGGTTCTATTTATTTATTTGGAAGTTCATTTCAGATATTAAGATGTTTTGCATTTCATACTCTGTATAATGCACAAGGAGCTCTTACAGGCCAACTAATTTGCTTATCCTGGCTCACACCTGCCTGAATTCTTAAGTTTCTTGTCATAGCTGCTTAACAGTAGGGAGGGTGGGTTAAGTAGCAAATACCATAGAGATAGTACTACTCATTGTGGCAGAGCACCAATGGGGTGCTTTCCACTTAAGGGCTGTTGCAGCCTGTTTTGTGAGCAGCAGGTAAAACTTCCCATAGGAACCATTTTAAAGGGGAAGGTGGGTAGCAGAACCCCTTTGCTATCTGCCACTTTAAGGAGGAGAGTAGGCAGCAGGCAGGCACAGGATGCCCTGATGAGGTGGCCATTTAAAGGTCCTGACCCCAGAGCCCCAGGGAGACACAGTGAGTGCGCTGAGGCCCCAGGTAGATGCGGGCAAGTATGTTAAGGCCATAAGTGGGACTGAAGCTGAGTGAGGTGGTATAGAGTGAGTGGAAGGGGTAAGTTATTGGCCCCAATTAGAGAACAAGTGGGATGTGTTACCTGGTGAGAGGCCAGGGGTGGAGTTAGCCCAGTGTTCGGCAAATTGCCCGGCCACCATGCAGATGAAGGTTGTGGGAGAGGCCCAAAAGGCTGTGCCAGGGCTGGCCAAGGAGTGCAGAGACAAGCCTGATGGCCTATGTGTTCACTCAGTGGGGGAAGGCAGGGTGAATGTGGACCAATAAGCAGACCCATCTGCAGTACCACACACCGCCCATGCAAGTGTGCTGCTACCTTGCAGCACAGGGGGTTTTTTCACCTCAGGACATCCCAGGGTCAAAAAAACACATGCTGAAAAAAAAGGTGGTGCACATAGCGGCAGGGCACGCATCCCACAACTGAAGCATGTCTAGCCAGAGCCACACTCCATTTTCTGGCTAGGCTTCCTGCCATGGCTGCAGTCCCAGGAGGCCTCCCAGAACAGGTTTATGGAGCCAGCACAGTTGTTGGCCTCAGCCCCCGCTACCCAACCCAGGATAACCTACTGTGTGCCTGAGTGTGCATGGCATAGAAGTATCCCAGGGACAAGGAGCAGCAGCACGAAGTGTGTCACTGCTATTTGTCCCCAGAGAAACAAATGTCTGTGATTATTTGTACACAGCCTAACAGTACAGCTGATTTGCTCTGCAGGCCATGGGATGTGGGTATAGAGTATGACCTGCTTTCTTCCCAGCCCCCTCCTTTATTTCACAGCTATATGTACTGAGTGAATATATTAAGGGAAACATTCCAATAACTGTGATAGCCATATGCTGTTGCACGAGAATTCAAAAAATAGATGGGTCTTCACGAATTTTCCCTACTTTTCAGGTAAATAAATTTACTCAAGTCAAAGACAAGTTTTTACTGCCCATCAGTGTGGCATGGTGGGAGTCCCTCACCTTGCATTTCAGTACAAGGCTGAGAGGAGAGGGTAGTCAGCTTCTGGGGGTCTGATTACAGCCATGACTGTGACCTGGAGCATCCCAACAACCACATGCCTCCCTGCCACCTCTGACCCCCTCTGCAGCCTCTACCTCACTACTTGCCTCACTGCATCCTCCATACCCTGAAGCTACTTGTGATGCAGAAAGCAGGAGGTACAAATGGGAGGGGCAAGACGAAGAGTCAAGCCACTTGCACCAAGCCCTTTGCCCCACCCTACACTGCCTTCCCCCCCAAAGCTGCTTTCACTGCCGTACAGTGTGTATGTGGAGGGGGGGGTGAATTGAAGAAGACCCTCCAATAATTAGATTCTATACTGGGAAACATGTAAACAAATATACATTTTCCAGGTAAAAATCTAATTACTGGGGAGTCATCTTAAATTCAAAGTTGTGTTGGACGTGATGAATATGGTATATGGACTATGAGAATCTTAACCAAAATTGATTACAGGAAATGAAAAAATTGTGCAATTGATCAGTCATTACTCCTGTATGCTTGACGCTCAGAGTCAGTACTAAATGCTATCAGATCAAAACAGTTTGCAAAAGTTCAAGAGCCTACTCAAAGGTCAAGGCAGTAGAGAATCACTCTTCATACATGTAGTATTTTCTGAAGTAAAATATATTAGAGATCTGGTATCCTTGATTTGTATGCCAGGGAGAGAGCAGAGGTGCAGAAGGGAAGAAGAGGGAAGCCATAGGCGTGAACCGGTAGAAAAAGACAGGCATTATCCCAGAAGAGGAAAATCCATGAGAACAAGAAAGCCATAAACCTTAATGAAACCTGGGACCAAAGAGTTATTCTCCGCTGTAGATTTTCTAAAAGTGGTAATAGCAATGGAGGTTGGAGTAGAGACAGGATGGAAGGATGTTTTTGTTTTTTTTCTCCTCCGGGTGAGCTAACTTTATTCAGAATGGATTACAGGCCCTCACTTTTTTTCTATGGTAGGTAGTAGGGCTTTGCAAAGCTTCAGTAGTCAATTCGATTCAGAGGAGATTCAGCCTGATTTGGTGATGAATCTCTGAATCTGAATCAAATTGGGAGACCGATTAAAAGCTCCAAATTGAATCAGAAGCCTCTGAAATGATTCAGAAAAGATTGGGCTGATTCAGAGATCCAGCTGTAGACTAAACAGGCAGCAGTCCTTAACGTGCTAGACATAGCTGCCTCTAGCTTGTAATTCTGTTGAGGTGGGCAGAGGGGAGAGAGAAGGGATGTTGGGTAGGGAGGGATTGGGACTGGGCTGGGGCTGGGACAAGCTGCCCAGCTGGGGCAGGGTTATGGGACTCAGGTAGGGGAGTTGGGGGCCATGGAATGAGGGCATGGCAGCACTGAGAGTGCAGGCTATGCCCTGCTGCCTGTTGCCCACCTGGGGTGAAGGGGGCAGGATGTGGGCATGGCTTGCTCCAGGAGGAAGGGGGCAAACAGTAGCAGGGCATAGCCCCTGATCCCAGTCCTGCCACACCCAAATCCCATGCCCCCCCAATGGCTGGACAAGCAGTGGAAGCATCTGCCTCCCTCCCCCATGCCAGCTGTGCAAGTGGTAGCAAGGCAGAGACCCTGCTCCCAGTGCTGATGTGGGCACAGCAGTGCTGGGACCGGGGGTATGCTCTGCTGCCACTTGCCCCTTCTGCCTGGAGCAAACCATGCCTGCATCATGCTCTCCCCCCCCATCCCAGCTGGGGAAGCAGCGGCAGGGCATAGCCCTCACTCCCAGTGCTGCCTTGCCTGAATCAGCACTGGGAGTGGGAGCTCTGCCCTGATGCCTCTTGCCCAGCTGGCATGGAGGGGGTGCAGGATGGCGGGTGCTGCTGCCACTCACAAGCCAATTGGAGGGAAGGCATGGGGGAGGGCTGCTGCTACTTGTCAGCCAGGGTGGAGGGGTGGGCATTGCCACCACTTGCCCAGCCAGCCTGATGGGGTGCAGGATGTGGGCACAGCAGTGCTGGGAGCAGGGGCTATACCCTGCTGCTGCTTGCCTCCTTCTGCCCGAACTTAGCCACAGCCACATCCTGCCCCCTTGCCCTGGCTGGGCAACTGGCAGCCAGGCATAGCCCACACTCCCAGCACAGATGTGTCTACATCCCGCACTCCCCTCCCCACCTCCCTCCCCGAGTCCTACACTTCCTGCTGGGCTGGGTAGCTTGACCTAGCCCCAATCCCTCCTTCCCTCCCTCACAGCCCTTTCCTCCCCCCCAACCCGAATAGATTTACCAGCTGAAGGTAACTGTGTCCAGCATGGTGAGGACTGCTGTCTGTTTAGTCTTTGGCTGAATCTCTGAAGTGACGCTGAATCTTCAGATCTGATTCAGCCAAATTGAATCAGGACAGTGATTCACATCTCTGAATTAAATCACTGCACCTCCAAATCAGTCAAATCTGAATCCGAAGTGAATACTTGCCACTTTGCACAGGCCTAGTAGGTAGGGCTTTTAAATTGCACATTCAAAACTTCCATTATGGTCCATGAGAGTTGTCTAAAATACCAAGTCAAAACTTTGCATTTTAACCCCCCACTTTGTGTAACATTCATATGAATGCAGTTGAAACTTGACACAAGACCTTTGTGGTTCACCGGTACCGACTCCAAAAGAGTAAAAGCAAGAGGTTTCACCTTCTGCAAATTGCTGTAATATATACTGAATGTCACAGTTTGGAACTGAAGTGTCAAAGAAACCTTAACAGCAATGATGATGTTAAGTAGAGTTATAATATGTATATATAATGCAAGTTCTATTGTTAGACAGCATTTGGTTCCCTTCCTCCTTTATCAGCAGATCAATGCTACATGTACAACTCATGAAATATATGCAAATTATTCCCTTTCAGACTTTAACTCAAAAAATGTGAAATATCTTGAGATATCATATAAGACTAAAAATTATAGTAGTGCTCACTAAAATGGGTAACTGTTAAAACAATAAACTCTACATAGGATAAGTAAAATTTTTATCTCTTTTTTCATGGACAGAGCTCCTAAATGTGGCTGGAAGCATGACTTGTGAGTTGGAGTCATGCTTCTCACTCTAATGAGAGCCAAACAAAAATTCATGCTGGGCGTGTCTATACATGCATATTAATGCAATGTAATAAATTCCACCCTATATCGTGCTGGAGTTTATTGCTTGGCACAGCATTTGCATGTTCATCTGGAGCCACAACACACTGAGACAGGTCGGAGCAGTCCGGGCTGGTAGAGGGTCCCGGGGGTTAAATCATTAGCCTGGGGCTGCTCTGACCGGGCTCAACATCCTGTAGAGGGGCTGACTGGGGCACAAGAGTGCTCCAGTGCCGGGCTAGCCAGTGAAAATCAGTGTCAGCTCAGAAAAGAAGCTATATACCTCAGGTTGATCTTGCTGAAGTCAGCCGTATGATAATATATAAGTTTTAACACATCCTTTACAAGTAGGTTTATTACTAGTCCCCACACTCCAGAAACCCTTTCTCCACTGTTATCATCATACAAGAATTAGACATAAGGGTAAGAAATAGAATAAGTCTTGTCCGTGAGTGTTATTTTGTTGGCTTATGGATGAAATCCACGCCACACCTGATATACAGCAAATGGAGAAGTACATCATTGACATACTGTATGCTATCAGCCAGAAATTCAACATGTGTGATACAATTTGCAGCATATGTTACAAAAGTTCAAATAGAGGTAGAGGCCTGAGGTGTGATTATCATGTAACTTGTTGTATGCTAGCATCATCAGTGGAATTATTTCCTACTTTACATCAATGCAATCAAAAGTACAATCTGGCTTCTTCTGTTTCTTGCCATAGTATTTTAAAATAATCATTTAGCATAGACTTGTATCCTGAGCAAGCCTGTAGTCAGTAATTTGGCCCATAATAATGACATTTCTGAAATGAGCAGAGCTATTGTTGGAATTTTCTTTGCTGCCATCACTGCATATATGCCTCCAATTGTCACAGGGCAGGTCTACACATTCATTAATACACCTTAGCTACTATTAGCTACTTAGCTACTTGCTTAATGAAGTACTAACTAAATGTACAGTAACTAGAGTTACTGCTCAGTAGCATCAGTGTGCATTATTTAGTGACACTTACTGTGCGTTAGCCTAATAAAACTTCACAGTAGGCTATTAGCATGGTTTTTAACTGTTATGCTTCTATGCAATGCTATTAGGCTAATGTGCAGTAAGCATCTCATGTAGACGTGCTCACAGACAACAATTCATGCAGAAAAATAGTGCAAATCTCAATGAGGTAGCGATGAGTCCCTAAAAGCAAGGGTTCAGATTCATGTCTGGTGTAACAGTATTGACTCAAACTGCAATTGTACCTAATGATTAAAAATGGACCCAAATGTGAAAGTAGTTAAAAAAAAAAATCTTTTTCCAAATGAGAGAGATCTTACATCCTTTGAAGCATGACACTACCCAACTGCACAGTAGTAATGAGCTACTACACAGTGAGTGTCACCTAAAAGCTGTTCAGCAGTGCTACTGCTGGTTACTGTGCAGTCATTTAGTATTTGTGTATGCAAGTACTAAGTGACTGTGCAGTAACAACTGCGCAGTCAGCATCTCATGTAGACACAGCCATTGGGAATAATTTAAATACTTCTTATTTTTTAATTCCTCCACTATACCATAAAAATTATAATTGAACTTACTCGCCTACCATTGAGAAACTCAATTGGCTCACTAGCATTTTGCTGTAGGCAACGCATTTTGAGCAGCTAGGACATGAACAGTTTTGTCTGTGCTTAATGCTTAATACAAGGTTTAACTAGCAAGATTTAACTAACATATTAAATATGTATTTAGGCAGACAAGGTTCTTTGGGTAAATCTGATATCTTTTATTAGGCCAACTCAGATAGCTGGCAAAATTCTTCTTTGCAATCTTTTGGGTACAAATACCCTTCATCAGGCTGAGGAAGCATTTGCAGCTGGTCTGTACTCTTCCTGAATAGAATATTAAAGAAGCCAGAAAACAGTATGCATACGAGAAGGCCAAACAAAGACAGTCCTTCATACCATGCCCAACTAAATATTTTTTAAACAGTTATCTTTGTCCACAGGAAAGGAAAATTACTCTTCTCATTGTGTTATCTGCAATACTTTGGTTAACACATTTTCTAAATTGATGTAATCAATTATGTGTAAGAGGGAGCCAGTTTACTGGAAGACTGGCAAGAATCATCCTACTTCAGGACTATAAAATAAGATAAGAAACAGTAGAAAAGGCATCAAATGGAATACTCTGTATTCAATATAAGATTCATCTTATTTTCAAAACTTGGGTTGTTGGCACTGGATCTCCTGGGTCTCCTAGCAAGCATCCCAATATAACTTAATTAATCATGATTTCATATATTCTACCAGTTTCACAGAAACATTAAAACCTGATCAGTGCAGTCTACTGAGTTAACTTCTACATTTTCATGTGCTTCATAAGTTCATACTGTTATTTTCTTAACATACTTTACAGGTAAGGAAACTTCCTAATCAAATTGAGCTACTTGCCTGTTGCTGGTTTAAAATGTCTGAATGGCAAATTATGTACTATTTGCAGTGGTAGGCTGTGTAAAAGGACATATTTTAAATATTTACATTTATTAATGATTTTTTTTTCAGTTAGTGATAAGCTAGTCATTTACCTGATGTTGAGCTCTGAACCAGTTAAGTCATCCAAATGCATAGATGAAAGTTACTTCTTCTGCAGCAAGCCTATTAGATAGTCTGTTTATATAACATCTTTTGATTCATTTTTATTTTTAGAATGTTTTTCCCAGGTGAAATTAGAATGTCATTGCAGGAAAATGGCCATCATTCTTCTCAATACTGGGAATGATTTTAATTTTTCTTCTTGTAATTTTCCCACCACACCATACAAATTATAACTGAACTTGTGTTAACTACATCTACAGACATGTATCCCTTTCACAGGGGTATTTGGGTAAAATCCTGGCTGCAGTGAAGTCCATGGCTAATCTGCATGGCATTCATTGATGTCATTCTTTTGTGATAAGATTGCCTTAGGAGTTCATTCTCCATGTCCATTCATTATTTTTTGGCTTGTCTTCTAGTTTAGGCCTCCATCCACTAGTGCATTTAGACATGTGGTTAACTTTAAGCATGTGCTTAAGTGCTTTGTTGGACTGAAGCCTCAGTGACAACTGTGGTGATGTTTTTTTTTTTTTTTTTAATTGTGAACACCTGTCTATTAGGAAATGGACTGAGACAATCAACTCATTTCACAAAGGCCACCAAACAGCTGTCAGATGGTAATGATATAAACTTTACAACATCAATCAAATTTCTTGTAAAACTGCCCAGAAATGGTGGTGCTGAAGAAAAAAATGGGTTGTCTGAGCAGCAGTGTTGGAAAAGCAGCAGCTGTGTCAGCAAAACACAGTGCTTTGACTATGAACTGTTTGTGTAACAGAGTGATGATACAAAAAGTGTATGATTTCAAAAGGCATCTTTTAAAAAGGCCCTTCATTGGAGCTGTTGGTGTAGGTGTATGGAGGCAATATCTTTTTTTGTCTTAGCAATTGTAAGTGTTCATTGTTGCATAAGTCTGAATATTGGAAACTGTTACTGTTATGGTTTACAGAGAAATAAGGAGGAAATGTGCTGCTACAACAGCGTTGGCTTAAAAACCTTCTTTAATTTAATGTAGAACATTCTTCCTGTCTCTTTGAATGCTGAAAGATAGAAACTCTCAAAGGAACAATGAAGAAAAAAATGGAATAAAAATAATAATAGCAGACAGATACTATCTTAGTATGAGTATGTAGTTCTTGGCAGCAAATTAATTCATGATCAGTTTTTAAAGCAAAAAAGCATTGATACTGTTTGAAAAGAAAAGTGACTGTACTCTCTCTAGCTACACTTTGTTCTGTTTCATAGGTCTACATCATGCATTGTAATATTACCATCACAGAAAGCCTTTTACTATTGTACGTAGCTGACAATTTCAGATGTGACATAATGTAGTTAAAAGTTACCAAAAAGAGGGGGAGAGAGAGAGGAGAAAGAAAAAGGTGATATGCACTATCTGAAACAAGGGTGCCCCCTACAGAATCTGACACTGAGCTTCTAAGGAAGATTGTGTTGTTGAGTTCTTCTCCTGAACTGACAGATTTTTATTACAACCCTTCACTTAAATGCCAACAAATACAAATGCCATATATATTTTTGTATATGTTGTGTGAGTTCATCTGGAAAGACATGACAAAGAGAAGGAGAGTAAAATTATGTGAGGATTCTATTAACCAGTGCACTATTAAGCTTAAGCTAAAAATATCCAACTTTGATTCATTGCCTCTATCAATCATTATTAGTAAATGTATGTTTGTGTGTGTGCTGTATGATTATGATGAAGAGAATTAGTGACATGTTTTTCTATTGAGTTACCTGGTGTTCAGTAGGCAATAAACCAGATGAATTCAAAGCCATGTAAGCTAAATCTCTTGTAGATAGTGTAATTGGGCAAGTAAGCATTTGAGTCTGGTGAACATAGCAAGTTATACAACATTTTCCATCCATCTTTCTCAATCTTTCTTTAATCTTTTTAAAAAATGGAGTATACTGGGCTTTTAAATTAGACATGTGACAAACTTCAGAAAGATCCTAAAGTTGCCTATTATTATACCAGGAAATATAGTACTTCACAACGACATGTTATTATAATAGCATCATCACTGGTGTTGATCCTGGAGCTATTAAGATAATTTGCATAGTATAAAAATGAGTTAATTCTCACTGTCAAATACTGCATGCTCATATATTTAACATTTTAATTTACAACCACACAGAAACAAGGGTTCTTCTGATTTCCTTTCCTGAACTGAAGATGTCTCGTGTGCTTTGTATATGTAAAGAGATATTTGTTTGTGCAAATCTTATTATTAATTGTCCAGCTTCAAGACTAGCTTGTTTATATACATAGGCTTTTATTCCATGTGGCACATGCATGTCTGCAAATGTAACGCAGAGCTGTTAATAACACTTAAATTCAACTTAGAACGCTTCCTAATGGATTGACAGCTTTTTTTCTCTCTTGTAATCTCTAGGGTATATTGCAACAACCAAGAATATTGGGCCATTAAAAATAATAATGTACTTGATATGTAGTTTCCAATAATAGAATACAACCCATGACCTTAGTTATAGAGAGTTTGTTCTCTTGGTCCAGTGGATTGTATATTGCTTTCTTCCAATATCATCCTTGATATAACTGTATTATAATCAGTGGATCTGCATTAGGGTTGCATTTAGAACATTGTCACTCTTTATTTCAGAAATGATTAAACAGGCATTACAAAAATTAGTATAAGTTTTTTTTTAAACTCTATTTATTTCCTACTATAAAAGCAGAACATATTAGAACTTTATGATTGGTGTTTCTCCCCATGCAGAAGGGAAAGCACTATCACTTTTATTGTAGTGCTCAAATACCCATAAGATAATTATGTAAATATATCATCATTAATGACCAAATGGTAATTACCTTTCATTGCAAGATAATTTTGTTTCTGTCTTCTAAAATAGATTATCATTGCTAGAGCTTTGCAACCAGCTTGTAAAAAATCTGAAATCAGGTGAGTTTACTTGGTTGAATATTTTGCTAGAATCCAAAATTTCCAGGATACACAATAATGGTTCACTGTGTCTTCAGACAACCTGTAGCTGAAGCAAATATAGACCACACGTCAAATAAACTTGGGCTGTTTAAGATTGTAACTCTCCATGGTCTGACAGTATTCAACTAAAGATGAAGACCATTCTATGATTTTGCTTGTTCTCTGCTGTAGGAGGTGTGACCACTATGTTGTAATTACTCTTGTAATGATTTTTTCGGTGAACAACATTTTACGTTATTTAAAGTATACAGTAATTGCAGAGTAATTGCAGTACATGTGGTGTACAAATTGGGTAGTATTAAGACTATTATTTCCATCAGATACATATGTTGTGCAAAAATGCTTGAAATAAACCTCTAAACAGGTACTCAGGAAAATAGGTGTGAACAAAGGAAATACAACACTTGAAACAGTACTGTAATACCTTTTATTCAAATCCTAGTTATGACTTCTGTCCACCAAAATGCCTTCATATTATACAAGTGTCTCTATAGTTTATTAACACGGACAGATGGTGTAAGAAAGTAACATGAACCCTTAAAACACTGCCTGCTGTGGGTTTGGGTTCCCCGCCCTGCTGCCCTCCCCCAGGGCCTCCGCAGCTGAGCAAGCAGGGGTGCAGCCAGACAAAGCAGGGCCAGGTGGGGAAGCTCCTTGCCACTGCAAGCCCCATGCTACAGTGGTAATGCACCCCCTGCCTGCCCTGGAGCAGCAAAGGGCACAAGCCCATGTTGCCACCCCTGGTGCTGCAGGGCATACAGCAGGTGCATCACCAGGGCAGCGCAGGGCTTGCAGTGACAAGGAGCTTCCCTGTCTGGCCCTGCTCTGCCTTGCAATGCCAGATTCCACCTGGTGGGCTGTGGATGCCCTGGGGAGGGCAGTAGGGTGGGGACCCCAAGCCCACAGTGAGCAGCTCACTCCTACCCCAGGTGCACAAATCACGGGGGCATGTGCACTTTCGCCCCACCAGGAATGCATGTAGTGGTGGGGAGCCAGCCTCACCACCTCCATCCCCCAGATAAGCCACCCATGGCTCTGTCCTGTTCCCCACTGGGGCCCTGTGACTGCACATTCCAGCCCTGGGCCCCAAGACCCATGCACCCTCAAGCTGGACATCAGCCTCATCCCAAACCCCTGCCCCAGCCCTGCCCAATTCCCTCCCTCCCTATGGAGCCCTCAATAACAACGTTTGCCTGACTTACCTGTGGGAGCTGCTCTCCTGGCTTCCTGGTGGCCATGTGTATGTGCATGCACATGGCACCCTGGGTGTGACCACCCTCCTCCCACCCCTCCCAGCCCCTTGCAGACTGGAATTCTGCAGAGAGCTCTTTGCAAAAGCGCAAAATCCATGTATTTCTCCATTAAAATGAAAAAAACCCTGTGTTTTTCTGAGGTAAAAGTGAAAATCTGCAGTTTTTTTCCATTTTCCCTTGGGAAACAGAAAACCTGGATCCCCTGTGATAAACTGCCCCCAGAAAGCTGTTTGTTCACTCTTGGTCATGGAGTATATTCTGCCAGAAAGGGGGTTAACAATTTTCCACATTGTCTGGTCATTTGACTTTTGTACATAGCTTCACAGGGCTCTGTAACTTGGAGAAAACTTTTCTTTAAAAGTGTATCTCAATTACGGCAACATCATAAAGCTGCCACTAACAAGTATTACTATAACAACAGTAATTGTCCTATATTATTGTGTATAATTTAATTTATGTAACGTCTGTGAACAATCTACAGACAGAGGCAGATTCTCAGCTTTAGCTTTAGTGGCATCAGTGGAACAACAGCAATTTACACCAGTGGAAGATTTAGTCCAGTATAGAGATGGCAACAATAAAACAGGCAACAGAAGTTGGGGGTTGGGTGGTGTGGAATTAGAAAGTAGTGCATAGGGTTATGATGTTCAAAAGGATCTAAAGGAATTAGAAGATCACTTCGTATTGAGCTTTGAGTGGTAGTTGGTTGCCCAATACACTTGTTATCTGAGAATCCCAACCCAGAAATATAGTTAATCATCAGGATACCTGGTCACTGTCCACTGAAGTCAATTGTAGTTTTTCCTTTGGCTTCAGAGGGCTTTAAATCACAGCCGTTAAGTATAAGATGAATCTGTATAAGTGGACAAAAACTTTAGAAGGGAGGAAATAATAATTGTGGAAGGTACCTATATCACCAATACATTCTCATTGTTGGTTTAACATATTTTGACAGTCAAATCAGGGACAGATACAGACATTACACTTGCATACATTATTGAAAACTAGTCTGTACCCAGACAGAAGTTTGGTGCACACAGACTGTTTTAAAAATGGTGAAACCTGGTCTAAGATTCCTCCCTGCAACTCCCCCTGAAAAGCCAAATGTATGTTCTGTTCACTACCAATCTAAACTACGCCATTTGATGAAAACTACATAACTTAGATTAATTTCACCTTAAGCTTTTTGAGTATCTGTACCTAGCCTTAATGTTTAGCTAGGTTTTCTCATAGATGAGGACCAACCCTCAAAGCAAAAGAACTGTAGATTAGTAATTGTTCTGTACTCTAATCACTAAAACGCTGTTTTTGGATTGGTGTGTTTTACATTATCTGCCTGCTAGTGAGACCATTTAAAATATTCTGTCTTGTTGCACTCTCTGTTTTATATCTCACTGCATTCCTGATTGGTTCACTGTCTCAGAGTTCTCCAGCTCACATTTTTTTTCAGTTAAAATATGAAACATTTCATCTTTTTCTCCTATTATCTAGATTTAATTAAAATTATTTGAAATGTAACAATTGAGAGCTTTGTGTGTATATTTGTTACAAGTGAGGGAAATTAAACTATTGCTGCTTGTTCTACTTGTTTTCAGCATATGCAGTAATGCTATGCAAAATGTTGGAACTCATGCCTTAGGAGGCAGAGAGAAAGTTTGTGGGGATTTTTACATTGTGAGATATTCCCAGTAGCCTTACAATTGCTGAATTAGAGCTGTTTGTGAATTCAGTTTTGCAAGCAATAAAAATGTGTATACCATGCATTTTTCTTCACTTTTTGATTTCTTTCTTTCTATTTGTGGGGGTTTTATTATTTTTTTAATATAAAAAATATTTTCCATTTATTTAATTTGGCATTTCATGATTGTCATGCAATAAATGATCAGTTAAGAACCAGAATCAACATATCTATTTCTAAGTGTGTATGAGCTAGAAGTAAAACAGAGTCTAAATTGTTCAGGTCCAAAATATACGCTAAATAATAATATCTACCATGAATAGTAAGAATGTCTCTATCAACAATCCCCTTTGCTCCAAATAGTAAAGGTCATCAAAATTATGCACAAATTCATATATAAAGAAGAGTCTACAGTTTTTTTAAAAGGTGTAAAAAGGAAGTATTCTGAATTTGTGCAAACTTGCAAAGGGATTGCAAGATGTAAATGTTTCTAAAATCCAAAAGAATTTAGAATATTATTGGATTGTTCTGCTTATATATCAGCCACACATACAAGTTGGCTTGACATTTTCAGATTTCAATTTTAGGAAAAAACAGCTTTTACCTTGAATAAATTGATGTTTCTGCAAGGATCAAATAAAAATTGGCAGGTTACAGTGCAATTACAGCCTGATTATTGAGGGCCTTCCTATAGGTTAACCCTGTGTTACAGTCAAGATTGCTTTTGATGGCTCTTTTTGGGGGGGCAGGGGAGAGGAGGGTGACATGGTCAGATCAATAAGACATGATGAATTCACCTCTATATGATGAATTCAAAGTCAGCCCATGATGGAATAAAAACATAATATGTCAGGTTTCTGTGTATTGAATGATTAGGTAGCCCTTACTTGGATTTCCACGTAGTGAGATAGATCAAACATCATTCTAGAGTTAAATCAATTAAGAAGTTAGTACAAATCTTACTAGGGACTCTCAAATTGCTTCCAGAGAACTTCCAGACTTTGGAGCTTGTGTCAAGTATGCTGCAAGAATTCGGGAAGTATGGCTTAAGAGATGGAAAAATATGACAGGTCAGCTTCACATTTGTTGGCATGGAAATTCAAGTTGTGACAGCTTGGCAAATGTGCTATGGGGAGGATCTACTCAGAATGGGACATGTAGTTTTTTGATTGCAACTTTGACTGGGACCAGCATGGAGGATAGTGCAGTATGAAGCAGGGGTTACGTTAACATATTTATTTAGGGTGGATTTTCAGAAATGCCTAAGTAATGTGGAAACATAAGACCCAAAGGGACTTTGTGTTTCACAGTCACTTAGGCCACATCCACACAAGCATGGACTTTTGTTCCCTGGGAACACTCATGCATGCTCTGGTGTGTGGCATGTTACCCCAGGGGGAATAGAGGAGGCTGGGACTAGCAACTGTGCTGACCCCAGCAACTTCATGTGGGGTCCTGGAGGTCTCAGGCAGCTGCAGTGATGGTGCTCCTGCAGCAAAGAACCTAGCCAGCAGCTGGA
Organism: Crocodylus porosus; assembly: GCF_001723895.1. NCBI lineage: Eukaryota > Metazoa > Chordata > Crocodylia > Crocodylidae > Crocodylus > Crocodylus porosus. The sequence continues at coordinate 17,703,258 of NW_017728916.1, forward strand.
GTGTGGCTAGAGCTGGCTAGGCTCTGGGTTTGGGTGGCAAATGCTGCTGCCACATGTGTCACACTGCTTTATTTTGGTGGGGAATGTCTGCATCTGTGGTGTGTGGCACCACAGGTGGGTCATTATGTCATTTGACTTCAGTGGTACATCTATAGTCCTGGTTTTTCAACTGTTTTGCTGAGAGAGAAGGAATTTAGTAGAGGACTCTGATATCCATCTCATCTATCATGTTCTAAACATACATAGCAAAAGCATAACAGGAGCAAGCTTACTGGTAGTACTTACTATATAACAATCCCTAGGGCCTGCTTATCCTGTTCCATGTCCAATTTGCAATAGATATACAAAAGCCAAGTAACCAAATTGCAATAGGCTGATTCAACTCCGAAGGAAGTAAACAGGATGGAGTCTTTACATTGATTTAAAAGAGACAAGGGTAAAATGTTCATGCTACTGTGAGGTGAGTGTATGACCTGATGCAAAACCAGCTTAAACTTCTTCATTATCTTAAGTGGCTTGTGGATGAGGTCCCTAAGGGGCTGAATACATATATAGAAATTGCTTCATAATATTAGAGCTTTTAATGGAATGTATGCCAGTGTACATTGTTATGCCACTTTAAAGCTACACAGTTTATTCAGGGTGTGCTTTGCACAGCTCATCACCCAAGTCAGAGCAGTACCTTCTTTAATTGTTTTGAATACCCTTTTAGATGTAAATAAAGCCTATCTTTTCTACAGCTAATAGTAAAAATATCAAAACCTTAGTATGTATCAGTTTTGTAGGTACCGTTTGCCAATGAGCAGGTGTGTGAGAGAGGTGATTAAAAATTAAATAGGCCCAGGCTTTGAAGACTGCTGTATTCTGTTTTCCGATACCTCATTTTTATTTTTTATTTTCTGCTGACACCTGGGTTAGGTTTTTTTTGCTGGTTATTAACTCTAAAGATAAAAGTCTGACCTAACATCTAGGTATGAATAACAAGTTGGTTACCTGTTTTGAGCAGATAATTTTTAACATCTATGAATAGAACAGCTACTGCATATAAACCCCTGAATGTGCTTCATAAATATTGTATTTCAACACAGAGTCTTTGTCTTCTTCTTCCAAGTACTAAAATATCTCAGGCTTTTTGTTGGTACCTTTAAGTCAGTGATTCCCAAAGGTTGTGAGAGAGAATTAGCCAAGTTAGTCTAAGGTCAATCAGAAGGCAGGGTAGATGTGTATTTTCATAGATTAATGCTCAGTGCTTATGTTTGTGGGACTCAATCTACAATAATGTGTCCTAGCTTGTGCAGACATTTGGGGAATGTGATCTAAGTAAGTCAGGAGTGGGGGGAGGGATGAGTGGGATGAGGAGGGCCAGTTGCTCCACAGAGTGGGACAGTGGTGACATGTAGGGGGTGCACGGGGTTGCATGTGCACCCCCTGAGAGTGCTGGTGCACCCCCTGACAGCCAGCCTCCCAGCTTAGGCAATGGGCAGGGGGAGCAGGGGGGAGTGTCAGTGGCCCCCCTGTAAGCACTGACTAGGGAGTGGGTGTCCCATTCATGCTTCCCGGTCAGCACGATTAGCCACGGGGGGACACCCCCCGCTCCCTGGCTAGCCGCTGGCATGTGCGCCCCCTGATTCAGGAGGCACCAGTCATTCATGGAGTGGGGGTTAGTAAATGTAGCAGGGTTTTGGCTGTATCAGGTGGAGGGGGGCAGATCCATGGTGAGGTTGATTGGTCTGTGGGACAGGGGGTCAGAGGGCTAAAAATAGCCTGGTCAGTGTTCAATGGGGGAGGGGAGGAAAAGTGCAGTCCTGGGGTTGAGGCAAACAGGTAGGTTTTCCCAGGTCTGGACTGCACTCCCGATCTATACACCAGTTGGGTTAAATCAGACATGGGTTAACCTGATTTACACAATGCACCTCCTTAGGTGAACTAAGTTAGTTCAAGCTGGGCATTTTTTTGCTGATCTAAACTCCCCAAAGGTACATGCAGTTAGGTGGATCTGCATGTACTCTTAACTAAATCATAGACTCATAAGTTGGGCTGGAATAGACCTCTGGAGGTCATCTAGTCCCACCTTCTGCCTGAGGCAGGATCATGCCTGTTCAAACCATCCCATACCACAGTCTTAACTCTAGATAAGACTACTATCAATTCTGACACAACATAGAGCTAACACCCTAACCTGCCACAGTTGTAAAGCAAGGGAGCCATGGCAGCAAACATTCTGCTTATATGAAATGTTGTCACTATATGCTCAAGAGATCCCAGATAGAGGGCCATGCCTCCTCCTATAGAGGAAGGCTAACCTTCCCCCCCCCCCGTGCATACCAATGTAACTATGGGGTAAAATTTCTTCCTAACCCCAAATATGGTGATCAGTCTGACCATGAGTGGAGGGGCAACGCCCTACAGTCAGGAACTTCTGGCACTGTTCCCAGCAGGAGCACTGGCATACCCCAGTCAAGCAAATGTATTTTCCCTCTCCTTTATGGTATCCCTTCAAGTATTTGAAGACTGCTATCAGGCTACTAGGTGCCTCTTCTGCAAGCTGAACATGACTAGCTCCTTCAGCCTCTCCTCATATGACTTTCCTTCCAAGGCCTTGATCAGGCTTGTTGCCCACTTCTGGACCCCCTCTAACTTCTTCATGTTCTTTTAAAAATGTGTAGCCCAGAACTGTACAAGTACTCCAGATGAGGCCTAACCAATGCTGAGTAGAGAGGAACTATCATCTCCCATGTCTTGCACCTCATGCTTCTATTGATACATTACAAAACTTTATTTGCCTTTTGTGTGGCTGCCTCACACTGCAGACTTATATTGAGTCTGTGGTGTACCAAGACCTCCAAGTCCTTTTCCATAGTTCTGCTTCCAGCCAGGTGTCACCCACTTTATCTTTGAGTTTTTGATTATTCCTTCTGAGGTGTAGCACCTTGCTTTTGTCTGCAATGACCTTCATTCTGTTAGCTCTAGCCCAACTATCCAATCTGTTGAGGACCTTCTGAATCCTGTCCACATTCTCCAATGCATTCATCATCTTTCCCAGTTTCACATTGTCCACAAATTTGCTCAAGAAGTTTTCTATGCCAGCATCCAAATCATTAATAAACAGGTTGAACAGCACTGCTGTGGTACTCCACTTAAAACCTCCCGCCATTCTTACAGGGACCCAGTAATAATTACACTTTGTTTGTGGCTATTGAATCAGTTATTTATCCACCTTATAGTAGTTTTATCTAGCCCACATTTCTCCAATTTGCTTTTGAGGAGGTCATGCAGGACCTTGTCAAAAGCCTTGCTGAAGTCCAAATATAGTATATCTACAGCATTTTTATATCCACCCAAGTACTTACTTTGTCAAAGAAGGAGATCAAGTTTGTTTGACATGATTTGTTTTTCATAAGTCCATGCTGGTTGCTTGTGTTCAGCTTTTAGAGCACAAGTTTTTGTGAACCCAAGTTCATTTAATCAGATGAATTGAACTTGGGTTAAAAAATCTCTGTCTCTGTCTCTCTCTGCCTTTTAGATAGTTTATAAAGGTGCACATTTAACCTGGGATCCAAAAGCATGTGTGTTTCATAGCACACTAGTGTGCTGCAAAAGTGATGGACTGCAAGATTTCCGTGTGTAAGGAGTAAATGCTTATCTTCCTTGTTCAGCACCCTGTACCTTCCCCTGCTACTACAGCAGTGCCTGTGGCTGTCCCTTGGTTCATCATTTCTACTCAGTTCATGCTCCTGGGGCTGACAGGAGGTCTGGTCATTGGCTTATAAGACCCTGCAGGAGCAGCCTCAGCAGTGGAAACTGCCCTTGTCCTGAGAGATACAGAGGAGGGAAACAGTGGAAAGAGTAGGGTGAGATCCTGCTCCAACTATCTTTAAGTAGCACCAGCTAGATCAGTGATTCTCAACCTTTTTTAGCCATAAGGCCTCCCTTCCGCCCTCCTTCCCTCCACATATTTTCTGAATTTAGATCACTCTCCATGATTTTCAGCTGTGGTGCCCCAACATTCAGAAAAGTTATAGGGATGCTTTGAGGCTAAAAAGGTTGAGAAGTGTTGTTTAGAGACCACTCCTTTGCTTAAAGATATATTTGGTGTCACTGCTTTAGCAGTATATCTTGGCATTGGTACGATTTCCCTGTGGTAGGGGGAATGGGATATGTTATATGTTGTTTTGGGGTGGGGGATATCCACACACATACATGCATCTTTTGGTGGGTAAGAGTGAAGCGTGCTACCTATTTTTAATTCGGAAAGAAAATGTGCCTCTGGTACTAAAACTTTGGGAAACACTGTTTAAGTGGTAAAGTGAAGTGACTTCAGACTAACATGGCTAGCTATTTCTCCCTGCTTATAAACTAAGCACTATAATTACATACTAATTTGATGTAATAGTAATTGAAAAATATTTGTTCTTTTCTTCTGTTGAAATGAAGCTATAAAGATTTTTGTAGTGGTTTATTGCAATTCAAGAGCAATATTTAGTATTTAGACATGAGACACACCTTCTGGAAATGTGATCAGCATTTTAGTTTGGGTGGTGAACTTGCCTAGCAGTCTGGACTGCAGTTTCTAAAATATTGTCATATCATCTAAGAGGTATTTGCCCTGGAAATTAAGTGACACAGTTGGGGGTTTTTAAATTAAAACACACTACTAGCACAGAAATATAGATGAAGTTTCTGCTTCTTTATTTGTCCAAAGGTTTATGTGTTAGTGGCCTGTTTGCAAAGAGAGGGAAAGAGAGAGCAAAGGAGTTAGAGGTGTAGATGAACCGTATTATTATCAATGTTTACTAGACCTTGTTTCTACTGATAGATGACAAGTACCAGTAGAACTTTAATTGCAACTTTCTCTTTCTGCATAGCAAATCAAGCAGCAACCCCCAGCTTCGACTGAAAGTTAACACTATCTGCAAGTGTCTTGTTGAAATGGTTACAACCTGGAAGTGAAAAAACAGTGAATTTCTGGTTTGACTAGAATCTTAGGGAATTCTAGGATGGAATTATGAAATTTATTTACTACTTATATAGGATCTAAACTAATTTATGCCACTGAAGATTTGGCCAATAAAGTGCAAATAAATTACAGAGGTCTTTCAGATATGAATTATGTTAAAGAAACAAAATACCAAAGGCTGTATAGGTCACAATAACATTTCTTCACCATAGAGTAATGGAATCTTAATCTCCCTGGCAGAATTTTATTGCCTGCCACCCCAGAACCACTTTGCTTAATTTCCTCTCTGACTATTCTGTTGTTATTCTGTCCTGCAGGCTCTTCAAGCTGATGAAATAAATACTATGCATTCTACCAAAAATTTAATAACAATGATAAGACTTTCCAATTTAATGCCTGATGCTGCTTTTGTTGATAAAATCCAGCATCATTCCTCTGTGCCCTTAAGTGTGTTTTCCTAAGCAGAAATATGTAGGACAGAACTAAACGAATTCCCCGAATTCTCAAGCTTCTGTTTTTCTGGTACCACTTGAACATCCCACTATTTACCCAAATTTGTAATGACATGAATCCCTGGAAGGTTAACAATGGAAGATGTTGTTGGAGTAAGGATATGAACTTTTGACTTTGTTACAGTCCAAAAGAACATTTAGGAGACACATATTTCATGAAACTGACTCATCAGTAAAGAAACACCTATATGACATTTCTTCCCTAATATACTGTGTTACCCAGATCCCACTACATTTCTGATTATACTTTAATTTCAAAGGAAGCATTTTAAGACAACAGAATCTATCAAATACAATTATAGAAGCACGAGCTCATTAATATTACTTTCCATCAAGGCAGCCAGCAATTTTTAAATACCTATGATATCTATCTACTCACATATTCATTTTTTCAAAACACAAAAGCATTTATAAAATAATATTAACAACAGAAAAAAGTTAACTTGCTGTTATAGAACACCAATAAAAATACCAAAATTGCATTCTGGGAGTACACAATCAGAGTTATTCTAAGGTTGTGCAATGGGCACATTTAATAAATTCTTATCTTACGATCTATACAGTAATGCAACATAACAGTCATTTACACTCTCAACAAGAAAGTAATTAGTTCATCAAGTCCAGCTAGACTATCTACTTTTAGCAGGCCTAGTGATGTGGTGTGGATATACTGCTGCTGTATGGCACAAAAAAATTGCCATACTGGGTCAGACCAACGTTTTAGCTAGCACAGTAACCTGTCTCTGACGGTGATAGAAGTGGATGTTATATGAGAAGACCATTGGACTGGAGATCTCTAGACTGAGCTATCCCTTATTCAGTACCTTCCCTTGTTGCCCTGTGGGGTCAGGCCAACTCTCAGGATCTCAATATTGATCTGTTAGACAGGAAGGTGTGACACAATTGCACATATACAAACACACAAATCAATTGGATGCATACACACATACACACACACTACAAACTCTGACACATACACGTTAAAACTAGCCTAGGCACATGCATATCTATCACCAGTTCAAGCACATACACTATACAGCCTAAAAGTTAGAGAAAAATCAATTGTCCATACCCACACACTCAGTACACATACACAGATCACTCATTCATATATCATACACACAATGACAAAAATATACACACACATCCACTCACCAGTTCACACACATACAACCCACCTACACATAGATAAATTAATAACTTGGATGGCACAGTATGTATGTGTGTGCTTGGGGTACCGGGGATACTTGGGGTAAGGTTAAGGTGAGAGAGAGAGAGTTAAAGTGTAGGGAGTGAAAGTTGCCAGAATTGAGATTAGAACCAGTGGACTAGAGAGAAGCTGGTTGAGGAACTGAGGCTTGGGGTTACTTAAGGTAGATTGGGGCTGGAAACTGAGGCAGACAGCTGAGATATTGTGGGTGGCAGATAAGTGGTGGCAAGGAGGAGACAGCCAGGGAAGAGAGAGAGAGAGAGAGAGAGAGAGAGGCAGAAAACTGGGAGCTTGGGGCTGGAAATGGGATTACAGCTTAGAGACTGTGGGTGGCAAGGAGGAAATAGTCAAAACCCTGGGGTTTCAAAGCAAGAGTCAGGAAACAGAGAGACAACTCGGGGTTTCAAAATAACAGGTTTATTATACAGACAACACACTACACAGCCCCATGAAGTTATTGGTACCCACATACACACGCATGCACACAAGCACTCACAATGGGAGCAGGAGAAAGACTCAGTGGAAGGTTGGAGTCCAAGTGGGGAAGAGAAGCAGAGTCCAAATCCTTGGTTGAAGAAGGGGTAAGGGGCGATAGCTACCTATCCAGGCTGGAAAGGAGTCCTTGTCCAGTAGATGTTGTCCAGAGGGTGGTTGCTGGCAGAGCCTCTGGGTGGATAGGTGGTGTGGCATGGTGCTGGTCCAGATGGAGAGGGTGTCCCAAGGAGTCAGTCTTCACTACCCCTTTTTATGGCGCAGACTACCTCTGAACCCCTATAGCGAAGGCCTGTCTAGGCAAGGTCAGTTCTGTTGCAGAGGGCTCCAGGTGTTCTTACTGACCATGTGCAGCATTGGCACAATGGTAGGTTGCCTCATCTTTTGTTTCTTAAATGCTGAGGATGGTTCCAATGGCTGGGTCATTGGTTCAGGTACTGGTGTTGATGATTCAGTCATTCAGAGGAAGCTATTTTTAGACCTACTACCATTGTCTCTCAAGCACCCTTATTCATCCCCATTCATCGAGGAACCAAGTTACATAGGAGGGGTAGGTCTGAGTCATGGGTTACACAACTGGGCCTGGGGACAGGATAGAGACTTGACAAACAAAATGGAACCTTGACATGACTTATGCTAACTTATATATGTAGGCCTAATTCATATAGTACCAGTAAAACAGTAATATAGAACAGCACAGATCAATATAAACATAATAATTATACAATATAAAGAAGGAGAAAAAACAAAACAAACACAATTTGCTACCAAAATAAAAGGCTGAAACTTATCATACTTTCATAGTTGTGCTATAGCTGGTTGTAAATTTTTTAACAGTAAACTTATCCTATGTCTTAGCTCACTTATACTTATCTATAGGGAATAAAGAGGGAAAGAAAAAGTCAGAAATGATTGGGGAAGGGGAGGGATTGCATTTTGAAAGGAAAAAAAAGAAAAACTGGGGGTTTTGCTACACCCTGGCATCCACTGTGGTATATGAAATGTACCTTTAAGGGGCCTGCAGTGGAACAATCTAGTTTTCCCTTGGATGCCTTGGTAGGTGCAGGTTGTTGGTGTGTGGTGGTTCTCCTTGCAAGCTGTGAATATTTGTGGTGTTGTATCTTGTTTGCTAATGAAGACAAAGCTGTTTATCATCCCGCCTATCTCTCCCAAATGCTGACTCTAGGACAAAACCCCAGGGGCATACGGATCTAAATAAGTACCCCATCCCTAGAACCCAATGGCTTAAAATAAACATTATATCCACCATTAATAATTTAGAGCATTGGCAATGCATAGGGTGTGCACGCAGGTACACATCCATCAGTCCCGTACCCCTAAACATTTTGATTGCCCTCCTCTGTACCTTTTCTAATTCTTCTACATCCTTTGAAAATATGAGGACCAGAGATGTAAACAGTATACAAGATGTGTACACACCATGGATTTGTGTAAGAGTATAATGATATTCTCTGTTCTGGTTTCAGTTCCCTTCCTAATGAAGCCCAACATTTTATTGCCTTTTTTTGGTGACTTCTCCACAGTGAGCTGACCTTTTTAGAGAGATATTTACAATGACACCAAGGTCTCTTTCCTGATTTGTAAAAGCTAGTTCAGAACCCAGCACTGAGTACATAACACAGAAGTTATTTTTCCCCTGTCACATTATTTTGCACTTTTTAACATTAAAGTTCATCTGCCATATTTTGCCCACTCACTTAACTTCATGAGATCTCTCTGCAGATTCTCTTCATCATCTTGGGACTTGGTTACCTTGAATAAATTGGTATCATCTGTAAACTTGGAGATTTAATTTTGCAGCCCCATGTCCTGGGCATTGATGAAAAAGTTGAACCATACAGGGCCCAGCACAGATCCCCATGGGATCCCACTGTTGATCTCCCTCCATCCTGAACAGTGAACACTTGGCTTTGCTTACTAACCCTCCACCCAGTCCCATTATGATGGGGGGGTTTTGGGAGGGAGGGGGTTAGACTTGGTAAGGCTTGTAGAATATTTTTTGAAAGTCCAAATATATTATTTAAACTGGATATCCCTTCTCCACATGCTTGTTAACACCCTCAAATAACACCAACAGATCTATAAAAGACAAATTAAAAGGCTGGGATATTAATGTTCCACTGTATAATGTTTATGACCGGGGTCTCCAACCTTTTTGAATGTGGGGCCAGATCATGAACTTTTTCAAAGACCTGATAGGAAGTGGTATCACATCAGGAAGTGATGTTACGTGACCTTTGACTCCAATGAAGTTTCAGGAAGTGACAATGAAATGGGTCTGGAAATGTGGTTTAAAATCTAAAATAAAAACAATGTAAAAGCAACAATGAAATAACCAAACACTTGACTAAAATAAACACTTTTGCATAATGTTTAATGAAAGAAGCATAACGCAAGTCAACAGAAAAAATGTGGAAAAGATATCAGCCAGAGTGGAAACTAATCAAAGGTAGAGGGATGTATCTCGGTGGGAGACACCTGCACAGTGCTTTGCAGCCTCCTCTGCTCCTTGCTTTGCAGGTGGTGGGTGGATGGGGAGGGAGGAGGGAGAAGGGGCTCCACAGTGCATCCGAGAGACTGCGAGAGAGACTGGTGGCACAGCTGGGCACAGCCTCAGCTGCAGCCAAGCACGGAATGGAGCAGGGCAGGGAAAGCCGCTGCCACGCACAGTAGCCTCAGTCCAGGTTCCTCCTCATCTTCTCAGCTGCACCCTCCCCAGGATGTGCATGAAAGGCACCCTCTGCTCTGCTGCTGCCCGCCTTGCTGCCCCGGTGGCTGAGTTTACCCGCGCTGCCCCCGACTCCCACGCTCCACCCTGCCGCCGCCTGCCTCATTGCCCTGGCGGCCGTGTATGCCCGCACTGCTCCCCCCCAGCTCCCACCTTGGCCTCCTGCAGCTCCCCTGCTGAGCCCTGGTCCCTACCCCATGCCACCGCCTCCGCCTACTTTCAAGGATTCCTGGTAAGTTGTTTGGGCACCAGGGAATGTGTGTGTGCCCAGGTCCTGCTGTGGGGCACTACTCACTGCGGGCTGTGTGGGGGAACCTTGTCCCTTCCCCAGCCCTTCAGCAGCCATTAAGAAGCTGCTGAGGGGCTGGGGGAGGGACAAGGGGTGGGAACGAAAGTAAATGATATTTACTTTTGTTTCCCATCACAGCACCTTGGGCCTCAGAAAGCAGCTTGGCGGCCTGTGGGCCATATGTTGGACAAACCAGGCTTATGAGGTTCTTCCACATTATAATACACAGCCCTCTAAAAATGGAGTAAAAAAATTCAACCACCACCAAACCCAAGCACAGCCTGGTCCAACTCTCCCACTGGGGAAAAGCCTGGTGCCACCCCAGGCCCAGCCCGTAGCAACAGTCTGCCCTCCCCCACACACAGATCCTGGGCATATGGCCCCCCATGCCATCCCAGGATATATGCCCCCTCCTTACCAGGCCCCCAAGATAAGCCACTTGTGGCTCCATCCCATGCCCCACCCCGGCTATGCAGCATCTGCCCCAGCCGCACTCCCCCCCACCTCCAGCTAAAATAAAACTATGTAGGTTAGTCGGTCCTAATTACATATAAAAAAAGAATCTCACTTTTCAGGCTAACCTTGAAACAGAACGGTGGCAAACTGACCTGTGAAATGACTTGCAAACTGCTTGTAAGCTACCCAGTTTGCTTCTCCCTGGTCACTTGGACTGTCTCCCTATATCTCTCTCCTGGGCCTGGACTGACTAGGCCCCTTTGTTAGTGCCCTTTATCATACCCAGGCAGCAATCAATCAGCAATCAGTCCACTTGGATCTTCAGAATATGCACCACAGCACACATACCCACTAAACAACTCTTTATTTTTCCAAATTTCTTTATTTGAAAAAAAACATCTTTTTGATACACCACTTCTAAAACATTTGATAGCCAGGGCATTTTTCTTATCAACTTAAATGCTCCATTTCTTGAATATTTTTTGAAAGTCCAAATATATCATGTCAACTGGATCTCGCTCATGCTTGTTAACACTCTCAAATAACACCAGCAGATCTATAAAAGATAAATTAAAAGAATGGGATATTAGTGTTCCACTGTATATTGCTTATGAGGTTCTTCCACATTATGCTAATTATTGCCAATCATTTTTTTCTACTAGAATTTCAGAACAACACAGGAGTGTATGGGCAGACTGTGCTTTAACACGGCTCGGAATTGGAGCTGGCTGGAAGAGGTAGTTGATTAGGGTCTTAATCCAGCAAGGTGCTGAGTACTCTAGTTCTGATTCAGGGAAAGCACTTAAATGTGCTTTAGTTTAAGGATGTCGGTTCAAGACCAGAAACACTTCACACTTTATGGCTCATAGTAAATTATAGGAGTTGGTTTTCAATTATTCCAATCTAGACCATTTTGTAGGTAGTAAATTGAAATAAAATACCTTGCGAAAATAACAGGCATTCTAAGCAGAATCTGTGTCACCCTTTGTGTAGCTTGAGGGCAATATATAGCCTTACAATGATTAAAACTCACATTCACTTAATAAATTAAGCCACTTCATGGTGCTAGGAAAACCCGTTAGGAGCTGAATCTAAGTCTTTGTGAAGCGTAGCAGGACAATTCTACCTGGTGGACCTCACTTAAGAGATGTGCTGAAATAGCTTCAGTAGAAACTATGCATATATATATCACAAAAGCCTGAGTGATGACATGTTGTGATCATTGCTTGTAATTGCTGTGGGTTTTCTGTTTTCATTAACCCCTTGAGTTTTTGTATCTGTCTTACTCTGCCTAGTGACATTTCAGAAAGGTTGTAGTGAAAATGAAAGGTTGTATTTCAGACATTGATGAGAACCCAAATTCCAAAACATCTGTCATGGGATCAATTGATAAATCTGTCAGGTAGTGTCTTTCTGTTTACCAAACTATACTACAGAACCTTAGTGGTACTTTCACTTTGCTAATCCAGTATTTTGTCCACCCACCTCCTTCCTTTTAAATTTATGCCAATCGTTGTAAGGCTATATATTACCAAGGGGAGGGAGGCAGACCATCATCTAAGCAGCTACCAAGACACCTACAACAAGCAGACAGAGTACTAGTCTTACGCTGCAAGAAGAAACACCACTTACCGAGTGGCCTGCCCTTTTTAAGATCTTCTTAAATTCTTGGGAGGTGGGGATTTTTATGGGTGATATCTCTTATGGAACCAATGACTTGGCTGAAATAAACTTGTGTAAGCAGTCTTTGCCTTTGCGTCACCATATCAATGTTTATAGCAGCATTAGGCCAAGCAAACAGGTGTCCATGCCTCTTTTTGTGCTACACATGCTCATAATTTTTGGCCACAGCATAGAAAGTATGATTTTGTGCTGCTGTTTTGTGGCTAATGTCTGTTTGCTTTAAAGCCGGTTTTCTCATGCCCTGGGATTTCTCATTCCCAGGGAGTTCAGGATCATCCTCTGAAGCCCCAGGAGCTCATGCCTGAGTTCCCTGTTTGAGATTCTTGGGTGAACATTGACATTTAGCTTGGTGGTCTCAGTCCCAGGACTGCACTGGAGCCAGCTTCCCTGATTACAGGAATGCACCCAAGGCATGGCTTTATAAATGGGGAATATTGGCATTTCCCATTTACAGAGCCACACCTTGGAAATTTGCCAGGGCATGTCTCTGTAAGCAGGGAACATATTGTCCTGTAGGACAATGGGTGACATGTTTCACCCAGTGAAGCAGTTCAGCTGTGCTGGGATACATCCCAGCTCAGCTGATCTATTTCATTTGGCGATGTCTATTTATACCCTTAGACAATTTGCCAAATGCAATACATTATTGCATTCCTGCAAGGTCTGCAATTACAACACATCTGTTCCTTTTATATACGTAATACAAAGGGAGTGAAGGGGAGAACTGTCTTTTGACATCTACCCTGTGCATGTGGATTGTGTGTATAACCTGGGCTTTTCAATCTGCCTAGCTACTGTTAGTGGGAATTGGTTGCCCAAATCCTTAACAAACTTTGGAACGCTCGGCTATATTAATAGAAACACTTTTTTCTTTGCTTTATTTTTAGTCCCTAAAAGATATGGTTATATTGCTACATAGGAGCAAAATTCTAGACATGTGGATTCTGATTTTGTATCTTCCTTACATATAATTAATTCCCACTGATATCAACAGGAGACCACATTTGCAGGAAGAGAGAGAAGCATTACAGTTCAAAAACCCTGTGCTCTTGAAAGGGGAGAATTTTGCTTTGAATGTGATCTTCTAAAGGAGATGTGTTTTAGCTGGCATCTTGTTAACTCTAGAAGAGTGGTTAAATGGGTCACATTCATAAATGTTCATATATTTAATCTGAAATGCTCAAATTAATGCAATTTATTCATGTTTATATTTTAAATAAAATATTGTATTAGTGCTGAAATTGGATATTTACAAACTATTTTTGCTCAATACTATTACAAAATATCTCAGCCTCTGTGCATGTCTACACAAGCCCCAACAGTGCCATTGTTATTGCGCTGTCATTTAGTACAAAATGATGGCACAGTAACAGCTAGTACTGCACTGTCCATACAGCACACAGTTACTGTAAGCCAGTATGTTGCTGTAGCGACATGCTATACCAAGGGCGCATTGTCATTATGGTGACATAGCTGTGGTATCACAGTTTTTGCCTGCTGACACCATGTTGCCATTGCGTGTTGCTACAGCGATGGAGCATCTCATGTCCACTGAGTATTGAAACCAGGCTCAGAATTCAAAGCTGAATCTATTTGAAATTCAGAAGTAAGTTAATTATTAATAGGAATTCAGTTTAGTCATTAAACTTCAACCAAAATAAAACCACCTCCTGCATAATCCTTTCATGACTCATATATGTGCTCCTGGGTGATTAGCAGAGAAGAACAGACTTCATGGCTGTGGTGTTCTGTTTGCCAGCTGATCCATAACTGTGGTCTTGGACTTGTGGCCTTGAGGCAAGGAGCTATTTTGTCAGCCTGCTAAAAACAGGAACATATAATACAAAGTCTAAGAATGAACATGTCAAACACTGCACCCCAGGTTACCCTCAGATTTGTAATTTGGAGAAGGGAGTGGAAAGAAAGCACGTCACTGGGAATTTCTGGCATGAACAAATCCCACTCCGGACATATAGAAAAGAAAACATAATACTCACAAAATAAATTGTTGCTAATAATATTCTAAATCTTACTCTTATTTCTAAGATGTTTATTTCCATCAGAATGTTTTCCTTCCTCATGCAGCTTCCCTTCCTGTTTGAAAAAGTAACCCTATGTCTATAGTACATTAAGACCAGCCCCTGCTCCCCACCAACTGAAGTGAAAATATGCTCAGCACACACTTGGCATTATGATAAAAAAAATAAACTAGCAGAATGAGGACTAGGTCTTTGCTCTGTGGCTAATGGAATTGTTAGGATGTTGTATTTTGATTTTTGTATAAGATGCTGTTAGAAAGACAGCAATGGAAGAGCTGTATGTTAGAACATAAAAATTGTCATTTACTGGGTCATCATAGGTTCATCTTTCCCAGTAGCCTGTGTCAGAGTGCAGAGAATGGATACTGAAAGAGAGAACAGGGTATGATCAGGGATTTTTTTTCCCACTGTTTCTCTCACACTTGCAATCTCCAGCCTCAGAGGCTGTTTCCCTAACTGCTGTGCTCAGCTACTGACGCCCCTTTCCTCCAAGAATCTGTCCAGTCCCTTTCTGAATCTGGGTAAACTGTCAGGTTCCACAACATCTGGTGTCAATGAGTTCCACACTTGTATTACATGCGGTGTGAAAAAACCCTTCCTTTTGTTAATTTTAAACTTGCTACCTACAAGTTTCGTTTTGTGACTCCCTAGTTCTTGTATTGTGACAGATTAGTAAATAATAAATCCCTATTTATTTTTTCTTTGCAGTTTAATATTTTGTGAACCCTTTTTTGGTGCATCCAGATGAGCGTGCACATCCTTCTTATGGCATCTCAAAACATTTGACATGCCACAAAAGTCACACCGGGAGCAAAAAAAGGGTCCCTGTGCTGTGTATTTGCAGCACGGGCTCTAAATTTAATACCTCTACAAACTACTCAGCCACAAACCCCAAAGCCTGCTCAAGCTTAAGAGAGTCCAGAGAAGAGCCACACACATGGTCAGAGGTCAGGAAAACAGAACTTATGACGACAAGTTGAGAGCCATGGGGCTCTGTAGCCTGAAAAAGCGCAGGCTCAGGGGTGAGCTGATGGCCTCCTATAAATTTATCAGGAGTGACCTGGGGGAATGTTTGTTCACCAGAGCGTCCCAAGGGATGACGAGGTCAAATGGTCATAAACTACTACAAGACCATTTCAGGCTGAACATAAGGAAGAATTTCTTTAGTGTCCAAGCCCCCAAGGTCTGGAACAGCCTGCCATCAGAGGTGGTGCAAGCACCTACACTGAACACCTTCAAGAGCAAATTGGGTGCTTATCTTGCTGGGATCCTATGACCCCAACTGACTTTCTGCCCTTTTGGGCGGGGGCTGGACTCGATGATCTTCCAAGATCCCTTCCAGCCCTGATGTCTATGAAATCTATGAAATCTATGAAACAAGTGGGCATTCCCTGTAATCCCATGATTACCTAATTTAATTAAGTCCTTCAGATGGGCGATCTTGTCAAAGGCTTTGTAGAAGTCCAAATACACTATCCCTGATCTAGTTGCTTATTGACCCCCCCTCAAAGAACTCTAGCAGATTGGTGAGGCATGATTTCCTTTTGATATTATGTTGATTAAAAAATTGGGCCTGCATCCCCTCTAGAGCCTTTTTTAAATACTGGAGTTCCACTGGCAACCCTCCAGTCCTTTGCTACCAAGGCTGTTTTTAGTGATAGGTTGCATAGTAGAAGCTTGGCAATTTCTGATCTGAGCTCCTTTAGGAGCTCCTGTAAGAGAATGCCATCAGGGCCTGGTGATTTGCTATGGTTTAGTTATGAATTTCCTCTATGACCTCATCTACTGAAACTTCAGTTTGGGTCAGCTCCATTGACGAGTCCCTAGAGAAAAGTGTGGATCGGGTGAGGGAACTACCTTAACATCTTCCACACTAAAGAGCAGATGCCAAAACCACATTTAGTTTCTTGGCAATGGCCCTGTCATCCTTTAGTACCCCTCTTATACCCTAATCAAGACCAAAGGACTTCCTGGCAGGTCCTTGGCTCCTATTGTATTTAAATACATTTTTATTGTTACCTTTTGTGTCTCTAGCAAGCTTCCCCTCACATTCTTTCTTAGCTTGTCTTATTACGGTTTTACATTTGATTTGCCGGAGTTTCTTCTCTTTTTTATTTTCCTCATTAGGATTTGACTTCTTTTTGAAAGAAGCCTTTGTTTTCCTTATTGCCTCAACAACTCTGGCATTAAACTATGATGGTCCTCTTTCCTTTTTTGATTGGTGGTATGCATTTGCTCTGTGCCCCCAATATGGTGTACTTAAGAAATCCCCATGTGTCTTCCACGTTCTTCACCTCCTTAGGGACCCCTATTAACTTCTAACTAGCTTCCTCATTTTAGTGTAGTCTCCCATTTTAAAGTTAAAGGTTACTGTTGTAGATTTTCTTCTTGTCTCCCTTTCTACATGGATGTCAAACCCAATTGCAGTGTAGTTTTGCAAAGTGGCTTAGTAACACTTACTTTCGGACCAATCCTGTGTACTACTTAGGACTAGGTCAAGAATGACCTTTTCTTTTGTAGGCTCCAGGACTAACTGCTTCAGGAAATAGGATTTTATAACCTCAAAAAATGTGGTCTCTTCATCTTGGCTTGATGTTAGAACTCCCAGTCTATTTATGGATAAAGTCACCCGTTATTGCTGTATTTCCTGCTGTCACAGCCTCTCTCATCTCCCTTAGCATTTCTAGCTTGCTGCTGTCATCCTGATTTGGGAGGGTTCATAGTATATCCCAAGATGTACTCTTTTCTACTGAAATCTTGTACCCTATTTGATTTCATAGAGTCTTTGAGGTAGAGTGCCACCCCACCACCAGTATAGCCCATTCTATCATTCCTATGTAGTTTGCATCCTGGTATTACAGCATCCTATTGATTTACTCATTCCACCATGTTTCTGAGATGTTTATTATGTCAATATGATTATTTACTGCTAAGCATTCAAGTTCCCCCACCTTTGATCTAAGGCTTGTAGCTTTAGTATAAAAGGCATGCATACTTTTTATTGTTGCCCTGGTTGACTATTTCTGTTTGACCTTTTTATCATGAAAGGTATTTGCTTGTCTTTTCCCTGTTTTTTATCCCAATTTTTTATGATTTCACCCTACAAGGTGTGTCATTCTGAACTGTGTGTTGTTCCGCACCTGTCATCTTTCCCCCATTTTTAGTTTAAAAGCTGCTGTACCACCTTTTTAATATAACATGCGGGCAGTTTAGACCCATTTTGGCTCAGATATAAACCATCTCTCCTGTACAGGATCCTTCTGTTCAAAATCATCCCCCAGTTCCTAATAAACCTAAACTCTTCCTCCCTACACCATCTCAGCCACACATTGAGACTCTGGAGCTTTGCCTGTGTAGCTAGCCATATGCGTGGCACTGAAACATTTCAGTGTTTCAGAGACTGCTACCATGGAGGTTCTGGACTTCAACCTCCTACTTAGCAGCCTAAATTTTAGCTTCTCTGACCTCTCTCCTACACTAACCCACATCATTGGTACCCACATGGACCATGACCACTGGCTCCTTCCCAGCCCTCCCTGGTAGCTATCTACACATCTTGGGAAGTCTGTCAACTCTGCATCCAGCAGGCTGGTCACCATGTAGTCCAACTATCTATGTGCCTAATAATCAAATCATCCACTATCCCCATCTGCCTCTTCCTATCCTCTGGGATTCCTTCCCTTGGGGTATCCTCAGTGTATGAGGACACTGACATCAGTTGGAAGGTATATCCTATCTAAGGGATAATTTCCTTTCTTCACAACTTGATGCCCTCCATCCACGAGGCTCTCATCCTCATCAGCATCATGGGAGCTGCTGCCATGAAGATGAGGCTGCTTTAGAACATCCTTCAAAGCCTCATCTTATAAACTTCTGTGCCTCCCTTAGCTGCCAGAGTTCCACCACCCTAGCCCTGAGATAATGTACTTGTTCTTTCAGAGCCAGGTGTTCCTTGCGTTGGGTGCACACATACAAAACTTGCCCCCAGTGCATGTAATCATACATGCTACACTCAGTACAATAAACTGGGTAGACCCCACCACACTGCAGGACTTCTGTCTGCATTTTTTAAGACTTATAAAGTATGTTAAGAAGATTTTTAATGACCTCTTTTAAGAAGGTTTTGATTTATGGGTTCTGTTAGACTAGAAACTTTGAACTTATGGATTGACTTTCTGCTTAGCCTTACTCTGCCCTAATTGAAGCTAAATATTAAATAAGTATTGATCTAACTGCTGAGTTTTAGCTACTTCAGCTGGATATCTAAGTTAGTTAGTTTTAATTAAAGAAAGAACTTACCTTGAAGGCTCTGTTGAAAGTACCCATTTTTCCAGGGTTCATGTGTGTAAGAGGACCACATCAAGGGTTTGATTGTACAAAAACTTGGCTTCACTGGGAGCTCACAATCCACTGGGTGGTACTCAACATATTCCAGGAGGAGGCATTCCCAGTGTAAAGTGACAAATGTTAGCAGAATATGCTGCTTTTTAGGCAATGCATTTTATTTCTGTTTGTGAAGAGAGAACTGCCCCAGTGTTTGCTCTGGATAATATCAGATTCAACAAATCACTGATGTGTTGGGAGTGGTTTTATGGGGAATACTGTACAGATAGTTATGAAATCAAACATTCTGGGCCATGTATAAAAGTTGACTACCACTTCCACATCTTTGATTCAAAGCTTTACCCTCTTCTTCTCCCTGGTCTTGTCTCAATGAACTCTTATTGAGGAAAGCAAGAGGTTGATGCTACTTTGTTTTTTCATTCAATGTGGAAGCCTTCAGATGAAGGTAGGTCCCTTTAAGTGCTGGATTAGGAAGAGTTATTGATTACAGTTCAATTTGTAGTTGTCAGCAATTGATGTTCTCTAGAATAATGGGGCAAAGAAAGTAAAGCTCATTTCATTTTTCCCATCTCTGCTAAACATTACTCCTCACAATACCTGTCCTCGTAGCCTGGAATAGTGAGACCTCCACCTTCTGTGTCAATTCATTTTAACTGTTAGCCTTCCACATCTAGTATGGGAAAGGTGTGAAACCTTATAATCCTTTGCCTGGGGCCTCATAGCAGAAATAGTCTTTGTATCCTGGAAGAACCTTACCCATACAGGTTCAAAGAAGTGGTAACTCATCCACAGGAAAGCTAAATAACTGACTTGCCTAGGGTCAGAAAAGCAAGTCCAGGAATAAAAGCCCAGTTTCCATGACTCCCAAGCAGTGCTTCATATATTGTAGTTAGGGTCCTGAGAAAATCGTGATTTTGCAGCCCGTGCGGAAACTGCAAAATTAGCTTCACACGGCAATATTTAAGGGTCATGAGCCTGTATCAGAAAAACACATGAAAGTGAAGGTTTCCCTTTGCAGGCTGCCACTGTTCCAGCCTGCAAGGGGAGCCTGTATATTTGCAGCCTGCAAGAGGCTGCTGGGGGCATGGCCAGGATGCAGCCAAGCAGATGGATGAAGGTAAGTGAATAAGGAGTAGGTGGGGGGAGGTCTTGGGGACTGTTGGAATGGAGGGGGCAGTGTGTGTGTGTGCCATAGGTGAAGGGAGAAAATATTATTGGGGGACATGAGTGTACCCCCACCCAGCAGGTAAGTCTGTGGAGAGCAAAGGGCAGGGGTAGAGGGAAGGGTGTAGCTCGAAGCCGCAGCAGTGAGTGAGGGAGTGGGGCAGAGGCAGGGGCAGGGTATGGGGTGAGTAGGGCCCTGGGGTAGTGTTGGGTCCATTGGAGCCTAGGCAGCTTGTCCAGGGGTCTGATGGGGGGACTCCAGGTGCTTATTGCACCCCAGGGGAGGCACAGGGGGCACATACTCCCTGTATTTGTACATGTGGCACTGGCAGGCTGTCACTGTGGGCTGGGGCTCTAGGCCCCACTGCGCTGTCTCAGAAGCCACATGATTCCATGTGCCTGCCGCCATGGGCAGGCAGGGGATGCAACACAGTGTGGTGGCAGCAGGTACTTGGCATTGCACAACTCTTGGGGCAAAGGCATCAGGGCACAGAGCCCAGCCCACAGTAGGCAGCCCACTTCTGCCCTGGACACAAATGCAGGGGGGACATGTGCCCCCTGTGGCTCCCCCAGGGTATGCACAGCAGTGGGAGCTCCCCTGCCACCCTGAATGAGCTGCCTGTGCTCTGATCAACACACCACCCACCCTGGGGCCCCATTCATCCCAGTCCCTGCCCCTGCCTCTGCCCCATTCCCTCCTTCACTGTGGAGGCCTTGATCTTCCCCCCACCACCATGTCCCTTCCCCTTCACAAAGTTGCCTGCTGGGGTGGTCAGTGCTCTACAGCCACTAGGCTGTGATACTGGTTCATGCAGGCTGTGGCTCCATGTCTGTCTGTGTGCTCCCCTCCCTCACCACTGAACGTACCCAGAGACCACTCCTGGGTTGCTCTGTGGCCCTCTGCACCACCACCACTTCTCCATGTTTGGGGAGGCTAAGCCCTGTTAGCCCTGTCCTTCTACTACCTATGGACTGTGTGCCTGCCTCCCACATGTGTGGCACATGCATGGGTAAAGCATAATTATTCACAGAATAGTTATGAAACTGCCAGGACCCATTTGCAAAGATCAATAGTAGTTCTGTGGATATTCCATTAAAAATGATACTTTACCTGAAAAATTTTTCTACAAGAAATCCATGATTTTCTCAGGGCCTGAATTATATTGCCTTTTTAAACAACAGAGTAAAGTTTGTTCATCAAGTTAGTTGAAAATACTTAAGGGCTTTGTAATATGAACTGTATTTCAATGAATTATAAATACATTAAAATGAGCAATCTGTTGCCATCTGTAAAAGCTAAAGAATTACTAAGTAACTCCCGCATTATCTGCCACTTTAACAAGAGGAAATACGATGATGAAATCATTGCTGTAAATACAAAACAGAAAAAAAGTAAATGCACAACCTCTGATTTCTGAACCATTTCACCTATACAGCATATTAGTATTCCAATTGTTCCCATCAAGTTACATTTATCATGTTTTATGTGTAGTTAAAAAAAATTCCTCAGGTAAAAATATAATTTGTTCTTTGTCACCTAAGCTTTACATCAACCTCTCATTATTTATAAAATACTATAGGGTCTCTCTACAAAAACATTATTGATCTCTCATTAGGGAGTGCCAAGACTTGATTCATGATCTGAGGCACAGATGTCTCAAAATACTGGGATGCGACCCCCAAACACTGTCAGAATTTGTTAGGGTGGACAAGGTGTCAAGCTACATGTTCATCAAGGAGAGCAATTTTATTATAAATTTTTAAAAAAATCTCCTATTGTTGATGTTTTAAAGAGTGAAAAGGAATGAAATTTACAGAAGCTGCCTTTTTTTTGTAGTTTAATAGAGACTAACTTTGAATATGTTGATGAAACTCAAGAAGGTTTGGATGAATACTCTAAGCCAGGGTGGGCAATTATTTTGGGCGGAGGACCGCTTACCCAGTTTTGGCAAGCTGTTAAGGGCCACATGGGTAACCACACCCTTTGACAGGTGCCCTGCCCCCTGGTCA
>NW_017728916.1:17725757-17736850 GCF_001723895.1 Crocodylus porosus
GGTGGGTGAAGGGCCACTTTTCCCCTGCACTCAGCACCAGCTTGTAACCCACCCATTCTGCCAGCTTGGGCCCTGCGCCAGCTCCAGGCTCACCCATCAGGGCTGTGTGGCAGCAGCAGCAGCTGCTCCCTCCCCACACTTGCCATGCTGGGCAGTGTTTGCTGCAGCTGCTTCCTGCCCAAAGATCGTGTGCTAGGCAGCACAGAGGCAGTGGTGGCAGCCTCACCGCAGCCTACCGGTGAGCTCTGAGTGGAGAGCAGCAGCAAACGCTGCTCAGCATGGCAAGCAGGAAGACTGCAGCTGCCACATTTTGCCTACCCATACTCTAAGTTATGGAGGCCTCTTACAAGTTGAGCTAACAGTCAAAACCTTTTTGGTATATAAAACTGTTATTTAAAATCTAATAAAAATAGGATTTAGTTGTGAATATCTGGTACTACTTGCTTCTACAACAACAAGCTTACTTATGGTGTCATGAAACGCTGAAGTGCAGACATGCATACAAATAAAAATGAGAAAAACTTTTACAAATTACAAAAGAGATCCAGTTTAGGTATGTTAGAATTCTGGGACAGGTATTGAGTGCAAGGGGCAGAAGTAGGAGTAGACTGGAGGAACAGAACTCAGAATGGTAAGTATAAACAGCACATTTAGTAGGCTTAGGGCAGAAACGAACAAAGAACATGGTGGGGGGGGGCAACGTCATTTGAAAGGCAAGTAGAGTCAGATGTAAATGCCTAACTAAGCATTATACATTTTCTGAGTTCCACAAAGTACTACATTTTATTTTTATGCCTTCAATCCAGAAGTTTAATGGAACTCTGGGTTGTGAGTGGCTGCAGCGTGGGACACTGGTCACAGGGTGGGTGAAGGGCCACTTTCCCCCTGCACTCAGCACCAGCTTGTAACCCAGCCATTCTGCCAGCTTGGGCCCCATGCCAGCTCCAGGCTCACCCATCGGGGCTGTGTGGAACTCTGGAACTCTGTATATCGTGGGGTAGGAAGAGGGAGGCAATTGCATGTTTGAGTGTGTGCATAAGCTTAGTGTAAGTGGAACTGGTACTTTTTATGATAGTGAAGGTTGTCTAATACTTTCTGTTATAAGATCCTGCTTTCAGTTGTCCATGTCTTTAAGTTTTTAGACTAAATTCTTTTCTATCAGGATTAAGAGTGGGGCTAAAGCATTTCATATTGTTTGGGGGAAAAAAAGGAGACTGAGGGAGTAGTTGAGACTGGGTCAGGGAGAGAATGAATAGATGTGAACAAGGATTGACATTTTTTCTAAATGAAAGCTGTGTGTAGTCACCTGAATCTAAGAACTGAAAACTTAAGAAAAACTCCAGAACACTCTTTTCTTCTAATATAATTTGTGAAAACTGGAGACACAGTAGTTGTTATCAGTTCCAGTGTGGACACAATATCTCCTCTTGGTATGGGGCTCTTATGGTAGCCTACATTTTTTCCTCTCTTCTCTCTTATCCTTACTTTCTCACCACTCCTCTTATCATTGTGCATTCTTCCATATTTCAAACAAATTCCAGTTAAAGGTCACCAACCATCCTCTTTCTCATTGAACAAATAAAAAACTAAAACAACTCTGTTCCTTCAAGCACTACCTCACAAAAGTTGCCATCCCTCTCTGTTCTGAACTGGAATGACTCGTAGGTTTTTTAATCCAGAGGCATTATTACCTGTTATCTATATTTTCCTTTCCTTTGTATATCAACATATGTCATTATTGTTTTGTATTAATACTACTACTACTACTACTATTACTACTACTAATACTTTTTCTGGCCTCACACTAAATCTGTTAGAATTGCTACTAGAAAGGATCTAACCATTCCTATTCTTTGTAGTTGAAAATTCTTGGCTTCTACGCTCTGAATTCAGGGACAATATCACTCTGCTGTGATTTTTATGCATTAAATGTGCTTTTCAATAAAAAGATTAAAGAATAAAAGGATAAAAGTTTCTTGTTGAATTACCCAGTTGAGAATGTCTGGCAAAGCATTATATCTCACTTAAGTGAGACAAGGCAATTTACAAGCAGTTTGTTGGGAACAAAAGGAGGAAGAGGAGCCAAACACCAGATCCTGCTTGGGGAAGGTAAATGAGCCAGGGCTGCTTGTGTCTATGGCTTGCTGAGTGTTGTTTTGGTGTGCTGTGTGTTTGGGTATGTGCTCTGAGCATCTGGGATTGCTACTAGCTGGGTGATTGCTGCCTGTGTCTGACAAAAGCTCTAACAAGGGGGCAGAGCCAGGCTAGGCCTAGAAGGGTATACAAGGAGACTTAGAGTGAATGAACAGGGGCAATAAGCAGGGAAGTTTGCAAGCCAGTTCAGTGTCTCCCCCTTTGAAGGGGTGCCTTTAAGATAAGCTATTTCTTTAAGTAAGAGTAACTAGCCTACATATATTTAATGTAAGTAGTTAAAACTCAGCATTTAGACCAGTACATAAGCCCCTTGTTTAACTAGAGTCCAGAGCAAGGGGGAGTTCACTTCGGAGATTTCCTGGAAACTCTCATTTTTCTTCACTGTAGGCTTGGTGAGAGGAAGAGGGTTAACAGGGAACAGAGAAACTTTTGGGATCAAGGAGTAGTGAACAGGCTAGCGTATAGGGGAGTTTGCTAGGGAAGGTATGCTTGGAAACATGGGCAGCAAGAGAGAGGTGGCAGGTTACGAGACTCAAATAAATGGCTGGAGAATGTCACAATGCCAGAGCCAGAACTACTGCCCAGTCTTCCTCTGCTTGCAACTGTGAGGTGTCTGTCTAGGCAGAACCACTCACTCTTGAGATTTCCACCCAGGTCCTGGTTTGGGGCTGTGGAGACTGCAGCTTGCAGGCTCTTTCCAATGACAGCTGGGTGAGGGAGTACCTGCAATGTGAGCAGTGCCTCCTGGTGGTGTCCCTCAGGGAGCAGGCAAGAGAGTTACAGGAGGAGGTGTCAAGGCTCTGAAGCAACCTCCATGAGGATTTCATTGATTTAATGCTGGAGAAGACCTCTAGGACTGTAGAGAAAGGACTACCAGGGGTAGCACTAGAGAAGGAAGAAGGCATGGCCTTCCAGGAAGGTAGCAGCTGGAAGCTTGTGATCTCTGACAGCAAGCAGAAGTCTCTATCTCCACTTGCAGTAGTTTGCCTGGAGAACAGATATGAAGCCTTAGCAAGGGAGGAGGAGCATGTTCCATTGATGGAAGAGGCCAGACCAGGCATCCACAAAGCTGGGGGGACTGAGACTACTGCTAGTAAAAGGAAGTGACAGGTGGTGGTGTTTTTAGACTTCCTTCTGTGAGGGATGGAGACATTCATCTTCCAGCCTTACCTGTTATCTTGGGCAATCTGCTGCTTGCACATAGCCTGGATTCAAGTTGTCATGGATGGATTATCCAGACTCATATGGCCCTCTGACTACTACCCCATCCAGCTCATCCATGTGGGCACCAGTGATACTGCCAGAAGTGACCCTGAGCAGATACAAAGTGACTGCAGGGCTCTGGTTGCAATGGTGAAGGGGATAAGGGCTCAGGTGGTATTCTTCTCAATTCCTACAGTCATGAGAAAGGGCCTGGGCAGGCACAGATGCATCCTTCAGATCAATGCATGGGTGTGCAGATGGCATCACCAGCAGGGCTTTGGCTTATTCAACCATGGGATGTTGTTCCAGAAAGGATTGATAGGAAGAGATTGCATCCACCTGACAAAGAGAGGGATAAGCATCTTGGCAGACAGTCTTGCTAACCTAGTAAGGAGGACTTTAAACTAAGTTTCCTAGGGGATTGAGATGAAAACCCTGAGGTTAATGGGAAGTGGGTGACTTGGAGGAAGCACAAGCAGCAGGGGGCAACAGGGGAGGCCTTTTCATTCTTCCTGACAAAGTAAGGCAATCATCTAGTCACCTCAGGCGTTTGTACATGAATGCTGACAAACAAGAAGGAAAAACTGGATGTCTTGGCACAATCACTGAACTGATGTGATTGGAGTAACAGACTTGGTACGATAGCTCTCATGAATGAAGCACTGTTGTGTTAAGGAAGGATAGGCATGGGAGAAGAGGAGGAGGAGTTCCTTCTTATGTATTAGAACTGTATGTTTGCTCAGAGCTCTAGTATGAAACTGGACACAGATCTGTTGAAAGTCTCTGGGTTAAGGTCAGAGGGAAGAGAAACAAGGGTGATGTCATGGTGGGTGTCTGCTATATATAGGCTTGGTAGCTTTCAATTTTTTTCAGAGTGTATGCACACTCCTGACCTCCCTTTGGCTGCGTCAGGTGGGATAGAGGGAACCTCAGCTGCAATGCCTGTGCACTGTTTCTTTGGCAGTGGCTCGGGCAGCTGCTGCAGGAGTTTGGAGCCATGTTGGGAGGATTGTGTCTGGGGTGGGAAGGGGTGGGGGGGCACTGCTATCAAGTCTCACCACCAAAGGGCAATGCTGTTGACAGCTAGGAGCCTGGGCCTGGTGATGGTGGCCACTTGCTCTACCAAGCTCCTAGCTGAGGATTAGGCAGTGTGCCTGGCCCAGACCTGGAGGCTCAGGGCAGGGTGTGTGGGGGTCCCTTGGAGTCCAGCCACACTGCCCAGAGAGGCAGAAAACCATGGCCATCAAGGGAGCTGACTGGCAGTTCATTCCCTGGGAGGCCAGTCTGAGCTGGGGAAGGAGTCCAGGAGAGCTGGTTTTATTCTGAAGAAACCTTACTGAGGACACAGGAACAGACCATCCTGATGTGCAGAAAGTCTAGTAAGTATGGCAGAAGACTAGCTTGACTTAGCAGGGAACTCTTCAATGAGCTAAAATACAAAAAAAGAAGCTTACCAGAAGTGAAACTTAAACAAGCAACTAGGGAAGAGTATAAAAGCATTGCTTGAGCATGCAGGGATGAAATCAGGAAGGCCAAAGTGCAATTGGAGTTGCAGCTAGCAAGGGACGTGAAGGGTAACAAGAAGGGAATATGTCAGCAACAAAAGGAAGATCAAGGGAAATGTGGGATCCTTACTGAATGAGGGGGAGGCAATCTAATAACAAATTATAAGAAAAAGGCTGAAGTACTGTATGCAAGGATTTCTCAACCTGTGGGTTGCAACCCACAAGTTACATGAGTATATGAAAGGTTGTGAGCAAACTGTAAAAACAGATTCTCCTTTAAAGGAGAACAATGTGGGGAATTGTGGCTTTTCCCTTGTAGGATGCCAAAGGGATTGAGGATTGCTAGGGGGCCCTGCTGCTCCACACACCCACCCCCTGCCCCACACACTGGGGGCTGAGGTCTGGGGGGAGGGGGAAGTAGGTCAGGAGTCAGGGGCACTGGGCTGGGACTGGCCATTAATGTTTACATATGGGTCCTGGTACAAAAAAGGTTGTGAACCACTGCTCTATGCATTTTTCACTTCAGTCTGCACAGGCAACTTCAGCTTCCAGACTACTGCACCTTGGAAGCACAGTCTGGAGAGAAGGTGAGCAACTGGTTAGGCACTATTTAGAAAAACTGGATGTGTAAAGGTCCATGGGGCCTGTTGTGATGCACCTGAGGGTGCTGAGAGAGTTTGCCAATGTGACTGAAGAGCTGCTGGCCATTATCTTTGAAAACTTATGGTGATTAGGAGAGGTCCCAGATAATTGGAAAAGGGCAAATGCAGTGTCCATCTTTAAGACTTTAAGAAAGAGAAGAAGGAGGAGTTCCAGGGCACTACAGACTGCCAGTCTCACCTCAGTTTTTGGAAAGATCATGGAGCAGCTCCTCAAAGAATACTAAGCACTTGGAGGAAAAGGTGATTGGGAAGTGTCAGAATGGATTCAGCAAGAACAAGCCTAACCATGCCTTCTATGATATGACTGGATCTGTAGGTGCAGGGAGAGCAGTGGACATGATATACTGTGACAGGGAGGCTGGGGTGCTCTGTCACTTTGAGAGAGAGCCCAGAGAGAGCCCTGCAGGGGCCCAGGTAATGAGATTAAATTAAAAGATACCAGCAGGCAACCTTAGAGGGTCACCTGATGGGAAAGAGCCTGAGAGAGATGAACCAGGACAAGCAGTTTGGCCCTAGAAGCTGAACAGGGAAGAGCCTGCAGAGGTGCCTGTGGCTGAGAGTCAGATTGAGAGGATGTTATGTCTGGAGACAGTAAAAGGAGGTCTGCAGGCTAGCAGCGGATTATGACCCATTATTGAGTAGGGGATTAGTTATAGCCAACAGTCTGATGTGTTGGTTGTGGTTTGATCCGGTGCCTGAAGGGGACCAGGAAGGTCCAGTGCCCACTGCCCAGGAGGAACTAGGTACTCAGGAAAAGTCCCATGGTTTGAGTGGGACTACAAGGAGTGGTCTGGAAGTCCCATTTTGAGCATGCCTAGAAGCACAATCCCTGGTTTACCACCTGAGGGGGTGCACCAAACATGGCCAGAGGGGTGATTCTGTAGTGCCCAGAGGGGCAATCCCACATAGCCCATGAGGGGCAATTTCATTATCCCCTAGGAGGCATATACTTGGGGCCAGTGGGACCAGAGCCCAGAACTAGACTAGACTTGGGGCCCAGAGAGCCCAGAGCCTGAGAAAGGAAGTGCTTGGAGCCAGAGGGTTGGAGCAGGCAGACAGGGGCAGGGGTCCAGACAGTGAGAGAGCCCAGGGAAGGTCAGTAGCCCAAGAGGGGACAGAGGTAAAAACCTTGGAGGGCCAGACAAGCAGCTAGGGACACAAAAGCCAGATGAAGAATGTGGTGCCACTCTGTGGGCTAGATTGGACCCCGTGCACCAGGGCCCTATGCTGCCCCCGCCAGCTAGGATCAGGCCCGGGGCACCTAGCCACTTCCATCTGGTTCCACATGTGGAGATAGGGCTAGCTCTGCCCAGTTCCACACACACGGATTGGGGGCAGAAGGTGGGCAGGAGGGGTGTATCATAACTGCATGCTGGGACTGGGCTTTGTCCTGCACTGCATGCCCAACCTAGTGTGCAGGTTCATGGCCCATGGGGTTCCCCAGACATCTGACATACCTCTAGGGCTGGATCTGGCCCAAAGGCCAGGGTTTGAGCACCCCTGGATTACACAGATATTTGACAAGAAAGGTCTGGGCATACTTGCTCTTACTTTAGAACAGTGGGATAGACTAGGTGGCTTCTTGAGCTCCCTTGCAACTTTTCAATTGTATGATTCATTGAGAAACTTCATAGTTTGAAGCAGGGTCTTGGAATTAGATTGTACAGATGTGCCTTTTGCTGTCCTCATGAAAACCTGCCCACATTTGGGTAAATAGTAAATCTCTGAAAAACTAATTCACAGATACTTAATAAAGGTTAGTGTTTCATACCTCTGAAGAGTCTATCTGTACTGAGCATATGCTTTCTTTAAACAGCTCGTAAGTGGTGACAGGACTGCAGTGTGCCATAAAGTGAGTAATCATGTACTTCTGTGGTATCAGGTGCCAGAATAGAGAGGAGGGATATTATTTGTTTTGAGTAAGCAATGCTCTTGTAACTAGTGCTCAAGCACCTTGGATGAAGCAGCTTGGCTTGAATGCAAAAGGGGAAGAAGTTGGGGATATTAGGAACTGATGAAGGGTTAAGAGTGGAAGAAGTTGAAGGATCTGTGAATAGTAGAATACATCCTGAGCCCACACTCCTGAGTTTCAGCATTCTTCTGCTATTAGTATCATGGCTGTCCTCTAGGTTCTACATGGGGGGGCAAAAAAGGGGGGTGGGAGGTGAAGGGAACCCTGACACCTACTGCTAAAAGTTACTTACTTAATTCAAGAACTGCTCTGAAACTGAAATGAATGGGAATTGTGGTTGAACATTAAAGTGCTATACAATACTAAACACTCTGACACTTTACACCCATAACCAGAGTTAGGTTGTGTTAAGCTGGGGATTCAAAACTAATAGACATTTTTTACCTTAAACTGTAAAATGGGGATAATAGTACTCTTACCACACCATTTACTGTAAAGATAATCTGTTTCACACTTCTTAAGCACAGGTTAAGAATGTCATAAAGTTTGTGAGAAAATTAAATCCCAGATCGCATGCAGTCAATTAGAAATGGAACCGTGCATTGAATGACAAGGATCATATGAAAGTAGGGCTGACAGAAACTTCAAGAGGTTATCTTGCCCAGTCCCCTACTTAAGGCAGGATCATCCCTAACTAAAACACACCAGCCAAGTATCTGTCCAACCTGTTCTTGAAAATTTCCAACGATAGAGATTCCACATCTTCTTTAGGTAGCTCATTCCAGTACTTGACACCCTCATGGTCAGAAAAAATGCTTCCCAGGCCTCTACTCATTTTTGTTACTCTCTGCTGGACTCTTCATATGTCCACATCTCTTTTGAAGAGTTGGGCCAAAACTGGACACAGTATCCCAAGTGACACTCCTGTTGATACAGCCTACTATGCTGTTGGCTTTTTGTCAACAAGACCGTGTTAGCTCATATTCAGTTAATAGTCCACTATAACCTCCACTGTAATTCTGTAGTTGAGCCAATCATTTCCCAGTCAGTATGAAAGATATATTTTGAAAAATATCTAATAGCTGCTCATTCACCAAATAATATTTATCTTGTGCACTGAATGAAGCATGATTCCAGTGGAAAAAATAGATGGTAGCACAATCTTATATCTGACATATTCTAAATATTGAACTCTTGACTTTGCAAACTTTATTTTCATTATAAATTACAAAATATATGAATGTGCATGCGTATGTTTAAGACCTATACATGTTGTTGCATCTGTAGTTGACTTTCTATGATTCTATGATCTGGGAAATAAGGGTACTGGAACTTAATATTAGAAATATAATTAACCTTCTTGTAGTAGCTATGTAAAGTGACCTATACAGAGCAGTAGGCAATTATTTCCTATTAGTTTGGACAGCTACAGTTTCCTTGTTAGGGATTATTTTGAATCTTTTATATTAAAAATTGGATATGCATGTTAGAATGCCTCAAGGGGACACTTCAGAGTGGAATTGCATAGGAAACATTTTCTAGTTAAATCAACTTAGTAAAATAGGGTCAAGTCATTTTAGAAACTTGTGTATTCCAAAACAAAAGGGGAATGTCTAGTCTGTTTTAGAATCCTTCGATTGCCCTCTGTCTTCTCTCCCTCCTTGTATTTTGTCTTTTGGATTGCTGTTCCTACAGAAGTAAGTTCTGGCATTTGTACACAGGCTGAACAATAAAGGAAACATTCTAACTATGGTGCTGTACGTGGTCTGGTTAAGATTGATTTAATTCTATTTTACAGTGTGCTCCTCTGGGTTGTTTTGGTTTTTTTTTTTAAATACAGATTCTTTCTTTATTTTTACCTTATCTTCATAACAAGAAATTCTATTGAAAGTTACAAATGATTAAATAGTTTCTCTTTTCATACTGACCTATTCCCTCCTAATATTAGTTCTGTCACATATTTCAGTTGTCCTTTTGTAACCTGATCCAAAGGCCATTGAAGTCAAATGGAACCATTAATCTGTTACCTTTGGATGAATTCCTGTATAGTGATCCTATGTGCAAATTGGCAAATGTAGGGTTTTTTTAAACTAAGAAGCATACGGCTTTACCCAAAGGACAATTTAAGTCAAAATAGTAACTTTTATAGTTGACTACCTTCAATAGGGTTAAGATTAATTCAAAGTTCAGGTGTCTTAAAGGCTTTTTCTATGGACAGAGAAAGACGAGCTTTAGTATATGGGTATCCAGCTTTTTTTCAAGAATATCATTCTAGGAGACTAGTTTGCTAGGATTTGAGATGAAGCCAGTGACTTTGTTCTTACTCCTTATCTAAGGTCACTGAAAAAATCAGTTACATCCCAAAGATTGAGTTATATCCCATTTGGGGCATCTTTGTTTCCAGTGTTCTTGAAGTAAAAAGATTCTGCCACCTAACACCTGTATCTTGACCTTCAGTACACCCAAATCCCCCTCTTAATTCTTTTTATTTAGGTTTATCTTAAAGCAGTGAAGTTGAAATCCTTGTCTCAGCAAAGTAAATAGAAGTTTAGGGCTTAGAATTTCCTTTAGTTTGTTTTCAGCATTTCTCTATACAAAATAGTATTTTTATGTTGTAATTTTAAAAATTTGTTGAAGAAAACTTAGAATTAATTCATGTATGCTAGCATCTTGTTGTATATCATCTATGAATAAAAAAGGGTTTGGACTAAATATAGTTTATAGCCAGTTCAAATGTTTTGTAATTGTCTGTGCAGCACTGTACAATTGGATTATCTTCCATCTTCCTAATTTTATCTTTGGTTTTGCAATAAACTACTGGATGGACTAACTTGGCAATAGTTGTTGTTCATTTTTTTAAAATCCCTTGACAATCTCTTTACCCCCTTTAATAAAAGCTGCAATACTTGAACTGTAAATATTGTGTAAAACTCTCATATTTGAAATGATTTTCCTTCAGGTAAATAGCAAAAGAAAGATGATATTTTGCTATGCTGTATATTAAAATAAACACACTGCCTATTAGAATGGAAACATTTCCTTGGAAGTACTGCCAAGATGTCTGTTGAAGAAGCTTTAATTTGATTAAATCAGGTGTATTTTGATCTACCTAACATTTACCTATCCCTAAAAACTGTGAAAGGTTGTGTATATTCAGGCTGATGGCTTCTGCTACTTTGTATTTCAGTCAGTTAACATGCTATTTTTAATGGAACCTAGAAATTCCATAATAAATTGCATGGAATGGATGCAAGAGATGGATCATAACAGCAACAACAAAAAGATGATAGTGTGGAAAGACCCCTCCCCCAAAACAAACAAACAAACCCACAATTCCCATACACCCACATTTAAGAGAGTCAGTAAAAAAATAATTTTGACCAGCTGCTTCCCAGAAAAGAATGCATCTGGGAAAATTTAAGACAGCAAAGACTTTTGAACTGATAAAGCAGTTTCACCTCTTGTTGTTGTTGTTGTAGTTGCTTAATCCCAGTAAAATGGTGCTAAATCACTGAAACACAGGATCATATAATCCAGTTTAACCTATAGGCTGTGTAATACAATCATGTCATTTGGTCATATTGTGCTTTAGAAAACACTACTGCAGATTATCCCTAGTAAAAATTCCATCTTCCTATTGAATCCAATCTCTGGCTA
>NW_017728916.1:17736950-17767236 GCF_001723895.1 Crocodylus porosus
AATACAGATTCTTTCTTTATTTTTACCTTATCTTCATAACAAGAAATTCTATTGAAAGTTACAAATGATTAAATAGTTTCTCTTTTCATACTGACCTATTCCCTCCTAATATTAGTTCTGTCACATATTTCAGTTGTCCTTTTGTAACCTGATCCAAAGGCCATTGAAGTCAAATGGAACCATTAATCTGTTACCTTTGGATGAATTCCTGTATAGTGATCCTATGTGCAAATTGGCAAATGTAGGGTTTTTTTAAACTAAGAAGCATACGGCTTTACCCAAAGGACAATTTAAGTCAAAATAGTAACTTTTATAGTTGACTACCTTCAATAGGGTTAAGATTAATTCAAAGTTCAGGTGTCTTAAAGGCTTTTTCTATGGACAGAGAAAGACGAGCTTTAGTATATGGGTATCCAGCTTTTTTTCAAGAATATCATTCTAGGAGACTAGTTTGCTAGGATTTGAGATGAAGCCAGTGACTTTGTTCTTACTCCTTATCTAAGGTCACTGAAAAAATCAGTTACATCCCAAAGATTGAGTTATATCCCATTTGGGGCATCTTTGTTTCCAGTGTTCTTGAAGTAAAAAGATTCTGCCACCTAACACCTGTATCTTGACCTTCAGTACACCCAAATCCCCCTCTTAATTCTTTTTATTTAGGTTTATCTTAAAGCAGTGAAGTTGAAATCCTTGTCTCAGCAAAGTAAATAGAAGTTTAGGGCTTAGAATTTCCTTTAGTTTGTTTTCAGCATTTCTCTATACAAAATAGTATTTTTATGTTGTAATTTTAAAAATTTGTTGAAGAAAACTTAGAATTAATTCATGTATGCTAGCATCTTGTTGTATATCATCTATGAATAAAAAAGGGTTTGGACTAAATATAGTTTATAGCCAGTTCAAATGTTTTGTAATTGTCTGTGCAGCACTGTACAATTGGATTATCTTCCATCTTCCTAATTTTATCTTTGGTTTTGCAATAAACTACTGGATGGACTAACTTGGCAATAGTTGTTGTTCATTTTTTTAAAATCCCTTGACAATCTCTTTACCCCCTTTAATAAAAGCTGCAATACTTGAACTGTAAATATTGTGTAAAACTCTCATATTTGAAATGATTTTCCTTCAGGTAAATAGCAAAAGAAAGATGATATTTTGCTATGCTGTATATTAAAATAAACACACTGCCTATTAGAATGGAAACATTTCCTTGGAAGTACTGCCAAGATGTCTGTTGAAGAAGCTTTAATTTGATTAAATCAGGTGTATTTTGATCTACCTAACATTTACCTATCCCTAAAAACTGTGAAAGGTTGTGTATATTCAGGCTGATGGCTTCTGCTACTTTGTATTTCAGTCAGTTAACATGCTATTTTTAATGGAACCTAGAAATTCCATAATAAATTGCATGGAATGGATGCAAGAGATGGATCATAACAGCAACAACAAAAAGATGATAGTGTGGAAAGACCCCTCCCCCAAAACAAACAAACAAACCCACAATTCCCATACACCCACATTTAAGAGAGTCAGTAAAAAAATAATTTTGACCAGCTGCTTCCCAGAAAAGAATGCATCTGGGAAAATTTAAGACAGCAAAGACTTTTGAACTGATAAAGCAGTTTCACCTCTTGTTGTTGTTGTTGTAGTTGCTTAATCCCAGTAAAATGGTGCTAAATCACTGAAACACAGGATCATATAATCCAGTTTAACCTATAGGCTGTGTAATACAATCATGTCATTTGGTCATATTGTGCTTTAGAAAACACTACTGCAGATTATCCCTAGTAAAAATTCCATCTTCCTATTGAATCCAATCTCTGGCTAATGTAGACCAACCATCTTGTATTTTTAACCTTGTCAACCTTCATAATCTAAGCATCATGATTGGGTAACAAGAGACCAATTTAGATTACCTTAAAGTCACTGGCAGCACAACTGGATCACTACTGTTAATGCTGATGACACAATCAGTTGCATTCTTCCCTTCAAATTTGACCACTACCCTATCATGGTGTTTAACTCTGTGGTGACAAGGTTCTCTCTTTCAGACAAAGGTCCCGACCAATTTTGGTCATCAAAGTTTCAACAAAAATGCTTCATCCATTCCCACGAATGAGATGTACAGCTGATATTTTGCTTTCCAATCCACCAGTGTACACACTAAACTGTAGATGGTACATGCTTGCAGGAAGGGAGTCTTGATTCTCCATTGCTCTAACCCTTGTGCAGTAACTATGCACCAGTATAAAACAAATGAAAACCAGATGTAACATGAACATTGTGGCATTGGTGACATTTTGTATTACATTATTACATATGTGAAATGATAAATTCATATGCAACATTTACATCTTATCATTTAATTAGAAGTTGGTAATATGCCTTTGATTTGGATCAGACTCGAACATTAGAATACAAATTTGCCCTTCTCATGTAAAAACTATTAAAATCATTAAAATTGTCTCACTGATTTAGTTCTTTGGCTCAAACCAGTTGTGATATTTTAAATGTCAGTTCAGTTCTCTCAGACTCCTTATACAACTGAAATAGCAGGTGTATGCTCATAGGAACATAATGAATGTTTGTACTAAATCTGGTTGCAAAATTTTCATCAATATAATATTCCATCAGAAAATGTCAATTCAGTTAGACATTTTTAAATGTATCAATTTTGATACCACTGGATTTTGGAAAAAATGGAGAAACCAGTTGAAAATTAAAATCTCTTTTAAAACTTTTTTAGAATGAAGTTTCATTTTTTTCATTTTGGAATAATTTCATTAAAAAATACTTGACTTAATCTTAAAAGATTGACAGGATGGAAATCAAACTAAAATGCTTTAATTGATGTGATGGTTTTTCTGTAGAATTTTTGCTCATAATTCTGCTAATTTTTCTGCTCATAATCCTTAAATGAAATACATTACATTTTTATATCATATAAAATTGGTTTTCTGATCAGATATTGTATTTACAAACTCATTACTACATTTTTATTTAAAAAATACAGCAAAACAGAAACCTGAATTTAGTCTCCAATACACTGTTAGAATAACTTAGCAGGAAAGAATTGCAGCTAGCAACGCCTTTTTTCACAAAGTAATTATAACTAGAAAGTACAGTAAACTATGAAAAGCATTATTCCTTTTCCACTTCGCTTCCAGAGTGGCAACTCTGATAGAGGATGTGTGCTCCCCAGATCATCTCTGCAATAGAAGAGATAAACTGAGCTGATCAGTTAACCCCTTGTTGAGAGTAGATTATGTCATGCCCTGAAACGTTTCTCTCATTTCTCTATCTCTCTGTCTCTTGCTCACACATATGAATTAAAAAATGCAGTGAACATTGTATTTAAAACAAATCATCTCCTGAGTATTAAAATGCAGTTTGCAATGGAGCAATCTAAACTTTATTAGAGGAATGAGCTTGTTTAAAAAAAGGAACCTTATCTGCTCACAAATGCATGCATTTAATAGGTTTCCATTGTCCTTCAGAAATAGTTTTATAATCCTTTCAATTACTATTGAGATTGTTCAAGAATCCTTGAGAGATTCTCTGGAAATACCTGTATTGCAGAAATATTTTATCTACACTATAACATACTATTAAAATCCTTCATGAGTCTGGACATAATTCTTTACAAATAACTAACAAATACTTTCAATTTCCTTTTGCACAGTTACAAAATCCCTTTGGAATCAAAGGTTATTTTATTAAAATATTTTTTATCGTTTCCCAGACTGTTGGATTCTTAAAAATGTATTGTTTGGCAGAGATTTAAATACCTTTTCAAAATATTTTGAAATTATTCAAAAATACAAATACAGCTGCTAACATGTCATAAAAATGTAGAGGAACTGGAGATATATAAATACCATCACTTAAGTTCCTATAGTATTTCTTCCTCCTCTGCCTCTTCATATCTCCATCTGCAAGTTCTACAATAA
Source organism: Crocodylus porosus (assembly GCF_001723895.1). Lineage (NCBI taxonomy): Eukaryota > Metazoa > Chordata > Crocodylia > Crocodylidae > Crocodylus > Crocodylus porosus. The sequence continues at coordinate 17,740,898 of NW_017728916.1, forward strand.
TAAGGCAGAACAGTAGAAGGTTCTAGCACCAAATAATTTTTAATTTCCATAGCAGAATAGACAGCAGCCCCTGATGACTTGATTTTGGAGTTTGAGGATGGGGATTTAGTTAACAAATCAGAAATATAGGGAGAGAAAGCAAGCACACCACAGTTAGATTAAATATCATACACAGAATAAGATCTTCAATGTCTAATAAGATCTAATGTGAAAAGGTCAGTTAAACAATGTAGTCAATGGGCACTGACAGAAGTTATATTTTCCATGCACTGAGGTCCCCAAAAGCACTATACAGATGTAATGTAACAAACATTCAAAGCTGCAGGGTGCTTTTAAAATGGCCAACTGCACAAAAATGTAACCCTCAACTGATGAACTATTAGACAGGATACCCTGTACCTGTTCCCCACAGCTAAGTTACCTCTGCTGGGGTCTTGGGCAGAGCTAGGCTAGGCAGACACAGAAGGGGGTGCATTCCATCCGTCCCACATACGAGCATCTTGACAGCAGCAAAGACTGCTGAACCTGGAGTTGGTGGGTGTGGGGGGGTGGTGGAAGTGGAATCCCCCTGCCTTGTAGACCCAGCCTAGCTCCCCCAAGACCCCAGAAGAGGTAGCCAGGTTGAATGCATGTGTTCCTTCCCTTACCCAAGGTTCTTGACAATGGCAGCCTTGTGGCTGCTGTGCCCAGAGTTGGAGTGGGAGGAGGGAGAGAAACAGCCTTCCTTCCACATGGGCTTGGCTCAGCTACTCCTGCTAGGGTTTTAGGGGGGAGCTACAGTGGGACCATAGGGCCAGGCGGCTCCATCCCCCCACCACCCCACTTACAGGTGTGGCAGGCTCTGCTACTGTCAAGTTGATTGCACAGAAGACAAGTGAGAAAAGGGAGTCCCCCAACTATACATGGCTAGCCCAGCTCAGCTTTCCCCAAGACCTCAGAATGGGTAGCATGGGTAGTTGGGGGGGAACGTGCAACAGAGGGGGCTCTGTCCCTCCCCTCCAGTCACTGCTGACAGTTGCTAGATGGTGAGGAGGGGCATGGCTGGGGAAGCTGCTGGAGCACTCTTGCTGGGTGGCCTGGGCCAGTGCAGGCAGGCTCCAAGCTCCCTTCCCCCTCCACCCTAACAAGCAAACCCCTGTTGGTTTCAATTACACTCTAACTCATGGTGCTTTGTGTACAACACCTTCCTGATAGGCTACCTGAACTTGTGTACATGCCCAGTACGAACCTTATCTTCTTTTAGTCCTTATTCCTAGCCCACTGTTTATTTATGGAATCAAGACTGAACCATTAGTTAAGATACTAATGAAGTTTATAAAATCAACACTGTACCATGAATTGAGATACCAAGACAGTTGTTACATTGTTTTACTCATCAATTTTTAGTCAGGGTAGAAAGGTGTCATAATCTGTCCCGTGAAGGGAGAAGACTAAAATTTGGATACTCACATGTGTATAGGATCTCAATAGTGAGACATAGAAGTAAGCTTAGCATCATCAACATTTCCATGTGTAAAATTGTTCATCACATCATCCCTTTTTATTCAAATATTTATACAGATGCTTGGGCAAATTGAGAAATCTTTAAAATATCAGAATCCTTGTTCTATAGGCTAATGATCTGAAAGTCTAGACCATATGAGAATCCCCCATCATTATGGGAAACACGAAGACTTCATAATTATTGGAGGGTTTTTTTAGCACTTCCCTTTATAGATCCATTTTCAATTGCTTATAACCTTGGCAGACTTTAACTGCGGAGTTAGCAATGATGTTATATAAAATCACATTCCATGTCTGATCCAAAATGAATACTGTTCCATTTAATGTATTTTCTGTTTTGTCACTGTGGCTCCTTATGTTTCTATCTTCACTGTGCATAACCAACAGTCCAATTGTATTACCCTGTTCCTCCCCCTCACACCTCTATGAACATTAAAATGCACCTGGTTTTCTATTTTCTTTTTTTCATCTGATGTTAAAAATTCTCTGTGCTTATTATTTAAAAAGGCCTTATGCCCCTTTTCCTAGAAGTAAAATAGAAATAGCCCTCCCATTTACAGGTCTTCTTTCACAAGCCCATCTTTGGCAGACTGGAAAATAGAACCCATGTCTCTCTGGCAGCTCCTAGTATCTATAACTTTACAAAGAATCAGAGAAAGGTAGCAAAAATGAAGTGGGAAATGAACCATTTTTTAAGGCTAAACCTACCTTTCCCCATGGAGCCTGTTCTAAGTCACTACGGAAGGGCTTCTGTCCCCAGAAGTGCATGAAGTTATTGCAAAAGACAGTGGTTCCCCTTCCTTGATATAGCCACCTGGACCAGGAGACACACCAACTGCACATACTTCCTCAGCCTGACAAAGGGATTTTCAACCTGAAAGCTTCCTAAGATTAATTTTTTTCCAACTATTTCATTTTTTTTATAATAAACATATAAACATAAAAACACAAGATAAGCTATCACACACCATGAGTAACATATATCCAATGCAACATTTTTACTTCTTGCTGTCAATTCCTTTATAAAAAGAAAGGCTCTGTGACAGTTCTGTCTAGGTACCTTTAATGCTGCTGGTGCTATTCGTGTTGAGCCAGATAAGTTATTTTGACTTGCCATTGTTTACAGTGGTGGACTGAGATGAGGTTATAGGGAGGAGGAGGCACTTCCATGTTGTGCAGAGGCCCCAGCGCCAGGAAGGGCACACCTGAACACACACACAGTCCCACAAGCACCCATGTCATGAGTTTTGCCTGCCTGTGGCCAAAGGTGCAGGGCCCTAGAACCCAGAATCACCCTGTATCTATCTCCTTGACAGCTGGCAGGCTTTGTGGCTGCAGCAGGCCCTAGAAGGCCTGCAGTTTTCATCCCCTTGTGCCTTAACACACACATGACAAGTTTTGCTTGTCAGCAGCTTGAGGTGTAGTTGCCCTGAAACACCTGCACCTATCATCTTGAAACTTCGCAAATTTCATGACCTCAGTAAAGGCTACCACCCTTGTATGTGTCATGTGAATCAGCCAAAAAACAACAAAATAAGTTATAGATATTTCATTGATTCCCCATTATACCCTATGGCCGAATCTCCGAATCACCGAATCTTTCCCGAATATTTTCTGAATCAATTCAAAAGCTCTGAATTGATTCTGAAAATCTAAAGCTTCTAATGATTCAATTGGGATTCATAGATTCAGCTTCTGAATTATCTGAATCATCTACAAATCTGAATCGTGATCCAAAGCTTTGCACAGCCCTAGTATTTCTGTCTTTGATAGATTTTCAGTGTTCATTAGTTCTAATACACAGTTGTTATTTGGTTTCTCCTACATATTTTCCATCAGAGAACTTAGTACACAGGGTGAGATATATTACTTTTCTGTAGGTGCAGGTCTAAGATCCAGGAAGGGCAATGCTTCTGTTGTGGGATGTAATTATTGTGGGTGTGGTGGAGATCCGTTGGCATGTTTTATATTTGTTCATATGGCATGATCTGAATCCATTCAGTGTTTTGGGCCACAGGAAATTTGCTTCTGATGATGAGACTGGCAAGGTTTGGTGCTTTTTTAAAAGCTAGAATGGGTGGTTCTGGGCAGATCTCTTTGAGAATTGGGTCTCCTTCTAGTATGGGTTGCAATTGTTTGAGGATTTTCCCTATATGTTCTAGGGAAGGACGATACATCATAACCAGTGGTATGCAACTTGTGGGGATTTTTCTTCTGTGCTGCAGATATTCTTCATGCAGTATCCAGGTGGATCTTTCAAAAGTGAAATCTCCCCCCCACCAGCACACACATCTCTCTCACCCATTGTCTCTCACCCCCTCTGACCCTCACTGCCATGAATTTGCATTTTCACTGGCCTGCATTCTGGCATACTGGCTTCCATCCCATGCAGGAGAGACCAAAACAACTGCAGACATAGGTGGAGGGAGAAAAAAATTGTGGGGAGAAGGCCTGAGTGCACACATAAGCACATGCTCTCCCCAGCAGGTAAGTCTGTGGGGACATGGGGAGGGAAAAGGGCCATGTGGGGGGGGGTAGGGAGTGGGACTACACACCTGGGGGGCAGGATGTGGGATGGAGCCTCAGCTTGTCCAGGGGGTTGGGGGCAGGTGGCAACTCCTGCCACTGCATGCGCCCCTGGAGGGCATGAGGGGCATGTGACCCAGGATCTGTGTGGGACAGGACAAGCTGTCACTGTGGTCTGAGGCTGGGGCTGCACGAGGCTGTTCCTGATGGGGACTGGACCATGCATTCATTCAGGAGCCCAGTTACATAGAAGGGGTAGTATGAGTCATAGGGCATGGGGATAAGATGGAGGCTTGACATTACAAGATGGAAACTTGACATGACTTATGCTCACTTACATATATAGGCCTAAACCAGTAATCACAAAATATAAAAGCAGTAAAAAAAAAATCAAAACCAATAGAAATATAATAATTAGCACTTATAAAACTGTGGATATCCATATCAAAATAGCAAGGCACTTATTTGCAGAGGGGAGAGAAATAAAATTTACTACCTAAAATAAAATGTTAAAGCTTATCCTACATCTATAGGGAATAGAGGGGGAGAGAAAGAGTCAGAAATGGTTGGGGGAGGGGAGGGAATGCATTTTAAAAGAAAAAAGAAAAACCGAGGGTTTTGCTACACCATCAGGCCTCCTGAAAATGAAGGTGAATGCAATTCATGGAGATGCATAAAGCTCTTGGTTCAGAGGTGATATCTTTTATTTGGCCAAATAGTTAGTAGCAAAAAAAAAATCATGGAGATGTAGCTTTCTGCTGCAGCCGCTTCTCAGTTTGGCTCCAATGAACGCAGGCATGCAGGACACTTCCACCTGGCTTGTGCACTTCTTTTTCTGATTGACACCATTCAGAGTTGGACTGGGAAGGGCTGCAGCATGAGCACATAATCCTGCCACAGCAACTTCCTGATGTGGCGCTGCAGGAGGTGCACAGCACTGTTTCACCTGGCTGCAGTGGCAGTGGAGTGAATATAATATAACTATAGTTATCCAGTTAATTAAGGATGTGGGTGGTGGGGTCTCACAGGGCTCAGTCCTTGGACCTGTTCTCTTCAATTTCTTCATCAGTGACTTGGATGTGGGGGTGAAGCGTACTCTGTCCAAGTTTGTGGATGATACTAAATTGTGGGGTGAAGTGAACACACTGGAGGGTAGGGAACAATTGCAGGCAGAACTGGACAGACTGGAAAAGTGGCCAGAACACAACAGGATTCAGTTCAACAGGGATAAATGCAGAGTGCTGCACCCAAGGCATAAAAATATCCAGCACACTTACGGGCTGGGGAATGACCCTCTCAACAGCACAGAAGTGGAAAGGGATCTTGGAGTCATAGTGAACTCCAAGATGAACATGAGTCATCAGTGTGATGAAATCATCAGCACATCTAACCACATTTTATCATGCATTAGCAGATGCATGACAAACAGATCCAAGGAGGTGATACTTCCCCTCTATGCAACATATGTCAGACTGCAGTTGGAGTACTGCATCCAGTTTTGGGAGCTGTACTTTAAGAAGGATGTGGATAACCTCAAGAGGGTCCAGAGGAGGGCTACTCATATGGTTAAGGGTATGGGAGGAGAGACTAAGGGAACTGTATCGCTTCAGCCTCTGCAAGAGAAATCTGAGAGGTGACCTTGTGGCTGCCTACAAATTAGTGGGGGACACAAAGGAACTGGAGATGCTGTGTTCACTAGGGGATCTCTTGGGGTAACAAGGAACAATGGTCACAAACTGACAGAGAGCAGATTTAGGCTGGACATCAGGACGAACTTCTTCACAGTAAGGGTAGCCAGAATTTGGAATGAGCTTCCAAGGGAGGTCGTACTCTCCTCTACCTTGGGGTTCTTTAAGAGAAGGCTGGATAGGCATCTGGTTGAGGCCATTTGACCCCAGCACTCTTTCCTGCCCTGGGCAGGGGGTTGGACTCAATGATCTGTTGAGGTCCCTTTCTACCCTAGCATCTGGGAATAACACATTAATTACTAATATCATGATAGTATGATATTCATAATATATTTATATTATTTGTTGAAATAGGGTGCTGCTAAATTTTAACAAGTGGTGTAGAGGTGCCTTGAGTTTAAAAAGTTGGAGAGCCTTTGCTCTAGGAGTAAGAAGAACTGAGCAAAAAACAAAAGCAGGGGAACTTGATGCCTGAAGACTTGTCCAACAGCTCTCCCAACTATACAATTAGTCCAGTAAAAAATATCACTAAAAATTCTTGCCTCCCCTCAAAAAAATCCAACACAACCCTACACACCAAATAACCAAAACAAAACCAATTCCCAAACCAAACCAAAATTAAGAACAAGCTTAATTGAGTTCAGTGGCAATACTGTTTTAAATTCAGGTAGGATCACTGATTGAAAAAGAATTATAGCCATGTCCTTGAGTCCATAATGTAGCTTACTGTTTTGCCCATCTGCCCTGAGCCCATGTAAAAACCTTAAAAACAAAAGAAGATAGTTATTTTAATAATGACTGTAATTAATTCTTTTAGAATCAGTATTTTTTCTAACAATGACTCATTTCAAATTAGTAACTGAGCCTGGCAGGTGTTTTTTCTCTGTCTGTATATCACAGGAGACAGTGGCAATATGTGGAGGGTGCATGGGAGTGCGTGTGCACCCCCTGAGAGTGCTGGTGCACCCCCTGACTGACCACGCTGGTGGGTGATGGGCAGTGGGGGCAGGTGGGAGCACTAGTGCCTCCCCTGCAAGCTCTGGCCAATTGCTGGAGCCATTCCTGGAAGTGGCTGCAGTGATCGTCCACAGTGATCATCCATGGGGGAATTCACCTGAGCAGCAAGATCTGCTGTGGGGCCCGGCTGACAGCACTGGCCACAGGGAGGCATGTGCCTCCATCAACTAAGGCAGCACCAGTCGCTTATGACAGGAGAAGAGGGAGGGGAAGTCAAGAGTGAATTCCAGTGACCTTCTCCATCAGTTTTTATTGTTCTCTAAACATTCAGACCATTCTAATGAATTTTTGCCTGTATGCTTCAGATTCTAATTTCACTGAAGGAATTTAAAGAAAATGATAATTAGCTTTTACTTATAAATGTTTAATGTAAAACACATTTCTGTTTGGAAGAAGGGAGCACCATTCACATACCCCTAAAAGGTTAAAAATTTCAAATTTATTTTCAAAAATTAAAAAAAAATTAAAAAAAAAAAAATCAGCAACTCTGCATTTACCAAACTAGAAAAAAGTAAACCAGAATACTGCTTATCCTAGTCCATGAGTAGCAATTGCAGAGTGGTGTTGGAGTCTTCCTATATATTTGTAGAAGGATCAGGGTTGGTCTGTTTCTTGTTTTTTCTCTTCTTACCTACCACCTAACTAAAGTTTTTAATCACATAATTTGAGATCACAGGCTTTGAAATGAACTGCCAAACTATCTTGGTAAACTATGGTGTGCACTAGTTCAGGAGTGCTCAACTTGAAGCCCTTGGCCAGATTCATACCCCAGCACCTTGTCATCTGGCAGACTAGGCTTCCTAAATGTCTATGGGGAGCTTTATGGGCCATGGCTCTGTGCATTAGATCCAACATGCAGGATTGTGTGGCTTTGGCTCTGTGCCCTAGCTCTGACAAGTATGGCAGTGTATGGCCTGATCCCAGCATGCAGGGATGGACAGAGGTAGCATAAGGTTCTGGGCTCCTGATCCCTGCACATGGGACTGAATCTGGATATGTGGGACCAATCCTGGGGTACAGAGTTCTAATTTGGCCCCTGGACTGGCCCCATGCCACTCAGTTGTCCAATGGGGTCAATAAGTTGAGCACCACTGATCTAATGGATAGGGGTAAGACTTGGAAATCAGCCTTTTGCCTGCTTGGTGGCCTTGGATTATCACTTTACTTCTCTGTGCCTCTATTCCTTCTCAACCTGTGTCATATACATCCACATCTGTCACACCTGTAAAATTCTGGGGTAGGGACTGTTCATTAGAATATGTCAATGCTGTAATCAGATGTTTCATTACAAGACTCACAGAGATACCCAGGATTGCTTTAAATTAGTTGTTTCAAGAGCAGTTTATCTGTGGTGGCATCGATTTCAGTCACTGAATGTTTTGGGGAGCATGTGTTGCCTGTGCTATGGTAGCTAGCTACCCAAGCTATCTAGATAAAGGCTAAAAGTAAATATCTTCATGCCGTTCAATGAAGCTCAAAGATAACCTTAATATATGTGTTCAGCCCCCAAACCAGGAGCACTCAGATCTCAAACACAATTTCTAAGTTCTTGAGTGATACACAGAACAACAGTGTAACAAATGTGGGACACCCCCAGCCAGCTACAGTGCTGTTCTCCTACTGCTTCTGGGCATTCCACCCACCTATCTCACCTGCCATGCCTTGTTATTATCTAATTATGGTCTTATTTAGATAGGAGGTTGCCATGGGATACCCCATTCTCCTAGGCCTATGTATGCAGCTTCAACCTCCTCTTGCATCCCAAGTCTTGCTCATGTTTCTAACAGCTGTACTATGCTCTGGCCTGAGGCTGAGCCCAGCTCAGGACAGTGTTAAGCCTTTCATGTTCTGCCCTATTACAGGCCACCCTCGCATCACCTCCCTCTCACTGAGGCCTCTCTCACTCCACCTCCTCCCACATGGTCTGTCTCATACTGCCCCTTGCAGGGCCACACTCGTACTACCCCTCCTTTTTCTTGGGGCCACACTCACCCTGTCTTCACACGGAGGTCCTCAGGCTTGTTTCCCTGCACTCCCCGGGCAGCAAGTGTGCGGTCTCTTGGGCATCTCCCACTTCCCTCATCTGAGTGAGCACTGGATGGTTTGCCAAACACTGGTCTGATTCTGCCGTTGGTTTCTCGCTAGGTCCCCCACCCAGCTTCTCTCAATCAAGGGCTCCTTACTTGTCCCATTGTTTACTTGTGGCTCTTCTCAGCTGCCACACCCAATAGGCCTCCAGTCTACTTGCGGCCTCAGGCGTCCAGTTACCTGGACCTAACTCGGCCCCCATGTTAGCAGGACCTACTCTTAAGCTCCCTGCTCACTGGGGTCCACCTTATGCCTCTTTCTCACAGGGCCTCATCTCAGGGCCCCATGTTTGCAGAGTGTCACAGGGCTCTCAGGCATCCTGCAACTGAGACTAGGAATAGCTTGGGAGAGACCCCTAGGAGTGGAAAAGGGGAAGCACAACTGCCAGTTACTAGGATTGTGCAGGTGCCGGTTGCCCTAGCAACCAGGAAAGCCAGGAGCCAGGAAGGGGTGGAGCTTAGCCCTTCTTAAGCCCAGACAGAAGGCCAGGAGTTCAGTTCCCCTCTGGTGACCGCAAGAGCAGGAACTCTGTGGGTGAGCTGAGCAGCCCAGGTCAAGGGTGCAGCCTGACCGCTCTGACCGGCTGCAATGATGCAGGGGAAAAGAGAACTTGGACGGAGGTAAGGCGGAGCCTCCACAGAGTGGAGCTGGGTCTATGGGCTCGGGGCTTATGATTACGTTACGAGCCGGTAGGCTTCTGGTTATGTTGTAGCCACTTGGCTCATGATTTTTGTTGCTGTTATACCGGAGGACCGGGTGAGGCTGTAGGGGTGAGAGGAGGCCTCACAGGGGCTCCCCAGCAGCTTGGGGGTTCCTGGTGCTCAGTGGGGCACAGCGAGTGGTGCTCAGTGGGGCACAGTGAGTGGTGCTCAGTGGGGCACAGCGGTTTGTGCCGAGAGGCGCGGCAAAGGCCCCAGAGGGGACAACGGGTGCAAGAGGCATGGCAAAGGCCCCAGAGGGGGCAACGGGCGTGAGAGGCGTGGCATAGGCCTTAGAGGGGGCAACGAGCACAGGAAGCGCACGACAAGCCCAGATGAGGGGCAGTAAAAAGCCCGAGAGTGAGAAGGGCGCTGACAACCCAAAAGGCGAAAGAAGGGGCCGGGACCCGATGCTATATCCCGGGGGAGGATCATTCCGGCAACAACTGTGAGGCTTGGGCTGCAGTGCAGGAGAAGTAGGGAGCTGCAGACAGCGCCCCCGACCATCAGGGTGCACATAATTGGGCAGCCTCCCGCCAGGTTTCATCATTCTTCACTTATGAACAAGATCAAGACATGGCAGGAGAGGGTAGGCAGGCGGTGGGCCCATTGCAGAAATCCGGAGCTGCACGTGTAGAGAGACTCCAAAAGTGAGACTCCTGTCACACAGAGCCTCACTACTACCTCTCTCTACTTTCCCCTCTCTCTAGGACCTCCCAACTGTCAATCTGGTTAGGTGACCCTCTGCACCCCACTCTCCACCTCCACAGAGGCACATACTCTGCCCCCTATGCTGGGGCCTGCAGTTGAACACCCCTTGCAGGCTCAGGTGCCACTCATCAATATGCCTGGCCCCACTATCCATTCTCTGGGGTCTTACACCCCACATGGGCTCAGGTGCCAGACTGGGGCATGGCCTACCAGACTGGGGCATGGCCCTCTACTGCCTCTGATGATAAAGGTGGGGGCTGGGGTTAATGTGCTATTCCTTGCCTTTTACCAGGGAGGTAACTGGCTTGGCATTTCCTGTGGGGTCCTCATGCCATTAGGAGCCTCACCAGGCCACCCTCTCCTGGCAGAGTGCAGTTTCATTTCATGTCCAAGACCAGGAGCCTCCTAGCTATCCCCATAAGCTTCTACCCTTACCTCTTAGTTGTCCTCGGAGCAGCAGCTCCTGTAGAAGATGTTGGTTCCCTCAGTGCCAGGCAGCAACTGCTGCCTCCAACCCTGCTGGCCCGAGGCTTAAGATGGCTGCTCATCAGGCCTGAGCTGCACCTGTCTGCTGCCTGGCCCAGTTCTTAAAGTGGCAGAGCACCCTGAGTGGCCTGACACCCACTTTCCCCCTTAAAATGGTTCCTTGAGAGGGTTTTTCCTGCTGTTCCATCACCAAGATCACACAGAGTTTGTTACTGCCTCAGAGTGGCAAGCACTCTACTGGTGCTCTGCTACACATCTTCCCTCCTAAACAAATGATTCTCAAGGTATCTCCCAGCTACCTTCCCTGATGGTTCTTCTCCAGTCTGCTGCAGTCTGTGTCACGTGGTGAGCACCCCAACTGTGTTCCACCACAAACAGGAAACTGGGCTATCAGAAAGTTACCCTGAACATTCAGAACTTCCTTTTACTTTTTAAATTCAGGCATGTTCATTGTTCCAAGCTGAAATGGGATACATTAAGGAAATCACATTCAGAAGATTCACTTATTGAGCCTCTGAAATAGGACTTAAATAATTTTAAGTAACTCATTGAAGTAACATGGAAGACTATCTTTGCAAAATGTGATTTATTGTCAAAATATTTTTCCTGGTGTTGATGTATATGGGTGATTTATGAACAAGTGCTTTTAAATATAAGATTTTCATTCCAAGTTTCTGATTTATAGAACATGTGACAGACTTACAAGACAAGTGACTGATTTATTATAGTGAAGCTGTTCACGCTGCTTTAGTTAAAGTTGTGTCAGCATTTCCATTATAAACTCCTAATTTCAGGGTTTTATAACTTTGCCATGAAAATTCACTGTAACTTTTTCCTCTCTAAATTATCTAGATATTTAAACTAAAATCCTGAAGAAGAAAGCAGAAGTGTGACTTTATAAATATTTGTCCAGCTGAGATTGAACGACATCATTCTTTTTTAAAATGCTGGCAATGTGGGGATAGTTCTCAAAGTCTCCACAACTCTGGTAGATTAACACTGTCCACAGATCAGGCTGGACTAGTCTATCTTGCTGGTCAGCTTCTAAACCTGCTGCTAGCTTCTGTGATTTAGGATTGGACAAGTCACATAATTTCATAGTTGTTAGGATCGAAAAGGACCTTAATAAATTGAGTCTGACCCCCTGCCCTGGGCAGAAAAGAGCACTGGGGTCATATGACCACATCCAGGTGCTTGTCCAGTATCCTCTTAAACTACAGTGATTTTTAATACAGTGAGTAGTATAGGAGGAAACTTTCACAATCTTATTGTCAGACACTGTTTGTGTCTGATTCAGCCACCAGTGCAGGTCTGGTGCTCTAGCATGCACCTCTCCTCTGCTCCAGAGCTGTCCCAGATATATTCTTTTCAGACCCTCTTTTATTGGGCCTCTACCTAGCATGCCCCAGTCTTCCTTGTGCTATTGAAGCTATTGTGGAGTTGTCATAGAGCTTGCAATACAGTGTACTATTATGTTGAGGGAGAAGTGCTTAATCTTGTTTTACAATCCTTTTGTGCTGTTTTGGGGGAGTGAGCCATTACTGTGACTCATGCTCAGTGTGTGATTGCTTAAGAATTTTTGTCTGGCTTTGCTGCTTTGAACCAGTATAGCTTTATTTCTGGCAATAAAGCTATATCTTGGGAATTTAGCCCTGTGCGCCAGAACACACAGAGAAGCCAGACTACACAGCCAGACTGAGGAACACAGAGTTGTTTGGGCCTACATTAAAAAACAGAAACAGAAAAGCCTTAGTCCCAAGGGTAATTGTGACAGGGTGATTATAGGGGCAGTGCGAGAGTAGCACAAACTTTTCTTTAGAGACAGAGAAAATAAATTTGCTTCCCCCATTTAATTTGCCTCAGTGGCTCAGCAATGAGCACCAACAAACTAAATTAACTGATGCCAACGTGTAGGAACAATTTAAAATATGACTGATTAATTCAGCTTAAACTACCAATTCTGTACCCCACCATTTTCAAGAGTAAATAAAACAAATATTTTAGTAGTTCAGTAGGAAAATAATTCTCTTGACAGGCTGGATTTTTTAAAGTTTTTTCATTGTGTTCAGTAATCAGAAATATTTTATGACTTTGTCTTGCATGCTTCATCAAAATGTATTAATTTAGGGTAAAAGTTCACTGCAGTATCTAGTATTCTTTTTCTGCCATGTAATTTGAATAGCTCTTCTGAACAAGGAAAATACGAGCAAGGTGATGAATTGTCCTTTTTGACCTAAGCAGTGTAAGCATATGATATATTATGTTTCCTTAATCTTAGTGTCACTCTTTCGATTACACAAGGGTCACCTGCCCAGACCTCACTTGGCCTGCTGCTGAGTTCTTTGGTCTATGAACAACATAAGAATGAAAAATCTGGAGGCTTACCAGTTTTGACGTGTTCAGGCATCTAAAGCATGGTATTTTTTTTCGGCTGTTTTGAAAACTATAGGAATGTTCATAATTGAATTGCAATGTAATTGTGATTTCCACCACCAGTGAAAAATTATCCTACAAATCTTTGCATCTACTCCTTCATATCCCACTAAAGTTTTGTGAGGAATAATTGCTTAATGTTTGTACAGATTCTTACAAATAAGAAGTATTAAATACCATCTAACCTTTTTGTGTAAATATGCATATGCAGTTCTGCTATAAAATACCATAACAGCCTTTTGTTCTAGTAGGGTGGAAATGGATTGGAATTTTTTTCATTTTTGGGAGTAGGTGCAGTGTGGCCGCTGCTCACGTCTACCCAATGTCTTACCAGCATATTCCATTGGGGCACTGGACAGCACTGCCACCACCAATCCATGCTGTTCTTTTCTCTCCTGCCACATCTTGATTTTTTAACTCTCAGAAGCCAGATGTGTAGATTGGCGGTGATCCTGGCAGTAGGGCTGTGCGAGTCAGCAGCAATCTGATCCGGCTTCAGATCCGACCACTTTAGATGGCTGCGATCCTATTCAGAGCTCCAGACTGGGTTTGCGCTTTGATCCAGCTGAAGTGGCTCTGAAGCTGCAGGGTTGGTAACTCTTACTAAGGCCACAAATCCTGCTAAGTTTTAAGAAGATCAGTGTAGGGACTAGGGGTAAACTTCACCCCAAATGCTTGAAAGCAAAGCTACTGTCACATCTATGTGTTATAACACAGGGGGTGAAAACTGCAGGGCTGGTGGCTCTTACCGAGGCCACAATGCCTGTCAGCTGTGCGTGTCCTAGAGCAGGCCTGAGTGAGTGCTGGTGCCCGCCAGGCTGCGAAGCCTGCCTGCCAGCTGTGTGTGTCACGCTGTGGGATTCTGTTATTTGGGGCCTTGCACCCCAAGCTGCTGACAGGCGAAACTCGTGATGTAGATGGGTGACACTGTGTGTGTGTTAAGGTGCGCCCTTTCTGGCAGTGGGGCCTCTGCACAACATGGCAGTGTGCCTCCACTGAGGGGTGTGGAGCACTAACTCTGATTTCCCCTCAGGCCCCAGAATTGCCTGAGCCAGTGCGCGCAGCATCCCTGGTTCCAGCTCCAGCTCCTCCTCTGGCAGTGGGAGGCTCACACTGAGAGCTGAAATTGGGGTGGAAGAGGCAGTGATTCTACTGCTGGTGTCTACTTCTGGACTGAGCAGAGGTGGTGCAGGTGCAGGTGCAGGGACATTAGGTGCAGACACTGCTCCCACCACCTGGTTCCCCTGCCCGCATTGATATCATGGCTGCTTGGGAATAGAATGCATCTGTGTTTGGGATGGGGGAGCTTGCAGCTCTAGCTCTCTCCTTACCCCCTCTCCCTGCCCTCCCAGAAGACCTGGCACTTGCCTTTCCAGCACACTTCATATTGATCTTTCTCATGCTATCTGGTGTTGCGCTGTGAATGAAATTATTTGCGTGTCTATTCCTGTATCTTCTTTCTGGCTCTCACGATATTGTGTATCTGGTGTTGTGCTGTGAATGGAATTATCTGCATGTCTATTCCTGTGTCTTTTCTGGCTCTCATGATATTGTGTAGCTGGTGTTGTGCTGTGAATGGAATTATTTACATGGGTTTCTGTGTCTCAAGGTATTATCTGTATCTTGCTCTTCTGTAAATATCTGTCTGTCTTCTTCTGCTGTGATTTTTTTCCTGTATTTTGGGTCTCTGTATATGTGCATGTGTGTGTGCATGCAAGCAAGCTATCCGTGCCTCCCTTCACAGTGATAGATAGCACTGGCTGGGAAAACACAGCTGTCTTTTTGCAAAGTTTCCAAAACAAGTTCCCCAAAAAATAATTCAAAGAAATAAATTGAAATGTAATACTACTAATAATTGACTTGAATAGCTAAGCTAAGCTAAATCCTAAGCACTCCTTTATAACACGAAAAAGCAACAGTAAGGTTTAAGTTGCAGCGTTCCTCTCTCACAGAGCTGCTGACAGGGAATGAGCTGCAAAAGACACAGAAGGGCTGAAAACAGGGGCTTTTATACTTTTTTAGTACCACCCCACAGATGCTGCCATTGGAAAGGTAGCCAGGGAGAAATCCTTCTCCCTGGCTACCTACAGACATCAGTCTCCACCTCCCACTCCCCCTCCCTCCCCCACTCCCACTCTCTATCCCTCCCCTCACTCCTTCTCCCTCTTCTAATTCCCTCAAAATGGCCAAAGCGGCTCCGGGGCATCTGAAATGGGTCCAAAGCACTTTGGATGTCCCTGGCCTGCTCCGGACACCATTGCTTGTATCCCGCTTTTACCTGGAAGTGCCACGTTGGACGCTGGATCATCCAAAGTGGGTCCAGATCTGAAGTGGGATCTAAAGCCTTGCAGAGCCCTACCTGGCAGGTCCTCTCAGAGGGTTTCTTTGTGGGGCTCCACCTCTCCTTACACACCACCCTTACCATATCCTGGATGATATCTGTCAGGGTCTGGATCTTGTGTCACCCCAATGTCATTGGCACCTAGGCACTGGCTTGTCAAATGACTGGGAGTTTAAACCCATTCATTCAGGCTCCCTGAGGTCATTTTTAAGTCAGTCATTCCTTGGTTTACAGGTCCAACAACTGAGATCCAACAACTGCCTAAAGTGTATATGATCCCAAATCAATTCTTCCCAGGCTCCTGGGCTAATCAGTTCAGGTCAGCCCTTTGAGGACCCAATCAGATACTCAAGTGGATTAAAAAAATGAATTTAATGCATCCCTAGTTCCTGGATTAATCAGCTTATCTAAGTCCCTTAAGGATCCAGTCAAATAATTAAATAGGTGATCAATGCCTGGGTTAATCAATTTGGGTCAATCCCTTCAAAAATAAATCAACACTTAAAAAACAAACAAAACAAAGAAAAACCTTTCCTCTGGGTTCCTACCCTGTCCTGCATCCTAGGGATCAGGGGTGTCAAGCTCATTCCAGAAGGTGAGCTGTCCTTCCAGCCACTTTCCCTGGCATTATGGGAGGGGAGCATGATCCAAAAAAAAGCCCCCAAAAACAAGAGAGGAGGGGGAAAAAGGAAGCAGTGGGGCAGTGCCCCTGAACTCACAGACCAATTCTCATTGACTCAGCCACTTTAATCTTCATCTGGCCATCCTTGGGAGATTCCCTGCCTTGGCATATCCCAAGGGCTGTCAGTGGCCTTCTGAGCACTCTGACCAGTGGATCCTCTATCCTCACTGGTTGCTGACTGTGGGACAATGCCAGCAAAGGTGGCCTCTGGTATCTTCTGGATGCAGTTCCTCTCTGGCTGCCCCTCTCTGGGTCTGAAAATAGCCTTCTGGATCTTCCACCAGCCTATCGGCAGAGAGCACACATTGGGGAAATGTGGCAGTGTGTTCCCTACTCTGGCCCAGGCCTCCCACTGTGCCTGGGGTGAGTATTCTCCATGTCAGTCTCTCAGGGCTTTCTTTTTGCCTCTCTTTTCTCCCCTTACAGCTTGCAAAAATCTTCGAAAAACCATGTCAGGTGACTCCAGCAGCTTTGTGTGAAAGTCAATTTGTATCTGTGGGATATTTTTTAAGTGACTAATGCTTAAGGAAATTTTAAACTGAACTATAACTGAACCATTTTGGAAATGAATCTGCATAAAGTTGAAGATTAAAAGAAAGAAGAAAAACTATACTTGTATCCTCAACTCAGCCATTCTCCTTGGCACTGCATGCAAATATTTGGGGCACCAAATATTTCAGTGACATTCCAAAAACCATTAAATATAGGAGGTTTCCTGAGAAACCTTTTTCTTCTAACATTAAAACCTGATTAACAGATTCAAGAGATCTGAATAGTTCAGTCAGATATATAGGGGCATCTTATTTTAATTCAGAGAGGTGTATATATAGTGCTAACTTACAGTCACTAGCTCATGGGGTTTTCTTATTTTTTCTTTTTCCTGATTTAATTTTTTGAAGTGAAGAATTTTTCAGATATTATTTTTATGGGGAAAAGGGAGAAAAGCAAGGAACATATCCATAGAAAAGGTGGGGTGTTTTTCTTTGCACAGGGAACCTTATGAATTCTTAAGCAGCTCTGTTACTTGTTAATTATTTGGTTTTGACCCAGACAGTCCTCCCTCTTTTTAGAATTTTTGTGTCAAGTATTCAGCTCAATTTTGAAACTATTATTTACTGTCTATGGTCAAGTAACAAAATTCAAAAGCTAATCTGGACACCTACAATTTCTAGTGGGAATGAACATAATAGCTCTAATCTGGATGCATTCCCAGAAGTAAAGAATATGTTCTGTCAACTTCTAAATATTGTCTCAAAAATAGGCACTTAAACAATTGTTGGAATTCTTTTATCAAAGCTCCCAATGAAAGAAATAGAAAAGGTAATTACAATAATTAACATCACTCAAGACAGTGATTTTGTTAAAACTCCATGAACTTTCCCCCCAGTTCACAGTTGTATCCGTTGTTTCTCCTTTTATTCTTTAGCAAACATTCTGGGAATCCTAGGGGGAAAATACCCAATGATCTTTATTTGTTTTAATCTTCTCTCCACCTCTTGGCAAAGATCAGGTGAAATCTTTTAAATTTTAACCAAATAAGCTATTTCAGTTCTTGAATGAACATTACCATACACCCTTCCAAAAATGTTTCTGTTTTCAGTAATGTATTAATTTATATGTAATAGAAACAGTTTGCAAACTTTTTAGCCTTCAACTTTAAACTTAAATCTTGAGAATCTTATGTACATATGTGTGACCTGGCTTTAAAAGCAGTCTTCAGTACTCTCTGTTTTGAGCCTGAGCCCCTTTGCTGATCCTCATGTATTCCTGTGGACATCTGTGAATTGAAGTACAAGACTGATCTTGTGTTGTGTTGCAACATCTTCTGGTGCTGTGTCCAAATTCCCCAGAGACAGCCAATCTGCCCCTGAAGTCCATCTCTAGGGACATTTGTATGCAACATGGTGGTTTAATTCACCCTAAATTGACACTTTTTATAAGACACTGTTTCAATTTAGGGTGAAGTAAACCTCTGGGTTGTGTACACCTGTGTTGGAGTCTGATCCTTACCTGCCTCTCCAATGGTGAGAGGGGAGAATGAGCTGCTGGTGGACAGAGCAGTCCCTGAGCTGGGGGGTGATGGTGCTTCCCTAAGCAGCAACAGTGGCCCCCCTCAGGTGGCCCCCACCCACAGGCAACTTGCTCAGGGAGTCCTGGCAGGCAGTGCAGCTGCAGAGGGAAGCACTGGGCTCCCTCATAGCTCAGACAGGCAGGCAGGCTCTGGTAAAAAAAAAAAGATCAGGCTTGCCACTTTTTTTTTTTTTCCCTTCTGTGGAGCCTGCCTTCCCAGGCTGTTGCTGGGCTGACTGCACAGCCCCTGAGCTGCACGGAGCTTGGTGCTTCCTTCTGCAGCTGTAGAGTAGGAAACTAAAACTCCTTGGAGGTGTTTTACTTTGCAGCACCCCAAAGTCATTTGCTGTGTCCCAAAGTCATTTAAAACACATTAAGCCACAAAATGTGCTACAGTGGCTGGAATTAACATGCACTACACCACCAAAGGCGCAAACAGCACTACCACTGAAGTGGTGCAGAAGGCATTTAACCCACTTTGAACCAACTTTAAAGTCTTGTCTACAAATGCCATATTATCTCCAGCCCTTTTCACCTCCACCCAGGAATGAGGTGGTGTGGTTACAACCCCCCTCAGTTCCTCCTGCACTTTTGCCATCTGGGGAAGCTGAGGGCCTGATCCTGCCTGAGCTGAGTTCC
The DNA here is from genome assembly GCF_001723895.1 of Crocodylus porosus. Lineage (NCBI taxonomy): Eukaryota > Metazoa > Chordata > Crocodylia > Crocodylidae > Crocodylus > Crocodylus porosus. The sequence goes on from NW_017728916.1 coordinate 17,759,780, forward strand.
CTAACTCATGTTCCTCAGCCTGGTGGGCAATCAGCAGGGCATATTGAGTTGGCAGTGCCCCCAATCAGAGTTAGGCTTAGGGGCAATGCATAGGGGGTGCACGTGCACTCCCTACAAAAAGGTACTGCCTACACTGTCAGTGGTGCCTGTGGGCAGTAGCTGCTTGCCACTCCGCTGCCAACACCGCCAGCAGTATCTGCAGGTAGTCCGCAATCCCTGCGGGCCACTGCTGATACTGCCGGCACTGCCTGCAGGTGACTGCCAACCCCAATTGGTGCTCGCCACCCCTCCTGCTGCTGACAGCACCAGTGGCATCTGCAGGAACTCCCCTGATTACTGCCACCAAACTCCCACTGCCCCTGCCACTGCAATTCCACAACCGCCATGCCCACCTGCCCCGCAGCTGCCAGGGGCACATGTTGTTCATGGTTGGGCTGCTCAGCCACTCCTCCCAAATTGAATTGTCAGGTGCTCCTGGGTGCTCATGCAGCTGAAAGCTTCTTTCCTTGATTCCCCTACTACTTGACTTTTTCCTTTAGGCCTCTTTTCTTGACATCCCTACTTCTTGCAAATTTTACTGTAAAAATCCATTCCCTAAGCATAACCAATTCCACTCTGGAAAAATCTCCAAAATCTCTTACCTGAGCCCTTTGAAATGTACCCAGATTATTCTGTGCCGTTCAATAGTTGTTCTAAACAATTTGTTCAAATAAAATTCACAGGTTATCTAGAAGAAAGAGGAAAAAAAGCCTTTTACATGAGCAATATCTGTGGAGTGGAGCTTTAAGAATTCACAAAGATGTAAAAGACTCCTTTTTGGTTCTAAAGATTTTTGTAACATTAAGACTTAAGGATAGGGTAATGCTGGTACATGTATGCACACTACATTTTTGTTTGTTCAGTGCCATATTTATAGCCTGGCCATAAACTAATTTGGAGTATATTGGAGTGCATCTAATTGAAATTATTTGTTAATATATAAAGACAGCACTACGACTCAATTTTACTGTTTCCTTTCTAGTGTATGCATATAAATCTTAATACTTTCTTGTTAAATCAGTTATACAAGTTATAATCTTTTGGGTGATGTATTTCAGCTGGAATGTAGTTGTCTGATCCAAACCATTATTGACATGGGTCCCAAAAAGCTAACTTGGCCATTTATCATCTCAAAGACCTCTTTCTGTGTTACAGAGTTACATTTATTAGTAATCAGCAAAATATTTTAAACAAAAATAAAAATTTAGTGTAGTTGTTTCTGTTTTGCAGGATTCAAAATAGATATAGATTTTTTTAAATGAAACTTTTTTCATAATTTTTAAAGTAGATTGAAGGCATTACTGCAATAGTTGGGAGGTTTTGTGGGTTTTTTTGTCACAAAAGGAAAAAGAAATGCATAGCTTTTTGATTAAAGTATTAATTAAATGACACTACATTTGTGAATTTCCCCCCCCCCCAAAAAAGACTTTTGAAATGGTGAAAATGGTTAATATTCTTTGTGCATTATTCCTTGCTTTTGAGAGGCCTGTTGTGATTTTAAAAATAAGTTTAGAATATTTGCATTGGTTCTACCCTTAAATCTTTCTTAATTTCAAATATTGATTATTATGTGAAAATACATAATTTGCAAGTGCGGTCCTCTATGTTTTCTCAGCAGTTCTTAGGGAAAGACTATTCCTTATCAGGCTCTTAAGGAAGTGGTGATGTAAAAGAACATTTTCCATTCTCATGTATCATTCAGAAAGAATAATATGGCACAAGTACAGTCCTTACACTAAACGATTGGCCCCATCTGACTCTCTCTTATAGGCAGGTGTGTACAAGAAGGGAAAAGAGACATAGCTCTGAAGCTAAGTCTATAACTGAAAAGGTTTGCAATATAACTTTATTAGGAAAATCATATGTGGGAATATCAACTTACATTGCAAAAGAACTCTTACTGATAAAGCTCACATGTTCTCCCTGAATGGACAAACTTTTTCCTAGTAAATATTTATAATAAGGCTTTTGCTGGTATTTCTACAAAGACAATATACTGTAGCTTTAGACTGCCCCTAGTACAAAACTATGCTTAAATAGCACAGCTGAAGCATAATCTTGGCTTCTTTCTCAGCCCTTCTCCTCCCCAACATGTTCTCACCAAATTTGGATTGCTGAAAATAACTGTCAGGAACTGTTATGACAGGATAATCTTGATCTCATCCTTACAAAACAATTCCACCTTCTTGGAAGTCTTCATTATTGTGTTTCAACATCCTCATTTTCTAGCATCTGATCAAGCTAGAAGTTAGACCTCATACCTATTTGCCCGTATATTGCTTTAATAGTGCTTTTTAAAAGGAGGTGTTTAATGCACGAACACAACTTTGTATTGATTTCATGGTATGGATACTTCATTGAGATAAATGTGTGCTGTAATTTGAAGAGTCAATCTATCATGAAGGTTAGAAAGATTGTTGCAAGATGTGATGAAATCAACGTGTAGAAACACTTTGTTTCATGCTTCGAATTGATCATATTGCACCTAGCTGAATTGCCCTCTTTGCTGTATAATTATCTCTTATTCAGAGCTTTCCAGCTGAACAAACTAGCACTTGACAATTTAGGACTCTCACCATTAATAATTTGCTTTGACGTTAATAGGACTACTCATGTGAGTTTCTGTTCTACAGTCTGAACCAGGCCTTATAGTTTCATAGTTTCATAGTTGGTAGGGTCATAAGGGACCTAAATCAGATCATCAAGTTTGACCCCCTGCCATGGGCAGGAAAGAATGCGGAGGTCAAACGATCCTAGCTAGGTGAACGTCTAGCCTCCTTTTAAAGACCCTCAGGGTTGGAGTGTGCACCACTTCCCTTGGAAGTTGGTTCCAGCTCCTGGCCACCCTGACTGTGAAGTAGTACCTCCCGATGTCTAGCTTGGATCTACTCTCAGTCAAATTATGGCCATTATTCCTTCTTACTCCCAGTAGTGCTCAGGGGATCAGGAACTCTCCCATTGCCTGCTGGCCCCCCTTGGCCAGTTTGTAGACAGCCACCAGATCCCCTCTGAGTCTTCTCTTGTGAAGGCTGAACAGGTTCAGGTCCCGTAGCCTCTCCTCATAGGGCCTACCCTGCTGTCCCCAATCATGTGAATTGCCCTCCTGTGGACCCTCTTGATGCTGTCCTGAAGTGCAGTGCCAGAACTGGATGCAGTACTCCAACTGCAACCTGACCAACGTTGCATAGAGGGGAGGATCACCTCCTTGGACTTGCTCATGTTGCATCTATGGATGCATGACAAGGTGCGGTTAGCCTTTCTGAGTGCTTCCCCTCATTGGCGGCCCATGTTCATCATGGAATCAATAGTGAATTTGAAATCATTTTCTGCCTCTGTGCTGACAAGATGGGAGTTCTGTATCCTGTAGGTATTTTCTGGTTATTCCTCCCCAGGTGCAGTACTTGACCGTATTGAAACCTATCCTATTCTCATCCACTCACCTCTGTAACCTGTCCAGATCTAGTTGTAGCCTGTCCCTGTCTTCTGGCATGCCCACTTCTCCCCACATTTTAGTGTCATCCATAAATTTGAACAAGGTGCTTTTCACCCCCTTGTTCAAGTCATTGATGAAGATGTTGAACAACGCAGGCCCAAGGACCAAGCCCTGGGGAATCCCATTGCCCACATCCCTCCAGGTTCAAAATGACCTAATCACCACCACTCTATGGGTGCGGTCCTCCAACCAGTTAGCGACACATTTGACTGTGTAGGTGTTGACTCCACAGTCACCTAATTTATCAATGAGGATGGGGTGAGAGAAAATGTTGAAGGCCTTCTTGAAGTCCAGAAAGACTACATCCACCATGACACCTGTGTCCAAGGATTGCGTGATCTGGTCGTAGAAGGCAACCAGGTTGGTCTGACAGGACCTGCCTCTAATGAACCCATGTTGATTGCCCCTAAGGATAATCTCCCCTGCTGCTCCCTCACAGATGTGCTCCTGGATAATTTTCTCAAAGAGCTTTCCTAGGACTAAGGTAAGACCAACAGGCCTATAGTTTCCTGGGTCCTCTTTCCTCCCTTTTTTGAAAATGGGGACCACTTTGGCCCTTTCCCAGTCTTCTGGCACCTTGCCAGAGCACCATGAGTGCTCAGAAAGCTCTGCCAGGGGTTCTGCATTCACCTCTGCCAATTCTCTCAGCACTCTAGACTGGAGATCATCAGGACCTGCTGATTTAAGCATATCTAGTCCCACTAGAAGTTCCCTGACTAGGTCCTCACTGACCCTGGGCTGGGCTGCACCTCCCCTGGGTATGTCTGGGATCCCAGTGGGGGGGATATCCCTGTCCCTCCTCAGAAAAATGGAAGCAAAGAATCTGTTAAAGAGGTTAGCTTTGTCATCTGGTGCGACCACCAGATTTCCAAGTGTGTCTTGCAGAGGCCCCGCATTACCTTCTTTTTACCCACTATGTATTTAAAAAAGGACTTCCTGTTATCCTTCATCTGCGTCGCTAGTCCCAGTTCCATCTCTGCCTTAGCCTTCCTTACAGCCACCCTACAATCTCGAGCAATGGAGACATAATCCTCCTTAGTGATGGCCCCTACCTTCTGTAGCAAAACCCCCAGTTTTTCTTTTTTTTAATTTAATTTTATTGCATTCACTCCCCTTCCCCAACTGTTTCTGACTTTTTCACTCCCTCTCTATTCCTTACAGATAAGTATAAGTAAGCTAAGATTTAGGACAAGATTTAAACATTTTTATTTGGTAGCAAGTTTTTGGTTTTGATTGTCTACTGTTTTATATTTTATTATTATCATTTTTGTATTGATTTTTATTGTTTCATGTGGATATTGTATGGTTTAGGCCTGTGTTTGTAAGTGAACCAAAAGCATGTCAAGTTTCCATGTCAAGTCTCCATCTTGTGCCCTCTGCCAGGGCATCCCCTGTGTGTCGCAACTGTATGAGTCACATATCCCTCCCATGTAAATTCGTTCCCCGATGAATGAGTGTGATTGGGCATGATTGAAATATAATGGTTGCAGGCCTCTACTGAATGGCCTGTAACGACTGGGCCATTGCCTCACATTGATTCATCCAGGAACCACGGACCTCACCCAGGAACAGAGACAAGACCACCATTTGAAAATTAAAAGACCCTGCAGAACCAGCAACTCTCACCATTACAGACACCCAAAACTGCACATCCCTGCATGGAGCACACATGCTCAGTATGCCAGGGGCTGACCCTTGCCTGGACATGCCTCCTGTCACTAGGGTCACACAAGGTCTGTCCTGATAAAAAGGGGCAGTGAAGACAGACCCAGTGGGACGCCCTCTCCATCTGGACCAGCACCATGCCACACCGCCTATCTACCCAGAGGCCCTGCCACCGATCCCTCTCTGGACAACATCTACTGGACAAGGACCCCTTTCCAGCGTGGATAGGTAGATATTACCTGCTACCTCCTCCTACAATTTGGACTCTGTCTCTGTCTCTGTCTCCTTCTGGACTTCAGTGGACTTCAGCCCCTGCACTAAGCCTCTATAACCCCTGCTGCCATTGTAGGTATGTGTGTGTTTGTGGGGGGTGCAATGGAACCAATAAGACATTGTGTCACCATCTCCCCTGTTGACTAAAACCACTGTCATTTGCAACCCCAAGCTGGGTCATGTTTTACTGAATCTCAGTCCTTTCCCTATCTTAAATTCCAGCCTCATTTTCTTTCTCTCTCTCTCAGCTCCAGTCCCCACCCTCTCTGTTAGTTTCCTGATCACCTCTCAATTCCATCTCGCCTTTTCTGCCACCTCTCAGCCTCTCCTTGCTTTCCTGCTGTCCCTGCTGCCTGCTGCTTTTCCTGTGATTTTCTGCTGCCCGTCTCTGTTTTAAGGCTCCCACCCCCACCTTCTGTAATGCCCCCCACATCTTCCCAGCTCCTATTAGCTGTCCTGCAGTTTTCTCCAGCTTCCAGCACCTAATGCCACTCTCTGCAACTTCTCTAGCTTACCCGGAGCCATCCTCTGGCTCCCCACACCCAGATCCCCTATTTAACACCCACACTTTCTCTTAGCCCCATTTTCCCTCCTGTCCCCATCTACGTTTTCAGCTCCCCCATAGCTCTGGCTCCAGTCCCAGACTGTGCCAGCATGCTTCCCTGTTCTGCAGGCTATGGGCATTGTCTTTTAATCATTTAAGATCAATAAACCTGAAGTTACGCCCAAGCTGCAGTTCTTCAGCCCAGGCCCCTGTAACCTACCGGTTCTAATCCCAGTCCTGGTAACTTTAACTCCCTACACTTCTATTTTCTTACAAGTATTAGTAACTGGTAACTGATTCTGTCTAAATTTGGTGTGTGTAGTGTGTATGGGCTTAAACTGGTGATAGATGTGCATGAACCTAGACTAGTTATTTTGAAGGTGTGTGCATCTGAGTTGCTAGTGAGAGTGGTGCGTGTGTGTGTGTGTGTGTGTATATATATGGCATTGTGTGCATGATATATGAATTAGTGATCTGTGTTTAATTTCTGGAGTATATAGTCTATGTGGTTGAATTGGTAATAGGTATGAATGTGCCTAGGCTGATTTGGATGTGCATGTGCCTGTGAGCTGGTAGTGTGCATGTGTGTGCACCTGATTGATTTGTGTGTTTGTATATGTGCAATTGTGTTACACCCTTCTGTCTAACAGTGCAATATTGAGATCCTGAGAGTTGGCCTGACCCCACAGGGCAATACTTCCATTGGGTGTACTGCTCCTTTTTGGCTTTGAGCCATTCGTGGATGCTTTTGGTGAGCCATGGGTGCTTTTGAGTACTCATGCCCCCTTTGATCCACATTGGGATTGTCATCCTTTGGGCTTGGAGGTTCATGTCATTCAGGAATAACCACTCTTCTTGGACTCCCAAATCCCCTCCCCTCTGGGACCTCAGTGTCTCCCTGACTATTTTCCTTACCTCATTTAAATCCACCCTCCTGAAGTCCAGGGCTGCTGCCTTGCTGCAGGCCTTTGACACCCTGTGCTGGATGGTGAGTTCCAGCAGGCAATGATTGCTATCCCTGAGGTGGTCGAGAACCCGCAGTCCTCTCACCAAGTCATCACTTGTGGCCAGGACCAGGACCAGGACCAGGTCCAGTAGTGCATGTCCCCTGCTGGGACTGTGCACCTCCTGGGTCAAGTGGAGAGGCTGTAAGTCAGCTAGGAACCTCCATGAGCAGTCAGACCTGGCTTACTGCTCTTCCCAGCAGATATCTGGATAGTTTAGGTCCCCCCATGATGACTATGTCCCTTGACTTAACTGCCTCCATGAACTGACCTGAGAATTCCCGGTCCAGCTCTTCCCACTGATTGGGTGGTCTGTAGTAGACCCCCACCATTAAGTTCCTTTCCTCCTGTCCCATTTGTATTCTGACCCAGACCACCTCAGTCTGCCCTACCTCAGATCCAGTGCTGTTTGCTAAGGATGTGTATTACTCTTTGATGT
>NW_017728916.1:17768441-17805813 GCF_001723895.1 Crocodylus porosus
TTTTCAGCTCCCCCATAGCTCTGGCTCCAGTCCCAGACTGTGCCAGCATGCTTCCCTGTTCTGCAGGCTATGGGCATTGTCTTTTAATCATTTAAGATCAATAAACCTGAAGTTACGCCCAAGCTGCAGTTCTTCAGCCCAGGCCCCTGTAACCTACCGGTTCTAATCCCAGTCCTGGTAACTTTAACTCCCTACACTTCTATTTTCTTACAAGTATTAGTAACTGGTAACTGATTCTGTCTAAATTTGGTGTGTGTAGTGTGTATGGGCTTAAACTGGTGATAGATGTGCATGAACCTAGACTAGTTATTTTGAAGGTGTGTGCATCTGAGTTGCTAGTGAGAGTGGTGCGTGTGTGTGTGTGTGTGTGTATATATATGGCATTGTGTGCATGATATATGAATTAGTGATCTGTGTTTAATTTCTGGAGTATATAGTCTATGTGGTTGAATTGGTAATAGGTATGAATGTGCCTAGGCTGATTTGGATGTGCATGTGCCTGTGAGCTGGTAGTGTGCATGTGTGTGCACCTGATTGATTTGTGTGTTTGTATATGTGCAATTGTGTTACACCCTTCTGTCTAACAGTGCAATATTGAGATCCTGAGAGTTGGCCTGACCCCACAGGGCAATACTTCCATTGGGTGTACTGCTCCTTTTTGGCTTTGAGCCATTCGTGGATGCTTTTGGTGAGCCATGGGTGCTTTTGAGTACTCATGCCCCCTTTGATCCACATTGGGATTGTCATCCTTTGGGCTTGGAGGTTCATGTCATTCAGGAATAACCACTCTTCTTGGACTCCCAAATCCCCTCCCCTCTGGGACCTCAGTGTCTCCCTGACTATTTTCCTTACCTCATTTAAATCCACCCTCCTGAAGTCCAGGGCTGCTGCCTTGCTGCAGGCCTTTGACACCCTGTGCTGGATGGTGAGTTCCAGCAGGCAATGATTGCTATCCCTGAGGTGGTCGAGAACCCGCAGTCCTCTCACCAAGTCATCACTTGTGGCCAGGACCAGGACCAGGACCAGGTCCAGTAGTGCATGTCCCCTGCTGGGACTGTGCACCTCCTGGGTCAAGTGGAGAGGCTGTAAGTCAGCTAGGAACCTCCATGAGCAGTCAGACCTGGCTTACTGCTCTTCCCAGCAGATATCTGGATAGTTTAGGTCCCCCCATGATGACTATGTCCCTTGACTTAACTGCCTCCATGAACTGACCTGAGAATTCCCGGTCCAGCTCTTCCCACTGATTGGGTGGTCTGTAGTAGACCCCCACCATTAAGTTCCTTTCCTCCTGTCCCATTTGTATTCTGACCCAGACCACCTCAGTCTGCCCTACCTCAGATCCAGTGCTGTTTGCTAAGGATGTGTATTACTCTTTGATGTAGAGCACCATGCCCCCACCTTTCCTTCCCATTCTATCCTGCCTATACAGCCTATAGCCCTTGATGCTTACTGCCCAGGCATGTGTTGGATCCCACCAAGTTTCAGTGAGCCCCACTTTGTCTGGGTTTGTGTTAGCGAACAGGAGAGCAAGTTCCTCCTGTTTGTTCCCCATACTATGAGCATTAGTGTAGAGGCACTTAAGAAGGCATTTTAGAGGGTGTGTGAACCGCCCCTACCCCCCAATCCCAGGACTGTCTGGGCCCCTGTCTCTTACCTGGGTACTTCTTGTGCTTGTCGCCTGTCTTGGCTGAGCTGTTCTTGTGGCTTTCTCTTGGTTTGGTGTTCTGTGGCTCTCTCTATCTTCATCCTCCCCTTTCCTCAATAAGCCTAGTTTAAAGCCCACCAGAGATCAGCCAACCTGACAGAGAATGCACACCTACCTTTGGGGGAGAGGTGAAGCCCATCCCACCTGAGCATGTCTCTTGTCCTGAAGTATGGGTCATGGTCCAGAAAGCCAAAGCCCACCTCGAGACACCATTCCTGAAGCCACAAGTTGACATCCCAGATGCAGGTCTCATGGCGTCCTCTCCATCTGCTCACTGGAAGGGCCGATGATAAGACCACCTGTGCCCCTATCTCCTTCAGCTTGCCTTCCAGAACTTGGTAGTCAATTAGGTGAGCTGGACTGCTCCTGGGTACATCATTAGTACCCACATGTATTAGGATCATGGGGTAGTAACCAGTGGGCTGGATGAGGGACAGGATCATCTTTGTCACATCCTGAATCCATGCTCTGGGCAGACAGTAGACCCTCTGTTCCTCTCAGGATTGAGTCACCTATGATGAGTACCTGGCATCTCTTCTTCTGGGTCAGATTGCCTCCTTCAGCCCATTCTGTGCGTAGGATGACCTTCTCTCCAGAGGTTTCCTCCTCACCTTCCTCCTCCTCCAATGTCATCAGGGCCTCGTAGCTCTTCCTCATCTGGACTCGGAGAGCTGGTACTGCACCACTGCGAACAGCCTTGGCTCAGGAGGGAACCTTTTGCCATTCCTCTGTGGAGGGCACCTCCTGGGGCTCTTCTTCCTTTGGTGCATGGCCCTGTAGGGAAAGGAAATACCTATCAATTTCATCTTCTGCTTCCCTGATCCCCCTCAGCTTGCTAACCTCCTTCTGAAGCTCCCTCACCTGCCCCTCCAAGGCTTTAAGATGGGCACATGCAGGACAGGTGTGGGGGCACCCATTTCCTGTCCCCCCGGCCCCATTGGGCATCCCCTGCAGGCCAGGGGACACAGTGATACCAGCTCCCCCATGGGATCCATCTAGGTGGAGGCCTCAGAGAACCCAGGTAGGTGGTACCCCCCAGGCAAGCCCCTAGCAGAACTCCATGTCCACACCTTTTTTTTTTTTTTTTTTTAGTGTGGTACCTTTCCCTCTCCCTTGCTGAGAAATTCCTCTGGGCCTCTTCTGCTTGCCCACCTGTGCGTACACTGGCTTAAACACTGGTGCACTCTCACAGAGAGTGCCTGTTTGCACACTTCGTTAGCACATGGCTCAGGAGCACAGCTCCCTGGTGGCTCAGTCAAAAGGGATCTGGGGGGCTTCCCTTCTGGATTCACCTCAGCTGCGCCTGCTCCTACACCCCACTAACCTTAGTGGGATTAGCTGCTGCTGCCCCCTCCACTGCCTCCTCCACCACTGGTGGTGCTGGTAAGTTTAGGGGGCACACATGTGTAGAGGTGCACATGTGCCCAGTTCTCCCTCTCCTCTCCTTGTCTGGCCTTCATGGCCTTCCACAAATTATACAAGCTAAACTACAAAAGGATTCTTACTTGTATATTTTAGAATGATTTCTTACTGCAGTTCAAGAAACATCAAAATTAAAATGGGGAAAATACCCATAGAAATGCATATCTTCTGTATTTCCTCATTTTGTATCAATCAAAAATTAAACCCATTTTTTTCCCTTTCCTGTTTTGTTTTTTTTGGGGGGTTTTTTTGGAGGTTGCATGAATGACAGGCAAGATCTTAATAGAACCAAGTGTATGACATCTCTCATCTCTTTTGTCCTCTTGATTTGACATGCATCTTGCAGTGAAGTTAAAATTCTGGCCATCTGTCAGACAATTTCTGATTAGCTGTGATTTCATTTATCAATGACATAAAAAACCTGGCTCCCCATAACCGTAAATATAACAAATGTTTTGAGAGGAGAGCCCTCTGCAGTCCATTGTTATTAGACTGGTGAAAATACAAATTCATTTCATAGTTGACTGATTCCACTTCCTGATGCACTAGGACATTATGGTAATATTATATACTTTGGAAACTTAGCTATAGGCATTTCAAAGGGTGAACTTATATGCTAGGAGAAAGTAATAGACAACAGGATCCTAAGTGATGCGTAACTGTTTCTTTGCCTGCCGTTGAAAATAGTGCCTTATTAGCAATGAAGAAGCCAAACAGCTTTACTCTCAAACTAACCTATCAGATTCTATAGATCCAGATATATGGCTTTGTATGGGCTGCATGTGGTTCTGTGTCTCATTTAATTTATTAGTGGGTATAGTTTCAGGAGAATTAGAGATTATCATAGGAAAGGCTTAAAATAGGCATCACAAGGGCAGACTTGTTTCAAAATCCCCTGTTTACCAAGGGCCTGTATTCTTACAAACTCCTGCCAAAATTCACCATTTTTACTAGCTGGAACTTCCACATTTGAATCCCTGCAGTAGACTCTCTTAGGAAAGACAATGGACTTGAATATAGCTCAGTTTTAGCCTTCGTTGTAGCTCTTAGCTATGACACAGTGAATTATTGGTATGGAGGAGGGAAAGTAAGAGAAGTTTCAAGGTACTTATTGCAGTATAATGCCTTATTCATTAAAGTAGTATTTTATGTTAATTCAAATATAATTTGATATCTTTGTATGTCAAGGTGTATATAAATATAATCTACAAAAGATCAATTTTGGCATTTATGCAAGCTATTACTAAGGAGCAGCACATTATTGTGTTGCCTCACTTAAAGCCTGGGAAGTATATTAAAACTCAGACTCATAAGTTGTCTCTTAGTACACCCTGCTTATGGTCTGGGGACATGTACAAGTGCTTTGCCTGGCTTAGCATGTTCCCTGGTGTAGTTACACTGGCTAGTTCATTGGAGAGGGAAAGCCAGATGTGTTCCTATTCCTTGCCCCTTCCTACACAGTGAAACTCTTGGTGGATACACAAGACTACTACTACCTGCAGAGCTGATTTCCCTCTCATTCCCACTGTACAAATAGCTGGTGCAGAGGTATAAAATGAACATGTGCCCTGCAGAGGTATGCAGTCTTACCCTGGGCATTAATATTTGTTTAATTTTAATGGAGCCTAAGGTTAAAAAAAAAAACTTTGAGGCTATAATATGAAAGTGAATCACCACAAAAAAGATGAAAAGATGGTTTTAAAAAAGGATGAAAGGACAAACTGGAAATTAATAGATCAAAAGATAAACGCTAAACTATTGCAACAAAGGGAAGATAACTTGTGTGATCTGACTGACCATTCACATCTTAATTTATCCCATAATCATGTGAAGGCTTCTTTGCTTCATTTTACATTTACTTATATATTGCAAATTGCTTAAAATGCAAAATGAATGGTGATTGTACTCATTCATTGTCAGACTTCTGTAATTAAAAAGATAATAGGGACATTCAGAAAAAAGAATTCCACTTTCAAGATTTAGCCAACAGTGTACTACTGTACATATTCAACAGAAAGTGCTTCATATGTCCTTTTTACTCCATCTTACCATTTGAAGAGAGACATTAAATATTAGCACCTTGGTTATGCATTACAACACAAGCATATTTCTGTATCTACCCTGTCATGTCCCATTGTGATATAAAGTGAATGCTTTATTGGGGGGACATGTATACAAAAATTACGCTAAAATCAACTTTAGTGGTGTTTACTTTAGGATGAAATCTATTTTTTAATTCCATGAATTTGGAATTTTAATTGAGGTTTCAACACTTTAGGATACTGGATATTTTAAAGTAGAAAGGGCACTATCTAATTTGCTTTTTTAAGGCGCAGCTATTTGCTCTGGGAAAAAAATTTGGTTGCCAAGTTAAGAACACTCTGCAATAGTTTAAAAGGCAATGATTATTCTAAATCTTTCATTTCCCACATGACTGCATATAGGTTATAGCCTCTTTCTCTTTTTGTAGATCCCAGAGTCCCTGAACATGCATGCAACTACAGTTGGAAAAGAATAGCATCAAGGTAGATTATTTTTAATATAATATCCATTATCTACAGTTCTTCTAAAAATGAGTAACAAAGAATAATGTCTAAGCAATGCCTTTATCTTGCCTTCTGGTTTTTTGTGGGGTTTTTTCGATTTTTGTGTGTGTTTTAACTGTATTGGTTTGGTTACTAAAGAGATTGCATAACTTTTTTAATGTAAGGGCCTAATCTAAAACCTATTAAAATGCAACTGGAGTCTTTGCACTAACTGAAATTAACTTTGGCTCTGATACTGAGTCCCTGATCCTATAAAATGTACTGTTCAGAAGGACCCTGAAGTCCACACAAAGCCTCAGTGGATTCGTTGGGGAGCTTTCTACAAAGCCAACCTAGAGCATTATTGACAGCCTTACAGAGAAGCCAGGTTTAGAAGAAGCAAGCAAAATTGAAGTCTGTCTTAATTCTTGAGCTTAACCTATCTAGCCATCTCTAGAAAACCTACTAGTGAAAGTGTTTGCAGTGGATGGGAATGTTCTGTCTTTAGAGCTGTTAGTCCAGAACTAACTGATTCTATGACATATAAGTAAGTGGGAAACAGTAACAAACTGAGAAATGATCTGAATGAAAGAACATTGTGAATATAGTTGTGTTGAAGTCCTATGCTTATTTTTATATTTTTCTGAAGATGGGCAGAAATATAATGTAGTATAGGCTCCATTAAAAGGACACAATCCACACCATCACTACTGCCAGCATCCTAAAGGGGGAAAAAAAATAAACATAGAGGGAGTGGAATTACCACGACTTTTTTTCCTTGAAGCTACTGTGCACTAAATGCATCTAAGTTTTTATGGTGTAGTGTATTATATAAATAATTATTTCTTCTCATAAATACCTTTCTTTATTGGTGAACTTGCATACTTCTTTCAGCATTTGAGACTAGTTGTCATGGAAACTCAAAGCTCTGTGATTCTTTTCAATAGTGCTGATTGGCTGGAAAAAATATTTTGACACCATGTTATTTTCATTTCAAAAACTTTGTTAAAAACATCTTAACATTGTTGTGTAAAGTCAAGAGCATAACACAGAATAGGCAGTCATTTAATGCAGCTGACATGATAATATATTACCTCCTTACTACAGTTTTTAAAATGGATTATTGTTGGTATGAAATCAGATAACAGTAAAACCCACCACCACTACTGGCGTACTTTCAACAAAACAAACCAGCTTCTGTCTTGTGAGTGAAGAACTATGTTATATCTGCCACATTTTTTATAACTGGCATTTTATGTAGTATTTATCATCCACATTCAAAGCTAAAACAGATTTAATATAAATGTTCTCTTTCAATTTATCTTTTAACTGACATTGTCTAATTTAATCCATTTTCTTACTATTTCTTTATAGCTCTAAGTTAAACATTAACATAACAATTGTATTTCCTTCCTTGTCAAATGCAATCAGCCTTTGTAACAAGTGTGTATCATTGTATTTACATATTTCCTAAAGAAGATCCAGCAGTTGTGCATATTATTCCATTTCTTGGTTTTCTGCTTTAACATTTAAGGCGAGCATAAATCTCTGTAATTCCACTGACTTCACCAGAGCCATTTTAGCTATGACTACTGCTTCAGTAGCTGCACCTCTGGGTCCACAGCCCTTGAGGAAGTGAAATTTTGCCTTTGCTCATTGCAGTCAAGGCACTTAGACTTCAGGTTGTCTTGTGCCATCTTTGGAGAAAATTAAGTCTAAGGCTAAAGAAAGAGATACGGTAGTGGTTGGAATTCATTTTACTGTGCCCCTTAGAGAAGTGAGTGACAACAACAGTGGTCACAATGCTGCATATCAGAGAAACAGCAATGCCATGTATGAGAGAAAAAACAATAATAAAAATGTATGGCTTTATATAAACTTTTGTTCCTTGATTTAGAATGCTGACAAAGTTGGTATTCTTGTCCCTATGTTACTGATCAGGTAACTCTGAGGCACGTATTTGTTTCTGAAAAAACTTGAAAAATAGTTCAGGCTTCCATTCCAGCATCTTATTCTCCAGATCACACCACCTCTATCATAAAAATTAGTGGAATCAGTAACATAAATATTGTGGTATTAGGCCCCAAATCTTTACATACTATAAGTCTGTAGCTGTATATTTCCCCCCCCTCCCCCCCACTGGAAATTGTAGTGTGATGCATGTCTTACTACTTACAGCATTATCTAAAAGGCCTAGGCTAGGAACAAACATTCAAAAAAGCCTGAGCCTGAATTAATTCAATATTTTCAGGTTAGTCTTACCTGCCTACGTTCAACCAGTTTGCAACTGCGCAGACATACCCTCTGGACTGAGGAAATGCAGACACATGCTTGTAGTGCCTCAGGCTGAAAGCCGGGGGGTGCTAGAGCAGCTCTCCCTTTCCTTCCATGGTACTGAACTGAGAGGCGGCGTGGTCAGCCCCCCGGAAAGATGGTCTGGTGGGGGGGGGTTTAAATCCCCACCCTGCCTGCACCACCCCAGGCTTTTCCTCACTCACTGCTCAAGGGGCAGGGGTGTTGCCAGCCCCCAGCCCCGGCCTAGCACTCTGTGGCAAAGTAGAGTGTGTGCAGTGCATGTATCTGTTAGTGATACTGAGCTTTTTAATCTCTCTCTCCCTGTTTCTTCATACCGTCTGCAACCCTGACAGATGAGAGAGCCAGCAGGGGGCTGGTAACACAGCATTTAGCAGCCCATCAACAAAACAAAAGCCTCTCTCATTAGTTTAAGCCTGATTCTTCAAACAAAACCATAGAAGAAGAGGTGCTTTAACTTTTCCATGTAGGTACATGGAAGAAGTAGAAATACATAGAGAAAGAAGTAGAAATACATAGAGAAAGAAGTAGAAATATTTTTGGTATCGATAAGAAACTGTTTAATTATTTTAAGCCTGAAAACTAATCAAAACATGGTTGCACATCTGTGGTTGGCTATTACAGCTATTGAACTTTTATCATACCCCTCATAATCTGAATATTTGCCTTCATTTCACCTGCTGGCATATGATTAATGCCCTGGTTTCTCTAGTATAAAATGATGCCAGATTTAGAAATATGTATTCCTCTATTTGAGCAATTTTGAGTTTTTCTTTGTCTGATATCTGGAATGTTCTGATAGATAATTATGTGACTAATATCTTTTAAACTTACAAGATTTGGCTGGCTCTTAGTTAAATTTGCACAATGCTGAAGCAGAGAACTGCAGAAAAATGTAATAAAAGCTGTTAATGGTCCTGATCTAGCCTAATAATATGTATGTTCAAGTAGTATTTACCTCTTATACAGCACCAAAAATATGCATAATGCTTTACAAAAAGATAGCTCTGATCTCAGACTTAAATATCAGCTGAAAAAGCAAGTAGATGTTGTATATATGCACATAGCCAGGAAGTAGAATCAGATGGGCAGAAAAAACAATTAGCATCAAGTTACAAAATGACTGGGTTCTCTTTGCCCCTACTAGCAGACTTAGAAAACATCTCTACCAGTAACCCTGGATTCCATGACAGACTTCTTGTAACTGGATGCAAACCCCATTCATTTTCAGAGGTGCTGTACTGTCTTACACTAAGTCTGCCTCATGAATGCTCATTCAGCTTAGGAAACACTGTGTATTAATGAACTGTATTTAATGAGAAAAGCCATGAAGATTCTGGCATGAATGACTTGTTCCATTTTCTAATAAATGCAGTGCATGTGTGTGGATAAGTAAAATAAAGCATGAATACTATACTTAGGAAAGGTACTCTGGTAGATAGACCTATATTTATCCACATCTCAGGCATGGAGTTACAGTTCAAGTTTTGTATGCTGCCAGTGTTGCCAGCATGACTTGGGGGAACCATCTGTAAGGTGTGACCCTCAGTGAGTTGTAATAATATTTACATCTAATTCTTGTCTTATGTGTATATAAAAGAGCAAATGAGACCAGAAGACAATAGGTGGATAGTTCATTTGGATGAAAATGTAGAATTTGGCAAAGCTTGTGGGATGGAGGAGGCAGAAATAACAGATATCTATTTATTTTGCCATTAAAAAAAAGTGCTTGTTGTATGCATATCATCAGTTTCTTTAGTATGAAATGAATTTGATGGAACAAAAAGATTTCTTAAGGCAGTTTCCTTCTGCATATTATTAATGTTTTAAATACTGTTATTTTGATGACTACAAATTATTATGCTAAATGCTGTTATCAGAGCTCTCCATTCTTCTCCATTGCATATTGAACCATGTAAACCATGAATTACTACTTATGTATAAAATTATGCATTAGAAAAATATTTTTTGCTGCACAGTATAAAGGTTTGTACTTACAAATTCAAGGGGATCAAAAAGAAAAAAAATATCCCTAATAAAGGATAAATGAGTACTAAGGAAATATTCTACTCCAGCTGAGCCTTATGAAGCTTGACAATGTGTTTGATGAGTCAGTAAATGATTGGAAGTTATGGAGTTAATATACTATGTTTAAAGGGATGTGGAAGAAAGAAAGTAAGGATGATAGCTGAATGAACAATTTTGTAGGTCTATTTAATGGAGGAGTGCTACTAGTGGAACAAAGCTACTGGGAAATACCCAATGCAGAAAAGGAAAAGATTGTTATTTGTTAACGAAATATAAAATATTTCTTAATAGCTAATTATAGCCATCAACACTAAACCATCTGGAACTGTAATAATTTGTGCAATGTTTGACTTTAACTGTTTTAGCTCCATTTAAATTGTTTTCTTCTCATCTTTATTGTGCTCTCTGCCTGAATTTTGTAAATTGTTTTGAAACATTTTACTTAGCATCATAGATTAACCCTGTTAATGGGAATTTTTGGGAGGGGGTTGCTTTGTTTTTTCTTCTAGAAATATTTTGAAGGAATATGAATGCCTGGACACTCAGTTGTAATTATTCTTGGAATTATAAGAAAATACAGAATTTCATGTCTTTTACATAATGTGACTTATTTTGTAAAGTGGCAATACAATCAAGAGAATAATACATGGAGGTCACAATTAACTCCACCCCACAAACAAACAAAAACAACCACCAAGTTGTTCTTTTTTAAGGACCCAGTAATTTTAATGGAAACAAATTGTGAAGTAGCATGATAGCTATAGAAGAATGAAGTCTTGCATTTTCCAAACCAGCTAAAAATAGTTGTCTCAGAGAGAATTTTGAATGTGCAACAAATGTATGATCACACCATGTTAGAAACTGAATAAAGATGAAATATTATAGTTTTTGTTGCTCTCTCTCTCTCTCTCTCTCTCTCTCTCTCTCTCTCTCTCTCTCTCTGTGTGTGTGTGTGTGTGTGTGTGTGTGTAACACTATCATGGAATAGATTTAAACTCTTGGCAAAATGAACTGCTTCCTGGATAAATCCTGGATAAAAGTGTTATCTTGTTAATAATGATGCTGTATGAAAGTTTGTTTCTAATGTATACATTTTAATTTCAAAACATAGACCAATAGTTTATGGCAAGTCACATGTCTGATACTTGGAACTAGAGCCTTAGTATAAATTTGGCTTCACTCCATTGAAATCAATGGTGCTACAGATTTGACATCAGCTGAAGTTCTGACTTTTGGCATTCATCTCAAAGGTGTTCCACAGATTGAAGCCCTTCGCACCGTGGATTGTTACTCAGATTTGTTATAATTTATCTGAATTTTAGGATGTGCATATTTTTCAAAGTTTCTTTTTTTTTTTAAGGTTTCATCTGTGAGTTTTGACAGTCCCAGATGGCACTATGGCAAACTGCATAGATAAGAAATCATTTTTCTGCTGCACTATATACTATATATACACTATATATCTTGTTAATTCCCTTTCTGATTAATGTTTATGATTAAAACACAGAAATTAGAATTCACATCCATGCTTTCCTATGTGGTTTCTTATTCCATTGAATTCATTTTTTTGGGTGAAATTCCTATAATAAAAAATAATGGTAACAGTGTAGGTGAAGTTTTGCTTCTTAATTGAAAGATATAATGGAATCAGAGTCAATGACAAAATGAACACCTGGCTAAAGCACAAAGTTTAAATAATGGTTCCACAAAAAATGCTTGAAACAAGAAGGCTTAATACTAAGACTTGGCTTAACATGGGCATGTGTAATTTAGGTTTCTACAGATAACTATCAGTATGTAGGTGTATCATTTAAGTTTAGATTCTCAAATGTGTAATGGGACTTTAGTTGTAGCTGGGCTTTTGAGATGGCTCTTTACACAGTGATGAGTTGAGCCTTCTGGAATAAAATGTTCAATGTCCAGGTAAATCATTGAGTTTTTTTCATAATGAAGATCAGGAGTTGACCATTCACCATTGGCAGGGGTAACCTAAAGTTACCCCTGAACCTCAGTTCTTCAGCCCAGGCCCCTGTATTCTACCAGTTCTAATCCTGGTCCTGGTAACTTTAACTCCCTACACTTCTACTTTCTTACCTTAACCTTTCCCCAGGTATCCCAAGTACACCAAGCACATGTGCATACATATCATAATACCCAACTTAGGAACTCACCTGTGTGTATGTGTAGGTGGGTGGTATGTGTGTAAATTAGTGAATATACACATATATATACACATATATGGATATCAGAGTGTGTGTGTGTGTGTGTGTGTGGTATATGAATTAGTAATCCACATACATGTATTGAATATGCAGGTGTTGGTAACTGGTAACTCATTGTGTCTAACTTTTGGAGTGTATAGTGTATGCGCCTGAGCTGGTAGTGTGAGTGTGTATGCCTAATAGGGGTGGATGCACCTAGTGAGTGTGTGCTTAATTGATTTTTATGTGTGCATGTGCAGTTGTACACCACTCCTTCCTGTCTAACAGTGGAATATTGAGATCCTGAGCGTTGGCTTGACCCCTCAGGGCAACAGATATGATGGAGACATCATAGATGGGAACTGCTCAGTTTACTTTCCTCTTTGGCATAACAAGTCCATGTTTCACTGCCATACAATAGAAAGGTAAGTACATAAGTGCTGTAGATGGACATCTTTGTCAATAAAGTGAGCACTCTGTATTTCCAAACACTCTTTTGAAGTTTACCCATGACGTTGCTTGCCTATTCAGTGTGAGCATTAATTTCAGCTTCAATGCCAAGATTTTATGAGATGGTAGAGCCCAAGTAAGTGATTTTTTCAACCAGCTCCAGGCTTTTATCATTTATTCTAACTTCAGGGGAGTGGTCAACTGATTGATCCATGACTACTGTTTTCTTTAGGCTAATGGTTAGACCGAAATTGTCACAAGCATGGGAAAAGTGATCCATGAGACTTTGCAGTCCTGGTTCTAAATGACTATCAATTGCTGTACAGTCAGCAAAGAACTTTTCTCAGGTTTTCATTTTTGCTTTGAGATGAGTGAGGTTAAAGAGTTACCCATTGGATCTGCTCTGAAGGTATATTTCTTCTGAAGAGACACTGAATGCATATTTGAGTAGGACAGCAAAGACAATCCCAAAAAGCATTGGAGCTAGGACTCATCTCTATTTAACACCACTCTTGATTTCAAGATGTGACCATTATTTTGTAGGAATAACTAACTATCTCTGAGGCTGCATGAATGATATAGTGTGTAATAAGCGACAATTGTAATAACTCCCAAGTTGGTGAAGTGAGATATGTGAAACTGTTTTAGAGAAATGCCACAAGGAAGAATGGTTCAAGGATTAGTGTGCCTGCTAACAATACCTCACAGCTGTAGCTCCTAGTCATGTCCCTACTTGCCAGTCCTCTAGTGGCAAGTCACAGATGCGCAGGTCAAGGGGCAGTCAGAGGTGGTTTGTAGTCTTAAGGTGTGACTGCTTTAAACTCAAGCTAGCACTAACACCAATCAGCATTTATGAAGCTTAAACTATAATGTGCAACAAGGTCTTTGGCAGGTTGTTTATTTCCTTGGTGCTTCAGGTGGAGTTTTAAACTATTTTTAGGTTTATTACTATTCTTATGTTGGAACTATTTACATTTGCCTTTTCTTAGAGATTCCTAAGAAACAGGTTTGTTGTAGGGATGGGTCAGGTTCAACCAAGTATTTATCAGGGAGGAGAAATCTTGTCAGAGAAAGATAGAGAGACCTTTTCCTCCACCTCTTGGGAATACTCTGGTATTTAGGGCTGTTACTTGGCACACTATGGAGCCACACAGTCTGAACTTGGTTCCCTATCTGGCACAGTTTTGAACCTGAATGAGTACTACAGGCTACTGTTATGAGTTAATATATAACTTTGTAAAGAAAAGTTTCCCTATATGAAACCTGCATAGGTTTTGAAAAGAGGGATCAGACAGGACATTGATATACCTGCCATGTTTCTAAACTCTTTCTCTACAGAAGTCACAGGCCAATTTTTTATTATTAATAATTTCAACACATAGTACTTATACGATGTATTTCCGTCAGTAATCTTAAGGCTCTTTCCAAATGAAAAAAAAATCTTCCACGGAGAAAAAATCCTCCAAGCTAACAATTTGATGGTTGTCTGTGCAAGTGGAGTATGCTTGGACAAAGAGAGGGCTGCTGCTCAGGGCAAAGAGTTTTTATGTTGAATCTCTAGGGGGGAGACTGTTAAGTAATGGATAACATGACGATACTTAGTTGGGTGTCAGTGACTGCATTTACATGAGATGCTGACTTCACAGTGCCTTGTTACTACTACGCAGTAGCATTGTATGGCACAAAGAATGCCATGATAATACTGCACAGTAGTAATGAGCTACTGTACAGTAAGCATCACCTAGAAGCTGTCTGCCAACACTGCTACACAGTAATTCTGGATACTGAGCAGTCATTTAGTACTGGTGTATCTTGAGTAGATATGGTCACTGAATGGTTAACAAGGGTTTTTTTTTTAACATGCATTTGAGAGAAAGCCAAAGGCAGAAAAATAGCTACAGGAATGAAAGGAAGTTGGCGAGAAGGAAGGATCGTGACCTACCCCCCATTCCACGATTATTGGAAAAATGGAGACAGGGGAATGTATACAGTTGTTTCATTACTTTGTCTAGATCCTGGATAGTTCCACTGCCTCAAAATTAAAGGGCATTTATACACATTCATTTTCAACCCATGGTGGCCTGGAGATCCATCATTCAGAGCAGACTTGATTAATAGTACGTGAACCAATGCAAACTGCACTGCTTCATGTGCAGTTGTATAAGTGGTGAAATGTGCATCAGTACACATCAAATAACGGTGGCCCACTTTTGAAATAAAGCACCTATGATGTGTTTTATTTCAGAAGTGCACCACCATCATTTTCTCAGTGTTGATGTTCATTTTGCCACTTATTCAACTGCATGTGCCACAGCACCAGGCAGTTTTCAAAGTGCCCAACACTAAAGCACATCCATGTTTACAAATGCCCAAAGTGATTTGTTCTGGAATTTCTGCTTTCAGTATCACGGGTCAATAAAAACAGAATACCGTAAGCCAGTGTCTCCACAAGCCAGAACACTTGGAAAGGGTGTTCTAGTGGATTGTCTTTGAACAGCTGGTTCTAATGACACAAGATGCATTAGTGCATATTAGCCTAAGTTAATGTGCATTATGGGAGTGTAGCTAATGCCTAAATATGATACCTACAAATGCAGCAATCAAATTTAGGTGTGATTAGTTTATGCACATTAATAAACATTTAGACAAGACCCAGCACTAACATTAGTTCTGGGTCTGCCCTGACACTAGGGGGCTGGCCTGAGCCTAGCTCCAGGGAACATCCAGGGGCCCTGCCCACTAGGCTTCCCTATGAACTCCCAAAATATTGTAAATAGTTTCCCTCTGATATAGAGTTTTCCTTTTGTAAGTGTTTTTTTATTGTTGGTGGGTGGGGAAGGTGATGGAGGCGCTCTGTTGGTTGAGGAGGGAGGCGGTTCTGTTTGTTGAGGGGGAGGGTTGGGGTGGGTATTGTGAGGGTAATAAAGTTTTTTTGTTTCACCCATGTGCGTGTCCTGAGAGTGGTTCCTGTGGTGGGTAAAGGGCATGTGGGTGGTGGGGAAGGTGGGCTGGAGTGGGGAGTGAAAAGCGGGGTTTAAGGCAGGACCTCCTGTAGCCAATGCCCTAGCTCTCACTGGCAGTTGCATGGTTGTCCTGGGACCTGGATTGGGCGGCTCTGCTTGTGTCAGCAGGGCCAGCACCATGGTCAGCAGGACTGCAGGGCACTGGTCATTGCTGGCAGGGACCAAGCTGAAGCAGTGGGCCACTGAGCATTGCTGGAAAGGGCAGGGGCAGCCCTGGTGTGGGGAGGCAGGCTGGGCAAGAAAGGAATTGCCATATGCTGCCTCTGCTCTGGGTACGTGGCTCCTGGGCAGGGAAAGGGCTGGCCAGGGATCAGATGGTTGCCGGGTGCTGGCAGTTGGTTCCCAGATGGCTGCCAGATGCTGACAATTGGCTCTGGCTTCAACATGGCTTCCAAAGTTCTGACAGCCATGTGGACAGAGGCTGAAGATACACACAGTGGCCACAGGGGCACATGGCATAGCTGCAGGGACTTAGGACTAACTTTAATGCCAAGTCCAGGGACTTAGGGCTAACTTTAGTCTCAAGTGTCTTCATGTGTAGACACCTGCCAAAAACGTGCTTAATGCACATTAACTTAATGCACATTAAATTTAGTCATGCTTAAATGCACATGTAGACACACCCACGGTGTAGACAATTGGAACTACATCAATAATAATACATAAAAAGGCCCAGTTTTCCAATGCATATGTGAGCTACAAGATCTACAATATCCTATTCTAACTACTCAATACACATAAATATTCATTCTAGAACAGCCTGTCTATTGCAGGGCAGATCATGTTAAAGGCTTTATGCTGCTGACTGGATCTTCAGGTAACACAAGATGATTATACCTCAAAATATCTTCAATTAAATGAAATGTAAAATCCAAAATGACTCATGCTTGCCTCCTTTATCACAACAGTCCATCAAAACATAGTAAATGCATTGGAGTAATGGAAAATCTACTTGCTGTTTTCTGTGCCATCTCTTTTAAATGTGCAATAATGTTTGAGAAATACCCAAGGAAAGCTTTTAGAGTACAATAGTTTGGTTTTCTTTTTGCAAGCAATTTGCAAAGGTTATCTCAGAAATCCAACATGCTAAGCAGAAACTATCTAGATATGAAAGTGGAAAGAAGAAAATAAAGAACTTTTCAATGCAAGCATTGTAAATCTTGTAGAACTTCTTTCTGTAAAATGAAATAGCCAGTTTTAATCAGCAGTGCAACAACCCAGCACAGTGCCTAGGATAGCTGGTGCACACGGGGGCAAAAGCAACTTTTGATTACAGCTTCTGCCATGATCATAGCCATGTCACTACAGCAAAAGTCTGCTTTTTTTTTTTTATTCCCCATCCCTGTTGGCTCTTGGGGAGGTTGCCCCTGTCACTCTGCCGTAGTTACCCCACTACTTCTAATTTTCTCTCACATTTAATTAAACATTTTTTTGTTGTCAATGAACAAAGACATCCAGTAGAAGGTTAGATTAATCACAAGTATATTGTACCATGATCTGTAAAATATAGTCCATAATGCCATTTTTCTATCTTACAGAGAGATAAGATGAGCATGGTCTTCCTACACATCAGTGTGAATTAAATTATCATATCTATTAAGCATTGTTTTTTATGGTATTCAGCTTCTACCACCTGTAGCAAAAACCCCAGTTTTTCTTTTTTCTTTTCTTTTAAAATGCATTCCCTCCCCTTCCCCAACCATTTATGACTTTTTCTCTCCCTCTCTATTCCTTACAGATAAATATAAGTAAGCTAAGATGTAGGATAAGCTTTAACATTTTATTTTAGGTAGTAAGTTTTATTTTTTCCTCTCCTCTTTGCAAATAAGTTCCCTGCTATTTTGATATCAACACCCACTGTTTTATAAGTGATAATTGTTATGTTTGTAATGCTTTTATATTGTGTGATTACTGTTTTAGGCCTATATATGTGAGTTAGTGTAACTCATGTCAAGTTTCCATTTTGTATGTCAAGCCTCCATCTTGTGTCCTCTGCCCGGGCATCCCCTGTGTTGCAACTGTATGATTTATGTACCCTTCCCATGTAAATTGGTTCCCAGATGAATGAGAGTGATTGGGAATGATTGAAATACAATGGTAGCAGGCCATTACTGAATGGCCTGTAATGACTAGGCCATCACCTCACATTGATTCATCGAGGAACCACGGACCTCACCCAGGAACAGAAACAAGAACCCAGCAGTTGAAAGACAAAAGACCCTGCAGAACCAGCAACTGTCACCATTACAGACACCCAAAACTGCACACCCCTGCATGGAGCACACATGCTCAGTACACCAGAGGCTGACCCTTGCCTGGGCATGCCTCCTGTCCCTATGGTCACACAAGGTCTGCCCCTATAAAAAAGGGGCAGTGAAGACAAACCAAGTGGGATGCTCTCTCCATCTGGACCAGCATCATGCCACACAACCTATCCACCCAGAGGCCCTGCTGGCGGCCCCCCTCTGGACAACACCTACTGGACAAGGAACCCTTTCCAACCTGGGATAGGTAGATATTACCTGCTACCTCCTCCTCCAATTCGGACTCTCTCTCTCTCTGTCTCTCTCTCCTCCTGGACTTCAATGGACTTCAGCCCCATCACCAAGCCTCTCCAACCCCTGCTGCCATTGTGTGTGTGTGTGTGGGTGAGTACAAGGGAACCAATAAGACATTGTGTCACCATCTCCCTTGTTCAATAAAACCACTTTCGTTTGCAACCCCAAGTTGGATCATGTTTTACTAAATCCCAATTCCTTCCTTACCTTAAATTCCAGCCTCATTCTCTCTCTCTCTCACTCTCTCAGCTCTAGCCCCCACCCTTCTCTCCCAGTTTCCCGATCTCCTCTCAATTCCTACTGCCTTTTCCCTGTGACTTTTTTCTGCTTTCTCTGCTTTTCCACTGCCCCTGCAACCTTTCAGTCTCTCCTGCTGCTTTTTCTGTGATTTTCTGTTGTCCGTCTCTCTGTTTTCAGGCTTCCCCTGAACCTTCTGTAGTCCTCCACCCCCTTCCAGCTTCCCAGCTCCTCTTGGCTGTCCTGCAGTTTTGTCCAGCAGGTGGAGCCTTTCTCCAGCTCCCAGCACCTACTGCTGCTCCCTGCAACTTCACTAGCTGCCCCAGAGCCATCCTCTGGCTATCCACATCCAGAGCCCCTCCTAACACCCACACTTTCCCTTAGTCCCATTTTCTCTCTCCTCACCTACCTTTTCAGCCCCTCCCCTAGCTCTGTCCCAGTCTCAGTCGCTGTGCCAGCATTGCTTCCCTGTTCTACAGGTGTTGGACATTGTCTTTTAATCAATTAAGGTCAATTAACCTGAAGTTACCCCCAATCCTCAGTTCTTCAGTCCAGGCCCCTCTAGTCTACTGGTTCAAAAAATCCTGGTCCCGGTAGTTTTCATTTCTAGCAACTTTCACTCCCTACACTTCTACTTTCTTACATTAACCTTTCCCCAGGTATCCCAAGTACACCAAGCACATACATACATACATACATACATATCATAATACCCAACTTAGGAATTCACTTGTGTGTATGTGTAGGTAGGTGGTATGTGTGTGAATTAGTGAATATACATATATATACATATATAGATATACTTGTGTGTATGTAGTATATGAATTACTAATCCACATATGTGTATTGGATGTGTAGATGTTGGTAACTGGTTCCATCTAAATTTGATTTGTGAAGCGTGTATGGCCTTAAACTAGTGATATGTATGCATGGACCTAGACTGGTTATTTTGAATGTGTGTGTATCTAAGTTGCTAGTGTGTGTGTGTGTGTATGTGTGTGTACAAATTAGTGAGCTGTGTCTAACTTCTGAGTTGTATAGTGTATGTGCTTGAATAGGTGATAGGTATGCATGTGCCTAGGCTGATTTGGATGTGTATGTGCCTGAGCTGGTAGTGTGTGTGTGCATGCATCTAATTGATTTGTGTGTTTGTATATGTGCAATTGTACACTATGCCCTCCTGTCTAACAGCACATATTGAGATCCTGAGCGTTGGCCTGACCCCTCAGGGCAACACCATCATTCCATTTTTGTTCACTTCTAACTGTTTCAAAGAGGAACACAATCATGTAAACTCCCACAAAATCAGATGTGCATTCTTAATGGACACATTCTTTGTGATTGGGTTTAGACCAAGATTTTCTGTTCAAGACAGACTGTCCATCACATCATAACATTTGCCACAACTAAAATAAAAAAGAAGAAAAGGAAAGTGGGTTTAACAAAAATGCAGATAAACATTATTCTGAACACACACAAAAAACTTGCTATTTCATGGATGAATGTCAGAGACAATTAGATAGACTGAAAGTTTTTTTAAAAAACATTGAAATAAACATGTAGAAATAATGTAGCCATTAGAATGAATGTGTTTATGCCCAGATGAACAGCTGTCCAAAAAATGCAGTTACATTTATGAACAGAACATGACTTTAGTGACAGCTGGTAGTGCTAGTAAACATAGCAAACTTAGAGGCAAAAGGCATCTATGAGAACAATACTGTTTTAGAGGTGAGATTAAACACATTAATACGATGCAAAAGAAAAAAAATGTGATTGTGTAGGGTGGGGGGTGCACATGTATGCATAGCAGTTATATTAATGTGCCATATCTGAGCTAAACTTCTAACAGATTGCATTTTCAGACAAGAAGAGAGACTGAGGTAGGTAAGCTGTGACATGGAAATCTTCCCCTAATAAATAAACAAAATGGAAGTGGAGGTAAACTGTAAGGTAGAGGAGGACGAGGGTGTTCTGCAGATTGTTAGTAATAGCATGCTTTCAGCATGCTTGAGGCATGTTTAAGACACTTAAGGCCCTATCAATTTAGGAAGTAGCATTACTTTTTTCTTTGTTCTGATGGACTAACTTAACTTCTTGCAAAACTTCCATTGCTTTTGATCTTTTAGTTTAATTTAGGTTAGTTTAGTTTTACTCCTCATGTTGTTCTTCCAAGGAAGAAAAAAGGATGAAGTCTGAATGCATAAATGCATAGGTTCTATGTGACCTGCATCCTTAATTATACTGCTTTGTACTTGTATAAATTTAAACTTTCTCCAACCAAGATGTTCCTATTAAATCTAACAGTATGAATCTTTAGAATGCCTGGAGTGAGTTCAAGAGGACTAACCTTCCAAATGTAAATGCAGTGTAAGGTTACAGCTTAACAGTGAAATAACTTAAGAGACCATGAAGTTGTTATAAGTCAATCTCTGCAGTTATACCAACTGTCTTGCTCTGTTCACCAAGGCATGGGGTAAAGGGCTCACAACTAACTTATTGCATAATTACCTCAATGAAAATCTTATCAAGGATCATATTATTTAAAGCTTACTGGAAAAAAACAATATAACAACACATCAATAAATACATGCTTCAAAATATATATTAAAATCATAGTAATTTGTGTTGCAAAAAAGTCCATGTAAGTTATGTCACAAACTGACACAAATCTTTTATTACACACACATAAATATTTAAGTTATAAATCATACCGTTACAGCACATAAAATTATCATAAATTCAGAATTTATTATCCTTAGTAGAGTTGTAGATAATGAAATAAAGCAAAGAACAGTAACAAAATGAAGCAGAAGGACTCTTAAAGAAAGAACTTAAATTGCAAGTCTATCTACAGTATCAGAAGTCCTGCACAAAATTTAAAAACAAACAAATAAAAGGCATTTTCAAAAAGAGCTATTTCAAATGAACGGTAAAGTTGAATTAATGACTAGAAGCTTAGGATACTTCAATATTATTTCTGCAATGTTACAATATTACACTTACAAGAGTCCCTCCATTATTTAATTTAAGTCCTTATTCACAGTTTCTTTTCTGGTTTTACTATTGGAATTAATTTTTCAGTGTGTTTACTTTCCTCCCTGTACCATGTACAAAGTAGTTACTTTGTTTATTGCAAATGGTGTCCAACCATTTTCTGTTAAGAACATTTATGTAGCACCATACTGAAGTAGCTAAGTTAGTACAAATTTTGTACATGGAAAATTTGGTCACTGCCAGAAGATGAAATCTCAGTTCTTTGATATTCACCTTCAAGACAAATTTTCACTATAGTTAGTCAATTAAAGCAACCAGAAGACTTTTACTTGTTTCCATTTAACTCAAAAATGCATAAAAAAAATTTCTGGGCTAAGGGTTAGAAGCTGGAGACTGTGCTAGCCAGAGGTTATAGAACACTTTGGGGGTTTCAGGAAAGCTGGGTTTTGCATGTTCCTTAGATCTGTCAGAGCTTAACTTTCATGAGTTGCTGTTGGAGTTTCCTTGGCTAATAATTTATTACTATGACTCATCACAGTAGATTTATATAAAACTGTATCACTGATTTAATGGCCAAGGGATTTGATAAGACTCTATTTTTAATACTGCTGCAAAAAAACTGGGATCCTTCCCTTGCCTTCCCTCCCTTCCTCTCTCGTATTTAGGTCTTATTTCCCCCTTAAGCCACTTTAGTCATTTTGATCTGAATCCAATTGGTCTTCAGAAGCATCATGTTAAGAGCACTTGAACCAAAAACCTAATTAGAGTCTGTATTTGAATTTGTAGTATGCATGTATAAGGTAAAACATAAACCAGAGCAGTGGCTGATTGGGAGGTGAGAGCGGGACAAGGTACAGTTGTACAGTTCACCTCTCAACTCAACCTCCCCCTTTATTCCCAATCCACCCACAGTTTAAAGTAACTACCAAAATTTAAAGCCTGGCAATGGCAGCAGCATTTCTAATAAGGGAGCAGTAAGGGAGTCCATTGATTCCATTGCTCATTGTAATCTACCTGATTCCTTCTAAACTCTTTTCTCTACAGGTGTTAATGAACCTCTCTCCTTTTTAATGGTCTTGATGTTCCACTAATAAAACTCTTTTATTTTGTCATTCTGCTTGTCTGCTAGTGGTTCCTGATAATGGAGCTCCTATTTCACAGCTCTGCAGACTGTTTTTAACTCTAAAAAGAAGAGTTAAATCAGGTGAATATTCACTCAGGCATGGAAGTAGCTTTCAATGAAGCACTGGATCCACAGTCAAGATGCTCAAGAAGGTTTAATTTCTTTTATGAATCTGAAAATTCTAATGACTGCAGGACTAATGAAACAACATGTTCTTTTTTGCCTAGTTATTTGTGGTTTTTTATACATAAGAGATGATATAGCAAATTAGTGCATTTTCCAGTCAAATATGTTTACTTCTGTTTCATTCTTAAACTGAATAATATAGCTCTAGGCTTCTAGCATATTAGTAAACTTGTATCTATTTTTAACTGGAGAAAAATATATATTGCATTGTATTGTGAGAGAGGCAGAGAGAAAGAGAGGGAAGGCTATAGTCCTGAACTTACCTTGGTGCAGGGAATCCCTGGAAGCAGTGTGCAAGTGACACCATGGCACTTCCAGAGCAGCATGAAGCTTTGGATTGGTGGGGAGCACATCTGCAGAAGTACTTATGGCCCCAGAGAGAGGCACAGTGGCAGTGGCAGCAAGTAGCAGAGGTGGCAGGTTGAGAAGCCCTCAGACAGGAAGCAGCTGGCTGCTGAAGCAAAGCAGCCAGGCCAGCCCTAGCAGCAGAGTGCATGAAGGAGCACACTTTTCCAAGCTGGATGACCAGTAGATATGGAATTAGGGACCAGCACATCCAGTGGGCCTGATGGTGATGAGACTACTTACAGGTCAGAGGGAAAGTGGGAGAAGGCAGATCAAACAGAAGATCCAGGTACTGAGCCAGTACTTACCCTTTGGGAAGTATCATCACACTCAGGGGTAAGGGAATGATCTGGGGCCTGTAGCATTGCCCAGGCAGGTCCAGGACATGTGAAGACCACCACACTAAGGGGATCCCAGTAGGGGTGACTGGTGCCTCCTGAGTCTGTGGGTGTACACTGCAGACCAGAAGCTGCACGCCCAGCAAACTGCAGACTGTAGGTGCCTGCCACTTTAAGGTCCAAGTCAAGTGGCCAACATGTACTTAACTGAGGCAACCATTTTGATCCATGGCTGCCTATATAAACAGGGCAGTTTGCTGCTGGCAGGCAGACAGTAATATTGCCTGGCTGCAAGGCTGTTTGGAATATCCTGGAGGTAAGGGCAGGAGCTGTAAGGGATGGCTAGGAGGCTCCTGGTCCTGGGCAAGACCTAAAACTGCACCCTGCTGTGAGTAGGTGGCCTGGTGAGGCTCAGTGGTGTGGGAGCCCCCAGGAAATGCCAGGCCAGTGATCATCCTGGTGAAAGGCAAGAAGGGGTGACTTAACCCCAGTCCTCACCTTTGAGTGAGTCACTTATCACTACCATCAGAGCAGGGTAGGCCAGGTAAGCTTCTGGAGGTGCCTGAGCCTGCTGGCACCTCCAGAAGTGACCCTGCAGGGCTAGGCATGCTTCCACAAGCACCTGAGCTGGGAATAGGGACCCTGATCCATAAGTGCAGGCAGGAAGTGAAAACCCCACTGAGGTATTTGACTGGTCAATGCTGGGGCCAGGACCTAAAGGTCAAAAAGGCTAGAGGCCCACTGCAAGGGACACCCATGAAAAGCTAAGGAGCTTATAGAAGCCGAAGGTCCCCATGGGTGGGGCCACAGATAATGGGCAAAGGTGACCATTTAGCTAACTGCCTGAGATGCCATCTGTGAGGCTTGGGCCGTAGTGTATGGGTGGAACAGAGCCATGGATAGCCCCCCTCCAATACTGGGGTGTACAATGGGCAGCCTCCTGCCTTAATTAACAGCATTAATTAACTGCACCAACAAGGTGTGGCAGGAGAGACAGGTGGGTGGCATGCCCAGAGGCAGGTGGGAAGCTAGCTCTGTGGCTAGCCAGGGGCTCCCACTTTGCCAAACAGACCACCAGCCGGAACACAGGTAAAGCTACCTCCACCCCCTGGGCGGGAAGCTGGGGGGCAAAACCTCAACCACGACCACTGCAGACCCTGTGGAAGAAGCTGCAGCTCTCCTCCTGGCTCTGTAGGGCCATGGTTTGCCATCCTGAGTGGTGTCATGTTGAGGCCAATCTCAAGGGAGGCACATGCCCCCCGTCTGCCCCCTACCAATCGCATGTGGATCCCAGGTTGGGAGAAGATTTATGTTCATGCTAGTGGAGAGGACGAACAGCGGCTGCCACCCACAGCATAGTGAATGGTCTAGGACCATTAGGCCCAGGACTATAAATGAAAAGCTAGCTAATTAGCCGCCACAAAAGCTTGGCCAGGGAACAGCCAAGGTCAGGTGAAGGTCATTCAAGTGGTTGGCTGCTATCGTGGTTTCTGCAGAGAACACACACTACTAGAGTCATCATCAGAGATTCCTGACAATATCTGTCTCTGTTGGAGACCAGATGTGGTTAGGGTAGGGTAAAAGGGAGGTTTGGTGACTTATGATCAGAACACAGTGAAACACCTGGAAGGCCAGCAATGGAGGACTGCCTACCAGAAATTACATCAAAGTTGTGGCAGACAAGGAATACAACACCATATAAGCAAGCAAGACGACCTAGTCTAGGTTCCACTCTGTCAGCACTGGTAAGGCAGTGAACCCTGGGAAGGGATCTCAAACCATATACAAGAGCTGGAACATACATGTCATCTGCACACTTTTTAAAAAAATGCTAGATTTTAAAATGCTAGACCTGAGGACATTTCTCCCAGATATCAACATTTACATTTAGCATATTACTATGACCTGAGTCCTGGGTTCACTTTCAAGATTATGGTTATATATAAAAAGGGAGCGTGATAGAGAATCTTTGAATAAAATCCCAGCCCTTTCAGGCAAACTTTCATTAACTTTAAGTCCAGAAGATCACCCTACAATAAGCTTTGTTCTTTTAACAACTTGATTTCCAGTTTTAGCCAGAGTCATAACCAGAAAGTCCAGAAATAATGTTATTTATTGTTATGTTTTGTTAGCACCAATTGTGGATCAGGACTTCATTGTGTTAAGTATTAAAGAAATCCAAACCAAAAAGATGTTCTCTGATTGAAAGCATTTACAAACTAGATAATATCCCATGACATTCTTATGCAAATTCAATAGCATTACAATTCAACAATTGAGCTTTTGAGATCATAGTATATAGTCTCCTTTAAAATGGTTTGTTATGCTTCATAATATTATCTCTTTTTGAATGTTAACATGTGGTGCTTTTCCAACCCTATATTTTCAAATGTCTTCTGAAAAGGAACTCCTAATGAAATAGCTCTGCAGCTCTCAACTTGCTCATATTCAATTCAAAACCACATAAGGCCCAAATGTTCAGTTTTCAGAATTCAGACCCAGGTTTGTTTGTTCTTTTTTTAATTTTATGGCTGAATTATTACTAAAAAACAAAATTGCACAGTGCCTTTTAACCATGACTACTTCAATGAATCTGCACATCATGGAATCACCTGTGTTGCAGGTTTGGTATGACTATTATTTCTTTCTGTGGGCATATCTACATGAGATGCCTTACTGCACAGTAGCCTAGCTTGCTGCACTGTAAGGGAAAGTGTCTACACATGTGCTCCCTTATGCACAGTAAAAATTGCTAATTGTAATTAAATTTGCTACCTATAAATGCAGGTAGCAAATTTAATCATGATTAGTTACTGTGCACCAATGAATGTATAGATGCAACCCAGCAGCAAATTTGCTGCCAGGTATGCCCAACCACAAGGGGGCCAGCCTGAGGCCAGTCCTAGGGATGCAACCTAGGAGCCTCTCCTAGCCCAGGGCTGGACAGTGTCTGTGGCAGCCCCTACCTGCAGGTTATAAAAGTCTGCAACCATTTTGTGCCCTGGGGCACACATCACAGATATCCTGAGGGTAGTACAATCCCTGTGTGCCCCCCTGAGCAGCCCTTAGCCCTGCTGTCCCTGCCTGCCTGGAGCTGTATGCTGAAACTTGGCCCTGCTCAGCGTTGCAGCTTCCAGGGGACTGTTGCCTGCACAGGAGGGTGAATACCACTTGCTTCAGGCTGCTGTAGCCTCTGACAGCTCTTTAAGCAATCCAGGCCTGCCAGGCAGCCTGTGGAGTTTGAACCAGGGGGCAGACACTGGTGGGCACACATGAGACTGCCAGGCCCAGGACAGTGTCCAGGTCAGCACCTGCACCTGATGCTGTGGCTCCAGATGCCACTACCCAAGACTAGGAGCTTCTATGGGTGGAAGGTGGTGAAGGAACCTACAGAAGCCAGTAGGTACCCCTACCCCACAGCCCCCACTCCAGGACATGAAAACACAGAACTCTGTACATAGTTTTCAAAATGTGAAGAGGCTTTATTTTTTATTTGTTGGTGGGTAGGGAGTGTGGTGGAGGGTCTCTGGTTGTTAGGAAGGGAAAGGAGAGGCATGTGGGGTGTGTACTGTGACGGCAATAAATATTTCTTGTTTTGATCTATGCCTGGAATGAGAGAGGTGCTGGGGGTGGGCAGGGGGTAGGGAATCTGTGGGTGGCAGCAAAGGCAAACTAGGTGGGGAGTGGTCCAGAAGGTGATCCACCAGAACCATATCCAATGGCTTGACCCTTACTGGTGGATATGTGGTTCTCCTGGGACCTTGGTGGCATGGTAGGGGGGGAGCACCCACTGCTGCTGCTGCCACCATAGCTAATGCTTCAGTTGCCAGGCTGCCTCTGCCCATCATGTCTTCTCTTCCCAGGCCTCACAGAACAATTCTCTCTAGGCCTCTCTGGTACTATGCAGAACACAGGCTTTGACGATGACCTGGAGGAGATTCTCCTTGGTGACTTCAAGGTGGGCAGTGAGGGAGTGCTAAGGCCCTTGAGGCAGTCAAAAACACACTTGACCAGGGTCTGGGTCTTGCCCAGGAGCCAGTTAAAATGGGCCTGGTGGGGGTCCATTTGGCCAGTGTAGGGCCTCATCAGTCAGGGCAGGAATGGGTACACAGGGTCCCCAAAGAGCAGGGATGATGATGACAGCACCCAGCTTCAGGTCTGCCACCCCCAGTGCAAAGCACCCACTCTCTATCAGCACAGCCAGGCCAGAGTTTTGAAACATGTGGATGTGCTCTGCCTTTCCAGCTGGCACCCACATGGGTGAACATCCCCTGGTGATCTACAATGGCTTGAAGAAACATGGAGTAGACTCTTCAGTGGTTATAATAAAGGCAATCTCCATGGGGTGGGCAGGAGACCAGTATGTGGGTCCCATCCAGGGACCCAATACACTGAGGGAACTCCAGTGCATGGAACCCTGCCACCACCACCTGGAAATTGTGGACATGGAGGATGATGTCTGCCAGCATATTCTGGAGGGTGCTGCATGCCTCCAGGATGGCCTCTCTGGTGGTGGCCTTGCCCATGCCAAACAGGTGGCCCACATACTAGATGCTGCCAGGCTTGAGCAGCACCAGGGCCAGGTGGGTGTTGGCAGGGAAGGCTGAGAATATTCCAGGGTCCTGGCACTCTAGTTGGGGCTGGAGCTGGTGGGACCAGTCCCCAAAGGTTGCCCAGGTTATACAGAAGGTGTCCAGCTACTACCCGTTGTCCCAGTTCTGCTGCACCAGGTGGTGCCACTAGTGGTGGCTGGCATGACAGGCCCAGAGACAGAGGGACTGAAGGCCCAGGATGGTGACAGTAGCCCCAGGGGGCCTCATGGAGCCCCTGGTCAGCATCCCTGATGGCAGCAGGTCTGCAGGCAGGGCCCTGGGAGGGCACACTGTGGGCAGGCCAGCAGAGCAAGTGAGGTGGCCCACAGGATTCTGGGACCTTGTTCCTTGCTTCCCATGCCAGGGGTCAGGGCAGCCGCAGCACAGGGACATACAGTGAGCACAAACACAGCTGCTGTGTGCTGCCTCTGCTTCTCCTCTGAGCGCAGGAACTGGCTGTCCAGAGAGCATACAGTGTGCCTGAGTTTTAAAGAGGGCTGCCATGCTGGTGGCAGCTGGGACCAGAGACTGGAGCTCCCCCTGGTAGCCACAGAGGTGCATAGCAGGGCTAGAAGGACCTGGTAGCACGTTTTCTGCTAGGTCTCTGCATGTATAGACACCTACCCAAAATCACTTACTGTGCAGTCGTTTACTGTACAGTAAATCTAGGCTGGAGTAAATGCACATGTAGATGCACCCTTTAAGTAGTAAATAGAAGATATGATAATTGCAAGAGCTTTACTGGGTCTTTGCTTTTAGAACTGATGACTTGACCTCTCCCATTTGTCACTTGCACTTCCTCTAGAAATATGAGGGTATGCTT
Organism: Crocodylus porosus; assembly: GCF_001723895.1. Classification (NCBI taxonomy): domain Eukaryota; kingdom Metazoa; phylum Chordata; order Crocodylia; family Crocodylidae; genus Crocodylus; species Crocodylus porosus. Next base: position 17,797,308 of record NW_017728916.1, read on the forward strand.
TGAGGTTCTGAGTATTCTTTTCTTAAATTTTTGAGTAAACTATGGGTGGGAGCAGAGCTAAAAAAGTTTCTGGGAGGAAAAAGGATGGGATAGGAACTGTGTTTTTTTAACAAGTTTGTTAATCTGTATTAGAAGAAAGGGATCCTTTAAGATTCTTTTCCTTTAAACATGGTACCTGCTACCATTGATTTTCTAGTTCTTTGAAACTATGAATGTTATGTTAGCTTAACAAATTTTATCTTACCTTGTGCAAAAGTAGTGAGGAGAGAACATTTGATTTCTTCTTATACATGAAGGTAAAATAATGAAGGTAAAATAAAGGTGAGGTAAGAGTTGGAGGAACATGAAATAGAAGTTTAAGAATACCTAAATGTAAGGAGAAGGGGAAAAAATAGTAGACAAGAGAACATAAGGAGACACTATCACTGTCTCCTTTATACTACCTTCCATAAGGTAGCAACACTTTGGGAGCTGAATGGCTGTTCTGCATCATACTACTGGTGGATTTTGGCTTCAGACCCAGTACATCCAGTACCAGGAGGATCACCCTGGTGCAAGGGTGCCCTCCAGTGTCATAGTGTTGATATTCCAGTCATGCCACTATTCTTGACTGATGTTGCAAGTATATAACTAGAGGACAAGAACTGTAATCAGTGGATGCCCTTATTCCATATTGATTTTTCACAGTCTTGGCTTCTAATAGCAATAAGCAGTGAGGATAAGTTCCACCAGCTCTCAGGTGGTTCAATTTAACACTGGAGGTGGGGTGAAAAGGGGAGCTTGATGCAAAATTTGCACCCTTCTAGATGTGTCTGCACTTCAGTCAGATACCTGGATCTGGCCTCATGTCCTTTAGTATCAATTCTCAATACATAATCAGGAATTGAGAATTTTAAAGAGATTATTTCCGCTACTATATCTGTAAGTAATAAAGAGTCCAATGCAAACTAACTACTAAGTGCCAGTTCAACAGATTTTGACCACTAGTGACAGCAAGAAAGCTAATCTGATATTGAGCTTTTATTGCTTGGAACTTGAAGGTGCATCATACAAATCATGTAAAGCCCTTTTGTGGGTGCATATACACATGACTGTCACTGTAGAAACACGCTATGGTGATGTGGTATCTGTGGGCAAAACCCATGACACCACAGCTACATTGCTGTAGCAATTCACTCCCCTGCTATAGCATGTTGCCACAGTGAAACAATGCCAAAAAATAACTGCACAGCATGCATGACACAGTACTGGCTGTTACTGTGTCATCTTTTAGTATTTCTAAAAGGAAGTACTAAATGACAGTGCAGTAACAACCGCATCATATGAGCATGTATAAACACACCCATAGGGCACATCTACATGTGCTGGTATGGCACTGTTACCTTTTGGAAGTACTAAATGACTGTGCAGTAACAGCTTGTACTGTGCTGTACCAGCTGTGCACAGTATTTTTACTGCTACATGCTATGGTAATAGCAGTACACCCAAATAAGGGAGCACATTGCTACAGTGATGTAGTTGTGGTGTGTCAGTTTTTGCCTGTCAGCGCTATGTCACTGTAACTCATTGATACAGCAAGGTAGTATCACATGTAGGTGTGTCCTGTGTGTCTGAAGCATATTAATATAACTGATTTTAATTATCCTGCTTACTTTTAATCTGCCAATTTAAAATTTAATTCAAATCTATTTAAGAATATAGATAGAGGCCCTTCCATTCTTCTACCTACAGTCTTGGCCTTGCCAATATGAATTTATATCAGCATCCTCTAAGATCTTTCTAATAACTAGATGCATCATATCCACTTATCCAAAATGGGACTTGGTTTTGCTTATTAATTTTTCAGACCCTTAGTAGAAATAAAAATGGGTTCAGGGTGATAAGATTTGCATGGATTGCAAACATTAAACAAAATATCTAGTTCCCCTGTCAGTTTAACTTGTGGTTCTGAGGAGCTTTCTCTGCTGCTGTCTGATGCCAAGGATCTACTGTAACATTTAGAGTACAAAGCACTTCTTGTAAACAAATGCATTTTTGTCTGAGTAGCTGATCAGTCACTTTTAATTTTGGCAATTGTATTACTACTTGAACTATAGCAGCAGGTACATATGTGTTAGGAACACAGGACCAGATATGGCCTCCTGGGTCATTGACTCTAGTCCTTTACTAGCATAAGCAATCATATAATCCTTTCAATAAATGAATTGCACTCCATCTACAACTACTTCCCTTTTTTACCTTCTAATTTCCCACATGTTCCTAACCATAACTATGGCAATTATTTTATGGCAATCAGTTTAATGAGCCTTTAAAAAATGAGCCTCTTTGAAGCATAAAATAAAAAAATGTGAATGACAGCATTCAAAAACATATACCCACAAATTTATAACTAAAATGCACAGGTTCATTAGAAAAGTGTAGTGCCAGTAATTTAAGACATGTATTTTGTCCTGGGCATAAACTTACAAGGTCTGAGGATTCAGGTTGAAAATCCTTAACATATTTGTCCCTGACCTGTAACCAGCTCTATGTTAACTATTCTGCTCTACTCAGGGCTCCATTCCAGGCTAGAAAGAGTTGTTTTGAGGTTTTTCTCCTAGCATTTAACCCCCTCATAGCTAACTAAACAGCCACCATTCTGTTCTGAAGTATTAAAAAACAAAAAAACCCAAACAAACTACCAACTCTCTAGAAAGCTGCTCAGAAGAGATTATTTGGTCTACCCTGTTGCATGAACGTACCCTATTTGCAAACGGGTGCACAGAGGAGACAGAAGCCATGTTAGTTCTTCCTGGAAGACATTAAAGGTGAAAGAAGTGGGAGGAGGCTGCTTTCCCTAGCTGGAAGTCAGCGGTATTTAGAAATTAAACATCAAGCATTTATTTTTCTTTGATAACATTTGTTTCTTGTTAAAACTGCAAACTGACAGTGTTGTAGAACCTGCTGTCAGACAACAGCATATGACAGGTATCACTTTTTATTTTGATGAATCAGTTTATTTGATTGTTAAGAAGTTCCAAGATGAGCTTCTATTTGGGTACATATTTGGGTAGTCAGCTAGTGGTATTTTATGGTGCTATGAATAGCCATAGCTGAAGCTGAAAGTGGTAGTGATATTCTTTCACAAAAATGGACACTGACTATTGCAAAAGAAAAGTGGAAACAGAAGCTTGGAAAACCAAGTCAAGCAGGATTTTTTAATCTCTGAAATCAACTCTTTACTACTATTGTATCAGAGTCTTCTAGTTGTAGATGTTTGTCCTACCAAAAAGCTGTGTTCCTGCTTCCAAAAATGAACAACTTAATGAATGTCTATTGAAGAGCACTTGTCATTTCACAAGACAATTTTTCTTTTTAATTTAGCAATTAAAATATTTGTCTCTTAAAACTGCAAATACTCCTGAAAGGTATGTAAGCCATATATGGCATACAGGAACTAATTGTTATGTATACCCAGTGAGTCAATTGTTAAGGTGGGAATAGAACCTGGAAGCTTTGGCTTCATTTTCTTATAGTTGCAAGTACTCAACTAACTTCAATAAAAGTCACATTCTCAAAACTCTGCTTCTCTAACACAACAAAAGATGGGATTAATTTTGACAAAGCCCTTTTACTATGTGAGCTATAGAATGCCACTTCTTACTTTCCTTTTTGGTTCTTCAGTGCTTTGTCACCTCTGAAACCTTTCCTTTAATTGCTAGATCCTCATTTAGAGTCCAGACATTTACTGGAGTCAATTAGAAACTTCCACTGGTTCCATGGGGAACATAGTCGGTCCCATTTAACCCAGGAAAAGTCTTTCAGCCCAATGGATTCTAGATAAAACCTTCATCCTTTGAAATGTAAGTTGGATAATTTCTTCATTCAGTCCCCCTTCCTCCTGAATCAAATGTTTTTAGGCTGTGTCCATCATCATCATATCTAGACATTAGTGTCCTCACAAAGTTATTACAATCCCAGTGATTATGCTATGTGTATAAATGTATTCACCCTTCTTTTGATAGCTTAATGTGAAGCACCTGAAGGTACCACTACAGTTTTAGAAAGGGTTCCAGCAATTCTTACTGCTGTGTTTTATGTGTTAAGTAGCTCAAGTGAGCTATACAGAACATGTGTCTTGAGATCAATTCTAATTTCTTCAAGTTGCCAGAGTGAATCATGGGTGGAGAAATAATAGCTCATCTTACTAGACAGGATGTAATTCCTGTAACACTACAGTGCAACATGAAGTATCAGCTCCAGAGCAAAGATCCTGGGCCAAAATTTGTAGAAATGCAGCTTCCACTCAGTGGCTTTTATCTAATAAATGCAAAAAATAAAGAATGAAGAGAGAAATCTATGGAATTCCACAGTCTATGATAATTCTAAGTAGCAACAAAGCTTTTTAAAGTTTTTTTTTCTTTACACTGATCATAATGAATGGTGGATAACCATAAACTACCAGTAGGAGAGCTGTTAAATGAAGGTTGTCCTGGTGAATGGAAAATGTGTGCACTTATTTGACAAAATGGATGAGTAGCACTGGATTGCCAGTATGGCATTATGTTGGCAAACAGTATCTTGGTCAATAAATCATATATACCAAATCCCATAGTTACAGGCTGAAGACTACTAGGATTCAGCTTTGTCTCATTAATAGAATGAGACAATGGATATATCAACAGACCCAGAAATACATTTTCTGGTAGATGTTGAAGAGAACCATGGCCCAGACCTACACACAGTTTTACACAGGAAAAAGAGAAGCATAAGAAAAATACCCCAAATTTTATGAAGACCTTAGCATCATAAAATTGCCAAACAGATTAATTTATTTCACAATTCTGTCTCTGACAGTGGCCAGCACAACATACTTTAGAAGATGGCATAAGAAAACTGTTGTCTTTTTTAAGGATCAAAACTCTATTGGAAATGTTTTCACTCACTTTAGTGGAGCTAAGATTTCAACTTAGGTCCCCTCTATCTCTGATAGTTACAGATGAGCTTTAAAACAAGAAGCATTAAAAGTAAAAGAAGGCAAAGCAAAAGACAAAAGTGTTTTGTTTTTTTTTGTTTTGGGGGGTTTTTGGGGGGGGGGGGGTTACAAAACAGATCCAGTGAGTAAGTAGTTGGGGAATTTTGAAGATAGCCTAAACAGTTATGATGCAAAACTCATGCAAATCAATAAAGTATTTCAATTTACCTCACTGGGTTTGGGTTCTAGTCCCTATCTTTTTTTAACGGGCTTTGTAAAGACATGAGCTAATGAGCTCTCTGGTTACTTTGAGCTTGATTCTGCCATCTTTCTTAATACTGAGTTATATTTCCCCTCCTGTGATGTTCAAGGGGAGTGTGTATCGAGTAAGATCACTGTGAGTAAAAGTGATTGAATCTTTCCCTTAGCTTATATAAATTAACTTTTTCCTCTACTTTTCATCTATTTTTTTTATAAAGTCCTTCACATATGTAAGTTTAAGTATATTTGGATACCACTGCAATATAAATGGCAAGTCAAATTTGTGATGGGATATGAATATAAAATGTTTTAAAGATAAAAGTCAAAGGATATTTGTAAGTTGTGAAGGTTTCTTCAAGCTCCCACAAGTCAGTATAAGTCTTGTTTTTTCCTCCCCTTATGTATTGTTAAATTCTGGTTTGTGTTTTGTCTATAAGGAAGAGAAAATGGGATTAAGGATATTTTCCTGCTAGTTTTCAAACCAGAATTTTGCTCATTTTTGGCTACCAGGAGGTAATTTGCTAACTTTGTAAATGAGATTCTTTTTTATTACAATGACAACCACCTTACTTTGTTGGAGGACAAATTTATTACTTCAAAAAGACAAAGATGAGGAGAATTAGGTACAATTATTTTCAATATTTGTTGGAAGCTTTTTTTTTTTAAATGGAATGACTTAGGAATTTTGGATGATATATATTGCATTTTCTATCTGGAAAAGAGCAATTAAGTAGTGTACATTAAAGCTGTTATTTTCAAATGATGATAATAATTCCTGAAGACACTTTGAAGGATTTTGGATTTAATTTACTATCAATAGCTTCAAATCATTGTACAGGCTGTGTTTTTATTTGACTTTCCTTTATTCTTTAGGAAAGAAAGAAGGGTCATATGTAAACAGGATGAAAAAAAGTTTGTCATTGGTTTTGTTTGAATGATAGAACTAATCTCTCTCAAATTATTTGGTTAAAAGAAAAAATTTAAAAAAATCATGTCTGGCAGGCAAACTTTGCTGCCTAAAGATGCATTGAAGTTCTCTGCTCTGTGGTGATTACATGGCAATTTGAGAACCTCATTTGTCATGTCAGGGTCAGGTCCTCACCTGAAGTTATCTGGTGATACTGTTTCATGCCAGTTGAGGATCTCTCTACTTTAATTTTTTTGTAATTGGTGTGTCCATGGAAGACTCTTACATCATCCCAATTACAAAACTAATTACATAACTGGGTTGAAAATCAGAGATCTTTTAGTATGGGGTTTCATCAATGAATTGGAAATGTAGCATTTTTTTCATGTCAAAGAAATGAGGCAAAAACTCCCACACACTCTCCATATATTAAAGGATCAGAGACTTACTGTCAGTTGTTAGATCATAGGAATCTTGTCTCAAGAAGCAACCTTCAGTGTGGTTAAAGAAGTAGGCATCTATCCAGTGAGAGCCAATGAACATACTGACTTTTGTCTCCACAATGGGAAATGAACCTAAAAATGTGCAATCAGCCCACATGCATAAGGAATACTTCCCATAAGGCAATTTGTGTTAAGTGCTTCTAAATCCAGCTAAACGGGGACATGTATTTTCCATTTTCAACATTATTTTTCATTATTAGTTCTTGAACTAATTTTATCTCTGGTCTTTTGATCATGCCACTAGACTAGAAGACATACATTATAGTTTGTGATACATGTTCAGTTCTGAGCTTTATATCAACATGCCTGTGCTTTGGGAGCAGAATCTGCTGGACTTTGTTGCAGGAGAAGATAGCTATGTTTAACCAGGCCATCTGTTGTACTCTACTCTAATTACTGTGGTTTCTAATAAACTTAAAAACCTCATGTTAGTGTTAGGTCCACATGCTTTGTTTTCATTTTTACTTTTATAATTACAATTTTTAGTCTTATTTGACTACAGAGATATTGTATTTCATGCATTGTCTTGCTTTATGTTGTCATAGACAACTATGTTTAGAGTGAAAATAAAGGCTTTAGGCCAGATCTTCTGCTGGTGTGGCACAGCTTTAAAACCTCGTCACATGGGACACTTAAATCATACTAACCATCTCTATGTAAAACATAAAATATTCTGAGCAGTCACATGGTAATGTTTACAGATCTCTAAGTGTAATGTGAGACAGTGCAGATCTGCTCTGGAGCCAGCTCAAGACTCCTATGCTGTGCAGGGGCTGGGGACTGATTATCATCTGAGTGTTGGTCCCTGCCCTGTGACTGCACTGAACCTGGTTCAAGACTCCAGAGTGGTTCCAGGCCTGGAACTGATAACCAGTGAGCAGCACTGCTGTTACCTCCTTGGAGCAGTTGGCTGATAACTGAACAAATATTACTTAATACGAGCTGAAAATACTTCTCCCCCAAAGAGTCTTATGTTCGCTATGATACGATCACAATAAGTATATGATCTTGATTAGCATGTGTTTTACTGCTTAAATGGGGAGATGTTTGCATCTGAAGTGCAATTAATATATCATAATAAGTATAATGTGCAACAAGGCCTATAGTTTGTGCAGACCCAGTTGAACAACAGACCCTATCTTTTATTTAATTAAACCCATCACAATGTAGAAAGGCTTGATTTTTTTTTTTTTGATTTTTTTTTTCTCTTGTCTGTCTTGATCTCATATCATCAAACTAGATTTATAAGCGCCATAGGATTACTTGGGTACTTCTCTAATGTAGCTGGGTGGGCATTTCTGAAGGGACTAATCCTGCAAGCACAAAAAAAGACTATTATGGCCCACATAAAGGGGGGCAAAAAAGCAAACAAAACCTCTTGGCTGAGCATGGAAATTCAGGAGAGCCTGGTGAGGGAAAAAAGAGGCCTATAGGCTGTGGAAGCAGGGGACAGTCACCAAGGAGGAGTTCACCTGCTTGGCTCAAGTCTGCAGGGAAGCAGTGAGGAGAGCCAAAGCAGAGACGAAGCTTAGGCTTCAACAAAAGTGAAGAATAACAAAGTCTTTTATTTTTAAGTACATAGGCAGCAAAAAGAAGGTGCAGGATAACTTAGGACCACTTCAGGATGAACAAGAACAACTGGTAACAGATAGGATGGCTAAAGCAGAGATTCTAAATGAATTATTTGCATCCATGTTCCTGGACATGAATATGAATATGCATCCCATTAGGACTTCCGACAAGCCCAGGATAGACACCAACCCACCAGTTGTTCATGCAGACGTACTAAGGGGGCATCTGGAGGTGCTGAATGTATTTAAGTCAACAGGCCCTGATGATCTTCACCCTAGGGTACTTAGGGAATTAGCTGGAGTCATAGCG
>NW_017728916.1:17806543-17860718 GCF_001723895.1 Crocodylus porosus
GGTAAACACACGAGAGGGCAGGAAGTGAACTGAAGCAGATTTGGATAGGATGGGGATATGGATGGAACAGAATAAGATGAAGTTTAACAAGGATAAGTGTCATTTGTTGCACCTTGGGAGGAAGAATCATTAGCACTCCTATAATCTGGGAGGGACCATTTTAAGCAGTACAACTGCAGAAAGGGACCTCAGAGTCATAATCGACTCCAAAATGAACATGAGTCACCAATGTGATGAGGTAATAAGTAAAGCTAACCTCACTCTTTCTTGCATAAGTAGGTGCTTCATAAACAGGTCTTGGGAGGTGATACTTCCTCTCTATGTGGCATTGGTCAGGCTGCAGCTGGAGTACTGTGTTCAGTTTTGGTCGCTGCACTTCAGAAGGGATGTGAATAACTGTGGAAGAGCCCTGACCCCAGAGAGCCCCAGGGCTGACCAGGCTGGTCGGAGCACACCCGGCCGGGGCCGGCAGCGTGGAAGCTCAGGGCGCGAGAGTGGTGGCATGGCCACAGCAGGGACGAGAGCCCGGGAGGCAAACCCCATGTGGTGCTTGGCGGCCTGCACCTTAATTAACTTCCCCAGGTGCGGCAAGGAGCTGAGGAGAGGGGGGCCCCCCTTTTGACTCACTACGGAGGCCTGGGCGAGGGTGTAGGGGAGGCAGGAGCCCTCAAGGACCCCGGACCGGATTGGACAGCAGGTACCGCTTTTGGACGTGCGCGCACCAGGGAATTCACTGGACCTAATAACAGCAAAGTCATGGCAGGAGGACTTGGCAAGAGCATACCAGGAGCGGGAGCCACCCATGGATCAGGAGGGCAAGCCCCACAGCAATCCGCGGGCGCCCAAACTCACGCCATTGTGGGCGGGCCCGCGGACAATAACCTGGAAAGGGTTCAGAGGAGGCCCACCCATCTGGTTAAAGGCCTACAGAAAAACCCTATGTGAACCGATTGGGAGACCTGAACCACTTTACCCTCTACCTCTTGTGGCTGCCTACAAACTCATTGTGGGGGGTCATCAGAAAGTGGGAAATATGATGTTTATCAGGGTGACAGTCAGGGTAACTAGAAACAATGGACACAAGTTAAAAGAGAGCAAACTCAGGATGGACATCAGGAAAAAATTCTTTACAGTGAGGGTCACCAAAATATGCAATAGGCTTCCAAGGGAGATGGTGTTGTCGCCTTCCTTGGAAATATTCAAAAGAAGATTGGACAGACACCTGGATGGAGTCATCTGACCCCAGCACTCTTTCCTGCCCAGGGCACAGAGTCGGACTCAATGATCTAATAGGTCTCTTCTGACTCTAATAACTATGAAACTATGGAACTATGAAATACAGTAAAAAGGAAGAGTTTGAAAACTCTTGATGAAACAAAAACAATGCAAATTGACTTCAACAAGATTTGCAACCACCTTCAGTTGCTTCTCAAGTTCCTGTTTTGTTTTGTTTTTTTAAAGTTTGTTCACAAAATATTTGCAGATAGAAAGAAAAAGCTTTTGACACCTTGGTCTTTATGTAGGGTTGTTCTTATGAGCATCTTGCAAATTCTTTCTAATTGTGGCAGTAATTCATTCAGGGATAATTGTCATGTCTCTTGGCAAAGAATACAACAAAACCCACAAATTCTGATTGCAGGTACTGGAAATAAAATTCACAATGGCTAGTTAGCCTTCAATCTGTGAGGCAATATATTTATTTGCATGCACTACTTATTCAGTGATTCCAGTAACATTTTTTAAAAAAATCAATAGTTGGCAGCTAGCTAGTAAATAGAAATGGTGCTATAATTACAATTACAATTTTCACTGACTGCTTATTCCAGCTGTAGCTTTTAAGCTATACATGTTACCTCATTCAGCATCTTTTGTATTTGAACAATAATAATAATATGCTTTGCAAAGCTCCCAGGAGCCATGTTATGAAGCATTTTGCTGAATCTATCAGGAGTACTATTTTAAAAATTCTGTATTATCACAATGAACAATTTAAAGTTTGTGACTGAAAATTTATGAGAACAGATTCTCTGCTGATCTCAGTATTAACCCACTAATTGTAGTTGGGCTTCCAGTCAGTGAAATAACTTGACCCCTACTGACTTATTCAGCAGAAAGAAAGATAAGTTTCTATCTGTGGCTTTTCTTTGGCAAATCTTTCGAGTTTTTCAGGCAAACTACATTTGTATATCCTTTCCTTGGCTAGTCTTCCAATATTAACAGAAATGTATTTGGGACATTTGTTTTAAAAAGCTACTCATTCTATTGTGTGTATGTGTAAGTGAACTTCCCTGTCTCCTGCATAAAATGTTAGTGCACTGTTGTCTTTACTACCCATCAGAGATGGGAAATGGGCAAATGAGATGGGATCATAATCTGTCTGTATCAGTCAGTGAGTTGCCCTTGTTTGCATACAATTTGTAATGTGTAGAGGTGCTATTCTTTGAATCAATAGAGACATTATGCTTCACCAACCCTTAAACACACAACAGATTCTGAGAATTTCAAGAAGCAAGATAGATTTAAGTATCTAGTTACATTGAATTCCTATGGAGTTTAATGCCTAACACTGGGAAGCTGTAGGTCTTTTGGAACAAATGCTTCTGTTCGGGTCTGAATAACTAGCCAAATATTCCATATATTTAGTGTTAATTGTCAAAAAGGATATATTTTATTACAAAAATATTCTGCTGTAACTTTAACAGTTCCAAGAAATAAAACTAGCTTGCTTTGTTAGTGGAAACCGATTCTTAATTTCTGAGGCCATAAACAACATGCAGCTTGACTGCCATTAACATCAAAAAGAGGTATGTATATAGTTATGGAACAGTAGTCCTTTACATTTTTTAATTCTATCAATATACAGAAATAGGATATGATTTTCTCATAAATAATGTTTTTTTTCAGTTTGCAAAAAGGATATGGTTTAGGGATGGGAGTGAATAGGGATTGGTAGATCCAGTTTCTTCCTGTCTGCCACTTCTTATGTTACTTTTGTACTTATGGCATCATTTGAAAAGTCACTTAAGAATCTGTAACTTCTAACAGGTATGTCACTTTAACAGACTAGAAAGCATATTTAAAGAGACAGTTTTATTAGCTGTTATTCTGCCTTAACACTTCAGCATTGGTGAGCAGCTTTATACTCTTCATTAATCAAATCCTGTTGTCCCTGTGTCATCTGCAATGGAAGCTGACAGATAAATGCCCACCCAATAAGTTGATTTTGATTATGCCAGGCAAGTGAGTTCCCGTTATTTAGTGATGAAGACACTGGTTATTTCTTGAAGAAAGACACATATACTAGCTAGATATGGAACTGGCATGGAAAGTTATTCCCAAGAGAAGGCCAGTGGCTGACTGCTCCTGTCTAGCAGCAAATCATTATAGATAATGGTGATGAAAAGGTGAGGGAACCTGAAATGTCAATACAAAAATATAAAGGCATTAAAGCAGATTTTTGTAGTAATCGAGCTGTACCAGAATTTTAGTCCTTGTATTAGCACTGTTATTTTTATACAGATGAAAACCAGATCAGAATTTGGAATGCATATGGGAAAATTAGAGTTGCTAGGAGTAAACAGATCACTACTGTTTGTACCATATTACAAAAGGGCAATAAATAATTTCTTGTTGCAGCTTGTTTGCTCCCAGATGTCCAGAGCACGCTGATGGGTTTTGCATGCAAGAGCGTGCTGTGATGCTAATGAGTTTACACCTTTTAAGAAATAAGGCAAACATGTATCTAAAAACCAGATACAGCTATCACTTACCACCTACATCAAAAGCAATATAATTGCCTCATCCATTTGCAGTGCTAACTTAATTTAAATTCCCTAGATAGAAGAGATGTTGTTAGATTACATACCATTTATGGAACTAGCTGCTTAAGTAGGATTTCTTTATGAAATGACATAAAATGCCATGGTTAAGAAGCATGTCATGGTTAAGTTTTATCCTAAATGGCAACTCTAATGTATATATGCATTGTCCTTTTACGTGAAGTTCAGTGTTATTTTCAAGAATCTGAATAATACCCAGTACCCCTGAAGAGAATCCAAATAAACAGCTACTCAATTTTCTATGTTATTGCTTAAATAATTTTACTGAAGGTGGATAAAAGTCAAATGTTGTAAGTAGGAAAGTGCTTCTGGCTCCACTTCTAATGTCTGGGCAACCCACAAGCACATTGAATTTGAATGTGTGTGTGAGAATGTTATAGTTGTTGTTCCTGTTAGAGGATATTAGTGTTTAAAGATGCGATGGTCAGACAGACCATCAAACAACCCTGATATAGTTATGAGTTTCAGCTATCAATTGCTGGATCCACAGTAAAGATTATTAGGTTTTGAAATGGGCCTGCTTCTGTGTCTTTTGATTCCATCAGCCAGCCCACACTGTCTTTAAAATATAGGCTTAGAATATTTGTGAATAGTAAATAAGTACCACATATTGTGTCTTACACAGTGGAAGAAGATAAAGAGCTCACTCCTTCCTTGCAAGAGGGAGAGAAATTAGTAGCTCTTTTGCCTGGAGGGGCAAAGGCTTGGGTCTCTTTATACCACTGAAGACACATTTGAACTCCCAAAGGAAACATGCAGTATATGCAATAATCCTAAATGGTAGGGAGCTTTGGAGAGTTGTTCCTCCCCCTTGGAGCAGGGCAACACTGTCTATCTGACATAATTTTATAGCCGTTATGGATTGAATTACAATTCTATGATATCTGAATTATGCATAGGGCTTCCAAATGTGGGAGTGTTTAAACACCACCTGCGTGAGACTGTTTCTTTTATGCCTCATTCTTAAAGAACTAGCTATTAAAATGAATCAGGAAACCCAATTGTTTAAACTTAAAGTTTAACTCAGTGTATAAATGTTTCTTTTCTAGTCCCATTTGTTTAGAAATGCAATCATTAATGAATAGGTAGCTGTGAAAGTGCTTCTTTCTGCATCATGCCTACTTGTTTTCTTCTTCATTTATTTAGCTATTCAACATTTTCCTTAATTAAATAGCTTTTCAAAAGGAGAAAAAGTTTTCACAAAAACTCTTTTCTTCTGAGGAAGGGCAGTAGTGATCCTGGAGGTCTCTTCTAATCCTATGTTGCTATGTTCAAGAGGGGAGAAAAAGATATTCTGAAAATAAAACCAAAGTAAACATTTTATTTTGAAGTCAAGTTCAAATTTGTGTTTGTCTATTTGAAGAATTCAATAAAAAAAATCTCAAGATGAAGTGGAAAACAATTTCTTTAAATTTAGGAGCATTGTTTCCCTTTTTTTCAATAATTTCTGTTATCTGTATCTGTTCCATATGAGAGAGATGTTTTTGGTTAAGTACAGACAGTCAAAGTCTGAAGCTGCCTCAATTCAATCTTCACAAGTTAGTCTTAGCCACTTGGATTGAACCATTAAGCAAATGAACTGAGGTTCACTTTTGATTTAGCAAATTTTGGCTTGCTGTGGCCCAGCCCAAAAGCAAGGGGACAATAGAGCACTCCTCCCTGCTTGGCTGGAGCAGACAGCTTGGGCCAAGTCTAGTCCACCCACCATGCAAGGTGGACTTTGTGGAGCAGGTACAAAGCATCCAGTGATGCTGGGGGACTATGAGTTAACTTGAATATGGAGGGCATCTGGAACAGAAGTTCCATAAACCAATTTAATCTAAATCAGTTAAGTCTGACACTAGATCCATGAAAGTTTATCTTATATTGGTTTTGGCAAAAAGCTACTTTGGATCATATTTAGAAGTTTCTAAAATGTTCTTACTCTTTGCAGCCACTGTACTTTTTCTAATGGTATTTAAGAAAGTCCAACATTACACGTGTAAAGATAAAAGACATAATACCACTAATGATTTTAAAAACTCATTGAAATATTTCTTCAAGCCATTTGTGTAAGATCTATTAATTACTCCAAATTCTTATTAATTTATATATTTTTTGGTCACTCAGGGTGTGCCTAAAATGCCGTATTTTCTCACCTACCACTTGCCCTGAAATAAGATGCACACGCCTTTCTTTGGGAAGGAAGAATGAGGGGCAAAAAAAAAGATTTCAGTCATAGTTTAATTTTGATTGGCACTGTTTGGGTAAATACTACAGATTTTACTCAATCCCTGCCACTGCTAAAGGGGTAATGGCTTTTGGCTGACAATTTGGCAGCAGCTGTGAAAAGGTTAAAACTAAATGTGAGCTGTGACTGCACTTTGCCTCTCCCACTCTGTAGTTGAAAGAGGAGGACAGACTTGGCAACAGTTATAATATCCTTATGCCTTAAATCCAGTGCAGAAATAATCTTCCCCATTTAAAACATACATCTCTATTTTAGAGGGTGTATTTGTGGAGAAAAAAGATGCATATGGTATGTGGGGGAAAACGATGAACATGATTTTAGAAAATCTACATCCTAGAGCTTCGTATTTCACTATGCTTTTTCCTACAGTTATGATAAACACATGCAATGTTTAGGAATAGGCTTCAGTCTGCAGCACAAGTGGAGAGGACACATGATGCCCAGCATTAGACCACACAATACAGTTAAACTTGAGAAAGAAGTTACATGAGTATTTGATTTCAGTGGCACTTCAGTGGTCAGTTTTATTTGGAGGAGCTCATTTGCTCAATACTTGCTCACTTTGGGCACATGCACAAGTTTTCAGGGCCCAATCTATGATCACATGGCTTAATCTATAATCACGAAGCTAAATTTAGGTCCCCACTTGTGCACACATTCTCCAGCACTGGGAGCTGCACTAGGAATATGATGTAACTAAGTTAGGGTGGGGTCAAGGCAGGTGAGATCAGGTGGGCCTAGTGGATTGGTGCAGGGGTTGGCAGGATCAGAGGCTGGTGATGTCATGGAGGAGGAGGGTTGGTGGGGCTTTAGGGATGGTTGGTTTTCCAGGAATAGTGGGGTTAGATGACTAAAAACAGCCTGGTCAAGGTATGTTTGGGTTGGGGTGTAAAGGAAAACATGACTCCAGGGCTGAGGTGAGCAGCTGTGATTTCCCAGTCCCACGGCTTCACTCAGTTAGGTTGGGCATGGGTTAGCCTAATATATGTAGTGGACCTCCTTAGTTGTACTAAGTTAGATCAGGCTGGCTGTATGTTTTTTGCTCAAGCTATACTTCCCAAACATATACAATTTGGCACTTAGATTGACCTGCTTCTAGTTAAGTCAATCTAAGTGTAATGTCTGCGTTTACCCTTGCATAGTATCAGATATAACCAGCCAGGTCGGGATTGCTGCTCATGTGTCTACTCCTTAGGACAGACTACATTTTGCTATGGAATAAAATACAGGGTAAATTACTTCATAGTAATTCTTGCATATGTCTGCATCCTTTGTCTTGACAGTAACTTCTCTGTTTTAATTTGCATATAGTGTATATATGTGTGTATTCTGGGTTAGTTGCTTTTTTAACATAAATTGTATCCTTTAATTCGTATTTAGTTTTCCTATCCAGTTTTTTCTATAATAAGCATACACAAACATACTGATTGACATTTGTACTCATTATAGGTGGGCTGAACAGATTAAAAAATTCAGGTAGAAGCAGCTGGTGAAGCTGGTGTTCCCTTTCCAAGAAGCCTTATTGCCAAACTATCATATGAAGATTTTTTTTAATACTGCTGAGAACTGGCTCTGTTCTCTGCCTTTCTGGGATGTTCTCCCAAAGTACCTTGGAAATTACATTATACCACTGTTGTCACGCCTGCATGCATATGTGCTGGAGCCTTATCCATTGCTTTTTCATTGTTGGTGCTAACTGTTGGTAAAGCAAACACAGAAATACAAATTAAGTTGGTTGGAGCTTTAAGTTTTACATAGTTTTTTTTTTAAAGGATCTGGTTTATGACCTCAGAATTAGTAGTTTGGTTTAGTTGAGGACTCTCAGCAACTCACAGGCTTTAACTCTTCAGTGTGGAATTAGTTAAATGGTGCTTCCTTTACTGATGTATATTAGCTGATCAGTGTACATTTATCTGAGAGTCTAATAAAGAAAGGTTATGGGCACAATAACTAGTTTCATTAGCTTCAACTATAGTTGAAAGTGCTCATCACCTTTTAGGATCAGATAATAATTATGTAAATGAAGTCACCTAAACTGTGTTCACAGTTGTAACCATATAACCATGAGTTATATGCCATATAACAGAAACCCCATTCATTTGTCCTTCCCCAGCTGCCAAATAATATAGGCAACAAATGGTTCAAGCAGCATATTTCTGATACATCCCTCTTATTATTTCTTATCTGTTTTTAAGATCAAAGATGAGGGTGGGTGCATCTACATGTTCAATTAAGGTGATGTAATAAACTCTAGCACAGTTTGCACCAGAGTAAACTGCTCCTGGGTGTGGCATCTGTACGTGCACCTGGGACAGCAGTGATTAGAGCTTGGGCAGAGCAGGGCCAGGCTGGCCAGGCTGGCTTAATGAGCCCCAAGCTCTAGGTGGTGGTGTCAGGTGGCAGAGGGACTGGCTGGGCCATGAGGGTTAGGCAGCAGGCAGGAGTCTGTCCCCAACCCAGCCACTGTTTACACATGTTACATCACAGTAAATGAATCCACTGTAGGATAGTACTGTCCCTGACAGTACTATCTCATGGTGTAGTTAATTAATTTACTGTGCCATGGTACTAACACATGTGTAAAGTGTGCTTCTTTACTATGGAATTAATTAGTCAACTGCAATAAAACACATGTGCACATGCACCCAATATCTCCAAAAGTGAAGTTTTAACTTTGCTGTGTTTCAACCTACTTTATCTGAATAACTCTGTACTTATGAAAAACTATTAGTTTAACTCTAAGTAGCAGTGCATATCTTATTTTCTAAACTTTGCACATTAAAGTTAAGTAAAATGGATGAACATATAAGACTCCAGGCTTTCTTGTCAATACTCTGGTTTCCCAATCAGCAAATGAGTAAAACTATCGTATTTGCATAAATCCAAGATAATATTTGTTTCCCTCAACATGGAGGGGGGAGGGGAAGAAGGAAGCATCATGTTGGACTAGAGTACTGGATGAGGCAGGCAGTTGCTGAATCCCTGAGTCCAAGCCTGGGGCAAAAATGGTACTTAGCTACTTCCTGCCCTGGGCCAGGTAACTAGTTGTGTACAGGATGGGGTCTGTGGTGGCAGGGGATCTCAGGGGAGACTGTAGTGGAGGAGGGCACCCAGGGACAGACTACAGTTGAGGAAAGCACCAGAGAGACTCATTGTGGGGGGCGGGGAACATGGGGTAGATCTCACTGTGTGCTGCTTGGGAGAAGTGGGGAAGAAGGCCATACAGCCTTCCCTGCCTCACTCTGCTCATCTTCTGCCCTGGATCTAGCTCCAGCCCTGACCCCAACCCAGACAGGAATTGCTGCCACTGCTTCTGCCTGGCCAGGGCTGAATTTGCTTCTCATTGTTCCAGAGCCGCAGAAGAAGTAAGTGGTGGGGGAGGTAGGGGTTTCATAGATTTCATAAATGTTAGGACTGGAAGGGACCTTGAAGACCATCAAGTCCATCTCCCTGCCCCAGGGGCAGGAAGTTAGCTAGGGTTAAGGGTGAAGAGAGGGGTGGCTAAATGGCTGGAGGCAACAGGTGGCAGGCACAAGAACAGTGGGGCCAGGGGGTGAAGGAAAAATGGGTGGGATCTGGATGCCTGCCCCTCAATCCACCTCCATCACCACCACCATTTTGCTTTCTCTGACACAGCAGTCATGGGGGAGGGGGGAATTAGGATGACCCCCCAAAAATTAGATTCTATACATTGAAAATTACCAGAAATGTAAGGTTGTAGCCCTGTGGGGTCAAGCCAAATCTCAGGATCTCAGTATTGTGCTGTTAGACAGGAGGGTGTGATACAATTTCACATACACAAACACACAAATCAGTTAGATTCATACACATGCACACTACCTGCTCAGGCACATACACATCCAAACCAGCCTAGGCACAATGCATACCTATCACCAATTCAAGCACGTACACGGTACTCCCCAACTGTTAGACACAGATCACTAATTCATATATCATGCACACAATGGCATTTATATATTATACACACACGCACACTCACACTAGCAACTCAGATACGCACACATTCAAAATAACCAGTCTAGGTTCATGCACACCTATCACCAGTTTAAGCCCATACACACTACACACACCAAACTTAGACAGAATCAGTTACCAGTTACCAACACCTGCACATTAAATACACATATGTGGATTACTAATTTATATACCACACACACACAATAATATCTATATATGTGTATATATGTGTATTCACTAATTTACATGCATACCACCCACCTACACATACACACAGGTGAGTTCCTAAGTTGGGTATTGTGATATGTATGCACATGTGCTTGGTGTACTTGGGATACCTGGGGAAAGGTTAAGGTAAGAAAGTAGAAGTGTAGGGAGTGAAATTGCTGGAAATGAAAGTCACCAGGACCGGGATTAGAATCAGTAGACTAGAAGGGCCTGGGCTGAAGAACTGAGGCTCTGGGGTAACTTTAGGTTAATTGATCTTAATTGATTAAAAGACAATGCCCAAAGTCTGTGGAACAGTGAAATAATGCTGGCACAAAGGAGCCAGAGCTACAGAGGACCTGAAAAGGTTGGTAGGGAGAGGGAAAATGGGACTAAGGGAAAGTGTGGGTGTTAAAGAGGGACTCTGGATGTGGGGAGCCAGAGGATGGCTCCAGGGAAGCTAGAAAAATTGCAGGGAGTGGCAGTGGGTGCTGGGAGCTGGAGAAAGGCTTCAGCTGCTGGAGAAAACTGGAGGTCAGCCACAAGGAGCTGGGAAGGGGGGGAGGGTGGCTACAGATGGTGGGATCACCAGCAGGGCCTCTGGGTGGATAGGTGGCGTGGCATGGTGCTGGTCCGGATGGAGAGGGCGTCCCACTGGGTCTGTCTTCACTGCCCGCTTTTATAGGGGCAGACCTTGTGTGACCCTAGTGACAGGAGGCATGCCCAGGCAAGGGTCAGTCCCTGGCATACTGAGTATGTGTTCTCCATGTGGGGATGTCCAGTTTGGGATGTCTGTAATGGTAGGGGACAATGGTAGAGTTGCTGGTTCTGCAGGGTCTTTTGTCTTTCAAATGCTGGTCTTATCTCTGTTCCTGGGTGAGGTCCATGGTTCTTGGATGAATCCATGCGAGGTGATGGCCCAGTCATTACAGGCCATTCAGTAGAGGCTTGCTACCATTGTATTTCAGTCATTCCCAATCATTCTCATTCATCAGGGAAGCAATTTACATGGGAGGGGTACAATGAATCATATTGTTGCAACATGGGATGCCCAGGCAGAGGACAGAAGATGGAGGCTTGATATATAAAATGGAAAATTGACATGACTTTGGTTTACTTACAAAAACGGGCCTAAACCATACAATATCCATATGAAACAATAAAAATCAATAGGAAAATAATAATAATACAGTATACAACAGCAAGAATCAATACAAACCTAATAATAATATAATATAAAGCAGTGAATATCCAAAACCAAAAACTTGCTATCAAAATAAAAATGTTTAAACCTTACCCTAAGTTTGAGCTCACTTATATATAGGGAAAAGAGAGGGAGAGAAAAAGTCAGAAATGGTTAGGGAAAGGGGAGGGAATGCATTTTAAAATAAATTAAAAAAGTAACTGGGGTTTTTTCTACAAGGGGATCATCTTAAAATTGAAGTTGTTTTGGATTCAGATAAATATGGTACCACATAAACCAGTTATACAATATACACAATATGCCATTCAGAAATCAACCACATACAGACTTTCTGTAATCAAAACATGAAGGCTTGATTTTTCAAGATTTTGAAAAATAATGAAATTATATTTTTTTTTTAAAAAATGCCATTCACCTTAGTTTTCTGGGTTATTTTGGTCATTTGTTTTGATTTGATTTGTTTTTTCTTGAGCCAACATCATTTATTGGGGTTCGGACTTGATCTTTCAAGGCCCCTTCCAGGCCTTAATTTCTGTGATTCTCTAAATAAATCTCTAAACTTAATTTAGTAAAAATAAAAATGTCTAAACAGATATAGGTCATCAGGAAGTATGTCTCCTGTTTATATCAGGAATAATTCATGGATAAGTTGTTTGATGGCACTTTGCAATTTGCAGTTCATTAAACAAGCCATAAAACAATTCTCATTTTGAGTGGACTTAACAATATAACTTATCAAAAGCCAGGAAGACTTATTTTGTGTTTGATGTCCTAACTTTAAAATACAGGAGCTTGAGTTCCATTAGATGTTTCAACACTGAAAATCTTCATTTATGTAAATGAAAATATTATATTCCTTTAATAGTTGTAGTAGTATTTTAGAAAATAATCCAGAGAAAGTGCTGCTGGACCAGTTCACTTTGGCAGCTAAATTTGGACTGGTTCCAGAGAAGCTCATCTTTTATTCAAGGAAAATTTGAAAAGGGATTTGAGCTGGCATAGTGTCTCATCTGGAGAATAATGAAAGCAAAAAAATAAATAAAAATAAATACAACAATAAAGGCATGTCAAAACAACAAGCAACCCTAAAAAACTGCATAAAATTGGCAAACAGAAAAGAAAATGAAATAAAAAATAATGGAGTAAGTAAAATAAAATCAAGTAGGAAATTGCATGTCAGGAAAAGAAGTACAATGGGAAGAAGAAACAGGAGAAATCATGTGGAGGGAACAAATAAAGCACAACAATATTGAAAATTGATTTAAAGCTGAAAAAATATGATTGGTTATTTTTTTCTCCTCTCCTTCAAAGAATTTAAAAGATAGAATTATGGAAAGTCTGAAGTTTCAGTTAAAATATTGTGCATTCTAAAACCAGTGTTTCAGGATTGTTCCACAATGTATAAGCTCTCTTTACCAGAATATGAAGGAACCCCCCCCCCCCAAAGATTTCTGTCCTTCATTAAATTTTGGCAGTTAAAAACTGAATAACTCAAAATATCTAGGCTAATTGCAGGAGCTGTGCTGTATGTAAAAGAGCTATATGATTGCTCAGAGCTCCAGAATGAAACTGAAGATAGACCTGTTGAAAGTCTCTGGGTTAAGGTCAGAGGGGAGAACATCATGGGTGATGTCTCAGTGGATATCTATTATAAAACACCAGACCAGGAGGATGAGGTAAATTAGACTTTATTCAGACAACTAGCAGAAATTTCCATATCATGAGCTTGGGTTCACATGAAGGACATCAATCACCGTAACATTAGGCCTGTGTAAAGTGGCTAGTATTTGCTTTGCATTTGGATTCAGTCAGTTTCAGGGAGTGTGATTCAATTTGGTGACTCAAATCACAGGCACAAATCAATTTGGCTGAATCTCTGAATCACCCACTTCAGGTCCATCCCCTACCCACTCTCCCAACCTGACAATGGCTGCCCCGTTTGCCCCAGCTTCCAGCACTTTGGAAAAAAAGGGGATGGGACCTGGCAGGGGCCCTCCCATGGTCCTCTCTCCCCTCCCCAGCCCTCCTCTCCTGCCCACTACTTATCTACTCCAAGTCCAGCTGCAGCTCCCTGCTGCAGCCACTGGGGACTGTCCAAATCATTGAAGCTCTCTGAATCTTTTTCAAAGACTCGGAGGGCTTCAAATCAATTCATACCTTTTAATTGGTCCCTTGATTTGATTTGGATTCAGAGATTTGGCTGCCAAATATCCTCCAAATTGAATTAGCACCCGAAGCTTTGCACCCGAAGCTTTGTACAGTCCTACCTGACATCTGCTGGGAGGGCAATACAGTAGTGCACAGGCAATCTAGGAAGCTTTTTGGAAAGCATTGGGACAATTTCCTGGTGCAAGTATTGGGGAAATCAACAAGGGTCTATGCTCTTCTTTACCTGCTCCTCAGAGGCAGGGAAGAATTGGTGAGGGTGTGAGGGAGAGAAGGAGCCGGCAGACTCCGAGGCTCCCCACCCCAGTGCAGTCGCGCTAATACCTCGCCCATGAGACCAGAACTCTGGGCGGAAACTCACCTCTTCCAGGTGTATGGAGGAGGGAGGAGCCGAGACAGCCAGGGCTAGCATAAAGGAGACGCCGGCATCGGACAGGAGGAGGGTGGAAGCAGACAGCGGAGGAGCTGAAGCCGGCAGGAGTACACTCGGATAGATGTGAGCTGTCCTGCAGCTTGGCAGTACCTTCTGGTGTAAGGGTAAGCCCCAGCAGGGTTTTTGAGCCCCGACAGTGTGCCCGGCAAGCCTGCTAACTGCTTGAAGCTGCCAGGAGTGGCTGGCACCTGGCAGGAGCCGGGTACCATATAAACTGTAATATAAGGGCAATCCCTGACTGTGAAGCCATAAAGGGTGAGCAGCTTCAGGAAGCCCTAGTGAGGATGGAAGGGCATAAGGGGAGTTAGGGAAAGGGTTCAACCCACGGCAGACAGGGTAATACTAGAGGACGTCTGTGGAGGATCGAAGCAGTCTACATGCTCCAGGGAAGCCCTGGCCATAATCTTTGTGTTTTCCTTTGCATTTCATTTTTGGACCTTTGGGACTGTTGTGTTAGCACGTTGACCGCCCAGATCGGCGGTCATCACCTGGTGGAACGGGCGAGGGTGTAGGGGTGGTGTAGCCCTCATCAACGTGGGACCCCGAGAACTCAAGGAGTCTCACTTTTGGACTGACACATGCCGGACAATCTAAACTGAACCGGAATTACAATCAAAGTCGTGGCAGGGGAGTCGGATGCATACAAACCTTAGGTGAGCGACCCCTTTGGCAGGTGGGAAGCAGTCCCGACGCTGGGAGGCGGTGGTGACCCCGAAGAACTGTACTCCCGACAGGGGAATATAGAAAAGTGTGGCAATTTGGGGCAGTGGTGACAATGGAATGACTGAGTTCAGGATCCTGACAAAAGGAAGGACGGCAGCAGAGTATAGACCCTGGATTTTAAAAAATCAGACTTTGACTCCCTCAGGGAACTGATGGGCAAGATCCCTGGGAGGTCTATCTGACGTGGATAGGAGTCCAGGAGAGCTGGTTGTATTTTAAACAAAACTTAGGGCACAGGAACAAATCATTCTGAGGAGTTTGAAGAATAGTAAATATGGCAGACAACCAGTTTGGCTTGGCAGCAAACTCTTCATTGAGTTTAAACACAAAAAGGAAGCTAACAAGTAGTGGAGTCTTGGACAGATGACTACTAGGGAGGAGTATTAGAATATTGCTCGGACATGTACGTATGAAATCAGGAAGGCACAACTGGACTTGCAGCTAGCAAGGGACAGAGAAGGGTAACAAGAAGGGTTTCTACAAGTATGTTAGCAACAAAGGGAAGGTCAGGGAAAGTGTGGGTCCCTTACTGAATGGGGGACACAACCTAGTGACAGATGAGAAGGAAAAGGCTGAAGTACTCAATATCTTTTTACCTTGGTCTTCACAGCCAAAGTCAGTTCCCAGTCTACTGCACTTGGCAGTACAGTTTGGGGAGAAGGTGAACATCCCTCAGTGGTGAAAGAGCAGGTTAGGGACTATTTAGAAAAGTTGGATATGTACAAGTCCAAGAGGATGAACGCAATGAGTCTAAGAGTGCTGAGGGAGTTGATGGATGTGATCACAGAGCCATTGGCCATTATTTTTGAAAACTCATGGAGATCAGGGGAGGTCCTGAAAATTTAGAAAAAGCCATATATAGTGTTCATATTTAAGAAAGGGAAGAAGAAGGATCCAGGGAAATACAAACCAGACAGCCTCACTTTAGTCTCTGGAAAAATCATGAAGCAGGTCCTCAAGGAATCCATTTATAAGCACTTGGAGGAGAAAAAAGTGATTAGGCACAGTATGGGTTCACTAAAGTCAAGTCATACCTAGCTGATCTGATTGCCCTCTTTGATTAGATAACTGGCTCTGTGGATGTAGGGAAAGCAGTGGATGAGATATACCTTGACTTTACCAAGGCTTTTGATACTGTTTTTCACAGCATTCTTGTAAGCAAGCTAAGGAAGTAGGGGTTAGATGAATGTACTTTTTGGTGGATAGAGAGCTTGCTGGATCATTGAGCTCAGTGGGTAGTGATCAATGACTCAATGTTTAGTTGGCAGCTGGAATAAAGTGGAGCACTCCAGGGGTCAGTCCAAGGGCTGGTTTTGTTAAAATCTTCATCAACGATCTGGAAGATGGACTAGGTTGCACCGTAATCAAATTTGTAGATGACACCAAGCTGCGGGGTCCAGTAGATATGCTGGGGGGTAGGGTTAGGATTCAGAGTGACCTAGACAATCTGGAGGATTGCTCCAAAAGAAATCTCCTAAGGTTCAACAAGGACCTGTGCAAAGCCCAGCACTTAGGATAGAAGAATCTCCTACACTAAGAAAGGCTTGGGACCAAGTGGCTAAGCTAGGGGTTCCAGTGGACAATAAGCTGGGTATGTGTCAACAGTGTGCCATTATTGCCAAGTGGATTAACAGCCTGCTGGCTGCATTAGTAAGAGCATTACCAACTGATTGAGGGAAGTAATTATTCCCCTATATTCAGCACTGGTTAGTCCACATCTGGAGTGCTGTGTCCAGTTTTGGGCTCCCCACTACAGAAAGGATGTGGATAAGTTGGAGGGAGTCCAGCAGAAGGCAATGAAAATGGTTAGTGGGTTGTGGCATATGACTTATATGGAGAAGCTAAGGAAATTGGGCTCATTTAGTTTGCCAAAGAGAAGACTGAGGGGGGATTTGATAGCAGCATTTAACTACCTGAAGGGTGTTTCCAAAGAAGACATACTAGGCTGTTCTCAGTGGCAATGGTCTCAAGTTGCAGCAAGGGAACTTTA
This sequence comes from Crocodylus porosus, assembly GCF_001723895.1. Lineage (NCBI taxonomy): Eukaryota > Metazoa > Chordata > Crocodylia > Crocodylidae > Crocodylus > Crocodylus porosus. The sequence goes on from NW_017728916.1 coordinate 17,823,314, forward strand.
CATTGGATATGAGGAAAAACTTTCTCACTAGAAGGATGTTAAGGTACTGTAATGGGTTACCTAGAAATGTAGTGGATCTCCCTCCTTGGGGGTTTTTAAGGGTTGGCTTGACAAACCATGGCTGGAATGATCTAGTTGGGAATGGTTCTGCTTTGAGCAGGGGGTTGGACTAGATGACCTTTTGAGGTCCCTGCCAACCCTAATTTTTGCATGATTCTATGATTCTACTGACTTCAGTGATTGTAGGAGCAACCTGTATAAAAGTATGACAAGATGGCTTAGATTCAGGATATAGTCCTGGAGCCTGATTTTTCATGGACATGTTATAATTGGTGAGGCTGGCCTTGTGATTTATTTCATAGTCATGGGTCAATATCAGCAGCTTCTGGTCCATACTTTTTCTCTGAAAAGAACCAGAAAAATGTGTATATTCCTGGGTCCTATTTGACCTCCTTCACCAAAAATCAGGTTTGTCCAGGAATCCTAGTACTGCTGGAGCAACAGCGGCTCTACAGCTGGCATTGCAAAACTGAATCTGCAGTAACTTCAGTAAGAACTACTAGTAAGTTTAAATCCTCCACCCTTTTTTACCTCTTATTTTGCTGTTGTTGTATCCAGACATCATTTCTTTTTTAAAATTATCTTAATGAGAAAATTGAGGGCCACCCCTTTAATTCAATCTCGGACCATGACCTTGTTGCACAAATACAAATTTGAACCCGGGGGAAGCATCCAGATGCCATAACTGTAACTGGATGCACTCCCCATCACTGGGAGCACCTACTTGCCACCTCTGCTAGCCAGTGAGCCTGGGGAAATAACCCAGGCCTTCCTGGGCCTAGAGGGGGCCAAATCTGAGGAACATACAGGCTCCAACCTATAGACCACCCAGAGAAAGCTGGGCATGGCTCCAGTATCCTGTCCAGGGTCAGACCCACTCACTGGAACTGAGCCATCCAGACCAGAGCAGTGGAGCCAATCAGCCTGTGCAAAACAGAAGTTGACAATGATAAAGATCAGATGGGGATGGGAGAGGGAGGCCTGGTGGGCCCTGAGAGTACCTGACAAACGTACATCCTGGAGTGACAACCCACCATGCTCCTGCCCCCTGGCAGTCCAACCATGCACCAGAAGTGTTCTGTTGGGGTACATCTACCATATCTTTCCTCAAGCAAGCCCAGAGGGGAACATGTAGAGTCCCTGGGACACCTGGCCAAGGGGCCATAAGGAAAAGCCATGCACAAGCACCCATGTCACAAGTTTTGTCCATCAGCAGCTAGAGGTGAGGGGACCCAGAACCCCCCTAATCTCCTCAACATCTGGAAGGCTTCATGGCCACAACAGGGGCTACCATTCCTGCAGCTTTCACCCTGCTGCACCTTAACACACAGTGTCACTCATGCCATGAGTTTTGCTTGTCTGCAGCTTAAGGTGCAGTTTCTCCCAAACCCTTGCACTTATATCCTTGAAACTTGGCAGGCTTTGTGGCCTGAGAAGGGGCCACTACCCCTGCAGTTTTCAGCCCACTGTGCCTTAACACACATAGGATCATCTATGTCACAATTTTTGCCTGTCAGCAGCTTGAGGTGCAACTCCCCCCAAATACCTGCACTGATCTTCTTAAAACTCAGCAGGCTTTGTGGCCTAACCAGGGGCTACCACTCCTGAAGTTTTCAGTTTTGCTTTCAAGAATTTGGGGTGCAGGTCCTCCCAAACCCCAGCACTGATCTTCTTGAAATTTGTAAGGCTTCATGGTCCCAGAAGAGGCTACCATCCTGACAAATTTCATCCAAATCAGACAACAAACAACAAAGTTATAAATATTTCATTGACTCCCCACTATACCCTATGGCCAGATCTCCAAAGAGGCTCTGAAGCTTTTCTGAAGTGCTTCGGAAGCTCCAAACCACTTAAGAAAGCCTAACAAAGCCAGGGCTTTGTTCGAACATGCTGCTTCAGATGCTGAAGCATCCAAAGCTTCTCCAGATCTGAAGCAGGGTCCAAAGCCTCATACAGCACTATTTATTATTGCTCTGAGTTGATTTTCTCCTCCTGCATGTGAAAGGAGAATGGCCAAGGGATGAGGGATTTTAACTAAGACCGTACTTATAGACAAAAGACTATGTGCTTAAACAGAAAGAAAGCACGATCAAAAGAATAAACAATGAGTGAAACTGGGATCCTTGAAAAAATATTGAGGAAGACCCAAAAAGGACTGCCTGGAAGGGTGAGGGAAATAAGACAGTTTTACATGCAGATGCTATTTTCCCTACTTCTGTGCAATTCTTATGCTTCCTTTATGAGTGAAATGTTTCTGTGTTCAGATGTGTCTTTGCAGAATCCACATTTTACATGTTTTAAAGGTCACCTAGCCCCCGCCCACAAAAAAAGTAAACCACCAAATATACAACTGAAGTGGAACTCCAGAAGAGTGTTACAACTACTTGTAATAGCTGCCTACTTGCACAGGCCTAATAATAAATAAGCCAAACATTCTTTTAAAAGGTCTCATTGTTATGCTTAGGGCAACATTATTCAGGTATTGATGGTCTTTAACAACTATCCCATTCAAGACAGTCATCCAGGTGCCTCTATGAGGATAATGATACAAAGAGTTTATAAAATAAAATTAGAATTCCTGTGTTCAGTTAGGCAGACTCCCAAATCATCATGGGATCTTTCTAGGATCTTTCAGTTGAAGACTTTTAAACTCTATTAAGTTTAAAATTTGAGATTTTTCCCAAACTAGAATGGTAGGCTGGCTTCACTGAAGAGGCTGTGCCTTTAAGTTCAGCACTCTCATTTTTCTAGAGAAGGGAATCTATATATAAACAATGAACAACCCTGTTAATGATAACATACACATTATTCCCATGACAGAGGAATCTTTCTGTTCTCCCTCCAATCATCTTTGGGACCAATACAGTAATCATATTTACCATATGAAAATAGCCATTTGATGTGTTGGGAGCAAGGGTGAAAATTGATTTAGGACCGCATTTCATTTGAGCTATTATGGCTGCTGACATTACTCCCTCCTTCTTCTATCTCAGAAGTTTATTATGCTGTGATGTAGCGAAGCACTGTAGTTTCCTTTATGAGATTAAGCCTTTTTACAATTAAGAAGGCTATCATTTCTGGTATTACCATTGCTTGCAGTGGGCACAAAAGCTGAATTGAATGACTCTTAAATGATGTGGATTCCTTTGAGATAGTCCCAGTGGACCAAATCCTGTATTATTATTATTATTATTATTATTATTTATAATATGGTAATACTTAACAGTTGTAATCAAAATGTAAGGTCCCATTGTGCTAGAAGCTGTATATGTACTTACTAAAAATGGTCATTGCCTCAGAGAGTTTACGATCTATGTAAGGATTAAAACCTAAATAGTTAGAAGCCTCCTTCCTGTAGCTGCTGAAGAAAAATTGCTGTTTAGAGTTCATTAGTTCCATTCTTTATTTTAGGTTCCACCCAGTTCTATTTTGTAGCATTTTTTAAAACTTAAGTCTAAATTCTATCTGGACTAGTTACATATTCCAGCTGAGTTTTAGAATTATTACATCGCAATCCTTGTTTATTTCAAAAGTGGGAAATGTCCACACCACTATGACAAAGATACTGATGAAGACTGTTAATTCCTATATTGGTAATGGGTAGTATCACCTGCACTGAAATATAAACAGCAGGCTACTGAGCCTTACTTCTTGGACAGAATATCAGAACAGACCCTAGAAGACAGCTCAGGTAATTGCTTTCTGCTCCCTCACATGAGACTCTATAAGGTTCCTCAATTTACATCTGGAGCAATCAAGAGCTTTAGGAAGGAAGCATGGATTAAAATGTTTTCAATGTGTTGATGCCCTGTAGTGGTTTCTTTTTCATTGAATCTGAACTAGAAGGTGTAATGGATTGGTTTTTTTTTCCAGTAAGGGCTAATAACAGGTGTAAATAAAAACCAGCAAGCTGGATGAAGTTATTTCCAGAGAAGTCTACAGTCATGTTAGTAGGCTGTAACGTGGTTAGTTATGTGTCTAGGTTTTCTTTCTTTTTCTAATTAAAACAGATCTGGAATACTTTGTAAACTGGGTGCAGTTGAGCAGCATGTCTTTAACAATGCAAAGTACAAGATCAGTTTTAAAGGAAAAGAGAACATGCAGAATTCCAGACCATTTTTGATGAACTCTTGATTCTGAAATGGAACGAGAGGGTTTATTATAAATAATTGTTAAATTTGACATAGTGGCAAAAAGGAACGATGTGATACTTCAACACATAAAAAGAAATTATATTAGGGAAGAGGACAGTATCTCTGCATTATTTTATACATAGTGAGACAAATGTCAAAAACTGAGACAGCATGTTGTGTCATCTCGTAGCTTGCAAATGTGTTCACAGCAGTACAAAATGGATAGCAAGTAGGTGAAGACTATGGCCATGCACAGACTTTCAGTTTCTCCTGGGAGAGTCATTGCTCTCAGGGTGTAAAAGTATGAGTCCTGGCCTGGTCATGACATGGTTATGTATGTGTATGTCACAGGGGCACTTAGGTGCCCTGTCCCTAGAATAGGATTAAGGAGCTGCCAATCACCAGGGCAACTCAGGTGCCGGTTCCTGTAGCAACCAGGGCAGGTCATATGACCAGAAAGGGGCAGGGCTAGGCCTTTATAAACAGCCCAGGCCAGAGCCTAAAGACAGTTCCCTTCAGACAGCTGCAGGCGCAGGTGCAGGCGCATGCGCATGGTTGCTGCCTGACCATGCAGACTGGCTGCAATGATTCAGGGGTAGAGAGAACCCTAAGAGGAACATGGTGAAGAGCTTAGTGAGCGCAAGCTTTGTGTTATAAGCCAGTAGGCTTCTGGTTTGTGTTGCAGCCGCTTGGCTCATGGTTTTGTTACTGTTTAATACCGGAGGACCGGGTGAGGCTGTAGGGGTGTCAGGAGGCCTCACAGGGGCTCCCCAGTAGCCTGGGGGTTCCTGGTGCCCAGCGGACACAGTGAGCAGTGCCACAGTGGGCACAGCATTTTAGAATGCCAGATAGGCATTTGGTGAGTGTGGGGTTGGGACCCCAGTCCGCGAGGGCAGTTACCCGGTAGGGCGTATGACCTGGAGGTAGGGTCAGGGGGCCAGGCATGGCTAAGAGCCACCTGAGCCCCGGGTGTGAGAAGCGCGAGAGGTGCGATATAGGCCCAGAGGGGGTAAGGAAGCACGAGAGGTGCAGCATGAGTGCGAGAGGTGCGATATAGGCCCATGAGGGTGATGTTTTTGTCCAGTGTGGGCAAACAACCCAGGAAAGGGGTCAAGGGGGCAGGCACAGCTGTGGGCTACCTGAGCCCCAAGCGCGAGAGGCGTGGCAGAGGCCCCAGAGGGGGCAGCAAGCGCGAGAAGCACGGCAGAGGCCCCAGAGGGGCAACGGATGTGAACGGCATGAGGGGCGTGGTATGCGCATGAGAAGTGCGAGATAGGCCCTGAGAGGGCGGGAAGCCCAGAGTGTGTGGACGCGTGTAGTTTACAGACACCCACCAGGGTGTGGGCAGGAGAGAGTCTCAGAGGGGCTTCACTGTGGTGGGGACCCCAGAGGGTCAGAAGGGGCATAGGTTGTGTGAGAGGCCCAGGAGTGCCGGTAAAGGGGTGTAGGTTACGGGACAAGCCCAAAGGCACCAGTAGAGGGGCGCAGGTTGCAAGACCAGCTCTGGGGCTCCAGGTGCGCAATAAACCCAGGAGGACCAGAGAGTGGGCGCCAGGGCGTGATGAGCCCAGGGGTGCCAGGTGGGTGACAGGCCCGGGGGTGCCAGAGAGGGATGACAAAGGGCAAGGACTTAATAATGTCTGGGAACAGCTGTGAGGCTTAGGGCATGCTAAAGCGGAGGTTTGGAGGCATGCATAGCCCTTAAGGCTGGGGTGCACTGAGTCACCCTATAAGGGATGGGGAATAGTGCCAGCATATTACCGTGGACAAGGGAATTGTAGGCAGCCTCCCTTACAGAACCATAATAGCAAAGACGTGGCGGGCGAGATGAGAGGGTGCTAAGTCGCCCATGTGACACGGTAAGGGGAACAAGGGGGATCATGGCTGCCCCTAGGCCCCACCCCATGACAGTGTAGTAGGGCTTTGCTAACCTTTGATCCCTGATTCAATTTGGTGGCCAAATCTCCAAATCTGAATCAAATCAAGAGACCCTTTAATTTCTCCAAATCTAATCGGAACCCTCCAAATGGATTCACAGAGGTTCTGAAGGATTTGATGATTCAGATATAGACACAGCTTTAAATGTTTTTTCTATGTATCTCAAAGTACCAGGCAGCTTGTGAATGGTGGGGCAAATGGAGCATCCCACAAGAGTATGGGGGGCTTCCTAGTGTGCTCGCCAGCAGACCCAGAAGTATTTCTGGTCCACTTCCGGGTTCACTGTCAAGCACAAAGGGGGCCCCCACACTCCTGTGGGATGCTGCACCTACCCCAGCATCACAGCATTCATGAGCTGCACCTGGTACCTTGAGGTACGTAGAAAAAACATTTAAAGTTGGGGCTATATCCAAATCACTGAGTCTCCAAATCAGCACTGAATCTTCAGATTTGTATTTGGCTGAATTGAACTGGGGACAGTGATCCCAATCAATGAATCAAATCACTGTCCCCGATTTGGGCCAGATCCGAATTGAATATAGCCCATTTTGTACAGCTCTAATGCATAGGATATCTAGAAGCTGGAAGTCTCTGGGACATCTAAACTTCTGACCTTAATGATGCTATGACCTACTTAGGATATTTAAGCATATGCATTTTGGGCCAAGTTATGTAACCACAGAGTGGGAACTTTCTTAGTAAGCTGTGAGGTGAAAGTGAATGTGAGTGGTGCATGGAAGTGATACTGTTGATTAGCACTGATTGCTTGAGGTGTACAAGCAATGATTGGATCATGGAATTATAGGCAGATAGCATGATGCATTCACTATAAAAGCCAATGTTGGACACCATCTTGTTGAGTGACCGGTCTGGACATGTTTGTGGGTATATGTGTTCTTGACTGAGTTTGGATCATGACAGGGAGTCAGAATTTGTGTTTGACTAGGGACTGTGTGTGTGTATGTGGTGTGGAATCTCCTAGAGTACATTGAGAGTGTGGTATACCTGTGTGAGGGACTGAGGAGACTGGGAGTTGAAAGGATTGAGTGTGGTGTGTTGCAGGACCAATCTGCTGGAATTCCCTTCACCTGTGGACTGACATTACCCTCCAAGATGAGGCAGGTGAGTATTAGTAGGTCCACAAGTGTATCACCTAGCCTTTTGAGGTGTTGAGTACTCCCTACTGGGAGTATTAGGGGCTCTGTGGGAGGCCTTCCTGCCTGTCAACCTCAGAGTGCTCTTGGCTGCTACCTATGGTGACAGGGCTGTGTCGATTCTTTCTTGTATATACTATATACATAGTGGTTTATTGACTCTTTGTTGGCTGGTTCATTGTTGTTGTGGATTTATTGTTGTTTTATTTTGATACAGATTTTTACAGTATGTTCTCATTAACTTTAACCTTGATGTTAAGTTTTATTGGTATTGGTACACCTTTGGATAGGGCCAGTCTGCAGGCTAATGTTCAGAGGTAAATAACCCTTTAGGTGCCTCAGATTATTTATAGACCCCTGGTAAGTTTTGGAGGCCTAACAAACCTCTGTGCATATAACAAGTTGTCTCGTGCCAGGCCCAGCTTCAAGGCTTTCTCTCTCAGAGTAAAAATAGTTGTGTAGCAGGGCATTGGGGTGTGCCTGACCCTTTAAGAGACCAAGCAACCTGAGAGGCAGCTTTCAGGAGGTGAAAGCCATTAACTAGGAACTCAGCGGATGAGCAGCAGGCTGGTCTTGAGACATATAAGCCTTGGGCCTGAGCCGGTCAGGCAGTCCAACCCTGAGAGCCATAAAGTGAGGAACTCTTGGCAGCAGAGCAGCTAGGCTCTAGAACTGACTGAGATGAAGCAATTCTGCATATCTTATAACAAGGGAATATACCTGGGACAAAGGCACTTGTTATACAGGCAGGTGCCTTGGTTTTATGTTATAACCCAGAGAAGAAGGTTTGAATGCCTGTCAGAGGGTGCAGGTGCTTTTAATTAGATTGCACAAGGGGTTAGACTTGAGCCATCCTGAGGGCATGCTCATGGCTTACTCAGTTCAAGAGGGGCTGAGAGTGGAGCCCAGCCAGGAGTGCAGGAGCTCAGAGTGGGGATCAGAAGATCCATGAGCCCAGACAGGGGCTGGAAGTTGGATCAGAGGACCCAAGATTCCAGAGCAAAGCTGAGAGAGTGGGACTTAAGGTCCAAAGCCAGGGAGTGGCTGAGAGCCAAACTAGAGGGTCCACGAGTCTGAGAGGAGCTGCAAGGAAGGACACAGGATCCAGTGGCCCAGATAAGGGGTGAGAATTGGACTAGAGGGTCCATGAGCCCAGACACAGGAGCTGAGCATAGCCAGGGTCTGAAAACCTGAAGAGGGGCTGTGCATGGTATAGGGGCAGAATGGAGCCATGCAATCGGCCTGTAAGGCTACAGGTGTTTGGCAGAAGCATGGGTAGTTTGGGAGGGCCTATTGAGCCTGAGGGGTGAATGGAAAGTAGTGTGGTCCAGGAGAAACCTGGTGGAGATTTGTAAGGACTAAAGCTTACTCTAAGGCCTGTGGGCAGCTTTATGCTAGCTATCGTGAGTGAAAATTGTAGGTTATCTGTGGTATTTACCAACAGCCCTGGGTGGGTTTTGCAGTCTCTGATGACCCCTATCCTGCCACAGCTACATAATTATCACAATACAAGTTATTTAGGTTAAGGGGTGAGTGTGTCCTAGAGGTAGAGATCTTTAGAATCTGGCTGAATTTATAAATCCAGCTTAAATGTATGAGGTAGGGTAGAATTGTACTTTATAGACTAACTGCATCAGAGATGCATAAGCTTTCCTGAGCAAGAGGTCACTTTATCATATGCTATAAAAGGATATGCACAGATCAGGCTATCAAATAGCGGAAATTGAATTCAAAACACAGGGAAGGGAGAGAGGTGAAGGGCAGTGGGATAGTGGGGTAAAGAGTGGAAAGGAGGAAGTGCTGAGAGAAGCAAATAAGTAATGAACTCACAGTGACAAAACTTTCAAAAGGCTATTCCAGGCAATGAGATAAGAATCCAGAATCCATATGTTAGACCATCCTGAACAATCCAGTCTAAGGATGGTTTCTTGTTCTGCAGTTTCACATTCAAGTTTGCTTCTAAAATTCTACTGTATAAGAACAGGTACTCTGAGGTCAGCAAAGTCAAGGAAGGTCAAAGTGTTCTGCCACCAACTTTATGGGGTTTTTTTAGCCTTGATGTCAGATCAGAGTCCCTTCATTCTTTCACATAGGCTAAATACAGACAGTCAAAAAGCTTAAGTCTGAACTTATTCCATCTTTACACGTTAGTCTAAGCTGCACAAATTAAATTGAAACAGAAGTGAACAGACCTTTGATTCAGGAAATGCAGCCATATGCCTGCAGTGGTTCAGCCCAGAAGCTGGCGGGCACTAAAACACAGCTCTTTGCCTGTTTATTCATTTCCTCTTTCTGCTGTCCATAAGATCTCTGGGATTTGCAGTCCAGAATTGCAAAAACAGGACTCTGTAGGGTTGCTTATTTCCTTTTCCTGCTTCCAGGTTCCTCTGGGATTTGTAGTACACAGTTACAGCCACAGTAAGTTTGTGTGGAGGAAGGGGTGCTTAACCCTCCTCTCTGGCCCCAGATAGGGATTGCCTGGTTGCGGGGGGCAGAGCCATCCTGAGGGGTGTGCGGGGCCCAGGGCATATCAGCTTGCGTGGTGCCAGGGGCATGGAGGGGTGGCAAGCAGCCAGAGCCAGCAGCACTCAGTAGCTGGGGTGGCAGCAGAACTGGCGGCTCTCACCAGCAGCGGGGCATGGTGGCCATGGTGAGCCTATACAGCACTTACCACAGGGCTCCCCAAAGTGCAGGGCCTGGGGCAACTGCCCCTACCCCAAGGACAGCCTTGGGTGGGGGCCAGTCCATCTTGTAGAAATTGGGCTGCATCCCCAGCTGGGCTTGCTTCCCTTGTCAGCCAGCCATCACTGCCCCAGTGAGGAAGCAGTGTGGCAGGGCCAGCCCTGCTCACTGCAACAGACAGCATAGCACAGCCCAGGACTGCAAAGCATGCTGTGGGAATGCTGTGGGACTGTGATTTAACTTGAACCAGGAAGGTGTCTGAGACAGAAGTTTCATAAACCAGTTTGAACCAAATCAATTAAGTCTGATACTACATTCAAGATTTATCTTAAACCAGTTTGAAACTGGTTAATGTGCACTGAACTCTTGTTCTGTTACAGGATTAAACCAGTTTCTGATCACTTAGACCAGTTAATGTGTAACTTCTGTCCCTAGTAGTAGTGATTGACCCACCTGTCCCATGTAGACCGCAAAGGGGCATTGTAAGAAGATGATGGTGTGTATATATGTTGGGATAGGTGCAGGTGAATGAACCTTGGATGTTATACACTGTGCTATTTGGTCCAGTGATGATGTCATCTTCACTGATGAGGGGGCACAGAGGGCATCTGGGTCCATTCTAAGGTCCATTCCTAGTGCTTTGGTAAGAATGGGAGTTAGCTAATCTGTTGCTTGAGAAATACTTTGTAGTTGTTTCTGTATTTATGGTACAATATTCGATCCAAAGTAGTCTGTAGTGGTATTGTGTTGGTGAAAAAATGCAATTGGGCTTGGTATAGAAATGTTCTCTTGTAATCCATTCACTACTGCAATTTGCCTACTCCAGCAATATATAAAATAACAATACCTCAACAGTAAATAAATGAATCATTAGTATTAATGCTCAACCAATGTGATCTGTATGATGAAGAGCTGCCTATACTGAAGGTATAAAAGCCTCCAAGGCTGTTAATTTCTGAAGTTTACAGGCCATTCCTGTGAAAGGTTATGTTTACGGCTTTATGATAAATGTGCATAATAACAGCCACGTATACAATGAAATCTTCTCTGGTGGAATAATGTGCTGAAGAAATTAATAAAAAAATAAGGCAGGCTTGGAAATAAACTGCAATAATCTTAGAAGATGGAGACCATAATATACAAAACCAATTAATAGGAATAAAGTTATATGTATCTTTTTTAAATTAATTTTAGGTGTATGTAAGTCATGTTCAGTTGACAGCCACTGGCACTAAAATCTTCTCTGCAAGGTACAGAAGTAGCAAGGACAATGCCAATACTATTTTTATAATGTCAATTTGTCTGAACCATGATCGAAGGAGACCTGTTCTAGGAAGGAGAGTGTGATGTTGTTTCCAGGCTCATTAGTCTTTGGCTTATCTAATGAAATATCCAACAAAGTTGTCAACAATGACTTCTCTAACAAATCCACATAGTCACTTGGGTTTAAACTGAATTCATTACATTTATTTCCCTTGGGTTACTCAATTCCTACCAGGTGGTAATAAATTGGTACCATCCTGGGACAGATTTGGAATTATGGTCTAGAGCAGGGATCATTAATCCTTAGCATGTGTGCCAGAGTATTGCACACAAAGCCATTTTGCTTGGCATGTATGCCTCCAGATGGCAGCATGGCTCTGGCCCCTTCCTTACCATCCATTACAAGGATCTGGACCCTTGTGGCTCCCCCACCATCCACCCTTGACACACCAACATCCTCCTAGAAGAGATTGCATGTGTTTTTGGCACTCTGCCCAAAAACATTGCCCACCTCAGGCTCTCCTAGCTATTCCCAATATACTTTTGTACCTATTCTATTCATAACAGGCAGAGCTTTTACAATGCCAGAAAAAGTGCATGAGTGACCCTATCCTGTAAATGATTGATTATAACATTACCGATACACTTCTTTCTTTGTATTAACCTTACAGAAATGAAAACAGATATGTTTGTCCCCTTGACAATGCGAGCATATTTGCTATTGGTCTATAGTGTTAATGAGTATATCTGTAACCAATACTAATACTATGTAATGAATTGAAGATGTAGTTGAACATGAGCATAATTCAATTTGAAGTGCTATCAACAACTTGCTTTGTTTTTTACAGCTATAATTTCTATTACTAATTCATATGTTTATATTCTTGGGTTTTTTTGTTATTATTCATTGTTGGTCTTGTGTCCTTTTGAAGACATCATTCATATTATAAGATTGAAAATCATTGAAATATGTTACCTTTCACTCTTTGAATACATGAGATATGCCATACGTTTCTTGGATATGGTTTGGGTATAAATACATTTCACAGTTTCCTATAAGGGCTTTCTCTATATTATTTATTTGCTAGTATTGTATCTCTGCTTTTTTTTTTTCTTTTGTGTATTTGTATATAATAAAAATATTAGAAATAGTGAAACTTTTATAACATGTACTGACCATTATACAAATGTGTCTATTGGGATATATGAAGTTTTATGGCACCCATGTTCTGGTTCTGGGAAATCAGTGAGTTTTGGATTTCTAAGCAAGAGAATACAGGAAAACCTTGCTATTCATGGGTTCGGCATTCAGGGTTTCAAATATTTGCAAATGCCAAATCCACATTTTAAATACACTTCATACACGTACAGGAGCTCTTCGGGACCTCTGAACTTGCTGCTGCCAGGCTCCTACTGCAGCCATGCTCCTGCCATTGCCCACCCACAGCCACTGGGGGCACTGTGCTCATGAACGTAGACTGTGTTCATGAACACAGTGCCTTATTCATGGATTTTTTGCCATTTGCAGGGGATACGAGTACGTATACCCCGGGAATGGCAAGAGTCACCTGTACTGTTCTCTGTTTCTGGGTTTCAGTTCATTGCAGATCATGGGGAACTAACCTGCTGTGCATTTTTTCCATTGCATTTGCTAACTTCCACTTCCTAAAGCTAAAATACTAACATTTTCCATTTAAATATATCTTGCAGTATAGTTTTGGGAAAACTACATGCAAAACTCATGCTCTATACATTTAGAATCACACAGCATATGAACTTCAAAATACAAAAAGAAATATTATGATGAGGGATGAGATTTTTCAGTGTTGTAATGATTTATGATAGGTGGGAATTTTCAGGATCCCTTAAGGACCTGGGTAAAGGAGACTGTGTATTGAAGTTTATCTTGACCTACTTCATCTGGTTCATAAAGACAACATAGGTTAGCAACCTTGGGTATATCTAGATTTGTAGAAAGTGAGAACCACTTAATATAGCTGGGTTTGTATAAACTGTGGGGAAGGTGAATGACAGGTGAAGAACTGGCAACATTGTGAGAGACATCACAAGGCCTGTGGATGGGAATGAGGGTAGATCCCAGAGCTATGCATAGTGAAAGTGCAATACAACATCTCTTTTTCCCACTGATATCAGATTGAAAGTAGTTTCCCTGTAGTTCTAGGTACTTCAGGCTTGGTCTGGACCCACATTTGGAAACACAACTATCCTACGTATCTCATTATAAAATTATTTTTTTGAGATTTTAATTCTATCTCTAACTGCTGATAAATGCAATCTGCATTCTTACTTTTGGGCAAGCACACAGTTAATTGAGACTTTCTGAGCAATGTTTTTATAATTATATCACTGCTAATTATGTGGAGCCAAGCCTTCAAAATAGAAGGGAAATTCCATGGATTTAACAAAGTGCCATGATTGTGTGTGACTTCTATGTCAAAGTGCTATCATGAGATGTAAAGAAGGAAATGTCACTCACATGGTAATTTTACTCTGAATAAATGGAAGCCCTAGGCAATTTTACCATATAATTGGCAGAGCAGAAATATTTAAGGGATTGTTATGGACTTCCTTCTTGTCAATATTGATTGTCAGGGTTTTGGGCATGGAGCCTCTCCAGGGCTTCGTGATTTAGTTCCCACAGAGCCTAATCTTGATTATTATTCATATCAAAGTTTTTCTGCATTTCCCATTACAATCTAAGCATAGTAACACTTCTGACTATTATTACTAGCCAATGGTGCTCAGTTCCCTTCCCCAGCTCCTGGGTCCCAGGCAGCAGCACCCAGTTTCCCTCCTTCATTTAGTAGGCAGATCAGGGGCCTGCAACCCCAGGAGGACTGGCACAGCTCCCGCATCCTTGTGGAACCCCATCTGCCTGCTGGATAGCAGAGGCTGTTTTGCGCTTCCCCATTATAGTGAATGGGGAATCAGAACAGTGGTTTTGAATCAAAATGAAATTCAAAATAAAACTCTGTTCCCTCAACACAAGTCAAAACAGAATGGTGCTGTTTTGCAAAGTCCTACTACACATGCATTTCCATGCACTAAAGAACACTAACAGCATTATAATACTTGTATTTACAAGTACTAACCTATGGTAGAATTAATTAGTTTCTTGTAGCCTGATAGGCTGCACATGTAGATGTTGAAACTTTACTATGGAGCTAATTGGGGAGCTCCACAGTAAATCTCTCATGTAGATGCACTCAAAGTGTGGTGAAGTGTTGACCTTATTTGACTAGTGGAAAATATCCTCTCACCGTGTCAGCTTGTGTAGGAGAAGGATATCAACTCAAGGCAAAATGCATATTATCACCCAGGGTAGATGTCCATGTGAACACAAGATGGGTGTCTATGCCGATGCTCATTTCTGTATTAATGGATCATTTCCTAACACTAGGAAAACCCTCTGACTTCTTTCCCCTAATCAGTGTTTTATTGCAACTTAAATTTCAGAACTTTTTGTAGTGTTACACAAGTACCTAGGTTATTCTTTCTCCTGGACACATGCATAATGCATTCATAATGAAGTACAGGCAAGTGTAGCTACAAACTGTGTAAGTACCAAAATTGCAGTTGCATGGCTATTTAATTGCAACTTACATGTGTAAAGATGAAATAGGATTTTGCCTGTAGTGTGCATATTCCTGAAGAGATGGTCACACTATCACCTGGGGCTTTTCTGTGCTGATATGTGACATTCTATAGCTTTTTGGCATATGACAGTTAAGGAGCAGGCTGCAATGTGACAAGGGTCTTTGACATGCTTTTCATTTTACAAATTCTACCAAATGTAAGAATAAGAGCTCCTACAAATATATAACTTCCATCCTGTAGAAAATACTGGTGTTTCGACATTTGTTTTAATTTTGCATTGGATGAAATACTGAAAACTGTCTTGAAACAATTTTGTAAACATTTAAATTAAGAAATGTCAAAATGTAAAATGGTGATGTTCTAAATTAAATATAGCCTTTCAGCATGTTGCCTGTGAACCAATGAAATCTAAAGTAACACCAATCAATGAATTCTAAAGTAAACATTGTTAATAGTACCATATTTTGTAAAATATTAATGTTTTTCCAAGGAAAAAGTGAAACTTGTTCAACACTATTTACGTTGTCATAAAAATTTGCTGGTGAAAAAATTTCAACAAGCTCTGGCAAAAAACAGAAAATAATGGGAAAAGAAAGGAAATTATACAACATGAAAAAGAAAGAAGCCAGACTCAACAGTGACATATATTTTTCTAAGCGTACATGTGGAAGACCTAGACAGGCCACCACAGTGAAATTTCAACCTCTCTCTCTCTCAGGACTGGATAGTCTCCTTAATTTTGCCCACCTTGACTTAGATGTTAAGGAAAGAACCAAGCATATATAGTCCTGGGAGACAAAGCTGATGTTAATTCCTGTCATTTAGAAATAGGGCTCCTCTTCACAGGCCTCCATCATCCTCATACTGTCCTTACCACACCAGATTTTTTTTTGTTGATTTTATTAAGTCTCCTCTGGGCAAATCAGACTCTCTATGCTGCCTTACTTGAGATCCAGGCAGCCAGGCTTTGGCTGCTGCAGTGCCTTCCTCATCATCCCGGCTTTTTAGGTGAGTCTGTTGGTCACACATCATCATCACTGCTCTGTGATCTTTCAAGCTTCCCTGAGTCTCACTCCCCTCAATGGAGGACATCCAACTGCATGATCAGCTCACTTTTAAATTTCTACACTAATCAGTTGTATGTGTGGCATCAGCATCCCATTTGCCACTTTGCCAGCTCTTACAGCTGATCATGTTAATTACCATCTGGGGATTTTTGTGCTTTTTTTTTCCCTATCCAGGCTTGCCACATCTTTTTCCCCATCTGGGCTCATTGCCATGGTAAGTTTCTTTTTTTCCTTTGTTCCTTTGGTGTCTCATGGCTTATTGCCCTGTCACACTTTGCAAGAAACACATCATAGTATCATAGTACTTAGGGTTGAAAGGGACCTAAACAGATCATCAGGTCAACCCCCTGCTCCAAGCAGAAACAGATACTGGGATCATATCACCCCAGCCAAATATCTGTCCAGCCTCCTCTTGAAGACCCCCAAGGTAGGAGAGAGTACCACCTCACTTGAAAGCCTATTCCAGAGCCTAGCAAGCCTAACTATAATGTAATGACTCCTGATGTCCAGCCTGAACCTTATCTCTAACAATTTGTGGCCATTATTCCTAGTAACCCTGGGTCGTGCCCGGGTAAACAGATTTTCCCCCAATTCCCGCTGGTCCCCCCGATGAGTTTGTAAATGGCCACCAGATCCCCTCTCAGCCTTCTTTTGTGGAGGATGAATAGATTCAGGCTCTTTAGCCTCTCTTTGTAGGGTCTGCCCTGCTTCCCCTTGACTAAGCGAGTGGCCCTCCTCTGGATCTTCTAAATGCTAGCCACATCCCTCTAGAAGTGTGGCACCCAGAACTGGACACACTACTCCAACTGTGGCCTGACCAATGCTGCATATAGGGGAAGGATCACCTTCTTGGACCTGCTTGTGATACATCTGTAGATGCACGACAAGATGCAGTTAGCCTTACTTACCACTTCCTTGCATTGGCGGCTCATGTTCAACCTGGAGTCAACAATGACTCCAAAATCCCTTTCTGCCACTTTGTTGACAAAAAGGGTATTCCCCAGCCTATAGGCGTGTTTCTCGTTCCTTCTCCCTAGGTACCTTTCACTTATCTGAGTTGAATTTCATCCTACTCTTACCTGCCCACCTCTGTAACCTGTCTAGATCTAGCTGGATTCTGTCCCTCCCCTCCAGCATGTCCAGCTCAGGCAAAACTTCATCATCCTCATTCCCAGAAGATTAAACATCTACTATCCTATGACTACTACACACAACTCCAAATACGTGTCACAGCTTTGGATGAGAACTTCAGAGAAACTTAGAAATCATCTTCTTCATCCAGCCTACTCCAAAAGAGATCAACTGAGGAAGGAAATCACCACATGCTACCACAACTTAAAAGAGAAAAATCCAGACATAGTCCAAAACATTATACAACATGTACGAAGAGACTACCAAAGACTTTCTACACTGTCCATCCATCATAAAAAGAAAACATGGAACCAGTTACTCCAGGAACAACTTTTCAAACCACAGAACAGAGAAACAACACCAACACTATACAACATTCCAACCTCAAACTTGACGCAACTGATGGTATTTGGAGGTTGATTGCTTCTTTCAATCTGTCCATGCACACACTTACCAAAGCTGTAAATCCTGTCCTCTCTAAAGGCCTGATTCTCTGTCCAGAAAAATACTTTAGTTCTACACATTGAAGTATTTTATTAGAAGAATTGTTCTGATGCCTCCACCTCCAGGAATATTTCCACAACCAAAATGAATCTACTTTCAATAACACTTCAACCTTGAAGAAAAGATCAACCCCAGACAAAACAAAAACATTCGGATTAGACACCTCACAGTAGGTGAAATTCATGTCTTGGCCGTTATATTGACTACTTCAGGGAAAGAATGAGCAATGTAATAATCAATAACTCACACTACCATAAACCCTCTCCCTCTCAGACAGAAGGGTCATAGAATCCCTAATATCTAACTACCAAATATTAATAAAGCCAGTGGATAAAGGAGGAGCTATAGTTATCCTTAACCATGAAGACTACATAAAAGAAGCCAACAGACAACTCCCTAACGCTACATATTCCAAAAAGTAGAGGATGATTCTACTCTCCTTTCACCTTGAAACGTAAAACTACCAAAATCGTTTCCATCAGAACTTCATCTCATTTCCATCATAGCTACAAGAAAAAACTACAGAACATGATCCCCTCACTACCCAAACCTGGGACATTTTACATTCCCTAAAACCCACAAACAGGGGAACGCTGGCAGACCTATCATATCCAACCATGGAACCCTTACTGAGGAAATATAGGTTTCATTGAACCCTTGCTATCTCTACTACACCTACGATTACTACACCTCACAACAGAACCATCAACATTCCTGGATCTTAAACCTGCATCTCCAGATATATATGTAATATATCTCATCACACATTGATATATCTTGATACTTGATATATCAATGCCATCTTCATCATTTGGACTGAAAACTTACAATCTCTGATTGATTTCCATCAGAAAATCAACAAGCATTACCCCTCTATGAGACTATTTCTGGAATATTCTAACATGAACATTTCCTTTTTAGACAGAGGTCAGTATCCAGAATGGTAAAATACAGACCACCGTATACAAGAACCCACAGACCAGCATACATATCTTCATAGAACCAGCAATCACTCTAGAAACACCAAGAAAGCTGTGATGTACAGCCAGGCCCTCCAATACCATTACATTTTCAATGAGAAATCCTGATCACCTCACAAATCTCAAAAGGCCCTTCACTCCTTTGGAGAGAGATGACACTTTTGAAAGAGCCACCCGGATATCACATGAAAAATTGCTGCAGTACAGAAGGAGTGAATTGCACACCACCATTATCCATCCCTGGAACTGAAAATCCTTAAATAATTGCAGCCCATACTAGAAGGAGACCCAGTTCTTAAAGAGAACTTCCCAGAACCACCTTTAAGCAAGCACTGAACCTCAGCAACCTCATGACCAGAAGCAAACTTCCTGTGGCCCAAAACACACTGAATAGTTCCAGACCATGCCATAAGCAATGTAAAACCTGCCAACATATCTCCACTACACCTACTATTACTAAACCTCACAACAGAACCATCAACATACCTGGATCTTACACCTTCATCTCCAGAAATATATGTAATATATCTCATCCAGTGCACTAAATACCCTGATGGAAAATATGTAGGAGAAACCAAACAACAACTGTGTACCGGAATGAACACACACCAGAAATCTATCAGAGATGAGAATACCCAATTACCTGTGGGGGAGGACTTCTCACATGGAAACTATTCTCTCTCCAATCTCTCAGTTCTAATACTCAAAGGGAATTTACAAAACATCTTTCACAGATGAGCCTACGACCTTCATTTCATCAATCTACTGAATACAAAAAATCACAGACTAAATATAAACATTGGATTTCTGACACATAACCTGCCTAACATCTGACTCCCCAGGTAAACCCTCCCCTTTTTACTAGCTATATTCATTCCCTTTCCCCCTGGCCTCCCCCCAACTCTTATGCATTCCCTCCAGCGATATTCATTCCTGTTCCCACTCCCCGACTCACCTGTCTCCTCTCACCTACTGAGCACCTCAATTTACATTTTAACTGACTGGCTTTCTTGCATATGTACTGGCCTCTGGCTGCTTTACTACTCCATCCAGAAGGAGCACAGACCATTTGCAGACACTTTCTCTGCTTGATGAAGGGTATTTCTACCTGAAAGTTTGCAAAGAAGAATTTTTCCAACTATTTGAGTTGGTCTAATAAAATATATTGGATTTACCCAAAGAACCTTGTCTGCCTATGAAAAAGGAAAACCTCCTTCCTAAATACTTTTACAGAGAAGGACTGTAACAGCAGGCTTTGCAGTCAGGTTGTGCACATGATCACAAAACATATCTGTGGTCTTCATATTCAAGCTATAGATCAGTTCATACATTCTAATGAAGGCAGCACCCACCCATATCTGTTTTGCTTTACATAAATAGTAGGAATAAATCACATAGTTACCTATACATAATTTCATAATCTCTAGTATCCAACTTCTTCATAATAACATCTCTTGAGAAAATTGCAGGCATCCATATTTTTGATTGGTTAGTATTTGCAGGAGCTAGTTATCTGTCCTAAAGTATTGCTATATTTCTGTAAGCCATGACCCATTCCAAGACCTCCATGCCCATAAACAGTGTTTTAGTATTAAAAAAAAAAGAAGGAAGAATCCAAAATGACAGAAGCCTGGGGAAATATGGCTACATCATTTGTATGGCATAGGAAGTGCTGTCACTTCTGGGATCATGCACTTTTCTAAGGTTTGCAATATAATTTTCTAGTTATTATTTATCCTGGAGAACAAAGAAATGAGTTAAAAAGGAAACCTAAGGACAAGTGCTAGCAGAGACTTTAGGAGCACTGTAGCTGTTAATTAGTTACATGGAGAAATAATAAGGAAAATAAGTTAATTACCTCTCTTCAGGGTACACTTGACTTTAACCCTCTGCCATGACATAGTGTTATGTATTTACCGGGCAAGCATCAGACTTCTTCTGCTTTCAACAGTGCAATTTCCAGTGAAGCTGACTAAGAAGAACCACTGTGGCTTTAAAATTAGTGTCATCTTATTTGCCTTTTCAAGTTCATTTATGTCAGTTGCCACCAGAGTCAGAGTGCAATCTCTTTTTAATCATTTCTTCATTCCCACTTGAATAGTCTCAGTACAGTTTGCTTGAAACTGAGATGAAAAATTCCACTTAATTTGGTTGCCTTTCATCAGAAACTTCACTTACTACAGAGCCACTCTATTAGACCACAGATGTCGAAGCAGCTCAAGACATTAGCTGTAAAAGTAACTCTCCCTAACCACCTTCTATTTACATGCAAAACATGCCTCCCTGTTGAGACTAAAACTGTAAACACATTTGGGGGAGAAAACTACTGGCTTAGGCTTTGACAGAAACTTTTTCTTTCTTTCTTTGCTTTCATGTGATTTGAAAAATAATCTCTCTGTGTTGAAATGTATTAAAAAAGCCAGATTTGGGAAGAAATCTTCCAGTATAAGCACAGCCAAAATATTCTTAGAATATGCTTTTGCAAATAGATAGTGATTTGTTTATTCATCTCCTCACACCCCCAACCACATGCAGTAACTGATAATCCCACACAAACAAATAATCTAATGTATTTGTGTAATAGTGGGTATTTCTATGTCATGGCAGCAGTATGCCCAACTTCAGATGGCACTGAGCTTGCTCTGTTTACCTGCTCCAAACCTAGAAATATGTCAGCGAGGCTGTTGTAGGGTTGTTCTCTGTGGCTGCTCTCAAGCATACTGGAGACTGAGATTCTCTTCACATCCTAACCATCATATTTCCACATTTGCAGTAGGTCAGTGGAAGTGAGTAGGTAGAGTGATTTTTGGGCCATGCTGGTGCAAACATACCTAAACAGGCAATGATTCACTAGTAGATCTCTTGTTTCTAGTAATCTTGAAATACTTGTTACATATTAGCAGCACGTTACTTGTACTTTGTGTTATGTAGGCTGTACTGAATGGTGTTTTTGGGAGGTGGAACCAATGTATTGTCAACTTTCCACCAATTGTCTGTTATCTGCCCCTCTGGGAGAGGAAAAATGAAGTCATACTAACTAGCCCATTGTCCCCAATTCACAAAGCAGGAGGATAAGAAATAAAGGTGGCTAGAAGATAGACCTTACAACTTCTTCATCTCTAGTGCAGATGACTAAGACAAATTACAATCCTACCCCCTACTTAGCAGCCATAGGGATAAAGAAGCTCACTACTGACAACTATTTGTGAATGCTGGGAACAGTAGAAAGGAACCGTTTGACAAGGTACCATATTTACTCAGATTGACTTCACATTTTTTATTGTAAGTGAAAGCTGCCTTCCCTTTGAACCTGCTTGTTGCCCTAGAAGACTGCCTCCATAAACAAAAAGTCTTCTATGATGACAGCTCACTAGATAGGACCCCTCTGTCACTGCGTGTTTCTCTGGCTATGGACAGTGGTGAAAGAGCTGGGCCCAACAACAAGGGTAACGGTGGTGGGTTCGGCCTAGAGATCCTGCTTGGAAAGCACTATACATAAGGACAGTCAGAGGGCATCATGCCTACTCTGACATTACTTGGAAGTGGCATCCAGTGGCAACAATACCAAAGTAAGTTTGTCTGGCCTGGCACATTCTGTGCAAGCTACCCATTGCAAGAGACCTGGCAACCTCCAGTTGTGGCTGCTTTATGGAGCGCTGGCCATGGGCACCTTTGTCCACCACTTGGATCCAGTGGCATCAACAGCTTGACATTTTTGCAAGGAGATGGAAAAGACTCTTCTGGGCTATCCTGGACTGCCCCTAGCTGCAGATGCTTTTAGGTACTCTCAGCAGTCATTGGCATGCTGGGCTTACTTGGACTTTTCTTAGTACATCTTCTCTATCCACTTCAAGTGTCCAAGGGTATTGTGATCTGCCATGCCAGTATGGTACTCTGAAAAGCCACAGAAACTGGCTCTCAGGGATTGGCTCTAATGATGCATTCCAACTCTTCTACTTCCTGGTCCGGGCACATGTAACATTTGAATGTGGACACTTTTCCTTGCATCAAAATGTGTACCAGTTTGTGTCATGCTGGGCCATTAGGGGGCCTCCTGCAAGATGGATGACGGACAGGTGGTCCTGCATGGTCTTATCCCATAAGGGGCATGGGACAGATGGTGTCAACCTCTGATGACAGTGTTTATTGTTGTTAACATAAGTTTTGTACTCAGCTACTGAGAGGGCCACATAACTTTGCACTTTCACTTTCACCATTTGTTTTTAATATTGGTCTAATAAACATTTAAAATAAAAATAAATAACTCTTCTTCTGCCTGTTTGTGAGGGGCAATTGTGTTAAAATATACATGCCTCATTTGGTTGGCAACCATTGATCCTCTGGTAGTGCCTGATGAATCTGCTTGTGGCTGACAAGCTCAATTCAAGAGCAACACTGTGGCAGGCCTGCACTCACCATGTGTCTGCTGGCCTGCTCTGCTCACCTAAGTGTGTTGAGTTACGGTTTACTCACTTACTGTGTCTTGCTGTTACTTGAAGTTCCACTGGATGTTATTCAGTATCTTCCAAACCCTAGGCACCTTGGCTTGTGCTTCTTCCATGGGGCTCCTTACCTCCCTTTCACCCCAACCCTTTCCACATGAATGTCTGACTTGGGTCTTGGTGGGATCTGGATGTGCTGTGGGGCACTGTCCTGGGCAGTCTGTCTCTGCCCTGTTTACCCAGTTGGTGATATATGTGTCTCCAATCAGAATAGGAGCAAATTAACAGTACAAAAACAAATTCTCCCTGGGGTACAGGTGAGCAGGGTAATGATGCTCACTGTGTTAGTCGCCTCTTCTTTGGCACGTCCTCCCCTACACATTGGGTATACCATACATCCATTGCATAATGTCTGTATTGGAGCTGTGACCCCAAGAGCACTGGGCTTTGAATTGGCTGGCCCCTGGCCACATCTGATAACACCCTATGGGGTGACTTCCCATGCTCTTACTTCCCCTACAGGCCTGAAGATGTGAAAACATGGTGGGTTCTGTAGTCTGGCTCCCTGCTGGGTTCACTTCCCAGGCAGAACTGGTTGGTGCATCCTGGGCTGCCTCTGTTTTGCTCTGGCCACCCTGTGTGTACCTGTGGGCCATGTCTGGCATGGGTGTGGTCTCAGCAGGTTCTGAGCCTCTGGCTCTGTGGGCTACTGCTGCTCTGTAGGATCCTGGGGCCTTTCTTGCCTCAGTCTGGTCTGTGCAGGCCTCCTCCGGTTTGGGTGGACACTGTACCTTTAAGAGCTGAGAGCTCAGATGCTTTAGGGAGGCCTCTGCTGTGGTTGGAGCTCCTGTGATGTCCGAGGTCCATATCTCTGTGGCTCCAGTGGCCCATGCCAGTCTGTGTCAGCTATGGGGAAAATGTCTAGATGCACTGCCAATGGTCCCTCCTTCCTGCTCCCCCTGTGCATGTCCAGCTGACTCCTTTTATCCTGGGAACTTTGAGGAGCATGGCCCCACTTCTGGCTGTGGGAAGCTGGAGTGGCCTTGTGCAGACTGGCCACCTGGAGTCTGGTGGCACAGTGAGTGGGACATGAACCTGCCACAGACACAGCTTATTAGAAGTTTCACAGACCCATGTGTTGTCTGAGCCAGAGTCTAAATTTATAGCATACTGAAGTCTTAAGTTTATAGAAATCTGGGAGGAATGCACAGGATCCCATCCAATCTGAAGGGAACAGCTGGCACTAGGTGTAGCACAACATTAAGCTGCTTTGATCCAGAGGATGGAAGCAAAATGAGAAAGCAGTGTGCTGTAAACTTGGACTTCAACTCAAACCATACATGCCTCAATCCCAAATGTATAAAGATATACACAGGCAACATAACATAATCTGTACACACAGAAGTGACAGAAATAGATGCAACATAATATGAGCTTTCTATCAAAACCACACATGCCATATCAGAGGAACAAAACATTCATGACATTTCATGATTCCCCAAATCATAGTGGGGTTTGTAACCATGCATATAAGGAAAAATAATAGGGTCAGTATCAAAATATTGCAAGGTATCCCATCTTTAGTTACCAGATACTTAGTAATAGAAGTTATAATTTAGTGATACTTCCGTACTTTGAAGACTACGGAAGTTGGGAACTGGGAGATGATGCCTCAATTAAAGGAGTTAGAGACAGCAAAGGTCTGGAGAAGCTGCCTACTGCTCCACAATAAGGTCATTGTTTAGTTATTCTCATTTATTGTATGCCTTTAGTTATTGAACCCAGTGATCACTACAAGGTAAGTGTTTATTTTTTTTTTACTTATACCTTCTTGTACATCTGCTCCACTACATATCATAATGAATTAGTAGAAAATAAGTATGAAAAAAATGTGTCAAAAGGCATAGTCAATAATGTGAAATTGTTGATCTTGTGAGTGGTGTGGAGTGGAGTGTGTATGTGTGTGTGTACACACACACACACGTGAACGTATATATACATAGATTTTCTTTTCTAGCCTCCCGAAGTGGCACTTTGAAGCACTTCTGAAAGGTCCATATCATTGCTTATTCTCCTTTTATCATGTATGCTGCCTAAAGTCCATACCATTTGGGTGTGGCTCAGTAATGGTAACACCCACTATTAAAGCTGCATAAGGACTGTAAAATTCAGTGCTCTGTTCACTGACCAGAGCACAGAACCCAGTTTTAAATGTTGCACAGAGATAACTATGATTTCAAGGCATATTCTATATACAAGCAAAAAAAAAAATTGTGCATTTGTTAATTTAGAAGTGAATTTGTTGATTTAAGAATAAAGAAAGGCAAAACAATTACATCTGTTGGGAATGTGTTTGGGTGGAGTGTTTCCTAGTAACAGTTTTAGCAGAGAACATGTTAAATGCCATTGGTTGAAATACTAGAGATTGCTTTTGGATGAGAATCTTATTACAGGAAGGCTATTTACCTGTGGAAAAATCTTTGCAGAATATGACTAAGAACATACTTTATGAATTGTATAGATCATCAATATCCATAAAAAGATCATAATCTATACCATCCACTCTAATGTGTGTGAAATTATCATGCCAGATTCATCACACTACTACTCTGGTTGTAAGCTGATGTAGTATTAGTATTTAATAATATTGATTTTAATGAAGTTACAACGGTGAAAAGTACAGTAGGACATTTGTGACTTGGGTCTGCTTAATTTAGTTGTTACATTCAGGAATGGATTCTCAGTTGGTACAATTGAAGGTAATAGAGCTATGCTGATTAATACCAACTGAGGATCTTGTGTCTTGTATTAGTATCTCATAAATCCACATTAAGCCCCCTATTCAAAAAATCATTGAGGAACATGCTTTAGTTCTATTCAAGTCCATCTTTCCTGAGTAAAAATGGACTGTTGAATTGGAGCCTAACTTAGAAGGAGTAGTTATTAACTTTGCTGAAATCTCTTCTAAATGTTAAAGAATGAAGTGCCTGCATTGCATCAACTGGACTGCTTCTCTTTCATGTTTCTTTTAGGCTGTTGTGATATATTGACTTTAGGAGAATTACTCTTGGATTTCATGGGTTTGCCTGAAAAGGAAAGTAGGTGTACAATGTTATATCTTACACTATTAAGCTGAAAAACATTGAATTGAGAATATTTTTTCCTTCATTCAGAAAACTCTGTTTGGACTCATATTTATTATAGCTCTCTTTGGACTTATATATATATATATAGATAGAGAGGAGGGGGGGGGGGTTGCGTCTTAGTTTTGTTAAAAAATGGGTATTGTTGGGCAAAGACATATGTGATCAGTGCAGCTTTGGTTTTTACAATGTAAGAACAGCAAGCATCCTGGGGATCTGACAAGGCCAAGCATTTTGCTGTCCAACAAAGTGTGGGTCTGTTAGGACCCATGGTGTTGTAGAAAATGGGCAGAGGGAACAGAAAAATAAGATGGATCCTTCATGCTGCACCTAAAGAAGGAATCAGGTGGATCTGGGAATGAGAAATTTAAGAGACATTCAGACTTCTTCCATTTGTAGTGGGAAACAATACCCCTTTTCTCAAGGAAGCTCAAAAGTGTTTTTACTAAACTGTTTCTAAATAGTTGCTAAACATAGCTTAAATGCATATAGTTTAAACTATAGCTTGAACATTTTGAATAGTCTGTCTTTTGATTTATTTAAACTTCAATCCCCAGTGCCTAACAGCAGTATTAAATACACATTTTTCCTTCTCTAAGTCTACAGACAGCCCACTTCTTTTGCTTCCAGACTTTCAGAAGGCTGTCATTTTAAGGACAGGTTATAGTAATTATTTTCTAGATCATAGTTACTAAACTGTCTTTACCACTTGTGTTGCCAAATGCAGTTTGCCTTCTTACTAATGCAGCTACTGGACTCCATGGTTAAGAACAGACATTACACACAAACTGGTATAAATGATCAGAAATTGGTTCAAATCTGTAACACAACAGACATTCAGTGCACATAAACCACTTTTAAAATGGCTGAAACTGATTTTAAATGAACCTGGGGAGGGGTGAACAGGGCAGCTGCCCCAGACACTACCTAATTCGAAGGGTGCATCATCTTAGATTGTTTCCTCATGGTACCTAGAATTTTTCATTCCACGTATGCAGAACCTAACAAAACAGTGTTATAGGTTAACATTTTGATTCATAGCTTGGAAGGCTGGAAGGGACCTTGGAAGAACATTGGGTCCACCCCCCCTGCACCAAGCAGGAAATATAACCCTGGGCAAGGTGACTCTAGCAAGGTGACTGTCTAGACTCATCTTGATGATTTCCAGGGTAGCAGATTGCACCAACTATGGAGGGAGCTTATTCCACAATCTAGACACCTTGACTGTGAAGAAGTTTTTCCTAATGTTGAGCCTGAATTTGTCTTCCAGGAATTTGTAGCCATTACTCCTGGTTTTCCCCTTGGGCACTCTGGTGAACAGTTACTCACTGCATCTTTGATATAATTCCCTATCATAGTGATAAGATGCTTCCAGGTCCCCTCTCAGCTTTCTTTTCTTCAGGCTAAAGAGTCCCAGATCCCTCAGCCTTTCCTCATATGGCTTGCCATGTAAGACTAACCATATGGGTGGCTCTTTTTTGGACTGTCTCAAGTGTATTGATGTACTTGTTAAAGTGTAGTGCCCAGAACTGCACACAGTACTCCAGCTGCAGTCTCACCAGTGATGAGTAGAGCAGAAGAATCACCTCCTTGATTTTGCTGGAGATGCATTGATTGATGCCTGTCAGAATATTATTTGCCCTACTGCCTAGGGCATCACTGCCAACTCATATTCATACTGTGGTCTATTATTACCCCGAGGTCCCTTTCATTCACGGTGCTAGTCAGTTTGTACCACCAACATGGAGGGTGGTATGTCCCAAGGTGGAGAATTTTACATTTCTTGACATTGAACTTGATCAGATTCTGAACCACCTAACTTCCTAGCCTGTCTAGCTCTGCCTGTATTTGTAGCATATCATCCAGCATGACTACACTCCCCCATAACTTGATGTCATTCATGACCTTGGCTAGTGAGCTCTTCACCCCACATCCAAGTTGTTAATAAAGATGTTGAAAGATACTGGACCAAGCACCAACCCCTGTGGGACACTGCTGCCCACTTCCCTCCAGGATGACACAGATCGGTTCACTATGACTCCCTGGGTTCTATCCTGCAGGCAGTTTCTCACCCACCTGACTGTCTTGGAGTTAAGCCTCCAATCCTCCAATTTTCTCATGAGGACATTGTGGGATACTAGAATGCCTTATAGAAGTCAAGGTATACAACCTATTATCTCATGTCCAGGTGGTGAGTTACCTGGTCAAAGAAGGAGATGAGGTTGGTAAGGCAAGACCTGCTTGCAATGAAGCCATGCTGGCTGTCATTCAGATTCAATCCCAGAGGACTGGAAAAGGGCAGTGTTGTGACCATCTTCAAGAAGGGGAAGTGTGGTGACCCAGGAAACTACAGGCCAAGTAGCTTAACTTCTGTCCAAGGGAAAATCCTAGAAACACTTATCAAAGAGGCTATATGTGACACATTTGCAGAAGGCATGATACTGAATGACAGCAAGCATGGCTTCATTGCAGGCAGGTCTTGTCTGGCCAACCTCATTTCTTTCTATGATTAGGTGACTCATCACCTGGATGAGAAAAAAGCAGTTGACATTGTTAGCCCTGACTCCATTTGGCACCAAATGACTAGGGAGACAATGATCCACTTGTTTATGGATCCTGTTACTCATTAGCCAGATTAAGCAGGGAGCAAACACTAGCACAAGTTGCTTGCAACAGCTTTATTCAGAATGGAGACAGCTTCAGGCAATGGTCCCAAAAAAACAAGAAACCAGGGACTTGCCACAAACAATAGTTCTTTCCACATTTATACACCTTGGTTCATGCTCATTAACATTTACTCCACCTTCACCCCTCCTTTGGTTCCATCCATATCTCCTCCTATCTCAAACTCTGACTGTTTACTGTTTACTTCATTAGCATGGAATTGCCTATCCATTTCACTTATTTACATGTCTTTTTGCTATGATTGTATGGTGAATACCTTCACCCTACTTCTTTGATCACTGGGAAGATTTTGACCAAAACCTGGAAGCTTCTTCACCAATCACCATTCACCTTTTTGCATGTGTTCATCTGTTATCAGTTACATGTTGTCTTTCACATTCCAGTCTGTTTTGCAGTTCTATGTTGTGCCATCTCCACATTCCTGAGGCTTCACCTCATTCACAGTACACAGACTCACACAGTCTCACTTAAAAATGGTTGACACAGTTAAGCTGGTTACTTAGCATAAGCAAATGGCTGGCTTACATAAGTATTCATAAGAAAAATCTGCTTTACCTTCTAATGTTACATATTTTATAACACTACGATATTGTTAAAAAAATGCTTAACTAAGAATTTTGCAATGTTACATTTATTATATCATTCTGTCTTGTGGTCAGCAGCTTTGCTGAAGCCACAGATTAAAGCCTTATTTCAGCTGCAAATCCAGTGCTCCCCAAGATCCAAATATTGTCACCCTAACAAACATCATATATCTCAACTTCCAGAAAGCCTTTGACCTGGTATCCCATGAGGTACTGTTCAGAAAACTGGAAGATATTGGACTCAACTGTGGGACTGTCAAGTGGGTGCGAAACTGGTTGCAGAGTAAGATGCAGAGAGTCCCAATGAATGGTTTGGTGTCCTCTTGGTGAGATGTGGGCAATGATGTACCCCAGGGTTTGGTACTTGGCCCATCACTATTCAATATCTTCATCGATGACCTGGATGAGGGAGTGAAAAACCTATTGGCCAAGTTTGTGGATGATATGGGGTTTCATGGACAAACCCATAAATAGGCTGCAGATACAAGCAGACCTAGAAAAGCTGTCATTTTGGGCAGAATGGAACCAGTTGAGGTTCAATATAAGAAATGCAAAATACTGTATCTGGATAGGAAGAACCATCAGCACACCTACAGGCTGGGCAATGCTAACCTGACCAGCACTATATATGAAAGGGATCTGGGGGTAACAATAGACCCCAGCATGAATATGAGCCAGCAATGTGATACAGTAACTGCTAGGGCCAATAAAACTCAGGCATGCATCAATCGACGTATCTCCAGTAAAACCAAAGAAGTGGTTCCCGCTTTACTCAACATTGGTGCGGCCACAGCTCGAGTATTGCTTCCAGTTCTGGGTAAGCCATACAAGGAGAGGCTGAGGAATCTCAGACTCTTCAGCCTAAAAAAAAGAAGGCTGAGAGGGGACCTGATTTCAGCTTACTGCTATATCAGAGGCATACATTAGGGGCTTCGGTGAACAACTGTTCAACAGGGCACCCTGTGGCAAAACTAGAAAAAAACAGCCACAAACTCCTGGAAGATTGTTTCAGGCTGAATATTAGGAAAAACTTATTCACAACTAGGGTGTCCAGACTATAGAACAAGCTCCCCCCAGAGGAGGTGCAATCATCTACCCTAAAGGTCTACAAGATAAGACTGGATGGTCACATGGCTCAGGTCACCTGAACCCAGCTGTCTTTCCTGCTCATGCAAGGGGCTGGACATGATGATCCTCTGGGGTACCCTCCAACCCTCTGATTCTATGTTGCTGTGATTACCTTCTGTGAGTTTACCACAGAGAGGCTCCTTGATAAACTTTTCTAGGATTTTCCCTAGGATGGAAGTTAGGCTGATTGGCCTATAGTTACCATGGGTCCTCTCTCCTGCGCTTCTTGTGGATGGGCACATCATTGGCCCTCTTCCAGTCCTCAGGGATGTCTCCAGAGTGCCACAAGTTGTGGAAGAGTTTCACCAGGGGTTCCACAATATCTTTATGCAACTTCTTCAGCATGTCTAACCTTTTTTATTAGTTATACACCCATTCTATGGCAATAGTAGGGAGTCATGTATTCCTACTGTGCTCATCCTCTATTCTACCTGTTGTCATTTTCCCTTTGGTCTGGTGAGAGACCAAGGTGAAGTAGTCATTCAGGAGTTCAGCTTTCTCCTGGGTACTGGTAACCAGCTCTCCTGAGTTGTTGAGCGATGGCCCAACACTCCCATTTTTTTTCCCTTCTGGTCCCTATGTACCTAAAGAAGGACTTCTTGTCATCCTTGATTCCCATTGCTAATCTAAGTTTGGTCACTGCTTTAGCCTGTCTTATCTGTTCCCTGCAAATGTGGGGCTATTGTGGAATAGTCCTTCCCAGCCCTTCTGTTACCTTTTCTCCACATGGGAATGTAATGTCTTTGTGCTTCAAGGATTGTGTCCTTAAGGTATAACCACTTTTTGTGCACAACTTTTTCCTTCAGTCCCCGTTCCTCCAGCACTTGCCCTACTAGCAACCTAAGCTTGTTGAAATTTACATTTTTGAACTCCAAGACTTCAATCCTGCTGTTCAATTTGTCTTCCTGATGTCAGACAGTGAACATGATGGTTTCATGGTCACTGTTGACCAGACTTCCATCTTTACTTAATTTGGTCACCAGGTCATCTCCTTTGCCCAGGCCCAAGTCTACCAGAGCATCACATCTGGTTGGCCCATGCACCACCTGAGTCAGAAATAGCTCCTCAACACATGTCAGGAAAGATCATGAGTGATCCAACTTGGCTGACAGTTCCACCCAGGAAATGTCTGGATAATTAAAATTGTCCATGACAATCATGTCATGTGCATGTGCAGCCTCAGTCAAGTCTTGGGTAAACTCCATATTGAGTTCCTCCCTCTGGTTTGGTGGTCTGTAGTATACACCTACAGTTAGGTCTCTCTGTGCAGCCCCCCCCCCAACCATCCCATGCAACATGACCCAGAGGGTTTCAAGCTATCCATTTTTGGAGCTGATGTCAGCCTTCAAGGAAGTGTACTGCTCTTTCACATAGAGAGCAATGTCTCCTCCTTTTTTCCCCACCCTATCTCTTCTATGCAGGGTGTAGCCCTCTACAGCTATGCTCCAGTCATGTGACAAGTCCCACCAGGTCTGTGTAATCCCTACTAGGTCACAATGCACACTGGAGAGTAGGAGGGCTAACCCCTACTGCTTGTTCCTCATGCTCCTGACATTAATATAGAGGCACCTGAGTCGTCCTACTGAGGCCTTTGTCTTGCTGTCTTATTCATGGAGAAATATTCCCTCAGCTCCCACAAAAGTGGCTTTCCCAGTGTCCCTATCTACAGGGCTTGTATGTTCATCCTGGGTATGTTTGAATTTGTGTATCTTCATCCCCCAAAAATATTAATTTAAAACCATGTCCAGAAGATTGGCCATCCTGGCCATGAACAGGGACTTACCTTTCCTCATAAGGTAGATGCTGTTCCTTCTCTGGAGTCCTCTATCCCTGAAATGTGCATAATGGTCAAGGAATCTGAAGCCTTCTTGGTGGCACTAGCATCAGAGTTCCTGGTTCATTTCCTCTATGCATCCTTCCCTTCTGGAACCACATCCTGAAACAGGAACACAGAACAAAAGACTACCTGAGTCACCAAGCCCTTGAGCCCAGCCCCCAGAGACCTGTAGTTGCTCATGACCCAGTCTGGATTACTCCTGCCTGCGTCATTAGTTTCTACAGGGATGAGGATCATGGGGTAGTAGTCAGGTAGTAGTCAAAAAGTTCCCAAGTGATTTAGTAATTTCAGTTCCATTTTCAAGAAGAAGCAGCAGCAGCAGAAGAAGACTGCAGCATACAGGAGCCAAGAACTTAACAAGTACCTAAATTCTATTTTAAAATGGCACTGGGGCAACTAAATCACCTAGGCAATATTTGAAATGTTATCCCAGGTGTTGACTGGTGGCCTAGAAATGTCATTGTTATAATAAAGTAATAATAATGCATCAAATATAAAATATTACATGAAGAGAAAGAGTAAATATTAGGTTCATGCTTTTGATAATTCCAAAACACAATCCTGTTATTACACAGGTTTAAGAAATAATAACACATGGCTTAATTAATAGCACAGAAAGCAAGACAAACACTATGGCTTCTTTAGAAGATAACTGTAACATCAAGACATGTATAAAAATAGTATGAAGAAAAATAAAGATCATCCCTACCTCAGTCATATAGACAATGTCATATAAAAGCAAACCCCCAAACCAACAATGTATTACAGAAAAAAAAATTAAATTGGAACAAAAGTGTCTTGGGACAAAACCAAAGCCTAACTTCAGGTTTTTATGGGCAAGTACAAACAATCAAACAGCCCAAAGCTGAATCAATTCAATTTTGCAGGTTAGTGTAGGCTGCATAGATTAAACTTATAAGCAAGCAAACAGGCATTCACTTTTGATCCCTGAAATGCAGCCACATGCCTGTAGTGGCCCAGGCCAGAAGCCAGGAGGTGAAACAGCACACCTCCCTGCTGGGCTGCATCAAACAGATTGGGCCAAGGCTAGCCCACCCAACCTGCAAGCAGCGGTTTGCAAGGGAAGATGCAAAGCACCCTGAGATGCTGGGAGACTATGAGATAATATGAATATGCAGGGCATCTGGAATGGAAGCTCCATAAACCAATTTAATCTAAAACAGTTAAATCTGATACTACATCCATCCAGGTTTATCTATTAGCAGTGATAGTGCATGAGAGAGTGTAAGGTAACAAAGACAGTTTTTGCAAGGGGCAAAGACACTGACCGTAGCACATTGGTTGCTTAACTATCACCAAAAGTTATGTTCCAAGGATAAATTTTAAGACAGAAGCCTATCAGGCTTGTATCATTTTGTAGTGAGCAATCCCTGTTTTCAGTTCTTTAACTTTTCTAATTCCTTCCATAATTTTCTTTGGTTTGCTGGGTTTACAGATGGTTATGGGACTTGTTCACAGTTTTTATTATATGCATGTGCATTGACTTGCAGTAAGTTACAACACAGATTCTGCAGTCAGCAGCATTGATAATGATTATGACTATTTGCACATGAATGGCATTAAATGTGAATAGTACTTTAGGCCCAGAGAAACCTTGGGGGCTCTGCTTTAAAGTAAATTGCTTGCTGCTTCTTGTAGTGTTTCATCTTTTTAAGGTAGACTTTATTAGACTGGTATGCTTGTTGACAGACAGGTACTTCTAAATATAGAGAAACAAGAAACTCAGTGTGGGGGGCTGTATGTACAGATAGGAGAAAGGACTCACAATCAATTGGATTCCAAGTGTCATGGATTAGAATAGGCAATCTTTGTGGAGAACAGAAGTGGAGAGGAGCTGAATTTGTAGAAATCTATTCTGCTTTCCTAGAAACTAGAAAGAAATTAAAATAAATAGTGGAGAGGAAATAAGAACAGAGTTGGCTAATGAACAACTCAAATATAATCTTACATTGATCCAAGTGACAGCAGACACATCGACAGTTTACATCATTATTTCCTCCTTTGTAAAAAGTAGCTTGGATACAGCATTGTTGCCCTGTGGGGTCAGGCCAACTCTCAGGATCTCAATATTACACTGTTAGACAGGAGGGTGTGACACAATTGTACACATACAAACACAGAAATCAATTAGGTGCATATACACACACGCTGCAACCCAGGCACATACACATCCAAACCAACCTAGGCACATGCATACCTATCACAAATTCAAGCACATACACTATACACCCCCAAAATTAGACAAAAATCAGTTGTCCATACCTGTACACTCAGTACACATACACAGATCACTAATTTGTATATCATACACAAAAGGACATGTGTATATATACACACACACGCCAGTTCACACCCATACAACCAACCTACACATACACACAAGTAAATTCCTAACTTGGATGGTACAGTGTGCATGTGTGTGCTTGGGGTTCCTGGGATACTTGGGGGAAGGTTAAAGTGAGAGAGAGAGAGTTAAAGTTGCCAGAACCAGGATTAGAACTGATGGACTAAAGAGAAGTTAGCTGAGGAACTGAGGCTTGGGTTTACTTAAGATCAAGAGGCACCATGGTTATTTGAGGTTACTGGTGCAAGGCGAAAAAAGAAGCCTGGTGGTAAAGAGGACACAGCCAGGAAAGAGAGAGAGACAGAAACCTGGGAGCTTGGGGCTGGAAACTGAGGCAGACAGCTGAGATATTGCGGTGGGGAGGGGAGGGCAGGGCAGATAAGTGGTGGCAAGGAGAAGACAAAGAGAAAAGAAATTGAGGCAGAAACCTGGTTGCTGTGGGGAAAAGGCAGTGGGGATAAGAGAGTAGCAAAGAAACAGGGGGTTTGGAGGCAGAGAGGAACTCATGACAGGTGTTGGAAGTGGCAGTGAGCCAGAAGCAGGAGAGGGAGAAATGAGACAGAAGTTAGAGGGGTGAGGAGCAGAGACTGGAGCAGGGCTGAACCATAATAAAGCAAAACCCAACTCGGGTCCAAATAACAGGTTTATTAAACAGACATGCTACACAGCCCCATGAAGGGGTTCACACACACACACACACACACACACACACACACACACACAAGCACTCACAATGGAAGCAAGAGAAAGAGACTCAGTGGGAGAGTTGGGGTCCAGATAGGGAAGAGAAACAGAGTCCAAGTCCTTGGTTGAAGGGGGGGGGGTCATAGCTACCTATCTAGGCTGGAAAGGGGTCTTTCTCCAGAGGGGGGTCACCAGAAGGGCCTCTGGGTGGATAGGTGGTGTGGCATGGTGCTGGTGCAGATGGAGAGGGTGTCCCAAAGAGTGAGTCTATATTACCCCTTTTTATGGGGCAGACTACCTCTGATCTCCTATGGGGAGGGCCTGTCCAGGCAAGGTCAGTCCTGTTCCAGAGGATTCCAGGTGTTCTTACTGAGCATGTGCAGCCTTGGCACAATGGAGAGGTTGCCTCATCTTGTGTTTCTTAAATGCTGAGGATGGTGTCAATGTCTGGGTCATTGGTCCAGGTATTGGTGTTGATGGTTCGGTCATTCAAGGGAGCTATTTTTAGACCTACTACCATTGTCTCTCAAGCACCCTCATTCATCCCCATTCATTCAGGAACCAAGTTACATAGGAGGGGTAGTATGAGTCATATATTACACAATCAGGCATGGGCATAAGATGGAGGCTTGACATAACAAGATGGAAACTTGATGTGACTTATGCTAACTTATATATGTAGGCCTAAAACAGCAATGACACATATAAAAGCAGTAAAAAAAAATCAAAGAAACATAATAAATATCATTTATAAAACAGGGATATCTATTTCAAAACAGCAGGAGACCTATTTGTAAAGAGGAGAGAGAAAATTACTACTTACTACCTAAAATAAAATGTTAAAGCTTAGCCTATGTCTTAGCTTACTTATGCTTATCTATAGGGAATAGAGAGGGAGAGAAAAAGTCAGAAATGGTTGGGGAAGGGGAGGGAATGCATTTTAAAATAAAGAAAAAAGAAAAAACTGGGGTTTTTGCTACAGTATTATAGGCATATCCTTATGTCATTGTTGAACATGTCAAAAAGAAATTAGAAACATTAGGTGAGCAAGGCTAGCTGAGTTTTGAGCAATGGTCAAGGATTTGGAAATATTATTTAGAAATATTTATTACCTCATGGAAAGACGATAATATTCTTTACTTATTTATGCTGCTTTGTAATAAACTGTTTAAGAAGTAGGTGAGTGAGTTTGGAAAATAAAGGAAGAAATAGGAAAAGCGGAAGTCAATGAGGAGAGGAGAGGGAGAACTGGGCACACGTGCACATCTACTCATGTGTGGCCCCTTAACTTACTGGCACCAGCAGGCGGCAGCGGAGAAGGCAGCAGAGGCAGCAGAGGGAGCAACAGTAGTGGATCCCCATAAGGTAAGTGGGGCATACGAGCAGGCACAGCTGAGGTGGATCCAGAGGGGAAGCCCCACAGATCCCTTTTGACTGAGCTGCCAGGGAGCCATGCGCTAACAGAGTGCACAAGGGGGTGGGTTAGGAGAGACTGTTCCCCCCAGGTGAGGGGGTACCCCCAGAGGTTCCCCTGGGGGCAGTGGCACCAGCCACCCCTGGGAACTCCATGATTGACCCTCCCCCAGGAGGGAATGTAGCGGGTGGGGCAGCCAGCAGGCACTTCTGGGGAAGCCCAGAATGCTTGATTGGGTACAGAGCAAACCATGGGAGACTGAAACCGCTGCCCTTAAAAGCCATGGTTTGCCGCAACCCCTGGCAGTTGGGGCCAGACAAGCAGAGGAGAAGGAGAACTGGGTGCACACATGCCTCTACACATGTATGCCCCCTTAACTTATCAGCACAAACAGTAGTGGCACTGGAGGAGGCAGCTGATCCCCCTAAGGTAAGTGGGGTGTAGGAGCAGGTGCAGTTGTTACCAGATTTGCCTGCTACTTTGGGGTGTGCTCATTTATTAGGGCTAGGGTCTTGGTAATTCTATCAATGTGCTGCTTGTGTTACTTGTGTTTCTATTACGGAGCTGTATCTCTCCCTTCTGCAAGCCCTCAC
>NW_017728916.1:17860973-17867074 GCF_001723895.1 Crocodylus porosus
TGAATCTGGCTGGGTGTCCAGATGACACCCCCATGGGCCAGCATTCAGTTCATTAGGGCACGTCTGAGCCAAACTGGGTCAATCAGCCTGTACAAGCTGATCCCCTTATTTACTGCACATTTATTTAGTACTTGATTGTACAAGAAATAAATTAAGTGCACATAACCACTGCACATAATGAGTGTGTAGATATGCCCATTATGCCTTATATATTAGTGGGACTAAATTCCTGCCTACATTGACTTTAGTGATTCACTGACAATGATTCAAGAGACTGAAATATAGTATGTAACCACAAGCTAGTATCATTACTGAAAAAGCAAATAAACAAAAGTAACCATACAGAATGTCTGCTACCTATAGATACTGTGATTCTCAAGGCTTAAATGGCCATGCACTGCTCTTGGGTCTAGCTCCCAATAATATGTGCACCAGAACTACCTAGACACTGATATTTTTCATGCTGTACTTAATGAAAACCAGTGGTATATGGCAAATTGCAGGACACAACTTCATTCTTTCTAGAACATGCATAAAGTAGCAGAGTCGATGGAGGAATTAGCTGTTATAAGTCAGTCTGAGGCTTCAGCCGAAATACCACATTATATGACATCTTTACTGACTCTTGAGAATACCATTTGTAGTCTATTTAACTGGCCAATGCTGAGCAATAAAGCCATTTCCCCTTTTTTCTCTTAACCATTACAAACCCAGAGCCTGACAGAACCAACTAGCATGTATCATCCATTAAGTTTACCAAGTTTCCACTTAACAGGAAGATCTTCTCTTGAATCATTTATTTAAATTCTATTTTCAGCTACCTGTTAGCATTAATTGGATGCAAAATTCTGCTGTATTGTAGCAAGATATTTCTAAACTAGAACTAAATAAGAACCTTTTAATAGCACCCTCATCACTTTATTTGAAAGCCTTTATACCCAGATGCCATGTAATTAACCTTCTAGTAAGCTATGTGATGATAATTTCTAGATGGAATTATCTCAGTATTTTATGTTAATCGCCTTTGGAATTTGTAGGAATATGTTCTATATTTATTGTACAAGCCCACAAAGGTTAGTTGAAGCACTAATTAACAAAAAAGGGAAAGAAAAAAACAAGTTTGGGTTAGTCAGGGAGAGCTGCAGAGTGCTCTAGTGGGAAAAAATGAATGAATAGCTGTATCTCCAACCCTGGATAAATCCATCAAGCTGGTATTTAAGAGAAAAAAAAGTGTGAGTTCTGAAAACTACATTATTCCACTTTCCAAAAATAGTTGCATATAATATACAAAGATATCAGCAGAGCAACTATACAAACAAGGCCAATATCGTATCATAGAATGAAATTCACCTTAGCGTACATCACTTAAGGTCCAACAGAGACCTTAAAAATCAATTAAGTTTGATTCTGAGCCTGATCCAAAATGAACCAGAACCTGTAAATTACATTCTGCAGCGCCTAACCTCTTGGTGTCTGGCACCAACATAAAATCTAGAACTAGTTTTAAGCACTAAGGTTTTCCAATAGTATATTGGGAGAATGTGGAGCCTTAGAAGAATATTTAATAAAGAACAATGCACAAAGCAGGGACTAGGGCTGTGCAAATCTTTCGATCATGCTTCGGATCCGGGACCACTTCAGATGCTTCGGCATCCGAAGCAGCATGCCTGGATCAAAGTCTGGGCTCAGTTAAGCTGTCCAAAGCGGTTCATAGCATCTGAAGCACTTCAGAAATGCTTCGGTTGCTTCAGACAGCTTAACTGAAAGTTAGAAAAGGGAGGGGGAGCGGGGGAGGGAAGGAGAGTGGAAGGAAGGGAAGTGGGGAGGAGGGGAACTGACATGTGTAGGTGGCCAGTGAGAAGGATTTCTCCCTGGCTGCCTTTCCAATAACAGAGTCTGTGGGGTGGGACTAGGAACAGCATCAAAGCCTCTGTTTGGAGGCATGCTGTGCCTTTTTCCCAGCTTGTTCCCTCTCAGAAACTGTGCGAGAGAGAAATGCTCAGACTGAGGCATTGCAGCTTGCTGGCTGTACTTAGTAGTTGAACTTCCCTTCTCCTTTTTCTTGTTACAGAGGATTGGGTAGGATTTAGCTTAACTTAGCTATTCTATTCAATTACTGTTAGTATTGCTATTCAATTCTTTTATTTGAATTTATATTTGCTCCTTTTTGGGCGTGGAAACTTTGAAAAAAGAAAGCTGTGTTTTCCCTGCCAGTGTAATCCATCACTGTGCAGGGAGGCACAGAGATTGCTTGCATGCCCACACACACACACACACAAACACACAAACACAGACAGACACAACATAAAGAAAAATCAGATAATCATAGGAGAAGAAGACCGGCAGACAGACAGCTCATGATTTTTACATAACTCTTAACATTGAAGCGAACAATCAAAGAAGAGGCTAGTGCACATATGCAACAGAAGGAATAAAATGCACAATAGAAAAGGATTCACACACACACAGACCTTTTGTAGCACAGGAAGGATCAATATGCAGCGTGCTGGAAAGGCAGGTGCCATGTCTTCTGGCAGGGGAGAGAGAGGGGGTAGGGGGAGAGCTAGAGCTGCAAGCTGCCCGCCCTCTCAAATACATACACATTCTCTTCCCAAGCAGCCATGACATCGGTGCTGCCAGTGGAAGCCAGGTGGTGGGAGCAGTGTCTGCACCTGACATCCCTGCACCTGCACCTGCACCACCTCCACTCAGTCCAGAAGTGGGCACCAGCAGTGGAATCACTGCCTCCTCCACCCTCAATTTCAACACTCATTGTGAGCCTCCCACAGCCAGAGAAGGAGCTGGAGCTGGAACCAGGGATGCTGAGCATGCTGGCTGAAGCAATTCTGGGGACTGAGGGGGAATCAGAGTTTGTGCTCCACACCCCTCAAGTTTCCCCTAGACCCACATATCCTCCAAAAAGCAGAACCTTGGAGGAGGCTGAGGTTGTGAAGGCAAGTGGCTCAGCCAAGGCAGCTCCTCCTGCTTTTGACCCTCAGCCAGCTGAGGAGTGGGAAAAGGCAGGATTCTCACCCTCAACCTAGAAGCAGGGGAGTAGTGTAGTGTGGGAGCATTTTGAGCTGGCAGATGATTCCAGGTTTCCCATCTGCCAGTACTGCTGAAGGCACATGAGCCGTGGCAAGGACATGACACTTTGCCACCACGGTAATGCTGCTGCATCTCAGGAGGCACCACCCCCTTGCCCTTCTTTCTGCTCAGCCTGGCACCAGTGTGTGTGCACCAAAAAGGAAGTCCCCCACTCGCTCCAAAGCCCCCTTACCCACAAAGCAGAAGCAGGCTCTTCTGGACCAGTGGGGGAAAGGTGGATAGAAAGGGGGGTGCATTCCCAAGGTGAGCAAGATCACCTAGAGCAGTGGGGAGATGCTTGCTATGGGTAGCCACCCCTTATCCCTAGTTGAGTGGCCAAGGTTCAGGCAGTTTGTAGCATTTGTGGCCACATTTTACAAAGTGCCTGCATGTGCCACCTTTAGCTGGGCACTGGTGCTCTCCCTGTAGGTA
This sequence comes from Crocodylus porosus, assembly GCF_001723895.1. Lineage (NCBI taxonomy): Eukaryota > Metazoa > Chordata > Crocodylia > Crocodylidae > Crocodylus > Crocodylus porosus. Next base: position 17,864,493 of record NW_017728916.1, read on the forward strand.
GCATGCAGGGAGTACTTGAGGGAGGAGCTGTGCAAGGTAAGGCCACAGGTAGCCTTGCACCTCACTTCCAACATCTGGAGCAGCTGGGGTGGTGATCACACCTACCTCTCCCTCACAGGTCACTGGTGGAATCAGTCAGGCCATTGGTGTGCTCTACTGCAAGCCAAGGTGCTGGATGAGTCCCACACAGCAAGGGAGATCAAGGGGGCCATAAACCACATGGTGCAGAGGTGGCTTGTTGGGCAGGCCATGCTTACCCATGGGTTCGTGGTCACTGACAGTGGGGCCAATATGGTGAAGGCTGTCCATGATGCCAATTTTGTTAGCATCTGCTGTGTGGCACACAGGCTGTACCTGATAGAGAAGGATGCCTTGGATGGGGACAGGGCTGCTGGTGATGGCGCCACCACCACCACTGCTACAAGCCAGCTGATTTCAAAATGCAGAAAGGTGTTGGGCTACTTCCACTACAGCATCAAGAGGGGAAAGATGCTGTGGCAGAAACAGGCAGAGCGGAGCATCCCACAGCACAGAATCATACCAGATGTGGAGACTCAGTGGAACTCCACATACCTGATGTTTGAAAGGTTGGTGGAGCAACAGAAGGCCATCCATGAGATGGCCTTTTTTGGTGAGATTGGGATCAGCGGCCCCCTGAACAGAGCTGAGTGGGGTACCATCTCCCAGATCTTGATGGTCCTCAAGCCCTTCCTTGAGCCCACTGAGACCCTTAGCGCTCCTCAAAGCCCTCCTCAGCCAGGTGTTCCTCATAGTGAGGGAACTGGAAAAGCAAATAGAGAAGTTCCAGAAGATCAATGTTACTGGCTGGGGCAGGCCACTGTTACCAGATGTGCAGGCATTGGTGAGGTGGCTGAAGGAAGGTATCAGGAGGTGGCTGGATCCCTGCAGTCCAGTACAGTCCACATGATGGCAGGCATGTGTGACCCAAGAGTGAAGGGGAGCATGTGCACTGGCAGCCCCCAAACCCTTGATCACTGGACGCAGGTGCTGGTGAACAAAGTCAGGGAGGATGAAGTGAAGAGATGAGGGGATGTGGAAGAGGGGGATCCACTTTCCTGTACCAGCACTTCCACCACCAGCACCAACCAGTCTCCTCCACAACAGTCACTGCCAATGTGAGCCATGGGTATGGTTTCAATGCTGGGGCCCAAATGCACCAGACCTCAGCCTCGGGCAGGTAGCACCTTCAGTGGCTACCTATCTTGCTGAGGACATGGAGCCACTGGACTGCAACCTCTCAGCCTCCTGGGCAAACCAAAGCCAGATGTGGCAAAATCTGGCCATGGTTGCCTGGCAACACCTGTCCTATCCACTGACAGGTGTTTCAAGTGAGAGGGTATTCAGCATTGCTGGGGATGTTGTCACACCCCACCGTACCTGTTTTTCTCCTACTTTGGTGGAGCAAATGTTATTCCTAAAGGTGAACCTCCCACTGCTGGAGTTCCACAAGCTCCACCTGCAGACAGACTGAATGCCTTACTCCATCTGCACCAATTTCTTTTTTTGAGTTTTTTAAAAGCCAAGTAATGCCCCGCTTTCAGCTGGAGGGGGCACTCACTGCATCACCAGCCAGCAGGGGAAGAACAGGTCCCTGCTGGGCTCATTCCCCTGCCAGGACAATCTTGGAGGTATGGGATTGGGGCTATGGGGAAGGAGGAGGGCTAAGGTCCTGGGCATGACCACTAAAAATGCACTCTGCCAGGGTAGGGAGGCCTGGTGGGACTGCTGGCAGTGCGGCAGCCCCATAAATGCCTGGACCAATGATCCCCTGGTGAAAGGTGGGTAGGAGGCATCATAATCTCCAGCTAATGCATGCCTGTACAAAGTCCTAGGTGGGGAATGCCCAGACTTGTCATGTCTTTGACAGGCCTGATGCTTGCTGGTTGTAGTGAAGCTGTGAGGCTTCCAGCGAGCTCAGCTTAGCTGCCCGGGATGCCAGCTTTAAGGTTGAAAACCTCTTTGTCAGGCTGAGGAAGTACCTGCAGTTGGTCCTGGATGGAAGGAAGAGTAAAGAAGCCAGATGTTGGCCTGGCCTGCAGTGCAGGCAAGAAAGTCAGTCAGTGAAAATGAAAATAGAGGCCTCAGGGGGTGAGGGACAGGCTGGGGTGGGGGGTAGATTTCATAGTTTTCATAGACATTAGGGCTGGAAGGGACCTCAGAAGATCATAGAGTCCAGCCCCCTGCCCAAAGGGCAGGAAGTCAACTGGGGTCATAGGATCTCAGCAAGGTAAGCAACCAATTTACTCTTGAAGGTGTTCAATGTAGGTGCTTGAACCACCTCTGATGGCAGGCTGTTCCAGACCTTGGGGTCTTGGGCAGTAAAGAAATTCTTCCTTATGTCCAGCCCGAAATGGTCTTGCCATAGTTTATGACCGTTCGACCTCATCATCCCTTGGGGCGCTCTGGTGAACATTCTCCCATATCCTGGTGGTCACCACTGAGAAACTTGTAGTTGGCCACCAGATCACCCCTGAGCCTGTGCTTTTCCAACCTAAAGAGCCCCATGGCTCTCAGCCTGTCATCATAAGGTCTGTTTTCCTGACCTCTGATCAAGCCCCCGC
>NW_017728916.1:17867174-17885763 GCF_001723895.1 Crocodylus porosus
CAATGCGATGCTGCATCTAGTAAAGTGACCAAAACGCTGGTTTTCATCCAAAGATGCTTATCAAGGAAATCCCGGAACGTCATTCTCCCCTTGTACTCGGCCCTGGTGAGGCCGCAGCTGGAGTACTGCGTCCAGTTTTGGGATCCACAATTCAAAAAGGATGTGGAGAAGCATATACAAATATATGTATGGCATTGTGTGCATGATATATGAATTAGTGATCTGTGTCTAACTTTGGGGTGTATAGTGCATGTGCTTTAATTGGTAATAGGTATGAATGTGCCTTGGCTGGTTTGGATGTGTATGTGCCTGAGCTGATAGTGTCTGTGTATGCACCTAATTGATTTGTGTGTTTGTATATGTGCAATTGTGTCACATCCTCCTATCTAACAGCACAATATTGAGAACCTGAGAGTTGGCTTGACCACACAGGGCAACAGCCCCAGCCCAGACCAGTGCTCACAGCTTCCTGGCAGAGTTGCCTTCCATCCACAGGGCAGGTAGAGTGGGTAGAAGGTTGCTGGGAGCTGAAGCTGGAGCCCCACATGCTGGGGCAAGAGCCACCTGGCTGCAGCTTCCTCTCCCCCCACTGATGCTTTCCCATTCTAATTGCTGCCCAGATCAGTGCAGCAGGGGCTGGAGAAGGAAGAGGAAGAGCTTATGGAGGCAGCAAGGGGAGCTAAGCAGTACTTGGGAAGTTGTAGCCACACCAGGAGCAGCCTGTTTCTGGGAAACTATGTGCATGGGCCAGGGCCAGGATCATCCAACAGGCATGGGCAGAAGCACAGTGCAGACTTCTTTGGGCAGGAGTTGGGTAGGACTTGACTCCATGGAGAGTTCCATGGAGGCAGCCTTGGACTGGATCCAATCAATTGGGTGCCCATCTGCCGGCTAGTTCTGGGCCGTGGGCCATATTCTTCTCAACCCTGGCCTAGAGGAAACTGATGTTGACAATAAGGGTGTCTTTAAAATCTTACCTCTCTTCAGAACTTTTGTGACTAAATTAGTATTGCAAGTGAAACATTACTTCCAAAACTAGGAACTTATCTGAAGATAGGGCCTACTAAAGTTCTTTGAAAGAAGTGAGTACAACTTATTCCTTCCTAAATATGTTTGGAAGAGTAGACAGTGGTTCCTATATTTTATGTAATAGCCTAATTATTGGACAACTTGTCTGGAAAAGGTAGGAGCATGCTCATCCACCAAGCATATATTATAGCTAAGGCACCCATTTTTTATTTTTTTTTGCAGAAACCAGTACCCCAGGGTATTGCCATTTTTAAGGTGCATGTAGGGCATGGGTGTCTGGTGCTGCCTTAGTCAGGGGGGCAAATGCCCTCCCCTGTGACCAGTCCCACCAACCAGGGGGGTCCCCCCCATGGCTGATTCTGCCATCTGGGGGGAGGGATCTTTCACCACTGATCCTGCCAACTGGGGTGGGGGGTTCCCCTGCAGCTGATCCTGCCAATCTCACTGCTGATCCCATGATGGCCGATCACTGTGGCCAATCACTGCAGCTACTTCTGGGAGTGGCTGCAGCTTCTTCTGGGAGTGGCTGCAGCAATCAGCCAGCACTTGCAGGGGGGCCACATGCACCCCTGTGCACCTCCTATGCATCACCACTGATTAAGGGCATGCACATATACACCCACACCCTTAATGCACGTTAAAAATGTCTAAAGCACCTTAAATTGGTACATGTAGATGTGCCCAGTGTCTATGATATTCCCCTTACATTCTTCAGTGGGAGGAAAGGAAACTCTTTCAGTGTCTTCCCAATCTGCTGCCTGCAAAATAAGCAGTGATTTTATTTTTCCTTCTGAACCCAGTGGATTCCCTAAAATCTGTACATAATTTAGGAATCTAAGTGACGAACTTGGCCACACTCCTGAAACCCTACTGAGTGGAGCACTCATGTAGTCCCACTTGCTGGGTCATGCCCCAGAAAGGATGACAGAGGATCACAAGGCATTTGGTACTGTGTCAATATTACAGCAGTACTTTTTAAATTGCTTAGTTAGCCAGTGCCCTAACATTACCAGTCAACTGGAGGCATTGTGTGTCTGTAGGACATGGTCTGTTAGAAGGTTTTAAAAAGCATTGATTGCTTGCACTCAGTGCAAAAACACTGTCAATGTTTGTTTTCTGAAGTGGTCTAATGGATAGTGCAGTGAACATGGGGGGTGGAGTGATGAAGTTTATCACATAGTCCTTCAGTCACATGCAATTTGTTGAAATGTAGTAACACTTAAATTTGAAACTGAGGTAATTTTCCCTTGAATTCTAGTGGAGCAGGATGGGATCTTTGTACTGTACTGTTTTCTCTATAAGGTACATCTCTAGCTGACCCTTGCTTTGTCTCCTTGCAATTAATTAAAGAAATTGTCTGAGCTGGGGAAAATTACATCCCCAGTGGAGTAACCATTAAGAACAGTTACAAATATTCAAACATTCTACATTTTGGGGGAAATGGGAGGGAAGACAGCAATTAATGAGCTGAATTAAGCCACCTAAGGCTTATCATTATGAAGCTGAAGAGCTCTATATATCTGTAAAGACAATAGGAATAAGAGCCAATTATGTGCATGATTGTAAATTAGGAAGCAAAATCTTGCCTGAAATATTTTAATATCATTCCACTTTCTCATTCTGTCCGATAACTTTTGTGGGGAAAAATAACAAAAAACTAAACTATTTCTTGTTTTCAGTATCTAAAATCCATAACTACTCTCTCCATTTTGCAGTCTCCAAATTGATTTCAGATGTATCTGATACAGCAAGAAGATGCTTACAATCAGAAGTGTTTTGTAATGTCCTGACACAAACAGTGTCTTGTTTAAATCAAGTTTGTGTTTGCCTGAGACTTAGGTTAATTCTAAACTCTGAACTCTGATCTAGGCTTGCTGAGTTCATTCAAAAATCATTTTTACATAGAGAAGGGATAAAGCCTTAAATATGAAATTTCAATTTAAGTGCATAAGTAAATGTTTGCATTAGAGCCTTGGATCTGAACCTGGCATGTGGTTTTAGTTCCAACACTAGGATAGTCCTGCTTATGACTGTTCTTGAAGGGTTACGGCTCTGGATGATAGAAAGTAATGAGAGGAGATGATTTTTCTTTATCTCTATCTTAGACACACTTTCATAATCTCCTTCCCTTTAAAAATAAATTCAGAGTAACACAAAACAAGCACTTTAAAGTGTGTTGTCTTGTGCCTCCTGACTTGGGACATCTTTATTTTTATTGAAATCTTCTCCAAACAGGGGCTTTGTACAGTGCCAGTAAAGGATGAAAGTGAAAAAATGAAATCTAAGGAAATTTGGAAAGTACTATATGGCACTGAAATTCATAACATTCTGTAAAGTACTTGATCACTACTTGAGTATTGGTAGCAATTGTCTCGGGAGGGCCACCCGAATGATCCACGGACAACAGGGCAGACCCTACAATGAGAGACTGCAGGACCTGAACCTGTTCGGCCTTCACAAGAGAAGGCTGAGGGGGGACCTAACAGTCTATAAACTCACTAGGGCAGACCAGAAGGGTTTGGGAGAGACCTTGTTTCCCCTAGTGCCCCCTGGCATAACAAGGAATAACGGCCATAAATTGTTGGAGTGTAGGTTTAGATTAGACATTCGTAAGAACTACTTCACAGTTAGGGCGGCTAAGCTCTGGAACCAACTTCCAAGGGAAGTGGTGCTGGCTCCTACCCTGGGGGTCTTTAAGAGGAGGCTTGATGTCTACCTAGCTGGGATCATTTGAGCCCAGTTTTTTCTCCTGCCCTGGCAGGGGGTCGGACTTGAAGATCTATAAGGTCCCTTCCAACCCTACTTCTATGATTCTATGATCCTAATTTGGCTATTAATTGGTCCATGCAAGTAAAACTGTTTCCATGTGTCTTCTATATTAAGGCAATTTTAGTCTTCAGCCAGTCAGGAGAAGATTACCAGGATATTTGTTAGTGTAGGGTAAACCCTACCTGTAATACCTCCAATACCCCAGTGTTCCCTGTGATGACTTGATGATAAAGGAGGAAAATAAAGGATGTCAGGGTGTGAGGATAACTGCATGAATGATCTTTTGTAATACAATATAGCCAGGGCTCCACTACCCCTATACCCTCTCCTAATCCAATGGGTGGTAACTCATTTGCCATATAACATCAAAAAAAAGTCCACAGGATCCTTTTTGTTAGACTTGGACCTTTACCGTAGACCAAACAAGCTTAGTCCTGGTTAAACTTCACTGGGACTCTGAAAGTGAAAGATCTTTTACTCAAACAGTTTACCAGCCTAGGTGCTCCAGTTTCTGTGAGGATTCCCACCTCCTTCAGTTCAATGGAAATAGAGAACAAAACAAAAAGCACTGTCCATATATCTTGGTATTTGCAGTATCTTTGTCTAAAGTTAACTTGAAACTGTCCACGTATCTCAGTATTTATGGTAACTCCATCTCTGTCCTTCTCACTGGGTTAGCTGACTAGAGTATTGGATTTCATTCTGTTTGCTTTGTCCCAGACAGGTCTCTGTCAGTGGTAAATCTTCAGCTAGCTTCATGCAGGAATGTTGCTTATACTTCCTTTCCTCTCTCAGCACTTTCTGCTTCCTCGTTGTCAGGGAGAGGAACTTCCAGTTCCTATCTCTGCTCGAAGTCTACTCCAGTTCCTTCTTTAAACTCGAGCTTGCTTTCCTTCCCCCTGCCCTCCAGAAGCACCCAGGAGAAGTAAGATTCCTTTGTAGTTTTATGTATCCTGGGTGACAGGATGACTGCAGGCAAGGACCCTTCAAACCCTGGTTTCCTCCTGTCTTCCCTAGGGATTCACTCTCTTCTCTTACATACACCACTACTAGAAAGAATCCACTACACTGAAGTCCTCCATGGTATAAGGTTGTAAAGGAATGGTGGCTGAATAGGCCCTACATATTTACCATCCCCCTTTTATTTATTTATTTTTTTCTGAGGGAAGATTCCTGTTATGTCCTTCATTTTTATTCAGTTCAGATTGACCCCCCCCGTTCTTCCTCACTGATCAGATAGCTAATAGATGATCAACTAGGTAGTTCAGTGTGTTGGGGGATGTGGTTGCATGGGGCACTGAACCTTGAAACTGGGGAAGCAGAGAGATGCCCCACAATCCACTGCCAAGATCTACTATGTGGGCAGTGGACCCTTGAATGTTACATCCTGGGAAGGGTATGTGATGTTGCCAGAATCACAAGGCATCATCTGAAAGTCCCAGGGAAATCTGAGATTCTGGAGTAACCTGAGAGGTTTAGTCCAGGTGAAGTGGGAGCAAAAGCCCCAAGCCTCTTAAGTAAGAGTGAGAAGCATATGCTGGAAACTGCACCCTCACACATCTGCTGCTCTCTGCTGTTTCCATCCATCCATCCATCCATCCACCCTTCCAGTCTTCCACCCAACCCCTTGCAGACAGGCCCTCACCCACCCATGGACACCAAGAACCAAATGGATACTGTTCTTGGACCATGGACAAACCCAGTCCAGCTGCCCCCAGCAGCAAATGTGACCATAAAAGTGACCATTTGGGGGATATAAAAGATCTCATCATTATCTGGGGTGAGGAACAGATCCAGTGCCAGCTCCATATAGGTCTTGACCCAGAGACATATTCAAGCATATTGACCAGGAGAGGTAGGTGTTAGATCACAACAGGTGGTGATCCAGGCTGACCTTGACAGGCTCAGAGAATGGGTGGATGAAAACCTGATGGCGTTCAACACTGAAAAATGCAAGGTACTCCACCTTGGGAAGAAAAACTCGTAGCATGCTTATAGGCTTGGCAGTGCTATGCTTGCTAGCACCATGGCCGAAAGAGACTTGAGGTTCATGACTGACCCCAACATAAATATGAGCCACCAATGTGCTCTTGCAGCTGGTAAAATAAGCAAAATTCTGGCATGCATCCATAGATGCTTCTCTAGCAAATCCCAGGATGTCATCCTCCTGCTGTAGTCGGCCTTGGTGAGACCACAGCTGGAGTACTGCATCCAGTTCTGGGCTCCACAATTTAAAAAGGATGTGGAGAAGTTTGAAAGAGTCCAGAGGAGAACCACATGCATAATCAGAGGGCAGGAAAACAGGCCTTATGATAAGAGGCAGAGAGCTATGGGACTCTTCAGTCTGGAAAAGGGCAGGCTCAGTGGGGACCTGGTGGCTGCCTATAAATATATAAGGGGTGTACATCAAGATCTGGGGGAATGCCTGTTCACCAGAGTGCTCCAAGGGATGACAAAGTCAAACAGTCACAAACTCCAGTACCATTTCAGGCTGGACATAAGGAAGAACTACTTTACTGTCTGAGTCCTCAAGGCCTGGAACAGACTGCTGCCAGAGGTGGTGCAAACACCTACTCTGGATGCCTTTAAGAGACATTTGGACATTTATCTTGCTAGGATCCTTTGATCCCAGCTGACTTCCTGCCCCTGGGGCAGGGGGCTGGATTTGATGATCTTCCAAGGTCCCTTCCAGCCCTAATGTCTATGAAATCTATGAAACAGAGACTGGGAGCAGTGTCTCTTCAGGACCAAATTGATGAGGAGGCATTATTACTATGTGCTTGATGCTAGAAATTGGTCTGTGGGCTGAGGACAGAGAATGCCATTTTACAAAAAACTGTGCAGTTTCCTTGACAAGAATAGGATAGATGCTCCCTCCCCACCATGCCCATGGGACCAGAGATATTCTGGAGGAGTCATCCACAAGGACACCAGTGGAAGGGGAGTAGGTGGAGAGAAGCTCCATGATACCATTCCCTACACAAAGGCCATGGCTGTTCCAGACCAAGTTCTATCACACATCTCTGTACCACTCCCAGAAGAGGAGAATGTACCAGCAAGGTGGCCACCATGAATGCATGACCCACAGGACCCATGGCCAGTTCTCCTGGTGAGTAGGTCACATGGGGGAGCACTGTGCAACTTGTGTTGGTAAGGTTCACTCCAGTTCCATGCAACCATAACATAGATTTAGGGCCTAGGGGAGACACAAAGCCCCTGGGGGTGGAGAAGGAAGGGGATCCAAGGCTAGCACAGGCCACCCCCTGTAGTCATGGTTCTCTCTCAGACTATTATGGTGGAGAAGCCCACAAAGGGACCTGAGGTAGGGGCCAGGAATGCTGGGTCATAGGGGGAAGATGAATGGCATGCTTTTCCCTCACCCACCCCTGCCCTTCTGTGCTAAAGCCTGGAGCCCAGCCAAAGTGAGAGTTCCTCCCACCTTGCTCTTGGGCACCTAAGAGATCATGTCCCATTCAATGGGATCTTAAATATGCATAATTGACATATCCTTGCCATTTTTGCTAGGGCCATGCTATGCTCCATGAGAGATTGGAGCCTAAGCACAGATACCTCAAGCACAACTGAGAGAGCACTCAGTGGGGCTGAGAGAGTTGCAGTGCCAGGATAGATAATTAATGTACACAGTCCTGGGCTACTGGTGGTTGCCCAGTAGGTGCAAACCCCTCCAGATGATTACTGCAGCAGCTTCTGGTGCAGTGCCTGGTGGCCGCAACTTGTCCACCCTTCTTCCAGGAGGCTGGTGTGGGAGCTCTTTTGCTCCCCATGGCCTCACTCCTGGCCTGGGTCTTGCTGCAGGGGAGTTGCTCAGGCTTGGCAGGAATAGGCAGCCCCCTAGCTTAGGTTGGCTGCCTGACTTGAACCTCAGGTGTCAGCAAAGTCTGTGGTCCTTGACAGGAGAAATATGGCCTTGGGAGCTAAGGGACCAGGGATTCTATGTGGGATGGTCACCAGTCTTTAACATCCACTGTGGCAATACCTCCTGGCCCTCAGCTCTCTGATAGACATTGGGACTACTATTACATAACAGTCTATCTCCTACATGGAGAGGTACAAGGTCTTAACTATAGACCCCTTTAAGTAGGGTGCCGAGTGAAAAGTCCCCTACCCCAAGTCTCCCCTCCAAGATTTCATGTTTGTTGAGTTCCGAACCTGTGGTGTTCCCCCTGACCTCAACCCTCCTTCTGGGTTCTGTCATTCTGATCTTCATGAATGTGGACAGCATGCCATGGATGGAGCCATACACATTGCCCTGTCCCTCCTCCCTGCACTGCATTTGATCATGATGCCAGGTCTGGTCCATAGTTGAAGTGGTCCTTCCAGTGGTCCAACATCATGAGCCAGGACAGGGAGTAGACCAGGCCCCTGACAAGGACTGAAATGGCAATGACATCGCCAGTGATGAAATTAGGGACCTGGGAGCATAGGACCCAGTTTCCATTACCTTATGAAATGGGGAGTTGTGTAGAAAGTGGGCATCATCCTCATTGGCTGCATGAAAGTTGGTGGCCCAGTCATGCCCTGGTTGGTGTGCACATACATACTCACATACACAGAACCCTGCTTTGTTGAACACACACACAGAACCCAACCACCTGGGACACACGCACACACTTGATGAGTGCATGGTGCACTGGATGGGCATGCATGGAATGGCCAGCTGATAGTTCATGGCCATGATGAAGCACTGACACAGGGCCAGGTGGGCAGCTGTGATGTCCCCTGTAGCCAATCTGGGCTGGGTCAGCCATTTGTTCCCACTTGGGAGTCTTTGGCAGCTTGGGGAGCCCATATAACACATTAGGAAGCCTGCAAGAGTTGCCCCCCCCTCCCTTCCCCCGCCCCCCACATACCTGCTAGATTGAGGCTGTGCAGGCACACTCCATGTCTCTTCCCCCCACAAGGGTTAACATTTGCTCTGCTTCTTCCTGACCTAACCTTGGGTGTTCAGAGTAAAACTTGAGAGTTAGAGTGCTTCTGCTCTGGGCTTCTCGAATGCCTCTGTTTAGCCAGAGTTTTTTGTTGTAGTTAGTTGCCAAAACCAGTAGAAGGCATGTAAAATGCTTTGCCTGTTCTCTCCAGTATGCTGGCCAGCTGGTCTGGGATACTGGTGGGTAGAGGAGATTATGAGGAGTATAAACTGCATAATGCTGCAATTTCCAAGGAGTGGAAAAAGGAAGGAATTGAGCATCTTGGTTGCAGCAATTTTTTAGGTGTTTACTTTTGTTTTTTAGCAAAGGCAGGATGAATCAAGGGCCTTTTGAATCTCAAAGTCAAAATTTCCTTCTTAGATAGCAGAATGTAAATATACAAGGCAATCTTGTGGTTAAATGAAAATTGATGCAAGTATTGCACATGTACCTGCTCCATGACAGGGAAATCAGTTTCTAGGACCTTCAGGGTGGTTCCTTTCATGAACATTACATTAACTTTAGAATTTTAAAAAAATTAACAGCAAAAATAAAAAATATATTCAAAATTAGCAACCTTATTGCAAATTCTTATATCCTGCAGTGTCTGTTAGAGATTAGCATTGGTTAATGTACTTTTAAGCACCAAATGTCTACATCTATATATTGAAATAGTATTCTTCTTAAATTCTAATGCAACCTTTAAAATGGCATGATATGCATCTTTGGTTTCTAAAATATCCTCAAATGCTATTTATAAATGAAACAAAATCCAGGAATAGATTCAGCTTCAAAATGGAGCTTTTTGCTTGTATTGATGGCATAAAAGAAATTCACTGTAATGAATACATTTGGAGCCATCACCAGTGTTTTGCTTCATGTACTTGACATGACTCTGGCCCTTTAACTTTTAAAACATCTCCCCAATTAAGCTGTTAAAGCCCTGAAGGTTGTCCACAGCTGCTGCAGATTGATTTCTCCCATGATGATATTTAGAACTGCTAACTGAAACATGAGGGAAGAAAACAGGTTTTTCTTAAATCTGTTTTTATCCCCTTTGACTTCTTGCACATGTTTTTAAAGGTAATCTGAAAAGTTGCATTTTGTTTTCCTCTCTACAGGCCCTACCACTGGTTGTAAATATTTCTTTCTAAAGGCCATCTTATCCAAAGTTAATCCTTAAACTACACAAGACCCGAGGTTAGGAGAAATCTAAAGCATAAATAAGAAAGCCTGAAATATTATGGGGAAATATAGTGGCAAGCTCTTAGAATGCAGCGGAATAAGCTGATAAGATTGCTTATGTACAAGTGTTTGTACATTTTTGCAGTCTGGGTATTAGTAAGCAGTAAACCTTGTGGAATTTCACATTATGAGTAAAATTGACCTTAGATCAAGGTCTGTATACTGCTTAAGTTCCACAAATCTTGCTTAGATTTAAGTGATGCATGGGCATTGTGCTGGCCTTCAGGGCTGGGGCTATTTTTGTCCAATAAATAATATTTCTTATGAATTTAGCTTTTCTTTTGGAATGGATAGCTCCTGAGTTTTTTGGTAGGTATTACTTATTCCACTCTGCAGTGGGAGATGTGACTACAGGATGTGTATGCATACTTGAGCCAGCTTTAGTTTATTAGTTCCAGTAACAGTCATAATGGTACTGGCAAAGGTACATGAGACGCTGTGGTGCTGTAATTAGAGCAAGTCTCAGAGCCACTCTAATTAAAACGCTGCCTTTACCACCCCAGACCACACGTAAAAGTGCCTGTAGTTACCAGTGTGTATCAAAGACATTTCTTCAGTTGTGTTTGCTAAATGTTGTCAAAAATAAATATTGCTATTTGCTATCTTTTCCCCCCTGCTGTGGTGGATCACCTAAGCCTGTGGTATTGTTTCTGCTCTCTGACTGAATAACTGATACTTTAAGTGATATCACAAAAAAAGAGGATGAAAAATTAAGTGTGCTTTTGACTTGAATGTTTTTGAGGAATGATTATTCATGCAACAGTTGGTACTCCTAATTTTTTCACACCTATCTTTGATTTACCTGAAAATACATACAATTTGAACAATTGTAACAAATCTAAATGCATTGATTCACTCAAATGTTTACATATCATGGATTTTGCTTCGGAAGGGGAGGGAGAAGCTGTTGTTTGCTGTAAAGTGTTTTAAGCTCTTTCCTTCTGAATAGTAATCCTAAATCAGCACAGCTTAAATCTTCACTTCAGAGGCAGAGAAAGTTGTGCATTGTGGATGGCGTGTGACGTGTTTTGTCACTGTTGTTTTCAAAAGTACTTTAATTCTGTGCAGAGATAGAGTTGTCCCCAGAAGCATGTAAGTAGAAGATAGAGATTTTAATATTGCTGAAGGAAAATTGTCTGAAACAAATGTGTTTGATGCTCTTACAAAATATGTTGGCTGCGTGTGCTCAAGACCAACTGTTTGGAATAGTTTTCTCTTTATTTCAAAAGGTGATATAGCCCATTTTCATTAGAATATAGCCAAAATAATTCTGTGGTCTATTGAAAGTCTCTTTGTGTTACATACCTCATTATGCTTGAACACAAATATTGATGTATGCTGAAGACATGAGGTCTGTGAACATTTCTGGCTGCTCCAAAGTGATTGTACTGAAGAGATCCTAGTGTGATGCATCAGAACTCCAACACAGTACCTGAAAAACACTTATGAATAAATGAGTGGGGGAAATGTGTTCCATAGTATCACAGGCCTTTAGAAATTCCAATAATGCATATCAAAAAAAGGAGCAAGAACAAAATTACAAACATCAGAAGTTGACTAAATGTAGTAGAATGATAGGGGCTTGTTCCAAGAACACATGCAATCTTAGGCCTTGATACAAGAGGGAAAAAAAATGTAACCACAGTCCAGATTCTCTTCCATCTATTAGGCATCTAAGTAAATTTAGGTCCCTAAATGCAATTGTATTTAACCGTGTTCAGGTCTTGAAAAGCCATAAAAGGTGTGTCTATCCGTTGCCATATGGTGACATTGCTTTAGCACTAGGCTCTAGTACTTCCTTTTACTGTACAGTTACTGCGCTGTACATGTGATGCACAGTTAAATTTCACCTCTACATTGCCGCAGCAGTGCACTATACCCAGGGACCCTACAGTGACATAGCTGGTGATCATGTGTAGACATGTGTGATCACTGCATCGCCATAGCATACTGTATGATGATGTAGCACATTGCTACATTGTGTATATTTACTTTTGTAAAACATTGCCACTTTACTCTTAAGATTAGGTCACAAAAAAAAAACAGTGAGGAGGAGGAGTAGGGAACCCATCTACCTTTTGTGATAACTATTTTCAGGGACTCTAACAGGACAGAACAGAATTGCACTTAGGCACCTAAGTCTACTTATTTACATAATACATGGAATGGAATCTGACCCCAGGTACTTAAATCACAGTAGGAATGAATTATGTATTAAACATTCAGCAGGTTCTTAGATGCTTGTCCTGAACAGGGATATATTCCTGAGCTAAGGACTCAGTGACACTCCAACATAAAGGGCTCCTTTACATGTGCAAGTAAAGGCACGTTGAGATCTAATGTGTGATCCACATAATTGAGCCCCCTACTGTGTATGTGTGGTATGGCAGGGGGCACGATTGTGGGATTGTGCATCAAATGCCATTGCACTTTATTGCTGGTGTAGGAAGAGCATGGAATCAGGCTCCCCCTCTACTAACAAGAAACAAGCTTGTATAGCTGGGAGGCCCCTCAGCTGAGGGTCTCCCAGTTGTGGGGGTGCCTAACATACCCTCCCAGAGCTCGGAGCTGCAGCTTCCATAATTTCTTAGCCACCAGGGTTGCATGTATCCCTCAGGCTGGGAGATTGCAGTGGCTGTGACTCCCAGCCCTGGGAGGCTCCAAGCACTCCCAGGGCTGGGGCACCCTGCAGCTACCGGGACCCAGCTGAGTCCTGGCACCAGGAGGCACACTGTGGGAACTCAGCATCCACAGATGCTGGGGCTGAGAGTCTCCTCAGTTACAGGGTTGGGAGACCCTGCAAGTGAGATCCTGCTACACATGCAAATTAAAGCTGGAGAGCAACCAGCTATAAAGTTAGTACACATTTTTAGGTCAGTACATAACCTTATAGCTGGTTGGAGCTTTTTATGGTGATAGGTACTTTGCATGTGGAACTGGTCTCAAGGTAACTGCACAATTAACCAGGTAATTGTGCAACACCTGTAAAGTGTAGAGCAGGGCAAACATTTATGTGTTACATGGTACAAGTTGTACAGAGTATTACACTGCATCATACCTCTCCCTCACTCTTTCAACTTCCTGATTTTAAAGCATTTAATATACAACTATTAAAAACAAGTGATGAATGTGCAAAGGTGTGTGGTCCTCTGAGGGGCCAAGAAAAAACATGTGTCAGCAAAACAAAAAAACCCATCCCCCCTTGCTTCTCATGGGTTTACAAATTTAGGACCAACTATCTGTCTTTCACCTTGCAGAGGGTCCCCTGGATGGCCCAACACAACACAAACTGGTCCACTTTTTCTTGCAAGGTGAAATGTCCAAATTCAAATGTTACATGTACCTGCACTAGGAAGCAGATGAGTTGGAGTGCATCATCACAACCATTCTCTGAGAACCAGTTTCTTTGGCTTTTTTTTCCATCTTGGCCTGGCCCAGCAGGAAATTGGCCAGGCAGATCATGCTGTCCGTGGCTGCATGGTACAGGAAATAGAAGATGTACATAGTAGTGGACATGTCTACACATGTGCTTTAATGCGCAGTAACCTATTTTAATGAACATTACAGCATTACTAAAAAAATCCATGTTATTTGGTTAATGCACATTTAAAAATGCTAAAAAGTGCTCTTTATTGAATGCTTATTAAGACAGGCTAATGTGCATTTTCCTAGTACCTCACAATGGAGGTACTATATTTAATGTGCATTAAATAAAGTTCATTAATACACTTGTAGACACACCCAGTCTCAGATAAATCCAAGTCCAGCCTGCCAAAGAGAGCGCTGAGGGCATCAAAGAGAAGCTGCAGTTATGAACAGTCCAGGAAGGCACAGAAGGCCAATATTGCATTGACAAAGTACTTGTAAATTTTGCTGTATTAGTACTATATTTTGTTTATACATTAAGTAATAACAATAATATAACAGAATTTGCATGTACTTTATTGATGCAACATTGGTGTAATAATTTCTATGAAAACTCCTTAATTCTTACATTAACAATAAACAGTCATAATACTGTTTTGTATGTTTGTTTTTGCTGTTATACAAAGCCAGAAACCTTAAATAGGTAAAGCAAATGTCATCGATTTCCACCTTATTTATAATAGTTCATTTTACCCTGAAGATTAGCAATTTCAAGTCTTTCACTTCACATTCTAAGTTTTAAAACTGTCTCCTTTCTGCATCATTTCCTACAGGCTTGGAAGGGAAAGGGATCAGGAGTTGAAATAAAAACCCAAAGGATTGTCCATCACTTTTCCTGTGAAATTATGACTAGGAAAAAGAAGCTGCTAAAATGATTACTACTTAAAATTAAAAAGAAAGAAAAAGAAACATTCAGTAGGCAGCAAAAGACAAGAAAAAAGCAAGAACCTGTAACACTTGTCTGATGCACTGAAACATATATCTACATCTCCTGAAACCAGAAATGTGATCAGCTGAAAGGTTCAAAAGGGTTTTCTCATTTTGCACTAGTCAATTAGTCAAATAAACATAGTATAGAATCATTCAACTTTTCTTCACTCATCCTATTAGAAATATAGTGAAGAGCAAATAGTAGCTAACACCTGGTGTAAGATGTTATCTCAGAAAGAAAAAAATCTGTGTACCAGCAGTAATATAGAACATGAACCCCTGCCATCAGGAACCATCATTTTTCAGGGAAGACTGAGCATGTCTACATGAGAACTGTACTGTGGAGTAGTCTAATTAGCTCTGCAGTAAATGTTGTATGTCTACATGTGCAAGGCTATTATGCTGGAGTAAACTAATTAACTCCAGAGCAGGATAGTACTTGTGGAGTTTTTTTCTCTGTAGCAATGCACATGTAGACACTACTCTGGCTTGCTGGGGCATGAGGGTGCTTCAGTATGGAGGCTGTCTGCCAGCTAGCCCCACACTGAAACACCCTTGTACCCCAACCAGACCCTCTGCATCATGTTGAGCCAGGGAGGGTAACAGCTCCGTGCCGGCAGTCTGATCCCCCGAGGTCCCTCCCAGCGGGGGCTGCTCCAACCCAGCTCAATGTGCCAGGCGCATATTTAAACAGCTTGCCTGGGAGCAATAAATGTGGGAGCAAAAACCCCAGAGTTTATTGCTTCACATTAATTGCATGTTTAGATATGCCCACTGATACCTAGTACAAAAAAGAGTGGTTGGGAGAAAGCTATGAGCTCCAGACAGTCAGACCATATAAATCACTTAGCCTTATCCAAATTTGTTTTGCTATTAGGACTACAGACTCTCATCTCTGTAAATCTAGTGAGGTTTAGTTAATGCATTTCCTTATAGAATCGTAGCTCTCTGGCCCTTTACAAAGGTAATCTTGTATGTCACAGGCCAGCTGGGCACTATGAGTATATCAATTTAGCCACTAGGCTGTTTGGTTCAGGATCGAGGAGGCAGAGTTGAGAGTAAAGCAATAGCAAGTTTATTATAGCTTACACACACACAACAGTTAACAGAAAGATAAATGCGATACACAGATAATGCAGACTTGGGTTGGCAACTTATCGGTAGTCCCTCAATGCCAGGTGCGCGCCAGGTGATTCCAGCGAAGTCAGGCATCCCCAATCAATGCTGTCCGAGGGATTACCGGGGAAGGTACCTTGATCAGGATCTGATCCTCTCGCACACCGGGAGTCCGGGGTCTGGGTGTGGAACAGCAGTGACTGTTCTGTTCCCTCCTTCCTACTGGTCACCTGATGCATGTGCTTTTTATATCTAGTTTTATGCTAATCTGTTGGCTTTAGAGCCACTCACAATGTTGTTCTATAGCTATTACCCTATGGAATTAAAAGGTGTTAAAAATTATTATAAAAGGTTACTACCCAGACTTGGGTTTATCCAATAAGCAAATTACGACGCAGCACCTTCAGGTTTGAAATTAACATTACTCCGCCTAAATCTAACCCCTTTAGAACTCTCTGACTATGCTTTTCTAAGATGTGGAATGTTCTGGATAGGCCAGGCAGTTGAATTCAGTTTTTATCATCATCAAGGCTAAATTCTGAGCAAGAAAAAACTGTCAGGTCAACTAATTTTACAACTATAGCTTTGTTTTTGAGGCCTAGTCAGTTCCACAAACAGTTACAAGTTACATTTGTGGGTTACCAAAATACAAGCTTTATGTTAAACAAAAATTCCAAATGCCTCTAAGAAGCACATATTTATTGCTTATTAATTTATTTGGTTCTGGCCACCACAACTGTATAACTGTTTTTTGTTCCCTAGATGTTGGGTGGTTATTGCATTTTTCACCAGCTGGTGATCTAGCCCACTTTCTTAGTGTTTCAAAGAATTGCTATAATATCTATTATATTTTTGAGGGTTACATTTATCCTTTTTCTTGATATGGAATTGCTTAGTGTGACAAATGTACTGTGCATATTAGATCATCTTTTATTTTGGCATATACACTTTCATTGGCCTTTTGTTCAGCTACTGAAACATCCAGTAACTTTTGGGAAGCCTCTCCTCTCCCTATACAGGACATTTAAAGAGACTAATTTCCTCAAGCATAGCTTTCTCCCGTTTCATTAGGTTGACATTAAGTCAGTTTGCTTACATGATTTCTATTTTCCCACTTTTACTCATGTGCATTCAATACCAATTTTGAACTTGAAGGGAAGTAAATGCCAGTCAGAAGACTGATTAGATAACACAGATTAAATCTCTCTTATCAATAGTGCCATTGCTCTTTTCAACAGTGCATGTTTTAATTTTATCTCATTTGTTATCACTGAGCTGCCATTGGTTGATTAAAAACCTTGGCAATTGAAATAGCAACAACATAATGACTTGTTTAAAGGTCTACTTCCAAGGGATGTTGTTGTTCATTGTGGACACGGTTAGAATACATTAGCTTTGGAATCCTTATCAGTTAGTATATTTTATCATAAGTAAAAGCTCTGTGGTAGATTGGAAACACAGTAGGACATGAGTTTTGCCCTGTGTTCAAGCCCTGTGATTTCAGGATCAAATTCAGCTAAAAGAAAGCAACTATACCTGTAATATCCAGGGAGTCTGATGACTTGTTCAGACCTTTTCAAAAGTTACTGGTAGAACTTTTCCACCAGATTTCTTCTCATATAGAGGAAGAAGTTTGGTCATATGTTTGCTCTTCAGTAGTTATATAGTACTGTATCATTATGATTTGAAAAATTATTAAATGCCTTGGTAATATTTTATTTCAGATGCCAGTACTTTAAAGTGCTAAGTTGGAGAGTATCTGGGATCCCTTACTTGTGAGTATGAAACATACTGAAAATATATGATGAGGCCCTACTAAGTGTCATACTCCGTGGAGGAAATGTTTTGGGAACAACAGAGAGAGTGTTACTTTTGGATGTGTATCTGATATTGTGCTAGAAAGATGACATTTCAAAGATATATACTTTTCTTGGTGATATAAATACAAAATTATGATAGACTCTAGTTTGTGGTGATAAAGGTGATGAGTAAGGAAAGACAAAAATCCTTTTTCTTGCTTCTTATTAATTAATATGGAAATTGTAGATAATTACATATTAAATGAATATTAAAAGAATAGGAGGTTCATAAAAGATAAAGGTTTCTGGTAATCAATTTGTAACTTGTTAATAGGGTTTAGGACCAGATGGGATTTACTGTTTCCATGTTATGCCATTCTTGCAGAGTAATGGCATCTGAAATGGAAATAAATTCTCACCTACCAGCCTTTGTACGCTACCAGGGTACTGTGCAGGGGTCTAAAAGTAATACGGTGGGATCTTTATGCGGTTTTCTGGTTTTTTGAGACACTGCATGCTCACATGTGAATTTCTGTTGTTCCGTAGGAATCTGACAAGTGAACAAAACTATAATTATATGTTATTTTGCTTTCAGGTATTTACAACAATGTTGTGTGAAACCTTTAGTGCCCTTAAGCAATAACATTTCTTCTTAGTTGATTTTGCATCTTTCAGCATTAGAAGACTACAGGTTTTTTGTGTCCATGTTAAAGAATTTAAGAAAGCAGGAATTATGTTTTGCTGTACTTGAAACTTTTCACGTCAAAGATTTTTGTACAGGACACATGAAATGGCAAGTAAAACATAACTAGCTATTGAACACTTATACTGTGTGCGGGCTGCTTAGAGATCATTAATGTTCCTCATTCTCAGCTTTTACTGGTTTACACTGACAAATTCTATGTTTTTTAAATCACTCAGTTTTTACTGCTCTACACCCATTTTTCAGTTCAAATCCCTGTTAACTGGCATGAATGCCCATACAGAAGGCACAGAAATTGAGGGAAACCTGTATACTTTTTAGCATGCTGAAAATTCATATGTACTTTTAACAATTTCTACATTTGTATTCAGCAAGGAATAGTTGTACTCATCAGAAGTGCCAGCATTCTACTGTCACAACACCCTATGGTAGTATCATAGTTTCATAGTTTCTAGGGTTGTAAGGGACCTGAAGAGATCTTCAAGTCCGACCCCCTGCCCTGGGCAGGAACAAGTGCTGGGATCATAATACCCCAGCCAGATATTTATCCAACCTCCTCTTAGTTTCATAGTTTCATAGTTTCTAGGGTCGGAAGGGACCTGAGCAGATCATCAAGTCCGACCCCCTGCCATGGCAGGAAATAG
>NW_017728916.1:17886729-17950937 GCF_001723895.1 Crocodylus porosus
AAGGCCACCAGGTTGGTCTGACAGGACCTGCCACTGATGAACCCGTGTTGGTTGCCCCTAAGCATGCAGTCACCTGCTGGTCCCTCCTGGATGTGCGCCAGAATAATTTTCTCAAACAGCTTGCCTGGGATTGAGGTAAGACTAACTGACCTATAGTTTCCCAGGTCCTCCTTCCTCCCTTTTTTGAAGATGGGAACAACATTGGCCATCTTCCAATCCTCTGGCACTATACCAGAGCACCATGAGAGCTCGTAAAGCCGGGCCAGGGGTCCTGCAATGACCTTGGCCAATTCCTTTAGAACTCTAGGGTGGAGATCATCCAGACTGGCTGACTTAAAACGTCCAGCCCCTCCAGAAGCTCCCTAATTAGTTCCTCACTAACCCTTGGCCCAGGTGTGCCTCCCCTAGGGCCTGAGGGAGGCCCAGCAGGGAGGTGGCTGTTCTGGTCCCTACTTAGGAAGACAGAGGCTCTTGAAGACCCCCAAAGTAGGGGAGAGCACTACCTCCCTTGGGAGCCCATTTCAGAGCCTGAAAGTCTTAACCATAAAGTAATGCCTCCTTATATCAAGCCTGAACCTTCTTTCAATCAATTTGTGGCCATTATTCCTTGTTACCCCAGGTGGTCCAAAGGGGAACAGAGCCTCATCTATTTTCTGCTGGTCTTCCCTCATGAGTTTATAGATGGCCACCAGATCGCTTCTCAGTGTTCTCTTGTGGAGGCTGAATAGAATCAGGCCCTTTAGTCTATCTTTGTAGTGCCTGGCTTGTTGACCATGCGAGTGGCCCTCCTCTGGATTCTCTCAAGGTTAGCCACATTCCTCTCAAAGTGCAACATCCAGAGCTGGATGCAGTACTTCATCTGTGGCCTGACCAGTGCCACATAGAAGGGAAGGATCACCTCCCTGGACCTGCTTGTGATGAATCTGTAGATGCACAACAAGGTGTGGTTAGGCTTACTGATTGCTTCCTTGCATTGGCAGCTCATGTCCATGCTAGAATCAACAATGACTCCAAGATCCCTTTCAGCCACTGTGTTGTTGAGAAAGGTGTTCCCCAGCCTATAGGTGTGTTGCAGGTTCCTTCTCCCTAGATGCAGCAGCTTGCAATTGTTTGTGTTCAAGTCTATTCTATTCTCATTCACCCACCTCTGTAACCTGTCTAGATCTAGTTGGATTTTGCCCCTCCCTTCCAGTGTGCCCACTTTTCCCTACATCTTGGTGTCATCAGAGAATTTGGACAGTTTGCTTTTCACAGCCACCTCCAAGTCATGATAAAGATGTTGAATAAAACAGGCCCAAGGACCCCACTGCCCTGGGGAACACCACTGCCCACATCCCTCCAGGTTGAAAACGATCCATCCACCACCACTTGCTGGGTGCATCCATTGAGTCAATTTCCCACCCATCTGACTGTAGGTATCAATGCCACAGTCACCTAGTTTTTTTATAAGAATGCAGTAAGAAACAGTGTCAAAGGCCTTCCTGAAGTCCAGGTAGATGACATCCACCTCAATGCCTGCATCCAAGGATTTTGTAACCTGGTTGTAAAAGGAAACAAGTTTAGTTAGGCAGGATCTTCCCACAATGAAGCTGTGTTGGTTTCCCCTGAGCATTACCTCCCATGCTGGGCCACCACAGATGTGTTCCTTGATAATTTTCTCAAAGGTCTTCCCAAGGGCCAAGGTGAGACTAACTGGCCTATAGTTACCTAGGTCTTCCTTTCTCCCCTTCTTGTAAATGGGGACCACAATGGCCTTTTTCCAATCCTCTGGGTCCTGGCCCAAGCACAATGAGTGCTCATACAGCTGTGTCAGGGCCCTGTTATGACCTCTGCCAATTCCCTCAGTACCCTCAGATGAAGAGCATCCTGACCTGTTGGTTTATACACATCCAGCCCCTCCAAGAGTTCCCTAACTAGATTGTCCCTGACCCTAGGCATGGCATTGTATTCCCTGAGCCTGTCCATAATCCTAGTGGGGGAGTTGTCCTGGTCCCTACTCAGAAATATGGAGGCAAAGAACTCATTGAGGACATCAGTTTTTTCCTTTGCTGCAATCACCAGGTTGCCCAGCCTGTCCTGTAGGCACCCCACATTACCTGGTGCCTTCTTCTTACTCCCTATGTATTTGAAAAAAGAAATTTTTGTTATCCTTAATTTTGGTCACCAGCCCTAGTTCCATCTCTACCTTGGCCTTCCTAACCGCCTCCCTGCAATCACGAGCAAAGGAGGTGTAATCATCCTTGGTGATTGCCCCTTACTTCCAATGATTGTATGCCACCTTTGTTACCTTCCTAGATGCCTTTACTGAGTTGAGGGGGCTTTTTAGCACTCTTGCCTACTTTGGTTCACTTTGAGACTGACTCCCTCTGAGCTCATAGGATCATCTTCTTAAGGATCAACCATCCATCCTAGACTCCCATCTCGTTAAAGCTCTGAGTCCCCAACTTCTCTCTTACTAAATGCCTTCGCTCATTGAAGTTGGCCTTCCTAAAGTCAAGGACTTTTTTCCTTACTGCTTGCTTTTACCACCTTGTGCCAGATAGTAAGTTCTAGCAGACATTACTTACTAATGCCTAGGTAGTTGAGCACCCACAGATCTCTCACCAGGTCATCACCTGTGACAAGGACCAAGTCCAGCAAGGCATTTCTTCTGGAGGGATAATGTACTTCCTGGGTTAGGTGGAGGTCCTGTATGCAGGCTAAAAACCTACATGAGTGTTCAGACCTGGCTGACTGATCCTCCCAGCAGGTGTCTGGGTAGTTTAGGTCACCCTTGACAACCACAACCCTTGTCCTTACAGCCTCTGTGAGCTGACCTAAAAATTCCAGGTCCAACTCATCTCCCTGGTGATGTGGTCTGCAGTAGATGCCCACTATCAAGTCCCTTTCCCTATGACTCCCTTGCATTCTAATACAGAATGCCTCAGTTTGCCCTTCTTCTGAACCCATCCCAATCATTGAGGATGTGTACTGTTCTTTAACATAGAGTGCTACCCACCCCTTTTCTCCCTCTACTGCATCTATACAACCTATACTCCTTGATGTCTACTGCCCAGTCATGGGTAGAATCCCACCAGGTTTCTATAAGCCCAACTGGGTCTAGGTTTTTGTTAACTAGAAGGAGGGTGAGTTTCTCCTGCTTATTACCCATATTTCTAGCATTTGTGTAGAGGCAACTGAGATCTCCTGTGGGTGTTCATGCTGCCCTCTTGTTCCAAAGCTTGCCTGGACCCTTGTCACATATCTGGGTTGTTCCTGCTCACATCACCTGGCTTGACACTGAAATGTTCTCCTGTACCTCTGCATCTCCATCCCCTGATGAACCTAGTTTAAAGCTCACTGTATGAGATCAGCCAACCTGGAAAAGAAAACACACTTACCTTTTGGGGAAAGATGTAGCCCTTCTTGCCTTAGCATGTCTCCTGTGTGGAAGAGCAGGTTGTGGTTAAAGAAACTGAAGCCTTCCCTGTAACACCAGCTCTGAAGCCGTGGAATAACCCCTCTGATGCAGTCCTCATGGTGCCATCCATGTCTGCTCACCAGAAGAACAGATTAGAAAACCACCTGTGCTATCGTCTCCCTAAGCTTGGCTCCCAGAGCCTTGTAGTCTTTCATGACGTGGTCCAGACTACTCCTGGCCACGTCATTAGTGCCCACATGGATGAGGACCAAGGGGTAGTGATCAGAGGGCTGGATGAGATCCGGGATCATCGCTGTGGTGTCCCGAGTCCGAGCTCTGGGCAAGCAGCAAACCTCATGTGCCATGGGATCCGGGTGACAGATAGGTCCCTCCATTCATCTCAGGAGGGAGTTGCCCATGATGAGGACCTGACATCTCTTCCTCCCACATTGCTCAGTCTGCACCATGTGTGGAATGGTATTGGTTCCTCTGGAGTCATCCTCACCTGCCTCCTCCTCTAATGCTGCCTTGTACCTGTTCCCAGTTGTACCGGGGGACTGACAAGGGGCAGTATGAATATCCCTGGCCCTGGTGGTAACCATCTGCCAAACTGCTGCATTGCATCCCTGGAGTGCCTCTCCACCAGGTATTTGGCCCTCCAGAGAATGGAAATACCCATCAATTTCATCCTTGGCAGCCCTGATTCCCTTGGTATCCATGAACAAGACTTTTAAACAAGAAAAATAAAGTCCAACTATTGTCCAACAATATTTATTTTTGTTAAGTTTTTGTGTAAAAATTCAGGGTTTTCTAAACTGAATTTGAATTACTAGAAAAAGAACAAAGAATGATAAGGTTTGGCTAAACCTTTTATATACAAACATAATTTTTGTGTTCCATCAAAGCTAATAATTTTTCCAGAAATTCTGGTTTGCATAGGCTTGCATGGTTTTCTTAAGTGTATACTCACTACTGTTGAGCCTTTTGCTCTCTTGGATATAGTCCAATTTTGAAAATAAGCACTCTGCATCCACTGATCCAGGGGGTACACTCAAAGTCCATTGTGCAATGTTACTAAAGTTGGGAAGTGTGTCTTAGTGGATACCCCAAAAAGCCAGCACATACAATTTCACACTGTCAGGGATATCCATATTCATGTAGGTAGTCTATTCACATTTAAGATGAGAAATTTAATCTTTGATGGCAAATAGCTGAAACACTCTGGCATAACTGTCATAGTCTGCTGCAAAATTTACCTTGAGGAAGGGGTTCAACACGTGGATGACATTCCAAAAATAATCTTCGGCATCGAACACTTCAGGGTTCCAATTACATGTTACAGATGCCTGCCATTTTTTGCAGAAAACAATGTTGAAGTCTTTGAAAGCTTTTTTGGTTCTTTCATGTTCCAAGGTTGGAAGGATTTCAAGAAACAGTTGTGTTTTCTCACCATATGTTTCTGTTGCAGCTTTTGTGTTCAGTTGAAATGATATTGAATACAGATGATTCAGATGATTTTGTCAGTTATTCAGATGATTTTTGTTGTCAGTATGTGGTGAACATCTGTATTATGTTGGTGGCAGTGAGGAACAGTTCCAGTGTTTTTTGCATTTCAGACAGCAAATCCAAGTTCTCAACAATGAACATGACATTGGTGCGCAGAATATAGCAGTCACTGAGATTTTTTGCCTGTTTCTTCAAGTTTCTGCTTTAGCACCAACAAACTCAAGGTGATGTAAAATACACATTAGCACAGTCCATGCCTTATTTACATGACATGCAGCCAGGTAGAAACTCATCCACTGATGAGGCACAAAAGGAGTTAGTAATTAGCAGTCAAGTTTGCAGTCATCTTGCACTTTATAAAACAAAGCCTTCAGCTTTTTTTCATGCTTGAAAACAGCCCCAAATCCAACACTGAAAGATTTCATGTCTCTCATTTCTTCAATAGTTGTGAATGATGATAGGGCAACATGACTTAAATGAGCGGGACAAGTAACTCATAATAGCTCTGATCTGTGATTGAGTTTTATCTTAAAAACGTAGCTATATAGGAGGCAGAATCTGTGTTAGTTGTGGCCATATTTTCCCAAGTCAGTTGGTACATCTCCAATATTGCATTTACAGCTACAAGGATGTTTGGGCTTTCAGTAAATCGGATGAATGTCACGTCAGCACAAAACAATGCATGTTTTTTGGCTTTGAAATCAAAAAGTGAAAACAAAAAGCTGAGAATCAGGTGATTCAATGCTGATTCTTAAAGGATTAATCAAAAATCAAACTAGACACCATATTTCCATTAATTATTTGAATCACTATAGATACTAAAGCTTCATCATTTTCTCTGAGATAATTACAAGTGAGTTTGTCTGCTTTAGGAACAGTATTGCTGCTGGACAGTATTGCCACACAAAGTCACCGATCGGTCCCTCCGCAAGAAACAGTGGTTGCACAGCAAAACAAACAGCACATACAAATTCATTAACACAGTCATGTTAGGTTCTCTCTTCTTCTCACATTCTTTTTTAATTTTAATGTGTTGCTTGCTTCATGTTCTTTTATCCTGTTGGCATGAGAACTGATCTGAAAGCCGCTGGACTTGCAGTGCAATGCATTCTCATCTTCACCTTCCTGTTTACTCTTTTTGAAAACTTCTAAACTCTGATTTTCACAGACATGTTCACATAGAGATTTGCGCTTTCTACCAATCTTTTACTTTTTTTCCTCTGTATGGCAGCCACATTTCATAAAAATAAATACAGTAAAATTCCTGTTATCTGGGATTTTACTAACTGCAAAACTCTATTAACTGAACATTCAGTGGCAGGGAGCACATGGCACTGCATCCCACCTTTCTTCCTTGGCTGAATTGTCACTCCTCTCCCCTGCTGCAGCAGCCACTCTGCTTCCAGGCTGCCCTGGGGTTTTGATGGAGGGGGGAGTAGCACACAGCCAGACGTGAAGGGTGGGGACCAACCCTGGCACTTCCCACCCTGCCTGGCATCAAAGCCAGGAGCCCAGCACTCCCAGGGAGTGGCTCCAGCCCCATGGAGTGGCTGGGTGCAGTGCCTGCTGCAGGGAGTGAGGCTGAGCTATCTTGCCTGCCTCTTCCCCCACAGGGCTTGCAGCTCACAGTGCCCAGGGCAGGGCCACAACAAGAGCTACCATGGGGAGCTGCCAGTGGGTGTGAGCCTTGGGGTGGGGGAGGTGCAGCTCTTGTTGCTATGTGCCCCCTTGGAGGCCTGTGGGCTGGGGGACTATTTTAGGCTTTTCCTGGGGGGTGCATGCCCTGAGATCTGTGTGTGGGATGAGAGCTGGCTGCTGCTGCATGCTGGGGCCAGTGGCAGCACCAGGTTCTTCTCAGCACTCCAGGCAGAGAGCTGTAGGGCTGTGCCAGGCTCTTTCCAAGGGGTACGGGTCCCCAGATCTGCATGTGGGACAAGATCAGGCTGCTGGCCAGCCAGAGCACTAGGAAGAGCCTGGTGCCACCACCAGCCCCAGCCTCCAGCAGCAGCTGGATCTTATCCCACACACGGATCTGGTGGCACACGTGCCCCCGGGAAGAGCCCAGCACAGTCTGTCAACCTGCATCCCTCCCAGAGGGTGACCCTCCATCTGCCCACTGACAAATCCCCCTTTGCAGTAGGAATACTGCAGCCCCAGGAGCAGCCGATGTGCCATGGCATGCTCCTGCCCTGCTCCTTCCCTAGTTCCAGCCTTCCTCCCTCACTCACTGCCCTTTTCCTTGATTTAAACTGATTTTTTCCCTTCTCTTCCTTTGATCCCAATTTCATCCTGTTTTTTATGTTTCCAAAATAAACCCTCAAAAATTCTGAGATTTTTTTTAACTAAAATCTGAAAATATGGAACACATGAGATACAATAAACTACAAAATTATGAATGTTCCAGAGCTGGATAAAAATGGCTGTTAAAGTTGCAAGTGGGTTTTTTTGTTTCTTTTTTGTTTGCTTGCTTTTTAAGGGCCAGAAAGACAAGGTTTAGCTAGGCAATATTTATAGAGGGTACAAAGCAATGTTTATTTCTGTATGTTAGCTGAATAATATTGTCAGTCTGCTCTTGCCATTGAACATTTATGGAGGTGCAAAATGAAACATAAAATTAGTCTGACTCAGATACTCTAAACAATAAGGAATCCACAAAGAATATGCTGCCCATTCAGACTGTAGTAATCAGATGGTGAGTGTTGCTTTTTTCTTGGATTCTTTGAAAGTAAATCCATCCTGAGAGAAACTATAGGCTAAATTGTGTGTACCTGCACATGACTACATTGCATTTGCATAACTGTATAACTGCAGTTTTTTGACACTTGCACAGAGGTTGGATTCTGTTAGCACTTATGTAGCTGTGCTCAACATGCACTTCCCTTCTTAGCATCCTTAGTAGGTGGCCCCTAATTGCATAGGGGCCTGGGTAAAATAGAATCACCTGGCTATGTGTGTACTACTTGTAAATCATGAAAGTTTAGTTGCAGATAAATCACACCTACTAAGTGCCTGATGATGAAGTAGAAAGAAGAGTGCAATGGAACCAGGAGGAGATCAAGTTATTAGGAGCTTGGCCTGGTAAGATGGATGGTCCCTGGAAAGGGAGGGATACTTGGGCTATGGCCTTTGTCCTCCGTGTCCTTTCTGTATCATGCATTTAATATTCATTGGGATAAAATAAATAAATGGAATGGGATAGTTTCTACCTTCCATGGGCACCAGCTCAAATAGAAGCTGTGGAAATATGAGCTGTGGCATTTTGCCTCAGCACACGTGCCCAGACATGAACTTTGGTGTGGGCAAATTGTGCCACTTGCGGCAAAATAACGCTGCCTGGCTCCTCCTAGATCTGCAGCCAGGGGGAGCTAGAGGCCAGGGCGGCTCCTGTGCTGTCCCCATCAGTACAAAAAGCTACCATGGCAAGTAGCTCAGGATTACTCGCTCTCAGGAGCTTCTGGGGCCCAGCCAATTGGTACCTGGGGACACTACTCCTTCTGCCACCTGGACTGCTGAAGCAGCCCTGAGAGTTCCCTGAAGACTTTACCCACTGCAGTAGTCTGGCAGTGGGGTCTGCTGACTGGCTGTGACCTGCTGCACACCTGCCAGACCCAGATGGGGACTGCACAGTCAGTAAAGGAATCTGTCCCCTGGGCCAGCTGCCATGTGTGCCCCCTGCCTGGCCATCTGGGTGGCTATCACCTGGAAGATGTTCCCAGTGTGGTGGCCTGCTTTGAACTATCAAGGCATGTCCCCCTGGCTCCAGTTGGCCAGAAGGTCAGCCACAGCCAGCTGGGTCCAAGGTGCCAGCTCTGACCAGGTAGGATCCTGCCACTGGCCTCTTTAGCAGGAATTCTGGTTTCTCTATCTGAAAAGTGAAAAACCCCTGACAAAAAAATCCAACAGCCAAAAAAAACCCCCAACAGCTCCTACAGCCCCCTCCAGTGGCTGCCCCATCCAGCCCCATCTTCTGCTTGCACCCCCATCCCCCGATGGCTCCCTCCAGTGTCAAGCACTTTTAAAAAAAATCCTGTACTCACCCCAGAAGCAGGGGCAAAGGTGGTTCCAGTGCTCCTAGCAGAGCTCCCCGCCTGCCATGCAGTGTTGGGCAGCAAGGAGCAGCAGGGCCCGGGCTGGGTCTGCTGCAGATGTCACCCAGCCCTGCTGTGCAGTGGGGGTCCCAGTGACTCCTGACAGCAGCTGGAACTGCCAGTGAGTGCCAGGGGGGTTGGTTTTATTTTTTCCCCCAAGATACTGGGGAGGCGGTGATTGGTGGGGGTTGGGGGGATGGGGCCAGGTAGAGCAGTGATGGGGGCTCAGTGGGGCTCTGGGGGGCTGAGGCCAGGTGGGGCAGGGATTGGGGGACTCAGGGGGCAGGTGGGGGATGTTTCCAGGATGGGCAAGGATTTGGGGGGCCCAGGGGGCAGACGGAGTGTGGATCTGTTTGGGGCAGGTATTGGAGGGGCTCAAGGGGCAGAGAGGGGGTGGGGCTGGGCAGGGATTGGGGGGCTGGGAGAGTCAGCAGGGCCATCGGGGTTCCCCCCCATGCTCCTCCCCCTCTTCCTCCAACCCCCCTGACTCCTTACTTACTGGCACTGGAGCCTGGGTCCAGCTCCCTGCTGCTGGCACACTGCCTGCCCTCATTGGCAGGCAGTGTGCTTTAACACCAGGGTGACGGCCAGCCATAGAGATGTTCTGGTAGCCAGAGCATCTCTGAGGAGGACTCAGCCTCTGGTTTCCTCAGGGCATAGTCTGGGACCATGACTTGCCCTGCATTTTTTGTCTGTAGGTTTTTTTGACCCCTGGATATCCAGGGGTCTAATTTTGCTGCAAATTTGCAGTGTGGGGAACACTTTCTCATTCCTGCACATGACTCTTGCAGCTCGTCTGGATGCGTCCTATGAGGGCAAGGGCCAGAAGTCAGAGCCATCCTTCTTCCAGGCTGTGTCACTGAATATAGTCATACAGCAATTCTGTGAAAAGATGTCAAAGAGCTCTGGAGAGTAGGGGGGCTGTGATGAGCACTAGAGAGTGAGGGTGTCAAGAACTACCGGATGTAGCTATCATCCCTTCTAAATCAATGACCAGAGCTGATGTCCTGCTTGACCCACCCTAGTAAGCCTACTATCACTGAGCCAACCTCTTTCTAACTTGTATTTCTCCCAGCCCCAACTATCTTGTCTA
Organism: Crocodylus porosus; assembly: GCF_001723895.1. Taxonomy (NCBI): domain Eukaryota; kingdom Metazoa; phylum Chordata; order Crocodylia; family Crocodylidae; genus Crocodylus; species Crocodylus porosus. The sequence goes on from NW_017728916.1 coordinate 17,896,817, forward strand.
TTTGCCTGACCAGTGGTGAACTTCAGGATTAAGGCTGGAGAGTGACTTGGCCAATGCCTGTCCATTGCCTGGTGTTTGCATACGGCAACCTCCATGGCTGGGAGGTGGGAGAAGCATGCTCAAAATCCATCTGGGGAAGTGGGGGAGCAAAGATTCTGCACCCAGATCTGCTGTTTAAGGAGTACCCTAATAACTAGTTTACTTGGTTAAATGATAGGAGGTTTTTCCTTCTCCCTATTACATGCACACTTCCTGGAGGGAAGATGGTAACAGGGAGATCCTGTTCTTCCACAAGTGAAAATAGAACCCAAATTGTGTTTATGTGCCTAAGTAAAGTGATATGAGATTTAGCCCTAAATTACTTAGAAAACTTGCAGTGGTTCTTTCCATGTTTATTTAATGCTGTTGTGCCAAGTAATTCTTTTTGCTCACTAGAAAAAGGGAAAACAAATGTATAAAACAACTTTAAGACTTGGACCTTCTGGAAATTATTTGCCTTTTCATGCATTTTTTCCTGAACAAATCTTGTGTGAAGATGACCCAATAGGTTTCTTTAAAAAAAAGACACCTTATTTACAGAGATGATAGTTTTATCAACTTAAGTCAGAAGGATGTGTATTTTTTAATATACATTTGTGGAGTTTCTGAAAAAGTAACATTCTGTTTTTTGTAATAATAAAGTACATATTAAACAAATATGAAAGTGAAAATGCCCAGGCTTCAAGGTAATAGAGATCTAGTTACTGTGTTTTAGTCTGGAATATATGCCATTGTTTTCCTGTATAGATGAAACTTTTTAGGTAAATGTTATATTTTTGAAAGGTATCAGATCCTAATGAATCATAAACAATCTTAAGGGATGAAAGCTTGTCACTTTCCACAGGACCTTGACAATGTGGCTAGTGTCAAGGTAAGATTGCATCCTTTCCTACAGACTCTTACAGCACTGTCTTTAATGTGCTGTCTTTGAGAGGTGAGAAAATAGTCTGGTCTCTCCTCCATGCCTATTCAGTCCCTGTGTCACCTTTGAAACTGCCAGAGAAGATGGCAATTAGTGCCCAGTGTGATATGTTACTTGTCAAGTAGGAGCTAGACAAAGATCACTAGCTCCTTTCTTATAATGTACCACACAAATGCAAGGTGACAATAATGAGTTTATGGCACTCCTAATTTTTTCTTAGGTGATCCAGTTACTCAGAGATGGAAAATCCTGGTTACATAATCATTTGCCCAAATATTTTTCTTTATTGCCTCCTTTCTTCTTTGCTTTCTTTCATTACTTTCTTTTTCTGTTTTTTTATTAGAAGTTGTCCCAGTTCACTCCTTTTTTTTCTTTTCTGTATATATTGTGCTGGCTTAAAAATGAAAGCTTTAATTTACTTAATTCTGTTTGTTTGTTTTTCCCAACACTCTAGCATCGCATCATATCAGTTAATTTCTAAGTAGAACTTTCTATCTTCCTTTTCAGAAGAGCTGTTGTCATGTTGAAACCTCTACCAAACATCTGTCCTTCTATCCCTGTTATTGTCAGAATATTTAGACAAATTGTAACATATTTTTTCAGACTATTGACAACGAGGCAATAAACAAATGAATTACCATCAGCTGGTATCCTGGCACTGCAGTAACAATTATCTGGAAATAACATGGTAATTATGTGACAAGAGCCCTTATTAATAATGAGGAGAAGATCTCTTGTTCCCCAGTGATATGGTTGGATGCATCTCAGAACAATTCTTTATTTCCTAATTCCCAAGCTTTCTCCAAAGGAAGAAAGTGAGCTTCCCTGCTAAATGGTAGGTTTTATTGATATCTGATATATTTCTTTCAGGACATCTCCTAAACTGCTTATACTATCTACCTTTTGGACTTTCCCCTGGGAGGAATGTTAGACCCCTGAATTTCCTCTCTCTTATAGTTAGATGTACCCCTGAGAACCTTGTACTCATCAACAATGAATTTTATCCTTTCAACCCACCATTGATGTAGGGAAAATTATTTAGATATTACAGGTACAGGGTTATAGCTCAGGGGAACTAAACCACTGGAGACTCTTGGATGAACTGAGAATTTCCTGAATTTTAAATCAATGTCCTCCTGCCTGAGCTGGCCTTCCTGTCATATCTTAGGTAACACTGGCACATAGACTTAAAGTTCAGGCAATATTAGAAGATATGAAAAAAGTAGAAGGGAATGAGTTACATGTGATAAGTTACAATATATGGTTCTTGATTGCATGGTCATTGTTATCTAGGTCAGTTATTGTCAATCAAAGGTCCATCTGACTACTGAGTTCCAAATATCAAACTGCTAAATGCCAGAGACCAGTTCTTCAAGAAAATTATCGAGAAATATTTTGGGACTTTTATACTACATCTGTCATTCAATTTCACAGATTTAGAAACTGTTTCTTCCTCTGAAATGCCTGTTTAGCTTTAAAAAGATTCTCTCTTCAAACAGTCTTCTTGTTCTCTGCTGTGAAAGAAAATGCTCTCTTGACTTGATAGTTACAAATAATTTTTAAAAGCTGCAGATTTCACTTTCCTAAAAGTTTTATCTGCTATTCTATATAATTTATCTTCTCTCTTACCCTTCAATCCTCATTTCCCAGAAAGAGCTGATCACAAGTACACCTTAGAGAAATAAGCCTACCTATTTCACTCAAGAAAGATCAAACACCCTAAGCTGTTTTCTGAGTCTTGCTGATTCTTCGTAAATAATTACTCACTCATGATTAGTGATAAATGTAAAGTACTATCCTAATCTCAAAACTTTTTTTTCTTTTCTGGTGAAAAGAGAAAATTTAAATTAAACTCCGGGAAGGATGGAAAAGCAGAGCTATAACAACATGCTAAAACCCTTCCAAAGTGTTTGAAATGGTGCTACAGCCCTGCACTATTATGTTATCTAGTGTTGTTTTTAGATTCAGTTTTTTTAATATACTTTATAAAATTAATGACTCTATGAAATGTGAAGAAATTCCTTGGAAACCAAGTTCTTTCATCATGTCTCATTCACCTGCAAGGAGGAAGTGCCAGACATTTCATGAGAAGAACTGTAGCTAATAGATACATGGGCCAGGGTAGTTAAGGCAGATATGCACTTTTAGGATTAATCCAAAACTAAAACTTCTGGAGTTTTTGCAAATTTCAGTTTGGAAATTCCTTTTCCAGGCACTTGGATTGGAAACAGGATATAAGATGATAAAGAAAATGAAGGCCCATTATTTTGCACTGCATTTAAAGATTACAGGGTGTTAAAAATAAATGCATTTATAATGTGTTCTAAAACAATAGATCTTAAGAAAGCAACTCCATGTTGGGATTATTGCAGCTAGAATGCATTATTGTGGGGGGGTTGTTGTTGTTTTTTTGTTTTGTTTTTTGTCTTTTTCTCTTAAGAGCATTCAGTACATTTTAGCAATTTAAAATTACTAGCCATACAATCTAATTGTCACCACTTTATGCAGAATCAGAAAATGCAATAAAACTGCCCTTCCCTGGCAATTGGCAAATAATCTAACCTCTTATCAAAGAGATTTGGACCAAAGCATATGGCCGCTTGAACAAGTGATGGGGGTTTAGTCCTCAGGTTTTCATGCTATGCCCCCTAAATTGACATGGTGGGTTTTAATTTTTTCCACCACTATGTACACATGATCTCTCAGAAATCTCATAAAATGCTCCATGCGCTATTCACAGTAAATTACTGCAGGTGTCACCACAAAGCAATCCACCCCCCCTGAACTCTTCATACTAAATTACAGCAGGGGGCATCTATAGCTCACAGCACACTGATATATACAGATCCCCAAAATTGTGGGTTTTTTTTATTAATTTAGATAATTTGTGTCATTTAATTAATGTAATGAATTTAATTAATTTTTACATATATTTTTACACATTTTTTCTTTTTTCACCAAAGCTTTTAATACAATTTTATGCTTATTTTATTTTCTATACTTATTTTATTTTTATTCCTTCATTCATATCTTTATCTTTATTCTCACCTTATTTTTCAGTTTACTATCATCCAGTAACCTTTATTTCATGTGTACATCCACTTTTTGGTTTTTGTTGTATTTGAACAGCGCACATTATAACATGTGCACAAAAATCTATCACCCCATTAATTTCTTATATATATCTTCTCATGCATATTTGTTGGGACTTCATGAATATTGGGAAGGCTTTCTGTCTGTATTGGAGTGTTGTGGTGCACTCCCTGCATTATCTCACAGGGGGTCCCAATCTCTGCATAGGGGACTGGATGTCTGAGCCAAAAAAGCCCCTGTGTGTGGTGGTCACATATCAGCCCTGGGCTGTGCTCAGGACAGCCAGTAGGAGGTGGGGCAGGGGAAGTGTGCAAGGGGTCTGAGCTGAGATAGACCCTGTGTGTGACTCTCCTGCTTTCCTGCCCCACAATGCAGGGTTGGTTGGAGGCATCCGGGCTCCTACTGCGGGAGCTTGTGGGAAAGCAGGCTTTTGTCATGTGATGGACTGGCTGGGAGTACAACCCACCACCAAAGTTGTGCAGCCCTTCAGCCAGATCCAGGCCACCCCCTCACCTGAGGGCCACATAGGGATTGTGCCTTGCTTTGATTCAGGGCATGGGGAGGGGCAGGGGTTCTGAAGCACCCCTCCATCACCTTGCAGCCCCTATGCAGTGCCAGCTTCCAGGGCCCTTCACTCCCAACCCACATTCCTCTGTACCCCCAAGCCCTCCTGGGGCCCCCCACACCCAAACTTCAGGCCCCTGCCTCTCAGGCCCTGCCCATAACCCCCTTACCCCAGGCCCTGCTGATGCCCCTGACTTCTGATCTGCAGCACCCTGCCTCCCATCTCCAGCCCTGCAGATGCCTGTCCTCTATCACAGCACCCTGCACCCCAGCCTTGCCAGTGCCCCTCTCTCCTGACCCACAGCCCCCTGGTTCTATAGCAAACTGTCTCCTTGGAGCACCTCTTGCTTGTACTTGGGGGGGTTGACTAGATAGGGCTATTGAATAGGGTCATTAGCATTACAAAAGTCATGCTCTTTAAATTACAGTTCCAAAGCTACACAGCTCAGGTTCCTGCAAACAGCCTTCCTGTAAAAACTTTGGGGGTGGGGCAGGTGATTCCAGAAACCTGTCATCCATGCAGAAGTGCAGAACATAGTGCCTAGCAGAAAAATGACAACACCTGCCATGAATTTTCACTGGAGTAATTCCCTGAAATCCAGCAGAAGCCAGAGGAAGAAAGGTGGGTGTGTGGTCACCATACCCTTTTCTAAATAGGTCCCATTAGCACTGCCTATCTTGTAAGAACTTGGGGGTTTTGTTTTTTGGGGATCCATCAAGCACTCAATGATTAAAAAAAAAGGCACAAAGAAGAAAAGTAACTGAAAGAACCTCAGTTTCCCAACCCTGAGCATAGTTCAATGACCGATACCACCGACATTGTGGTGTGGAGGTGTGGGAAGGGGGAGGGTGCTTGAAGGGCCGGAAGCAATTGCTTTCAATCAAGCTGCATTGCAGGCAGACAGTGAATTGCAGGTGTCATCGGCAGAGAGCCATTAAGACCTATCATTCTAGACAATGGGTGCATCTGAGGGAAAATTGGGAAGACTATGGATTTCAATGGTGTTCTGTTAGGAAAGGTCATTTGAGTAGATTGGCATAAGTGCCAGTACAAGACACAGTTCAGACCTATATAGGGATGAACAAATTGCAGGTCAGACCTACGCAAAAAGGTTCCATTCAAATGTTTGTATAATTGCTCTCAGTTGTGGACAGAAAACATCTGGTGACTCTGGTCAGGGCATAGTGATCTCTTTCTTAGTGGCTCAGGCACCCCTCTGCCAGCAAAAACAGATCATTGTGCACTGGCTGGGCAACATGCTGCAGGAGCACACTAGGGGTGCTGCAGGGGCACACTAGGGGCACAGCAATAGAACGGGGGTGGTGGCCCCATTGAGCTTACCTGGAGAGGCTGCTTGCAGGGAGGGCAGGAGCATAGCCAGCTCCTTGCCCCACTTGTCTGGGAGCCCACATGCCCCAAGCCCAGGCATCATAGGCTGTGTGGCAGCATGCCAGTGGGGACATAGTGGCTGGCTTGCAGGATGCAGGGGAGCAATGGGATCTGTTGCTGCAGCAACTCTAAAGGGAGAAAGGGAGGCAGGCTGCCTGCAGCTGCCGCACAACAGTCTGCCCACTCCAAGGGATTGAGCAGGGACAGGTGGCCCATCCAGTGGCCACCTGGGCACAGCCCCACCCATCTGGACAGGTTATGATGTTCCTTGGGCACCCACACACTGATGACTTCTGATCTGAGGCTGGGCAGGGCAGAGCCCCTGGTGCAGACCATCTTATCTCTGTCATGTTGCAAACTCTTGCAAAAGGCTTCTGTCTCTTACCTGTGTAGGGCCAACATCTGGACACAGCGGGGAAGCTGGAGCTTTCAAGTCCTGAGATCTGATTATTGTGACCAGAGACCAGCATCATGCTAACCTGGGGTCAACAAACAACTTCCCTCCAACCTTCCACAAGTTAGCAACACCCCTCCATCCACAGTCCCCCTCTTAAAAAAAGACAATGTAAAGTAAGAAATCCAAAAAATCAAGTAGACACCTTTATTTACAACCAACAAAAAATGTCAAAAGGAAACAAAACACAAAAAATTCCTTTAAGATAGCAATTTATAATCAGTATGAATTACTATGAATTACTATAACAGTGCATGAATAGTTAAAAGACACGATGACAATAATGGTGCCATTACTATAACAATTACTGTAATGGCCCACTTACTATAACAGCACCTGAATTGTGTAAAAAAAAAAATCAATAATCAATTCTAACTAAAAGAAGCTGGCCCTTAGCTGAACTTTCATTCAGAGCTTGACAGAAAACTATCGGATTGCAGAATGCAGATCTGTGCCGCTGTTGCTGCTCCCTAGAAGGGGCAGGTGCAGGGCCAGCCAGGGCTGATGATTACCAGGCACAAAATCATTACCAGTATGCCCGTTACTATTTGCTGGTCCTGCTGGGTCTCAGAATGCCTTTTGAACTCTGCATGGCTCATGCTGGACAGCCATGATGCTTCCCATAGCATGATGGACCTCACAGCCACTGTTCACATTCCCTGAGGGCAATAGTAGCCTGTCGGTTCCTGCATTGGCTACAGCCTGCTTTGGTTACCGGTGTGTCTTTGGTGGTGGCATTGGAATTAGAGCTGAAAATAAAAAAAAATGCGGTAAATAGAGTGAGTTAAGGATGATTGCTGCTCTAAAAAGAGGCACTCAGCATATCTTGTGACCAGAAAAGAAGCATTTAGACCCAAACAAGAAAACAAGAAAAGCCCTGAGACTCACTGCTCCTGCAGCAGCCTCGAGGCTATGGGGGGCTCTGCAAGATGCAGCATGAGGCAGCAGGGAGCAGCAGGGATTGCCCCCTGCCAGCAGGATAAAGTCTGGGAATTTGTGCTATGGATTTTTTAGCCCTGGAGACACTGGCATGCAGCTTACTGTTGGGAAGTGCCACTTCCTTCCTGCATGGTCTGCAGATATCTGGGCAAGATTGCATGCACAAGCTGAGCTCAAGGCCCCTTTTTTTCTTTTCTGACCCTTCCTCTCCCATTATTACTTATAATTCAAATATAATTAATGCAAATGCAACAAAAGAGAGAACACGTAAAACTGTTGAAAGCCCACTCCTCTACCCCACAACTACAAAGAAAAAAATAAAAAGAAAGTATGTGGGGTTTCCCTATACTCTCAAACTCACTTTCCTCACCTCCTCTTATAGGGTATGGAATCGTCCATGGGAGATTTTCCTAATATTTCTCTGGGCATATATATGTGTTGGCACTGGACTCATGACCCAGCCCTGATACCTTTGCTCCAGGCTAGCACAACACTCAGATCAACCACAACCCCTGCCACTTGATACACAGTGATAGGAAATAAAAACAATCCAGGCAAAGCAAGCACGACATACATTACTCAAATTTCCCAGTCCCAGAATATACACAAGTTGAGTAGTCTGTCTGGCCAGTATGTAAACACCACCTTGAGGTCCTTTGCTTGAGTGTCCGATGTCAGCAACCTCAGAGGTCAGGGACTGATGCCAACTGTTCCCCCTGCTGTTTTGAAAACACTTCCTTTTGTATTTTTTCTTCTTCTGGTGACTCCTGATGACTCTTGATGACCCTTGATCTGTGACTATCACTGATTTGTCTTCCTGTGGCCATCACACTGCCTACATCCTAATTTGGGGCTTTACTAGTATCCTAATAATTTGGTCTGTTCCCCCAAAACTGGAAAGCTTAAGGCTTTTTGCAAGCAGACACTATGGCCCTCAAGCCCTGGAGCCAGGCCTATCTCTGTTATAAAATAAAGTTTGAATGTTTTCATTTACCCAGGATGTGTGGCTTTGCTGTTTGTCTGCTTAGGTTAGACACCCTGTCTGCTTCTGAAGGCTAAGAAACCTGTGCATGAAATCCAGGGTTCAAAAAAAAATCAATTACCCCTTGTTGCTATAACCATTATTCTAATGCATATATATATATCCTATAAGCCAATTTCCCAAAGCAAACCTCTAAATATAATTTTCTAGCCAACACTATGCACCTGTTGTGGCTGAATATTCAAGGGTCTGTGTCACTGCCTTAGCAGGCCTCAGGTGGAGGGCATTTGGAAAAGAGACAGCAGTTAGCCTGACATATTCCTACCTAGCCCACATTACCTAACCTATACTTTCATGGTTTCCCCTATTACCATATGTCCAAGCCTCCCCCACTCCCTGCAATGGCAGACTTACCGCTGACTGCACTTCTACCTCCAGCTCCAGTTCCTGATGCTGTGGTGGCTGGGTGAGGGGCTCGGGTGGCAGAGATGTGGGTGAGGTCAAAGGAAGTTTGGATGGAACTGTAAAATAGGGGAGCATTTGTGGGGAGACAGTGCATGGTGGGATCCTTACCACTGTCACAGTCAAAACAGGAGTGGGGAAAGGTACAGTGATATGTGGGATAAGAATGTGGGGAGAGGTGCTGGGCGGGGGGGAAATGGGAGGATGCTCATGCCTCCTTGCTGCAGCTGACGTCCTTCAGGATCCCTTGGGATCTATATCTGGGGTGGGTGGCTGAATGTCAATGGCATGTTGGTGTCTGTGCTTCTCAGCTGTACTACCAAGAAGTCCTCCTCTGAAGCTCTCAAAGGAGAAAGTAGTCCAACAAACTTTAGGGACCCATTGAACTCCTATTAGGTGTTAATTGCTCAGAGCCTAAAACACCCAACAGGGCCAGAGCTTACTTCCCCTGTTATTGCAAAAGACTGACTGCAAAAAAATCCCTGCCCATGCATGGCACAACAGCAGGCTGCACAATGAAGCTAAACAGTGGCCCATGTGTGAAAACACTACTCCTGGAGGCCCTGGGCTGACAGACTGACCAGTCTCCTGGGAGCCCTCCTACCTCCTTCACAGCATGGGGCATGCACAAGCCTTGGGTCTTGCTTGTGCCTCAAGCTTGAGTCATCAGTGTGAACCAGGAAAAGTGCCCACCCTTTTGGAACTGTAGGTCAGCTCTGGGGAGGGGAGCCTGCACACCTGGGCAGAATGAAATAGGATGAAGTTCATCAAAGACAAGCACAAAGTTCTGCACCTGGGCAAAAAGAACCACCAACAGACTTACTGGATGGGGGATGACCTTCTTGGCAGCACTGCAGCAGAAAGGGATTTTGGAGTCATAGCTGACTCCAAGATGAACTAAGTCATCAGTATGATGAAGTGATCAACAAGGCTAACTGCATTTTATCATGCATTAGCAGATGCATGATGAACAAGTCCAAGGAGGTGATGCTTCTCTTCTATGTGGCACAAGTCAGGCCACAGTTGGAGTACTGCATCCAGTTTTGGGTGCCACACTTCAAGAGGGATGCAGAGAATCTTGAGAGGGTTCAGAGGAGGGCCACTCGTATGGTCAGAGACTGCAGGCAAGGCCCTACAAGGAAAGACTAAGGGACTTAGATCTCTTCAGCCTTCACAAGAGAAGGCTGAGAGGTGATCTTGTCGCTGCCTATAAATTCATCAGGGGACCACAGCAGGGAATAGGAGCTGCTCTATTTACTAGGGCAGCCCCTGGAGTAACTAGAAACACTGGCCACAAATTAACAGAGAGAAGATTTAGGCTGGACATTAAAAATAACTTATTCACAGTAAGGGTTGCCAGAATCTGGAATGGGCTTCCAAGGGAGGTGTGCTCTCCTCTACCCTGAGGGTCTTCATCAGGAGACTGGACAAGCACCTAGCTGGGGTCTTCCCTTTTTCCTGTCCAGGGCAGGAGGTTGGACTCAATGACCTGCTGAGGTGCCTCCTGACCCTAACATCTATGAATCTATGAACCTGGGACATTTGGGGCCAAACAGGGTCAAGCTAGGGAGGGGGGCACAGGCTGCACCTGTAATAAGTCTGTGTATCTCTTAGGCATGCTCTTTCTGGACACTATGGAACAGTGCCAGGCTGCTCAGTAACACGTGTCAAGACATCACTTCCAGCATGACATAGTGTTCAATGTTGTGAATTTGAGAAATAGCCGGTGAGGAAATGAATACGAAACTATTAATGGTGACAGAACTCATCCCTATTCATAAAGTGGCCGCACTGTAGTTTTGTGATGTGGTTCACGGAACACTGCTTGTTGGGTTCATGTAGAAGTGGTGAGTGAAGTAATGGTATTTTGGGGGACAGTCAAGCTGCAGCCAGCTAACAAGGTCTTGGGGTTACCTGGACAATCAGAAGTTCACCCCACTCTGACCCTGTAGTGTCTGTGCAAAGTTTGAACAACAGCCCTGCTCTGCAAGTGTCACAACTTTTGGTGTGAGACAGAGGGGTTCATTTGGGAACCAGGTAGGGTCAAGCCAGGGAGGGGGGCAAAGAGATCATATACACAGCAGACACTGATCTATCTCCAAAAGAGATGGAGATCACACTGATCTTCCACCACCCAGCACACCCTGGGACACCCAGCCACCACACCAAGTGAAATAGGAAATGACAAACAAAAAATGGTTTCTTTGAATTATTTATTTAATGAAGTAAGAAAAAGAGGTCAACAGAACTATGTTGGGCTCTGCATCTACACCTGTTGTCCTAAAACATTCATTACACACAAGTACCTGCAAATTTTAGTGACACCTGGTGGACACATGGGATCAGTACACATAATTCAGTGAAGTTGCATGTACACAAGAGATTTATAGCCGCATCGTTACAACTTGCTACTTTGCAAACAATATTACATTGGGATGTGCTTTAAGTTTTTAACAATGAGATCTAATTTTAAACCCCCCAAATGTGTGTATGTATAAATGCCATGAAATGACACAATTGAAAATTAAGCCACACAAAGGGAAATTTTCATCATGTGTACATTGTCTCACCATCATGTTTACAACTAATTGGGTGTTGTGTGGTGCAATCCATGTGGCTTGTGCAGGTTAGAAGTTCAATATGCAACTATTTAGGAAAGAGACCAAAAAGCAGCTGTGTAATCCACTATTCCTAAACAAAGGGTGCTGCTTTCACACTTTTTTGCCTTCTGTAACATTTACAAAAAAACCAAACTGGCTCTGTTTAGAAGAACTGTGGCAAATGGGAAAAAATGCAAAGGAAGTCCAAATGAAGTAGTTAAAGATCTTGTCATTTTTAAGCTTATCCTTATTTTTCTGGCACACTGGTGGGGCTGGCATCCTCAGATGGAAATTATTTTTTCCTATGTACATATGGAGTTGCATAAGGAATTTTTACCCCTTTCCTCAAACCACAAGAGGGATACATGTTTTTTGTTTGTTTGTTTTTCTTTCTTTTCCTTCACTTACCTCAATGTTAGTAGTAGAGGCAGTAGAGTTCTTTGATTAGACTCTATCCTGAAGCCAGTGTAAATGAAAAGAAGTCGACAGGGCCCTTGTTGCTTATGGGAGCTGCCTGGTCTACTGTTAAGGGAATGGATAAATATTAACTCTGCTGGACTATGCCAAGCGAGAAGCAGTTAAGAAGCAGGACCAAGCAGCCTTGTTGTTAAAAAAAATGTGTTGAGGCAGTTGAATCTTGTAGAAGGGATTGGTGAGGATGGAAAATAGGATTGGGAAAGTATTGATTGAACCAAGTCAGGGAGAGTGCTCTACCCTGAAGGAGATAACACCACACACATACCTGGGGTTGATAACTGCAAAATGTAATTTAGTGTTAAACTGACTGTGAAGTAAAAATAGGTTTAAAAAGAGAATGTTGTTGGTAACCAAAATCTAAACCCTACAATACAGGAAATCTGTTAGTATGGTTAGTTCTAAGGCATTTTGAAAACAGCTTTAGGGCTTATGCTAAAGAGACGCCCCAACAATATATTAGCATATGTATGTATGTGTGTGTGTGTGTGTGTGTGTGTGTGTGTGTGTGTGTGTGAGTGTATAACTGCTAAAGCTGAGACCCCCAAAAATATATACATTAACACATATATCCCCCCCACACATGTATGTAGAACCTGAGAGCCCCCCTCTAATACACACGCATGCGCGCACGTGCACACACACAGACACACATATATGTATGAATATGTAATATGTATATATTAGTGGGGGTCTCAGGTCAATCAGTCTGACAGATTTACCAGAATTAGCTTAAAGGCAAATGTAGTCTGAATTAACTTCATAACTTCAATAGTTTGTTCTAGTTTTCATCTAGAAAGTAGGAACATTCTAAATTACTGTCTAAAAAACTGGTATTGATTCTTTTTTAATTAAAAAAATAGGTTTATGTTCATGTCTCTTTTTAGAGGGTTTCAAGCCAGAAATCTCATGAGAATACTTGTTCCTTATAAGGCTTTACTGTACTGAAAATAGCACATTCTAGATTAGATATCCTTTATTTTTTACTGAAAATCCTAAAGACAAAATATGGGCAGCTGTTACATTGGGAAAAATCATTCAGGACAGATGTTAGTTTAGACAATAAACCTTCTAAAGAAAATAAGGCTGGAATAATTGCACTTCAACTATTTATTCTTTCAGCAGAGCCAGGATGCAGTCAAAATGTGTTATTTTTGTATATGTCACTCCAGGGTAGGATTACCTCTGATCCTTGCTACCCAACTTGTGTTACACTAACATGTAGCCACTCTACTGTGCTCACTCTCCCTACCCTGCTGGCCCCAATCTGGCCCACCACCACTCCCTACCCTCTACAGCATCCCAGATACCCTCTCATTGCCCCTCTGCATCCCCCCTACCCCAGGTCACTTGTGGCTGCCTGTGCTCTCTATCCTGGGGGAGCAGGCAGGAAAGTGTTAACTTGTTTTCCAGGCTTGCTGCTGCTACCACTGCCATAACCACTGCTCTCTGGACTGGGGTCAGCCTAGAGAAGAGCAGCAGCCTGGCAGCAGCAGCAGTGGGATCTTGGCAAGTTGGTTAACCCTTTCTTTCCATGTTTCCCCAGGACAGACAGTGAAGTTAGCCATAAGTAAGTGGGAAGTGGGCAGGGGGGAGCTCTGGAAGTGGGGATGAACCCTGAGAGGCAGAGGTAGAGCCCCAGGAAGCAGGGGAACTAAAAGAGCCCTGGGGAGCAGGAGGCAGGGGGGAGCCCAAAATGAAAGTGGGAATTCGTATTTTTCAGTCTTCCAAGCCTCTGCTGGCCTGGCTGTATGACTGCTCCAAACTTGAGCTAGAACCAACGCCAATCAACATTTGAGTAGCTCATGGTATAATGTGTAATGCAGCCCTCAGGCAGGGAAAATGTATGGTCATCAAGAAAATGCAGTGAGGGAGAGAGTATATCTACAAGCAAACTTTTTCATGGGAGTGCGAGTATAGAATCTCTCTGTTGAGAAAGAAAGGGAGAATAATTGATCTAGCTCATAATGTAGAAAGGTAAAGCTATACATAAAGAACTGTTCATCCTTGTAACAATAGACCAAGGCTTGGGGAAGATAGAGTACTAATGGAGTGCCAACATATGTCAGTTTGTGGCTTTGCTTTCATGGCATTTCATATTTTTACTAAGCCTACTTGTTAAGGGATAAATAATAATTCTGATTTTTTTTTCCTTCCTGGGGATATTCTTTGTTTTTTCTTTATAGAATACACTTTATGATAGCAAGGGTACTCTAGGTGAGAAATAGCAAACATCACTGTTACCCAGCATAGTATATTTACAAAATCTCACAGTTAAGTTTGCTAAAATGTGGGTGCATCTACACGAGATGCTACATAGCTGTACTAGTAAGCTACGTCACCATAGCTCATTGCTATGGGGTGTAGCATCAGTGGGCATGAACTGTGTTGCCAATGCTACTGCACAGTGAAAATGAGCTACTGTGCAGTAGCGTTGAAAATGACTCGTGCAGCAATGTTAAGTGTAAGCTTAAGCACATACTAAATGACTGTTCAGTAACAACCCTGTAGTGTGGTGCATGTGTAGATATGCCCTGTACATATAAATTTGAAACTTACACAGATAAGTAGTCTAAACAACTTGATTTCTTAAATTGTGACTCATATCTGCCAGCTAAAATGGAAACCAATTTATTACTATTTATTCCTGGTTAGTTCATACCAGTAACTGCAAACTAGATTAGAACATGTAAAGTAATCTGTTGTAATACATTACACTGCAGCGCACTAGCTGAGTAATTGTAATTCCTCTCAGGTACATTGACAAATAAGGATGCTTAGAAGATAGGATAGAGTGTATAAAGTTGACCTCTTAATTTCCATCTTACTTTCAATAAATCATTTTGCTAATTGCAGATCTGGTGGGACTGGCTGCAGATTTTAGGTGTAGAGGGATATGAGGTAAGTGATCTTCTCTCAATTCAGACCTTACCAACTGAACCTCCTACACTGATGCTGCACCTAAAAGGATAAAGTATTTTTATAATAGTGAGTAGCAGATACTTACAGAAAATGGAAATGCAAGTATCACTGGAAGCTGCTGAGACCTGCAAGTATAATGGTAAAATGTCAAGTCCCCAAGATGTACTTCAAGTCCCCATAGGGTAGCATGTGTCTTATACAGGTAATGTGCATGCAGCTATGCAGGAAAGCTTCCACTGGAATCAGCGGCTCATTTGGTTCCCTGGTTGTGCAAAATTAAGTCCTCCTGACCACCAAACTTTCCACAAGTGTTTAAATGTAGGTTTGAAGGACTGGTCCTTGGAGAGCTTTTTAAAAAGGAAAAACAGATGCTTGTGAGATAGGTTTTCCCAGTTGCACCAGCTACATTACACAGATAAAATACTTCCTTGTTCATCAGTAAAAGCTTCTTTGATATCTACAGTAAGATAAATTGGGGAAGCCAACAAACTGATAATTCTGAGGAACTAAACTTGGTCTCTTGAGCACAGTAGGCTCTATATGGCAGCTTAGCGCCCCCAGGAAACTGATCTTTTGCTCTTATTCATTGAATTATGCCCCCTCATGACTCCACCCACTCTAATTAACACATTAATTGTGCCTATGGCTGCTTTCATTGAGGACTGTTAATAAATTCTGTTTTCCTTTTTCTCCTCTGCTGTTCTAATTTCTAGTGGAGAAAATCAGGACTCTATGGGCCAATTAATATTAAGTACAAGCATAACGGTAATTATCAAGTGCATTTAATTACATCTGTTTTAGTGAATCTCATGATCTTCAAAATAGCAATTTGCACATAATTGCTGACTCCAGTCCAACAAAACAGGATGACAATTAATTCATCAGATGAGTCACTATGACCCTTGTGTAACTTTTTCATACACATCAGTTTTGTATATTTAGTGTTAATTAACCTACTTGCCAAAGTAAGAAATTAAAATAAAGATGTTCCTCAAAAGATACCACAGATAAGGGATGTCATCCTATCAGACTGGAACCATTTGCATTAGCTGTAGATTAGTATGATAGGCAGAAGATGGAAGCCTGCACCATTGTCAGTCATACTTTCTTAGAGCAGATCTTGCACTTCAGAAGCACATAGGTATAAGAAAAATGTTTTTCAGAAAAAAAACTCAATTGCTCTCACATAATGTTGCTCTTATATGGATGGATTGCAGTGAGGTGGAAGAAATGAGGTGGATCGACCTCTGGGTTGTGGTCAGAGCCCTGAGATGCTCTTGAACAGCCCTTTAAGTGAAATATTGATTGTAGCTCTTGTGGAAGGTGTTGAACACACCACATAAGTGTAAACACAGAATCTACCCAATCTCCTTCTCCATAGCAGCCTTCTGTTTTGGCTTAAATGGGATAGAGAATACTTCTTTATCCAAGACTCTCTGGGACACTACAACTAGAAGTACTTAGACCAATGTTCATGAGGGCTGTACCGGTGTGTGAATGTAAGTGGGGTGGTTAACCTAATTAGGTTATTCGCTTATGTAGCTGACAGGATTTTGAAGCGCGCTAGTTCCAAGGTCACAGCTGGTCTTTAAATTAAGGTTTTTACTCAGCACATCCTCCCCATCTCTCCTGCCATGACTTGATGAAAAAGAAGAAAAAAAGAGGGAGGCTTGATGTTCTTAATGGCTGTTGACCTTTGGCCGAAATACGATTTTTTCCCCTCACTCAGTTGCACTTTTTTACATTAACCCGAGGCTACTGGCTGTCTATTTCTGTTCTTATTCTAGATTTATATTATTTTTATAATTAATTTTGGTTGGTTGCAGAACTGTGGGTCCCTGGTTTCTTCCAGGTACCCCTGTCCTGCACCACAGCCATTCATGATTAGTTGTTTTCTGCCCATGTAGGTTTCTGTTGCTCCTCCAGATCCCACTGATAGCTTCCTTTTGTTTCCTAGTTCCGGTAAGTATGGAGAGTCCTCCGAGTCTCAAAAGGAGGGAGTTTCCTAACCTCCTACTTTTACCCCTTCCAGGGCATTGTCTCTGTCTCTCTTCCCCAGAAGACTTTCTATGGTCTTTCTCCTGTGTCTGTGTCTGTGTCTCTTCCTTCTGGTTGTTGCTGAGTGTGGCTTTTAACTGCTATCTGTCCCATGCCCAGCCAACTGAAACTGACAGGATCTTATGAATCTAGGCATCTTTGATCTTCCTGTATCCTGCTATCTTGCTTCAGGTCTGTTGTGAGCTAAGTATTTGTGCCTGGAGCACCTGCTTTGGCACTCCTAATAATCTTCAGGGCCCTTCTCTCAGGTCCCTGGAATCTCCCCTGAGAGGACAGCATGATTTTTGCTGCCACAGGGAATCATTTGTACAGTGTGTAGGGTTCTTAGGTACTTGTGCATGGCTAAAACATGACTTGGAGTTACTAGTTCACACAGTTGGTATATTTCACTCCCGTGTTAAATGATTTATGAGTGCTTATTGCTTTAAAAGTAATCAAAATTAATGGCAGAGGTGATATATTTTATTAGACCAACTAGATATTTGCAAAAAAAATCTTGAAAATATCCAGTTGGTCTAATAAAAGATATCACCTCTGTCATTATTTTGTATTCGTTTTTCCTCTAGACCAGTATGGCTACAACCTGGATACCTGACATTATGACTGTAATACATTTTGGTTCTTATATGTAGAGTGTAACCAGTTTTCATTTCAAATTTGTTGTTGATTAGTGGATGATAATGGTAGTGCTAGGAGCCGCTAAAAAAATCAGGTGAACTACAATACTTCGGGGAAATGCCAGTGCAAGACAGAGGACCTTGTGCTGCATAGGAAAAAAAAGCATATCTGCAACCATTTCTCTCCGGGAGAGTGAGGAGCTGTTTGCCCCAGGATCTGAATACAGCCAAGCAGATAAGATCTTCCTGAGAATTCTTCAATGAAATGTTTTTCTCTTAGAAAAACCTGAGTCCTCAAAACCAAAACTTTTTGAGGAAAGGGATAGGTTTCAATGAATTTTTCTTTTTGCTGCCAGGGGGCAGGGGGAAGAAGCAATTGTCAAAAGTTCTGTTTTAACAATTTTGAAACAATGTTGTTGGGTTGTTTGTTTTGGGTTCCAAATTACTTTACATCCAGAAACATAAATGTATAGGAATAATATACATAACTGAAATGTTATGCAGTTACAAAAGAAAAAATGTCAGATTTTCAGTTCCCATAAATATTTGAATTTACAATGTTGGGTTCTGTTGCAGGACAGTATTTTTTCAAGGAAGGGATAATAGTTCCATTCTCCATTCTATAAGAATCCCGCAGTAGCAGAGATAAGTCAGGTCTTACAACCTACAGGTAAAGAGTAGTGAAATTACTGTTTTCCACACTCTCTCCTCTTATTAATATCAGAATGAATAACTGTTACCACAGGGCTAACTTTTCCCCCACTACTGAATGTTCTCAGTTAAGACTATGTCATCTCTGGGTGATCTAGGAATTCAAGTAGATGGAAGAATTAAAACAAAATATTGAAAAATATATTCATGCCTTACATATTTAGAGATGGACTTGAATTACAATGAAATAGTTCTGAATGACAAAAGTTGAACTGTGACAACCTATAATGCCATATATGGATCTAATTTCTGTATGTTAGAAGTGATCCTAGAAAAGTAAAATATTTGATTCAAATATTTTGGTTCAAAACCTAAGATTAAAACTTGAACCTCACTGTTGACTCAATATCCACTCTTGTGCTAGGTGTATTCCTTAGGCTAATTGTTAAATACTATTCCTCATAGCTTCTTGGGCAAGATTGTCACACCCGCCAACGGCAGGATGTTCCTACTGGGATTTAGTAGTTAATACATCTACACATGGATTGTGTGTGTAGTTTGTTGTCTGCCAGCAGTCTGCTGCATCTAGAAATCTTTGCTCAGAGAGCCTTCTATTTAGCTAACAAAAAGGAACTGTAAATGTTAGAAATATGCTTTGCCCTGTCCCTTTCTGACTATATAGTTCCCAAAAAAGTGAAGCTGAGGGGGAGTATGCATACTGGAAGTATCTTTTCGAAATGTGCCCATTTTGATACCAATGGGTATGTCATATGGAAGTCTTAATTAAGTATAAATTGATTGTTGGGAGAGATTTTGTGGGTTAATAATTGTGCATGAAAAAAAAATCAATGTACAATGTAATTACTTTGAAATTCCTTATCAAATATTTTACATTATGGCAGCATAAATACAAAGTTTTGATTTTTAAAAAATTAGTAACAAAAGATAAAAAATGAGCTGAATACATAAGTATACTCAAACACTTTGAGTTCCTTCCCAGATTTCCAAAGAAGAACTGCATAAAACAGCTGTGCTTTGGGAAATCATTCTGGGTATTGAAAAAGACAAGTGAGGAACACCTTCCCTTGCTTGCTTCAGAATTCCAACTTCCTATTCCTGAAAAGACTTCTGTTTCAGTGCTGCTTTGTTCTGCATGATCTGGGAGCAATCAGAAGGGTCTTTGCTTTATTTGCTATGTAGATTCCTCAAACATTTTTTCGTGTGTTTTTTTTTTTCAAGTAAGTCCCTTTCCAGGATCCATATATACAACAGATGACAGAGATGGAGTCAAAGCTCATGTTAGCATTCGTATGCTAGAAGTTTAGCAGTTTAGCTGAAGTGGTTGGAAACCCTACAGGCAGAATGGTGTACAAGCATCTGTGGGACTGACTGTGCTCTGCAGATACTCTGTGTTGTCTATGCCACCCAGCCAGGGGGCCCCAGAAAATGCATCCCAGTGTGCTTCGAACATGCATCCCAGTCTGCCTGAAGACAGTTGATAGCACCCAAAGGCACAAGTCAGGGCTGACCAGTTGGCAGCCTCAGAGAACCATGGCCCTCTTGCTCACCAGAACCTTCTCCCTCCCTGTCCACTGTTAGGCTATCCAACAGGCTTTTCAAGCTTGCTGGTTTCTCTTCCAGCAGCCTGCAATGAATCTCAATCTCTCCAACGTCTGCAGTCAGTTCAAGTGCAGGTTGAGTGAGTTTGGTTTGCATTGGATGCTGGGAGGTTGAGTGCTGGCAGGGTGGGTGCTGTTGTGGGGAGAGCCTGGGGGCCAAGTTGGGCTGGTCTGTGCTGGAAGGGGGAGGGTTGGTGGCAGGGCTTTGCCTTGAGTGCAGCTGAGATCTCCTGTATGGGAAAAGCCTTGCTGGGGCTCTCAAGTGCTGCAGAGGGAGATTTCCCCCAAAGCAGTTCTTCAAAGCCAGTCCCTACAGTCCATGTGGGGCTGTGGGTGCAGGGCTCAAAAGCCCTGGTGGAGAGAGTTTCATGGAGAGGGTTGCTGGCAGAGGGTTTTGCATGTGTCATAAAGGGGAAATACTGCACCCCCCAGCTCTCTAAAGGCAATGCCTGCAGCTCTGAATGGGCGTGGAGGCATAGGATTCAAGTGCTACATAGCAGGGAGCATATCCCCTATGTGGGACATAAAGGATGGTGTCCACAGCCCCCAGAGGGAGCAGAGGGAATAGGGGACAAAGCCCCCAAATTATTTACCGGACCAGACAGTCCCTGGTCTTGGGAAGAGGTGGGAGGAGCATTACTCCCTGCTCCCTTCCCTGCCCCAGAACCAGTGAGGCCTTCTCATTCTTGTTCCTACCCTCTTGGCCTTAAATACGGCTGACCAGGTGCATGAAGGCGACAGCATTTAATGCCAGGGCCAGGTTGTAAAGGTTATGAGTAGCATAGACCAGGGACTTTGGAGACAGGCTGGGGTTTTTCAGCACTAAAGCTGACAGTGGGCTTTAGTCTGTGATCTTCACAGAGCAGTAGTGTCCAGTTAACTCACAGAGTTTCTGGAGACAGAGTGGAGGGAACTGGAGTACTGCCTGCTGGGATAATGGAGGACAGTGTGGGATCTTGTACTAATCAGGTAAGCATACATGCATTTGTTCCTCCACTAGAAACTTTACTGGAGGTAAATTTTACTTCATCTGCTGAAGTAGAAGTTTCTTCCAGGCTTACTATTTTTGGTCTTGTAGAAACTGCTTGAACACTTGTACAATTAGGGTTTCTACTGGTGGAACTGTGATTCCACTAGTAGAAATGTTACACTAGTACACAGCATTGGACTATGTAAGGGAAAATTTCAAGAGACTAGTTACCAACTCTCAAAATGTCATCATAGGAAATACAGTATTTGGTGTTTTATTAAATATCTTTTTGAACTTTGAAGCAAAATTAAAGCTCCCTAGACCCTACTGCTGATCAGGTAAAATGACACTGTTCTCAGTTTCACTATACCCAGCCCTAGGATACAGCTGTGAGGTGAAGCCTCTAGTGTCGCCACCTTTTGTCTGTCCTGAGTCTGGATACCCTGTAGTTTCCAGCATACTCAGTCTGCCTTAGATTATATCACATATGTTTAAACTTGAGATGTTTCAAATAAAATGTTTCAAGCTGAATGAACTTGTAACTATTTAAAATAAAACATTGTTTCTTCAGAAATTTGCTGTTTAGCTCTGGGTTCATCCTGGGTGTTCCACATCTCAGGTGATTTAACCACTAGGCTGATAACTATTCTGAGGTCTCGCCTCACTTGAAATTTTTCAGAAAAAATATGAAGTCTGAGTGCCATCATGAATGGAATAAAAATATTTTGAAATCTTAAACATTTTCACAGGCTGATAAATATCTTATTTGCAAGGGCCTGCTAAACATTTCTTCCAGAACAAGATCCTTAATAATATCTACCCCAGAGGAAAGACATGGCCATGTTAGAAAAGCCATCATTAGTTTGAAAGCACTGATTTTAATTTTAAATGAAATCCCAACTTGGGATCTTTCATCCATGTGAAATAGCAGATTTTATGATGGCTTTGATGCAAATCCAATAAGGAGTTTTCCATTGGGTAAATTTGTCAGTTGCTGTTAAGCAGGCAAATGGAATTTGCCAATATTTTTTTTCTCTGGCATATAGCAGCTTTCACAGTTGACAAAGGGTGACCCCATTCTTGGCTCTCAAAATGGGCCTAACCTGTATATCTTTCTCAACATGTTGCTAATCTTTTCTTTGATTATAGAAATTGGGACAAAAACATAGCATGGACACCAGGTTTCTTTGCACCCTCTTATTTCCACTCTGTTACTTTCTTTTATTCTTTTGTCTCATTTATGTTAATGTATAAGAGAAAAGGGCATATTCCAGATTTGTGGTTGTTAATCCCATTTTATATTTCCAAAGGAGTGGAAATTGGGGGTGGAAACTATTTTATTCAACAAGCCTGATGCAGATTTGAACTAACTTATGTGGGTTTTTTCTAAACAGACTAGGCTAGTTCAGTAGCAAATAGAGCACAAGTTAGCCCTTTGGTGGCAGTGGGGGTTGGAAGGGGCCTGCAGGCAGCCTACATTGAGGCCAGCAGGTTGTGGGGTGGTCCTTTTGCACTACCAAGCATAATAAGCAGCTGAGCCACCCCGATTTACTGCCAGGGATATGCTTCCCTCTGCCTGCTGGTCTTTTGTCAGCCACAGATATCTGTCAGATATAGGCAAACAGCAGAGGCAGCAGTGCAATCTTCTCCCTTGATCTGTACCCACTCACAAAGGTCATGGAGGTCTCTGGGTGGGGACTCCCATGCCCCCTTTTGGGTGGGTGCAACACCAGGGAACTTGAGCAGGTTTCAGGGGTTGGGTGAGTACCCCCCCCCCTTTGTCTTCATCAGACATTGTACTGATACAGCTCTGTAAGAATCTGGGGTGAGCTCAGCCCCCTCCCCCCCGCCGCTCTGAAGCACACTGGTTGAGTGTGCACAGCTGGAGTAACTGAGCATAGGCTGAGTACCAGTGTGCTTCGGGGGGCAGGGGGGGTGGGGGAGGTTAGTGGGGCCTTGCAAAGGAGCCTGGGATGCTGGAGGACAGCAAACTAATTAGATTCAATAGGGGATCCAGTACAGAAGTTTGATGCTCCAGAGTAACTTAATTCAAATAAATATGAGTCCACATCGATCCAGGACTATTTTAGACAAGGTTCTGCCATTTTTAGTCTGGACTATGTGCCCCAACTTATGTACAGTTACAGGTTTGTTTCAAATTCTGATCTCTTAGTGCGGATTATATGTAGCTATCCACAGCATTCAACTCCTACTCCTATTCTTTTGTACTAGGAAAATTAGATGTATAAGGTCTTTTTCTCCTTTCACTTGCACCCACACTTATTTTGGTTCTTCACATAATTCAAACAAAGAATGGTGTAATAGTGCTCTTTCATTCATTCAGAAGAAATTGTTGTTCTATCAGAAGAATCCTGCCCAAGCCATCTTAGAAAAAATTCTGAAAAAACTGAGCAACTGAGGTTTCCATTTTATTACTTTTCTGAATTTTTATACTCAGTAATAATTATGTTGACTTATTTTTCTCATATATCTTTCTCTGGGTGAAGATATAGCATTAATTGTTTAATACAAACATTTTTGCTGGCACGATCTTTTTGGGCTATTTGCCTTGTTTCAATAATCATAGAAAAAGGGAATTCAATAGAGTATTTATCTTGTTAACCCAGTGTAACATTTTCCCATTTTTATTTTCTGTATGTTTTGTGGCTTCAAAACATAAAGCTGTGAGTGTTCAAAGTTCCACAGATACCTGACTAAGCTTTCTTTTACAACAAACAGAAAATAAAATCTTTAATGCATGAATTTTACATCCATTGTCAGCAAATTATTTTAATGGAATGATCATGTTAGAAAATTTAATTTTATGTGTACTGCTACTTCTAATCATTACCTACTACCTTATGTTTGTTTCTGATAATCATGCAGCACCCTGTTTGATCTGGTGTCTCTGAAGTAATAGAGTACTAGTACAGTATTGTTTTGCACTATATAGCATGCTGTCTGCTTGGAATTCCCATATCAGCAAAGCAGTATATTTTAGGCCCCAGGTAATACAAAGTAGTGAGCACTTTCTGCAGTGAGCTAGAGACTATCAATTGTTAGTGACTTTGGTGGTGCTGTGGGTGTTGAGTGTGCACAGTATCTTGCAGGATTTGCAACTTCTGACTGCATGAATGTAGCTGTGGAATGAAATATACAAATAGAAGATCAATCTTTTGTCCAGTTTACTATTGTGACAGTAAAACTAGTGCACTGGCAACTTACAGTAAAAGCCTAGAACATTACTCAAATAAATTGTCCATATCTATATTATGTTATTTTTAATTTGATATTTGTAGATATTTAGATAGTGGCACTTGGTCCCCCATACAGTGAAAAGAACATGAATAGAATAACATGAAAAATATTTTTGTGTATTATATTTTCTTAATGAAAGTTAATGCTCTGAATCTCCAATTTATTCACAGCCTTTTAATAAATTTTAAAAATAATAACGCTTTTTTCCTCCAAAAAAGAAACACTCAATAATGAACCAAAAGATTTAGTTCTGATTCTAATGAAATGTTTTGTTTTCTTTAGTCAGAAACATTTTTTTTTTTTACTATTTCATGTGCCAACAGAAAAAAAAAGGAAAAAGAAAAATTTTCTTTTCAATGCAATTGAAATAAAAATCTGTCAATGTCTTGGTTCTGGAATCAATCTGAAAAACAATTAATTCATGAACTGTACTTCTCATAGCACCCAAAGTTCACTACATGGTAGTTCAAGGTAGTATTTCATGTTTGGATTAATTTACCAGCTTGAGTCTCAAAAGTTATACATATATATATTGAACACATCAATGTTCAAGGTATTTTGGATCTGAGATTTTCATTCAGCTTACTTCAGATGCAGGGCAACTACAATATTTGGATTTCAAATATTATATTATATTTGGTAAAAATATTGACCAGAAAATCATGGACAATAAAATGTATTGATGACAATCTAGTTTCCCAAACAGGGATCTTAAAAAAAATTATAACTTGGTGTAAGATTTCAAACTACATTACATATAAATCTCTTGAGTAAAAGAAAAATATGAAGATATATATTTAATCACATAGACTCATACCAAGTTAGTGTTAGAAGGGATCTCAGGACGTCATCTAATCCAACCCCCTGCTCAAAGCCAGACCATCCCCAACTAGATCATTCCAGCCAGGGTTTGCTGAGATGGCCCTTAAAAACTTCCAGTAATGGAGATCTACCACATCTCTAGGTAACCCTGTTGCCCTGAGGGGTCAGGCCAATGCTCAGGATCTCAATATTGCACTGTTAGACAGGAAGGTGTGGTGTACAATTGCACATGTACACATAAAAACCAGTTAAGCATAGATACACTCACTGGGTGCATACACCCCTACTAGGCATACACATTCACACTAGCAACTCAGATATACATACGTTCAAAATAACCAGTTTAGGTTCATGCACACCTATCACCAGTTTAAGCCCGTACACACTACACACACCAAATTTAGAAAGAATTAGTTACCAGTCACCAAGACCTGCACATTGAATACACATATCTGGATTATTAATTCATATACCACACACAATTATATATATATGTGTATTCACTAATTCACACACATACCACCCACCTACACATACACACAGGTGAGTTCCTAAGTTGGATGTTGTGATGTGTAAGTATGTATGTGTTTGGTGTATTTGGGATACCTGGGGAAAGGTTAAGGTAAGAAAGTAGAAGTGTATGGAGTGAATGTTGCTGGGAGTGAAAGTTACTGGGACTGGGATTAGAACCAGAAGACTAGAAGGACCTGGGCTGAAGAACTGAGGCTCCGGGGTAACTTTAGGTTAATTTATCTTAATTGATTAAAAGACAACACCCAAAGCCTGCAGAACAGAGGAGCGATGCTGACACAGAGGCTGGAACTGGAGCCAGAGCTATGGGGGAGCTGAAAAGGTAGGTGGGGAGAGGGAAAACAGGACCAAGAGAAAGTGTGGGTGTAAAAGAGGGGCTCTGCTTGTGGGGAGCCGGAGGATGGCTCTGGGGCAGCTAGAGAAGCTGCAGGGAGTTGCAGTAGGTGCTGGGATCTGGAGAAAGGCTCCAGCTGCTGGAGAAAACTGCAGGACAGCCATGAGGAGCTGGGAAGCTGCAGGGCAGTTGGGGGGGAGGACTACAGAAGGTGTGGGGGAAGCCTAAAAACAAAGAGATGGACAGCAGAAAATCACAGGAAAAGTGGCAGGATAGACTGAAAGGTGACAGGGCAGTGGGAAAGCAGGGAGAGGCAGCAGAAAGTCACATGTAAAAGGCAGTAGATGGCAGGGGAGGATCAAAGGCAGCAGGGACAACAGGAAAGCAAGGAGAGGCTGATACATGGCAGAAAAGGGGAGACATAATTGGAAGGAGATCAGGAAACTAGTGGGGGTGGGGGCTGGAGCTGAGAGAGAGAATGAGGCTGGAATTTAAGATAAGGAAGGGACTGGGATTCAGTAAAACATGACCCAACTCGGGGTGGCAAATGACAATGGTTTTATTGAACAGGGGAGATCGTGACACAATGTCTTATTGGTTCCCTTACACACACACACACACGCGCGCACATGTGCACGCACACACAATGGCAGCAGGGGTTAGAGAGGATTGGTGCAGGGGCTTAAGTCCATTGATGTCCAGGGGGAGAGAGAGAGAGAGAGAGAGAGAGTTCAAATTGTAGGAGGAGGTGTGCAGGGAATATCTACCTATCCAAGGCTGGAAGTTGATCCTCGATGGCCAGTCGGTGTCTCCTTCAGCTTGGTATTGTCCAGAGGGGTCACCAGCAGGGCCTCTGGGGTGGATAGGTAACGTGAAGCTGGTGGGTCCAGAAGGAAACGGCATTCCCACTGGGTCTGTCTTCACTGCCCCTTTTTATAGGGGCAGACCTTGTGTGACCCTAGTGACAGGAAGCCTACCCAGGGAAGGGTCAGGCCCTGGCATGCTAAGCATGTGTGTTCCATGCAGGGATGTGCAGTTTCGGGTGTCTGTAATGGTGAGGTACAATGGTAGAGTTGCTGGTTCTGCAGGGTTTTTTTGTCTTTCAAATGCTGTGTTCTTGTCTCTGTTCCTGGGTGAGGTCCGTAGCGTAAGCTCCCAGATGAATTGATGCGAGGTAATGGGCCAGTTGGTACAGTAGAGGCCTGCTACCATTGTGTTTCAATCATTCCCAATCACTCTCATTCATCTGGGAACCAATTTACATGGGAGGGGTGCGTGAATCATACAGTTGCGACACAGGGGATGCCTGGCCAGAGGACACAAGATGGAGAATTGACATATAAAATGGAAACTTGACATGACTTTGGTTCACTTACAAACACAGGCATAAACCATACGATATCCATATGAAACAATGGAAATCACTACAAAAATGATAATAATACAATATACAACAGTAAAAATCAATACAAACCTAATAATAATACAATATAAAATAGTGGATATCCAAAACCAAAAACTTGCTACCAAAATAAAAATGTTAAAGCTTATTCTAAGTCTGAGCTCGCTTATGCTTGTCTATAAGGAATAGAGAGACAGAAAAGGAAAAGCCAGAAATAATTGGGAAGGGAAGGGAATGTGCGCGCGCACGCACACACACACACACACAAAAGGGGGGGGTTTGCTACAACCCTTTAAAGTGCTTTAGCATACTCCTAGTCAGAAGGTTTTTCCTCATATCCAACATAAACTCCCCCTGTTAAATCCCTTCTCAGTATTTTCTTCTCTAAAGTAAATGAGACCAGTTCCCTCAGTCTTGCCTCATAAGTCATGTCCCCAGTCCCCTCACCATTTTTGTTACCCTCTCCTGGAATCTTTTCAATTTGTCCATATCCTTTCTGTAGTGGGGGGCCCAAAACTGAACACACAAGGTCCTTTTTTGCAGAGCTGCTGCCCAGGTAGTCAGCCCCCAGCCTGTATTGTTTCATGGGATTGTTCTGTCCTAAGTGCAGGACTTTGCTCTTGTTCTTGTTGAACCTCATGGATGTGTCCACACATGCAAGCATGTGCACTTACAGTAGCTCAAATAAAAGCAGTTCAAATTTGAGCTGGGGCTTTTTGCCTCGGCGCACATGCTGAGAAATGCACTTTGTTGTGAAGCAAATTGTGCCACTTGGAGCAAAATAACCCTGCCTAGATCCTCCTGGATCTGCAGCCGGGGGAGCTAGAGGCCAGGGCAGCATCTGTTCTGTCCCCAACAGTCTAGAAAGCTGCTATGTCCTGGCCCCATCAGTACAAAAAGTTGTCCTGGCAAGTAGCTCAGGGCCACTCACTCTCAGGAACTTCTGAGGCCTAGTCAATTGGTGCCTGGGGACAGTATCTCTTATGCCAGATGGGCTGATGAAGCACCTCTGAGAGTTCCCTGAAGCCTTTACCCACTACAGCAGTCTGGCAGTGGGGGCTGCTGCCTAGCTGTGACCTGCTGCACACCTGCCAGATCCGGATGGGGACTGCACAGCCAGTATAGGCATCTGCTTCTCTGAGCCAGCTGCCAGTGGGCTGTGGCTAAAAAATTGGCCTTTGTGCAGTGCTATTGCCATGTCTGTCCCCTGCCCAGCCATCTGGGCAGCTATTGCCTGGAAGATGTTCTGGGTGTGGTAGCCTGCTTTGAACTGTCAAAGCATGTCCTCCGGCCAGGAGTCATCCTCCTCCAGCTGGGTCCAAGGTGCCATCTCTGAGCAGGCAGGGTCCCTGCCACACAGGGGGTACAATCCCCACACAGAGGATACAACCCCCACATAGAACCTATGGCTCCCCAAGAGGGGCTATGGCCCTCCAGCAGGGGATACAGTCCCCACACAGGGGCTATGGCACTACACAGGGGTTACAGACCCCCAATAGGGGTCAAATGGCCTCCTCAGGGGCTACCAGCCTCGCTGCGAGGCCCACATTCTCCACCCCAGCCCCCCAATGCTGCCCCATCTGGCCCCATCCCTCACCAGCTCCTGCACCCCCCCCAAAGGCTGCCCCACACAGCCACACACCCCCACTCCTCCAAACCCACCAATGGCTTCCCTGCCTGGCTCCATTCCCAACTTGCACCTCCAGGCCCCCATGGCTTCCCCCTCAGCCCCAGCCACTATCACTTTAAAAAAAAAGAAAAGAAAAAAAACAAAAACAAAAAAACCCACCCAGGCTGAGGCTGTCCCCCTGCCCTGTGCTCTGCAGGTGGGGCCCCAGTGACACAGATGGCAGCTGGACTGCTGGTAACTGCTGGGGGGGTTGTTTTGTCTTATTTTTTACTGTGGGGATGCTGGCGGGGCAGGGAATGGGGGAGTCTGGGCTTTGAGATGGGGAAATAGGCACATGTGCACTCATCTGGATGTACCCCATGGTACTTATTTTGGACTAATCTTCCAATTTGTCTAAGGAACTCAGAACCCTAACCCTTCCCTAGAGTGTATGTACTACTTCCCCAGCTTGGTGTCATCTGCAAACTGGCTGAGGGTGCACTCTATGCCATCTTCCAGGTTGTTGATGAATATATTGAACAAAACCAGTCCCAGAACCAACCCCTGGGGCATTTCACTTGATACCAGCTGCCAACTAGACATTGAGCCATTGTTTATTATTACTCTCTGAGCCCAATGTTCCAGCCAACTTTCTATCCACCTTACAGTCCATTCATCCAGCCCATACTTCCTTAGCTAGCCTGCAAGAATGTTGTGGGAGACAATATCAAAAGACATGCTAAAATCAAGATACACCACATCCACTGGTCTCCCCACATCCACAGAGCCAGTCATCTCATCATAGAAGGTACCAGCTGAAACTACTAATCCTTAATAGAATGAAACTATTTCTGGTATGCATTATTTCTCCCTATTCTTCCTTCCTCACCTTTATCCTTTATAGCAGAATGGGGTCCAAGCTTGCAGTGCCCATGGAAGATACAGATTGCAGATGCTCCTGTTCACCTGTTTCTTACATGGTTTGTAAAGCAATTTGGATCCTTCAAGAGAGAGACACATTATCCATGCGAAATTATTATTATTATTATTTCTTATTGACTATGCTGTTGGCTTACTGTTCATCTGCAGTCGATAGTCACTGCTGTAGTCTGAATACAACATACAAAATACAAATTCCCACTAAGCAAGGGCTTGTAGGAAGTTTAAAATATGGTATTTGCTTTGTATCCAAGTACCTTGACAGGTCAGAAGGAGAGCCCTTGTCAGTTCCTTACTGAAAGGGGAGACAGATTACATGCACACATGCTGACCTTGTTTACGCTTGCTGGCTGTATTTACAAATACATGAGGCAATGATTAGCTCTGTGCAAATCAGAAATGTATTAACATTTCTACATGTCACAATTACATTTCTGGATGTTGCATAAAACCATATTGATTTAAAAATAACCCCCATCTTGCTAAAAGTATACCAATTGTATTATTGTGCTGATTGCAAACAAAGCATTCAAAAGCCTCAGTAAAAACAGTAACCCTTCATTCTAACAAAAAAGGACTCATAAAAAGTCATGGAAGGGAGAAGTTGTTGAATGACAGAATCTATTTGCAGCTCATAAGGTGAGCAAAGAGAGTTCTAGTCTGACAATGGATTTGTAAGACACTTTCTCCTAGACAAATTAGAATTTTAAAATTCAAGTCAGGAATAAATGGGAGAAGTCTTTCAAGTGTCTGTATGGGGAAAATGTTATGGCTGTTGCATTCCAGGTTTTGGTAAATCTGTTTGAATGGCACAGCACATCATTCTGATTCTAGCTTCCCATGGTTTTTGTGTGTTTGCTCTAAGTATGTGATACTTGACCCACAATCAATAACCTTGGGTTTTGAGTAAACAATTTGATATGGACCTTGTGGCTTTTTGAAAATCTAAAGGCTCTTCCAATGCAAAAGAAGGGCATGGGAAGAGCCACCAGTTTTCAGTGGTTCTTGTAACATAAAACACAAACCCAGGAGAGGGTAGCAAACAGTTTGAATTCCTGTTTGAACCAACAGACAGATAAGACATCTTCTGACACTAGCTTTAAAAAGTAATGTTAGCAGATAGAGATTGTGGGTGCATCCACACATGCAAGCACATGCCCTTACAGCAGCTCAAATATAAGTGGTGTAAATTTGAGCTGGGGCTTTTTGCTTCAGTGCACATGCTTGGACATGCACTTGGTTGTGGGGAAAATAACCCTGCCTGCCTCTTCCTGGAGCTGCAGCCAGGGGCAGCAAGAGCCCTGGGATAACACCTTTGCTGTCCCCAGCTGTATAAAAAGCTTCCCTGTTAAGTAGCTCAGAGCTACTCTCTCTCAGGAGCTTCTAGGGGAGGGGGCCTCTGGGAGGAAGTTGACCATGCCCTTTCATGTCCAAGGCTGCTGCTGCAAGCTTGGTCTCAGGAGCTTCTGGGGAGATGATGTCAGGCCCTTTCCTGCCTCTGGTTTCAGAGCTTTAGGAGTAAGTTGCCTGCATCACTTCCTGCCTTGGGCTGCTGCTACTGCTGCTGCTACTGTCCCTCCCTTTATGGGGGGTGTCCTCTGCTACACACTGCTTTTCCCCCCCCTCAGAGGGAATCACTGAACTACAGCTCATCCCAGCACCACACTACACCTTATGCACCCCTGTTCTGGTCTACTGCCCAGCCAAGCCACGGTTGGGGGACAGCCTGGGGAGGGAGCCTGCACTGCCTGTAGGCCCCTCCCCCACCATCACTGCTAGAGCCTAAAGGAACCTTGCCTGCTCCAGCTGCCTTGGCAGGCCACCTCCACCTTCACTTTCCACTTTCACCAGAAGCACACCCTGAGTATATGAACTGGACAGCTTCTACCATCACTGCTGCTGCCCCCTCTCAGGAGACAGAGAGATTCCCTGCTGCACCACCTGACACCACACCTGCACTGGATCACTTCCTAATTGACTGACTGCTCCTACCCTCCCCCACAGCTACCTCACTGCATCTGATCCTGATTTGTCTTCCTGCCTATTGCTGTGCTGCTGAGCAACCATCTGGAGGCCTGATGGACTTCTGTACAGAACCTCCACAAACAAGTCCCTCCATTGCTCTAGACATCTTTTACACCTGCCTTGGCAGCCTTCCCTGTGTGGGGTTTTGTTCTGTTTTTTTGCCCTTGTGTGGTAAGTCCTGTGGTCCACTCCCCCTGACGTGGTGTTTGTTGTGTGGCTGAGTAAGCCAGCTCCAGTTTCCCCAGTCCTTGTGTGTGTGTGTTCCCCCTCTCCCCCCACATTCTTAAAGCATAGGACTCCTGGATTTTTTTTTCCTGTGGGGCTGTGGCTCAGTGAGCTTCAGCTCCCTTTCTCCCTATCCCCCTTCTGCCCCACACTCCCACCCTGCCCCTACTAGATTTAACAGCCCCATGAGATATTTTGTTTTTATTCATTGTCTTCTCTGCCCTCATGAAAAAAAAATGGCAGATCAGGAACCTTTGGGGGTACAGATGTCCCCACAGAACTTCCTGCAGCCACCACTATGGGGATGCATGTCCCAAATGCCCAAGGGGATACTTGTCACTGCTGCCTCAAACCCAGATGCAGGGTGCAATCAATATCCTCCAGGGGTGGAGAAGCCTGCAACCTTTGCTGCAGGGGCAGGTGGGACTCAGATAGGGAGCCAACAGGGCCAGGGGGCTGAAGCCAGCACCCCCCCAGAGGGGTTCCAAAGCCCCTTCTCCCGTCATCGGGAACCAAGGGCAAGGGCAGTGGGAAAGGCTCATCTTCAGCCTCCTCCATAGCTGAGGGTGGAAAGAACAAGGACCGTGCCCCAAAGCCTAGACCACCAGCTCCCGAGGGAACCAGGTCAACTACACCAACGAACACACCTACTCAGCCTGGCCCTGGCCCTGGCCCTGGCTCCACCCCCATGGTCTGCCAGAGGGTAGGAAACTGCAGCAATGCACAGGCAGCTGTGGGAAGACCTAGAGCCAGGGAGCCTGGGCCCTCCACCCCTGGACCTTTCAGCTTGGGCAGCGGGGCTCCCTTTCCAGCACTCACCTGCAGGCATGGGTTCAAGTGCCAACTGCCTAAATGGGAGAACCTACACTTTGAGACCTGGGTCCAGGCCCTGGCTCAGGTAGTGCCCCCCCCCCCCCAAGATCATGGTGGCCTCCTGCTCGTCTCCCTTGAGCCTCTAAAAGATCTGGGGACCAGGGTGGTCCTCAGCTCCATCTCTCCCTATATCCCCAAATGGGCCCTGCTCCCCCACCTCCCAACCCTGGAAAGAGTTATCTCCCTAGTGGTGGCCCTCTCAGTGGGGTGCTGAGACCCTGGCCTCTGCCACATGCGCTCTTTCCTTCACCAAGTCATCATCCAGCTAGCAGTGGGAGTGCAGCTGAAGGCTGAGGGGTGCCTTGTAATTCCTTATCAGGGGGCCCTGGTGAGGATTCTCTATACACTGGGGTACCTGCGGTGCTTACGGTGCCATGCCCTGGAGCACATGCATCATGAGTGCCCCATGGGCCAGGTGGGGAGGGCATCTGCGGGTCCCACTAGAAAGAGGGTACCCCTACCACCAGCGCCCACACCTTTCAGGCCCCTTTGGCACCCCAGCCATAACTATGAGCCCCCTATGAGCTCAAGGGACCCTGCCCCCCAACCAAGTTTAGTGGAGTCCAGGGAGGGCACCAGCAACCCAGGAGAGAGAGGGAGCAGGGGCCCCCTGCCCCAGTCATACCCCCATCATGGCTGCCCCCACTCCAACCGAACCCTCAGGTCCCATCTGGGCATAAAGGCAAGAGGAAAGCTGGGGCATAGCTGGAGCCCTCTGATGTAAAGGACTCCTCTCCCAATCCCAAGACCAGCACATGGGACCCTCCAGGGGCCTCCCCAAATGTGTCTGACACCCCACCCCTGGGAAAGGTCGAATCATAGAATCAATGAGTCAGAAGGGACCTAGACAGATCATCTAGTCTGACCCCCTGCCAAGGACAGGAAGGAGCACTGGGGGTGGAAGGGGTCATAAGACCCCAGCCAGGTGCCTATACAGTCTCCTCTTGAAGATTTCCAGGGAAGGTGGAAAGCCTATTCCAGGCTCTGGCCACCCTTACAGTGAAGTAGTTCTTCCTAATATATAACCTAAACCTATCCTCCCTCAGCTTGTGGCCATTGCTCCTGGTGACTCCAAGGGGGGCCCTGGTGAACAGACTTCCCCAAGTCCCTGCTGGTGGCCCCTGATAAGGTTGTAGGCAGCCACAAGATCCCCCCTCAGTCTTCTCTTGTGGAGACTGAAGAGATTCAGGTCCCTCAGCCTCTCCTCATAGGGCTGGTCACAGAGGCCCTCAACCAGTGGCCCTCCTCTGGACCCTCTCCAGGTTCTCCTCATCCTTCTTGAAGTGCGGTACCCAGAACTGGACACAGTACTCTAGCTGCAGTCTGACCAGTGCCGCATAGAGCGGGAGCAAGACCTGTCTGGACCTGTTAGTGATGCCCCTGTTGATGTATGACAGGGTACAGTTGGCTCTGCCTATTGCTTCATTGCATTGGCAACTCATATTCATCCTGGAGTCAATCATGACTCCAAGATCCCTCTCTGCCTCTATGCTGCTGAGAGGGTCAGCCCCTAACCTATAACCATAATGCTGGTTCCCTCTCCACAGGTGCAGTACCCTGGACTTGTCTTTGTTGAACCGCATCCTGTTCAGATCCACCCACTTGTCTAACCTATCCAGGTCTGCCTGGATGCGGTCCCTGCATGCTGGTATATTCACTTTACCCCTCAGCTTGGTGTCATCAGCGAACTTGAACAGGGTGCTCTCCACACCCTCATCCAGGTCGCTAATGAAGATGTTGAACAGCACCGAGCCAAGGAGCGAGACCTGGGGGACTCCACTGCCCACACCCTCCCAGGTTGACATCGACCTGTCCACCACCAAATGATCCCCATGAAGGAGGTTTTGGGGCTGCTGGATAGTCCTGAACAGGATCTCATGGAGGAAACCCTTCATTCTGCTGATCAAGGCCTACCCCGTGAAACCACAGGCACCAAGGCTGAGGTTTAGGTCTACCAAAAGGAAGGCTAGGCAGCAGAGCTTCCTCCCTCTGATCTGGGGTAGAGGCCCTGGAGCTCACCCTGGTAAGTCCTGAGGGAGGAGGTCCCCTTTCCCAGGACCCCAAGGCAGATGCCGGAGCCACCGCAGTGCCTGGTGGGTCTCTTTCTTCTCCCTCCCAAGAAAACCTGATCTCCAGCCTGCCCCATATTGCTGCATCAGAGGGGTCATGGTGGGATCCCCTAATCAATGAGGCAATCTTGTTGGGTTTCCTATACAGACCCCCCAGGGGTCCAGCTCTACCCCACCAGCTTTTGAAGGATCCCCACCCCTACCTTTACCTCAACCCCTGTCCCAGGGAGCTGCAGAGCTCTCCCAATCCCAACCAGAGTCCAGGGTCTTAGTGGTCTGGGGGGGTTCAGATGGTGCCTAAGGAGCACCCTGAGCCCCAGGACCAGGAGGAAGATGCCTGAGAATGAGCAGGTTCCATGGAGCCTGCAGATATCTTGGTCCCAGCAGTCTCCAGGCATGACTTACTTGCATTTCTTGATTGTGACTACATCCACAGGTCCACCAGCAAGGTATAACTCTCCTTGAACTGCTGGGGAGATTTTGACAGAGTCCTTGCCACGGCGAGGGCACTGGTGAGGGAAGGCAAGGGGCCCAGAAACTGCAAAGCCCAGATCTATAGGCGGGCCCAAAGTTTCATACTTGCCTTCTATACATATGGGAGGGCGCTACATGAACTGGTGGGCCCCACACCATGCGTTGATATATGTGAGGCCCCTGCTGAACCATTTACTCCACCCCCCCAGCCATGAGGTTGTTTAAGATCATAACCTTCAACATTCAAGGCTGTAGGAAACATCTCCGGAGGTGTCAGGTGCTTTCCTTCCTTCAGAAGGGAGGGTACCCTATGGTATTTTTGCAGGAGGTCCCAAGGATTCCAGCTGATGAACCTAATAAGCAGCTGGAGTGGAGAGGCAGGGTTTTTTAGTCACCTCTCAGCCACCTTATGCGAGGTAGCTACCCTGTTCTCCGCAGATCTGCAGCCAGAACACTGAGTTGGTGCCAGACTACCTGCTTCATCTCCAGCTCCAGGTGCAGGGGCTAGTCCTGAACCTTCTGAATGGGTATGCCCCTACAAGGGACCCAGAGTTGGTGGATTTCTTGCACCAGGCAGGCACATACATTGACACCCTCAACCCTCAGGAGTGCCTGGTCCTTGACAGGGACTTTAATGTCACCCTAGATGTGTGAGACCAGTAAGGCAAGGAGGGGAACCAGGCCACCTTGGGCATCCTCAGGGACAGCCTGATGAACAAGTCCTTGGTGGATGTCTGGCATGCCTTGTCACACTACCAACCCCCCTGCCTTCACCTATGTGAGGGTGGGGGGAGGAGCAGGCATGCCACTCCCAGTTAGACTGGGTTTATATCTCTTTGCTGCACTTTGCGTGGGCCAACTCCTCTGGCATGTGGCCAACTCCTTTCAGCAATCACCACCTTTTCTGAGCCCAGGGCCTGGGTGTCTGGGGTTTGCCTCCTGGCATTTTAATGCCAGTCTGCTGGAGGATGTGGGCTTTAGGGAGGCTTTCTGGGAGTTCTGGCTGGCCTGGCATGAGCAATGGGCAGCTTTCACCTTAGCTCAGAGATGGTGGGGATGTGGGGAAGGTGTGCATCGGGGTTTTTGCCACAGCTACACTTGGGGGAACACCCAGCAGAGGAAGGCGCTCTGGGAGCAGCTTAAGTGAGAAATGCTAGAGATGGAGAGGTGCCTGGCCACTGATCCAACTAACCCATACCTCTGCAGAGAGTTTTGTGAGAGGTGGAAAGAACTTCATGCTCTGGATGACCACCTCACCCACAATGCATTTGTCCATTCATGTGTCCAGCTCTTTTGGGAGATGGACCATGGCTCCTGCTTTTTCTATACCCTGGAGAGGAGATGGGGAGCCAAGAAGTACATCACCTGCATTCTGGTGGGTGACAACACTCCCCACTTTTTTCCAGGTGAGATGCACCAGCATGTGCTCCCCTTCAATGAAGAGCTCTTCTCTATGGATATGACAAATGCTGAAGCCTGTCAGACTCTGTGGGAGGGATTCCCACAGGTCAGCATGGGTGACCAAGACCAGCTTGAAGCTCTTCTCACTCTGGGTGAATTTTTGACCATCCTCTGCCTAATGCCTAGCAACAAGGCATTGGGCATCAATGGCTGAACTCAGAGTTCTACAGGGCTTTTTGGGACGTCCTCAGCCCACACCTTGGCATGGTTTTGGCCAAATCTGAGGGAAGTGGGGAACTCTCCCTGTCATGCAGAAGGGCCAAGCTGACCCTCTTGTCAAAAAAGGGGGACTCCCATGACCTAATGAATTGACATCCCATTTCCCTCCTCTGCATGGACTACAAGGTGGTAGTGAAAGCGATCTCACTGTGCCTGTGGTCCATGCTGATGGACGTGATCCATTCTGACCAGATGTACGTGGTTCCCAGGTGTTTCCATCATCAACAACCTGCACCTGCTTTCAGACTTCCTGGAGGTAGTGTGCTGGGAGGGCCGGTCTTTCACCCACCTATCCCTGGACCAGGAGAAGGCATTTGACATAGTGGATCATGGGTACCTCACAGGCATGCTGCAAGCCTTTTGCTTTGTGCCCCACTTTGTGCTGTACACCTCTGCAGAGTGTTTGGTCAAACTCAAGTGGACCCTGGTGGAGCCCATCTCATTCAAGAGAAGGGTGCATCAAGGCTACCCACTGTCAGGCCATCTCTACACCTTGGCCCAGGAGCCCTTATTTGTTTTCCTACAGAAGTGGATGTCAGTGTTGATGCTCTGGAAGCCAGCAGTGCAGCTGGTTCAGTCAGTGTATGCTGATGATGTATTCCTCATGGTCCAGGACTCAGGTGACCTGGCATGGGTGGAGGCCTGCCAGGAATTGTACTCATTGGCCTCCTCTGCCCAGGTCAACTGGATCAAGACCTTTGGCCTGGTGGTGGGGGATGGGTGGCAGGTGGGCTCACTCCCACCCATGCTTCCTGGGATCCACTGGACTGTGGGCTCGCTGCTCTACCAGGGGGTCTACCTGTCCCCCACAGACACCTCCTTGCTAGAGAACTGGCACCAGCTGGAGGCAAGGGTGGTGGAGCAGCTCCAGGCATAGGCAGGGCTCTGAGATGTCTCTCCCTGCATGGGAGAGTGCTGGTGCTGAACCAGCTGGTCCTGTCAATGCTCTGGCACTGCTTACATACTCTGCCTGTGCCCCCTGAGGTCCTGGTGGGTCTTCAGATATGGGCACTGGAGTTTTTCTGACCGGGACAGCACTGGGTCATTATAGAGGTCCTGGGCCTCTGCTTGTGGGAGGGCAGCCAGGGCCTGGTTTGCCTGTGTGGCTAAATCTTGGCATTCTGCCTTCAGGCCCTGCAATGACTGCTATACAATGTTGGCAGCTACGTGGCTTGGGTCCACCTGGGGCATGCTTTCCTTCACCACTTCTGGGGGCTCCAGTACAACTGACAGATCATCAGCCTGCTGGGCTTCTCCCTGCAGGACCTGTGAGGGCTTCTCGATTTCTACCAGAACATCTTCTGGGCCTGGAGACTGGTCTATGTCTCCAGATCCCCTGCAACAGTCACCCAGGGTGCCAACCTGCTTGTAGAGTCCCTCCTTTGGAAACCCCAGCTGGAGGTGCCGATGGTAGATGTGCCCTGGTTGTGACAGAGGTTGATCCTGGCTGGTGTCACCCATATTGAAGACCTCCTGGACTACAATAGGTAGGAGTGGATGGACCCTGTTGTGCTGACCTGGTCCATGGGTGTACCCATGACATGTGCAACCTGATATTTGATCGAGGAGGTGAAATCTTCCCTACCTCCTGATGACCTTGCCTTTGTTGACCAGGTCCTGCATGATGGCAGTCTCCACCCCACCATGTCCTCCAGCCTACCAGAATTTGTTGTGAGGCCAGTACCTTGCCCAGCTTCACAGTGCTACCCACTCCACCACCTGAGCCAACTGGAGGACACCAGACTGGTCCACTTTTCCACTGTCCATTGTCACCACCTCTACATACTCATGCACCACATTGTTCATCATGATGCCCTCACATCCCTCCCAGACACCAGGTGGCAGGAGCTGCTCAGCGAAGGTGAGGCTGGGACACCCAAGTGGCTGACTCTGTACTCTACCCTTATCTGATGAGCCACTGGGGACCTCAGCTGGTGGCTCCTCCATGCAGCCATTGCCACTGGTGTGTATGTGGTGAGCTTCACAGACACCTCAGTCTCCTGCCTCTTCCGTGGGCAGAGGAAGACCCTGGCTCACATGACCCTCAAGTGTGCCAGGATGCACCTCCTCCACCTCCACCTCCAGAACCTCCTCTTAAAGTTCTGGTTGAATTTCAGCCCCCATTTTTTTGGTTTTACTCACCCCATCTGCAGCCCAACCTAGTCCAGAGACCTCCTGGTCAACCTCGTCCTGGCCCTGGCCAAGTAGGCCCTATATTTGACCAAGAAGGAGTCTATGGCTGGGAAGGTGCTCAGAGACTGCAGGGCTGCTTTTCTATCCCTTGTCTGTACACGGCTCCAGGTGAAGCACCAGTGGCTCCTTGGATGCCTTTGAGGACTAGTGGGTGCAGCCCTGGAGGCTCTGCTTGGTGTCTCCCTCAGGAGCACTTATTTTCATGTTTTGACCCTTTTGACCCACATGAAACTTTTATCCTGGCTTTTTCATTAGTTGTCCCAAGTACTTTGTTGTGTCGTCCATCCATTAGCCCCATACAGTAGGAGCTATTAGTTATCTCGTGGGCCTCAGGGCCCCTGATAATTGGGTGATACAAATAGTCATGATTTTCTTGGGTCCAGCCAATTGGTACATGAGGACACTACCCCTTGTGCCAAATGGACTGCAGAAGCAGCCCTGAGAGTTCCCTGCACCCTTTATCCATTGCATCAGTCTGGCATTGGGGGCTGCTGCCTGGCTGTAACCTACTGTGCACCTGCCAGAGCCAGATGGGGACTGAACAGCTTGTAGAGGCATCTGCCCCTCTGGGCCAGCTGCCAGCGGGCTGTGGCTGCAGAGTTTGCCTTTGTGTGGCACTACTGCCATGCGTGCCATCTGCCTAGCCATCTTGGCGGCTATCACCCAGATATTCTGGGTGTGGTGGCCTGCTTTGAATTAGCAAAGCATGTCCTCTTGGCCCCAATTCACCAGGAGGTCATGCTCCAGCTAGGTCCAAGGTGCCAGTTCTGAGCAGGCTCCTTTGCCTGGGTCCTGTCACTTGTATCCCTGGCAGGAATTCTGGTGTTCCCTATTTGGCAGCAGCTGCTACTGCTGGTGAGTGTGAGGTTTTTTTGGTTTTACTTTTTTAAATTGCTGGTATTCTGGGGGGAAGTTGGGGGGCATGGGCCAGGTGGGGCAGCCTGGGAGGGTCTCAGGGGACAGGCAGGGGGTAGGACCAGGTGAGGAAGTGTTCAGGAGGGTCTGGGAGGTAGGTGTGGGATGAGGCCAGATGGGGCAGGGATCTGGGGGCTCGGTGGGCAGACAGGGAATGGGGCCACGCAGGACAACAATTGGGGGCTGGGGGAGTGGGCAGGGCTGGGGGAGGTCCCCCCCATGGTCCCCTCCCCCTTCTCCTCCTCCAGCACCCCCACCCCCTGCTTACTGGAACTGGATCCTGGGTCCAGCTCCATGTGGCTGGCATACTGCCTGCCTGCTTCAGCACCAGAGCAAGGACCAGCCATAGAGACACTCTGGCTCCTACCAGTGTCTCTATGAAGTACCTAGCCTCTGTCTCTGTGTCAACCAGTGTCTCTGTGAAGTACCTAGCCTCTGGTTGCCTCAGGGCATAGTCTGGGATCATGCCCTGCCCCACTTTTTTCTGCTGCAGTTTTTTTGCCCCCTGGATATACAGGGGTCAAATTTTGGCTTCACACTAGAAATTTGCAGCACGAGGAATGTTTTCTCATTCCTGCATGTGTCTTTTGAAGCATCTCAAAGAGCTTTGAGATGCTGCAAGATGCATTTGCACACTTGTGCCTTCCCCCAGGGGCAGAGGCAGGGGCAGGGTACTCCTTTGCATTCTAAGTACATTTGATTTTTTTTTTTTTTGGCTTGCTGAATCTCCATGCAGTGTCAATGGCACTTTTAAGTTCTTGAAGCTCTTAAAAGTATACTTTATTATGACGTGTGCATTTTATATGTTAACCCAAACTAAAAGTATAATGACTGATTTTACATAATATTTTCATAAATTAATAATATTGGGATAATAGTTGCTCCCCCAGATTTGTCTCCAGACATAACCCCTATCTCTTTTCTGCCCCCCTGAGATTCCTTTCTGATGTTTTTAAGTAAATCCCAAAAGCCAGAGACTATGCTACTGTAGTTGCCTCCAAGGAGAAGTTTCACTATGTCAGCTGAAGATGCATACAGTGCACCTACTATTTCAGTCTTTAGAAACTATTTCATCTCTTATTAATTAGCCTGGTTTCCCAATTGATGAAAAGTCAGTGTTGTGGCTATGGTGTACATCTCTTTACCTGTCCACATCGGGAATAGTATCTGCGGTGATAATGTTGCACTCACTGGAATCAGTTACTACATGTCTGTCCACTGCACAGTAACACTAAAAGGCAGTTCCTTTCTTTGTCACTACTTGGGCAGAATCTTGCCTGAGTTGTTGCTCACAATATTGGGTGTTCCAGTTCATACATTTCTTTGGGCACAATTCCTTGATCATTCTGTGTGTTCCCATGGGTTTTGTCAAGAAAGATTTTGTACATTAAATCATAAATGGTCATTTTCAGTTGCATCTTAAAGGTATAATTTATGCATACAGAAGTGGTCTACTTATTCACTTTGTAGTTGACAAACAAATATAAAGGAAAAGTATAAATAAGTAGGAAAAGTCACTTTAATTTATATGTTTTATTTGCTCAAGGTAAGATTATTATTGTGCTCATATCCTACTATGCCATGGGCTATGTTTTAATCCTACTAGAAATGGTAGCCAGTTTAATTTAAATATAAATTACT
Source organism: Crocodylus porosus (assembly GCF_001723895.1). Lineage (NCBI taxonomy): Eukaryota > Metazoa > Chordata > Crocodylia > Crocodylidae > Crocodylus > Crocodylus porosus. The sequence continues at coordinate 17,938,563 of NW_017728916.1, forward strand.
CAAGCTTCAGACATATCCTAAACTAAAATTTAAACCTTTTTCTGTATCTCTTTCCCAAATACTCCAACTTCTCTAGGAGTCCCAACTTGGTCTTGGTCCCACTGCTCCTTCATGAATCCTTAATAAGCTTTTCCTCCCTCCTCCATTACTTTGCTTATTCTAGTTTTGTCTTATGTATAAAATATATTCTATGTGCTTGGCTCTATAAGTATACTTAACAAATAAATATTAAAATATAGCATAATCATCCAAGGCTCTCCAACCGGCAATTATATGTTGACAAAATCTACATAAATAGAAAAACGGAGAAGAGATAATCATAATGAAAAGTTTAGTGATGTGATGAAAGTGTCAGTGATGGCACGAGAAGAGAGTAAGTGTAGAAAGTTAGATGGCTTCTTGTAAGAAGGAATGAGTCCTGCAAATGGAATTCTGGGGATCCAAGAAAAGAGCCTTTAGATTAGCTTTGATCTGAAATGTTGTGGCTTCTCCAGACTAAACTGCTCCTTCCTGCAGATGGAAAAAGTAATCAGATTGTACAGCAAAGAAAGAGGGAAGGGGAGGAAATATAACCATCATCAATGACAAAAAGGAATGAATACATAGTTTAGAAAGAAGGGTCTGTCCTTGAAGTCATGGGATATAAACACCTACATTTTCAGTGGTTTTGGAGTTCAACCATTTTAAATGTAATATGGCTGATTTCTAGAAAACAAACTGAATGTCAGATTAGCGCTGAATAGTTTAAAATCACAATTGGCTGCCTCTTTAAACCATCAGCATGGATTATTTTGATTTAACATCAACAGAACTATTTTCTTCAAAGAGTCTTTTCCCACAGTTTTTTTAGCCTTCAAGTTTCAGATTCCCAGGTTCTAACAGAATAATGGCAAAAGTATGACATTGTACATAAACAGAGAAGAAAACACTAGCTCCAGGACATTCCAGTCCTTCAGTTAGTGAGTGTGAAGCCCTACATCATAGGAGACTGATTACAACTTGATTGCCAAAAAGATGTAGTTAGAGAGCTCTTTGGCTTAATTCTCAGCTTCTGACTGCACCATTGAACCACTGGTAGATATACCACAGGGGCAGGCAAAAAGAGGGTCACACACGTTAACTGCTCGTTTAAGTGCTGCAGAAGGGATTCTTACCTGAAAATCCTTAGTTTCCCATTCCATACACAATTGCATCCAACTAAGGGAATTCTTTTCTTCCTATTCTGATGTATTCTTAATACAAAATGTGTAGATAAACAGGATATTTTAACAAAAATGGTGGTGAGATTGTTTTGGGGTTGAAAAGTTATACCTTTGTAGATATTTATGCATATTCTCTGCCACTGAACTATTATATTCTCAGGACTGAATATTAATAATTACGTCGTTTATAACCCTGTGAATCAATTTCAGCATTTTCAATGTCTACCCAAAATCAGTATCACATAGATTACATGATCAGATGAAAGATTTATATATATTCTATATTGTTTATTCACACCTCCTTTCCAAAATTTAGGTCTTAGAATTTAAATGTGTAAAATCCAGAATTTAAGCCATATAATGATAGCTTTCATTTAAAAAGTCTAAGTCAAATATGAAAAGTTTTGCATAATTAGTTCCAAAAATGATTTTCTGCAGTCAGAGTGGACCTTCCCTGAGCTAATCAGTGGAGTACAAGTAATGGAATTATAAAAGAACTGCATCCATGTGTAAATGATTATCTGATTAACAAAGAAAAAATAAGGAGGAACTGCAACCTTTTATGGATGTTTTTAAAATAAAAGCTTCTGTAGAGTTTTCTTCACTGTATCCTTGGAGGGAATATGATCTGTTTGTGGATAGGAGTATTTGACAAAATTGAGTATAGGTTAAATTTACCACTTATCTAAAGTAAGAAGGAAAGATATAACTAAAAGCTTACACATAATGTACATCATTGTTTTCTTTTTATGCCAGGGTTTAACTGTCTTTAAATAAACAGTATTACTCTGGGATGACATTTGAGTGAGTCAAGAGTGAGTAATGTCCACTAGTTTGGGTGGAGTTATACTAGAATGGAGTTGGGAATTTTAGTAGGCCAAGTAACTGGCAAATCAATGTCTTCATCTGGAAACTGCTGCTTTAGACATTTTGCAAAGGTTTAGCTCACTTTACAGTTATGGTAGATCCCTAGCAGGTGTAGTTGACTTATCTTAGTGGACAGGTGCTTTCCAGTGTCCTTTTAATTTATTTTCCTATTTGAAATGTTTTGAATAGCAGTTATATTCTATTATGCCACTTTTCCTAGTTTCCTTCATATTTAGGAAGAGCAACTGTAGCTGAGTTCTCTTTTTAAATGTACCTATGTATTAATTTCCTTCAGTGTTTAAATGCCAAAAAATGAACTGCTGGTTCTGAGCCAATAAACATTATACAGTACTAAAAGGATTATTTCTTTGAATAAGTTATTTTGTCTCCTGTTCACCCAATCCATGAATTTATACCAGTTAATTATCTGGTCCACATGTCTATTCTAAGAAATGACTTTATAGTCCAGAACTTAGTTAAAAATAATTTATTTTTCATATTTGAAATTATGAAACATGTTGGGGCTATGCAGTCTACCAAAATATCTAACATATTTACCAAGGGTTTTTTTAAAGTGTATATTAAGTAATTCATATCAAATGAAGTAGTACCTGTAAAAGAATAATGTTGGTATCATCTAGCTAGTGGCTATAACATTAATGTATAGCCTACAGTTTTCAAGCCCCTTCCTTGCTCTAGAGAATTACACAATCTGGCTTTGAACTGTTAAACAACTAATGCACTCTACCAATAGCAAAGTGAAACTACCCAGTAGTCTTTGGCAGGATAGGAAGCTGGTATATGCACATGAAATGGAAATAAGCTCTTTGTATTCAGCTGTTAAGATATTTAAGAAACAAAGATACTGAATAGTGAAGCAGCTCAGCAATTCTAATTAGACCATGCTACTATCTGTAGCTATCTTACATCATTTTGTCTGTAAAATATGCAGGATAAGTGGTATGTGCTCTATTGGAACAGTGGAAGAAAAAGAAGGTATTAGACATGACATATTTATGCTTTGGTTGTCAGACAAAACTGCTCTCACTATTACTCACTGCCCTTTGTATATTGTAGAATGTATCTAAAGCAAGCTGAACACTGTTGTGTTTTGTGATAGTGTGTTACTGGGAAAATAAAACAGTTGCAATTATCTTCACAACAAATAGAACTTGTCAGATGGCAGACATGCAGAACTAATGCAGATGGCCAACTCAGAAAAGCTGTCAAATTGAACATCTGAAAGAAAATATCTTGTGTTAAGGTTCTGTAGACTTTGTCACTTTAAAAACTCACAATTCACTGGTGCTTCTAGATCCAAATTTGGGTCCCCACTTTTGAAGGATATGGTGAGCTATTTTGTAAAGAGACATTTAATTTAGATCTTGTTATGACAATAGTCAGCAATATTTTCTGACAGAACACCAGAATGGCTAAACAATGCAGTCAGTGTCTTGTGCAGACATGGCCAATTAGAATTATTTCCTCCTGTGTTTGGAGTTTGTTGATTTTATTTTTAAAATTTGCAACTTAATAGGCTACAGTTGTTGATCCTGATGCAACTGATATCTGAATGATAAATTCCTGAAACTCTTAGGAGTTGGGTTCTCCCAAACAGAGAGAATGGATATTATCCCAAGAGATTCTGACTTGGCTACTTACTCTGGATTTGTCTCATAAAATATTTGCTCGTTTTCATAGTGTAAACATTTTTCCTCCTTGCGGATTTAGTGTACATTTTCTGATGTACCAGAATTATCCTCCTGGAAAACCCATACAAATAATTTTAAGGCAGAAGACAGGTGTCCATAAGAATGTGATTTACCTGACATGCTGATGTGTAGAATTCCCATAAGAGAGGAATTACACTTGCTTCACCTTAGATTTCTTCACATCTCTTAAGTAGAAACTGAGACCAAGTTGGCAGCTACCATCCTAACACTATGAATAATGAAACTGCCATGTCACTTGTCTGTGACTAGTGAGAATTATCTGGAACAGGAACCCAAAGTACCGTGTGTGAGCATTTATATATGTGCTCCAAGGAAGGAGTGGGGGTGAAAGGGCTCTTTAATTAGAGCAGGTCTCAGAGTGTGTCATGTATCAGAATCCCCTGACTGAAAATGGTGGTGGGGCCATTTTTTAGTGTGGGAATGCTGATACATGAGATGCTGAAGTCTACTGGAACAAGGTAATTAGCAGACTCAGTTAATCAAGTCTGACGAACTGTAATTCCAGCGTATTGGAGCAGCCTCACTGAACTTGTGTAGGCACCCTGTGAGTTGTAGATGTGATTGTCCCAAAAGTTGTGAACACCGAATGCAGTGGAGCAATTAATTTGACTAGTAAGGCCCTAGATAACTAGCAGGCACTGGTGTTTGGGAGTGAAAAATTATATCCTCCCTCTTTCATTGCAAGAGAAAGATATTTCTTCTCTAAGGCCATGTGTGCATAGTTGTCATGCTATCCGTGGACAGAAAGGGAAGTACATACCTTTCAATGTATCTTTTCATAACAGGTTTTCAAGTATAAGTTTGAAGAACACAAGAATAGAAAATGTACCTCAATTCAATACAGTTATATTGTATATTAGTGTTAGTTCTCAATACTAGGACTGCCTGGGTAGAGATATAGGGGATCGTTACTGTTTGGCTCAAAGGTTGTAATGAAGATAGATCAGAACCCTGGACCCAGACTGTCCCAAATCAGAAAGTCAGTGCAATTCATCCCCTGAGCAAGCTCCACCTACAGAAAACCCAGAGCAATGTCCGGGTCTCTGCTGGACTGAATGAGACAATCAGGGTATGGCAGTGTGGCAGGGAACTGTGTGTGCCTGCCAATTTAAAGGCCTGGCGCTGGCAGCTGCCAGGTGCCTAATGAGGGCAGCCATTTTAGATTCAGGGCTGCCCATATAAACAAGGCAGTTTGGCTGCTGGGGGCCAGGCAAAAACATTGCCTGGCCGGAGGGCTACTAGTAACAGCTGGAGGTAAGGGAGGAGCTGTAGGGGATGGTATGGAGGCTCTTGGTCCTGGCTATGACCTAAAACTTCACCAGGGCTAGATGAGCTGAAGGTTTTGTTGGGGGACCACACCCAAAGGGGAACCAGCTCAGGTAGCTATGCTGCCCAGTATGATGGCAGAAAAGGCTGCTTGAAGAAGAGGAATCCAGGTGGGGTTCAATAGGAGGATTCGGGGGCCCACTGGGGGTTGGTGATTAAAGGAACATTGAGATGCCATCTGCGAGGCTTGGGCTGTGGTGTAGGGGAGGAATGGAGCTGCAGCTAGTGCCTCCTGGCATCGGGGCAGAAAATGGGTGGCCTCCTGCTGGATTAACATCTATTAATCTATTAACATCTGGTGGGTGAGAATGTGGGTGGTTAGCCTAGGTGGGCAGGCCACAGCTGAGCAGGCCCCCTGTTACAGGCAGCCAGTTCTCTGAAGCCACAGGTAACATAACCCACCCACTCCAGCCCTTAAAATCCAGCCCCAGGCTGCAGTATCCTTGTCTGGGCAAAGTTAAGAGTTATTTCTCCTGTCTCTCTGTGCACTTCTTTGCAGATTCTCTGGTTTTAACTCCTGGTTCTGACTCTAGCTTCCATATGGTCTCTTGACATCCTCCAATTCCAGTTTTCTGCTCTTGATTCTAGTTTGGCCTCCAGCTCTGGCTTTGGCTCTGATACTTGTTAATCCTTAGTTCACCATGTCTCCATTTCTGGCTTTTGAAGCTGTTCTTCTTGACTTTGGATATGGTTCCTGGTTCCAGTTCTGGCAGCAGACCCCACCCCCCTCCATATTCCCACCTACCAGGAAACCAACCTGGACTACACTCATGCTCCAGATGCCTGACTGCCCATGCCCCAGTCCTTAAAAAAAGTTGACTGTAGCTGAACTTGGAACTACTGAAACTTCTCTGCCCCTAGCTCTTTGTTACCAAAGGGTAAGAAATGGTTTAAGCATTTGAAATTCAGTACCAATTATCCTAACTGTAAAAAGATGTGTATCTTGTTTTCAACACAAACTTCTAGTCAGTGAAGCTGAAATTAAGTCTTTGTCTGCTAGTCTATGGAGGCCTGCCATGTGCGTGGACTTCCAGTTCTTACTTCACGAATGGCCTGTGAATAAGGAGATAGACATGAGGAAGTTTAAAAATTTAGAACATCAAAAACAGATAAAGATTTTGCAAGATTTTGCAAAACAGATTAAATTTTGTATTGTTAATTCCACAAAGTCATACCTCTTGACTGGAACAAAGTATTGGTTCCTTTCAATTGCTATTATTTTAGTTTTATTCCTCTGATATAATGAAAATATTTAGACTTTCCGTTTTACCAGGGATGTAATAGACATGTGTAATAAATATACGGGTATATATATCTGGTGACAGAAATACATTAATAAGTAGCCATTAGCAGCACAAGGACTACTTCTGTGGTGCTTAATTTGTCCCAAGAGTTGGCCTGAAATTACCTTGACCTATCCATCAAGGTGCTAGGGACTGTGTAGCATGCTTGTGTGCAATGGCTTGGTTCATATGGAGAGTATCTTGATATGAAGTTCCATAGATCAGTTTGCAGGTTGATTGGAAATCTAATCTGATCCACGAGAAGCACACTTAAAGACTGTGTAAAAATGCTCAAAAATGTTAAAGGGGAGAGAGGAGAAATGTTATTTTAGCACAGAAAAAACATTGTCCTATAATTTGAAAAGAACATAATAACTGTTAAAAGATAATACATTTAAAACAAATACAAGGATACACAGAAATGTTATGCTATGCATTCAATGCATGGAATTAATTGCCACAGGCTGTCAGAATGAAATAGTCTGACCGGACATTTCAAAGGGCTGTTGTAAAAAATCTCACATTGGTTAGATATATTTTCTATGAGACTGTCATTTTCCTTTGGAGGATCATATGTATGCACCAATTGGCTCATCCAGAAAGGCACATTCTTGATTTAACTGATAAGAAGCACCCATGCTCTGATGTAAACTTATTTGACTGCATTAGCTTGTGTTGGTTTTCCTTTGCTCTGTGGCTTTCCCTAGTACAAAGCTAAAATGGAAGAGTAATATTCACTTTTGTGTCTGTCCTTGTTTTCTCTTAGAGAGAAAAATGTTGGGAGATGGTATTTATTTTACTATAAATCCTAATGTGCACTGTAACTTGCTGTAATCTGAGCCACTCTGCTTTCTAGGCTGGTATATGGCAGGTTGTAGGCTCTTCTTTGCTTAACTTACAATAAAAAATTGCTGTAGGCTGTGTCAAAGATTAACCCACTCATGGGATTCATGAGATACACAGATATATAGAAAAAAAAAGCATTCGGTAAAATGTTTCTTTTTTATGTCTCTAACATCTTATATATTAAAAGCTTCTAGCACCTGCTCTTCTTTAAAAGATCTTTTGAACTGAGATTCTTGGATCCTGGGGGCTTTAAAAAACACTGGCGGTTGAAGTGCCACTTATGTTACCTCAAGGGAACTTTACAAACACTGAAAATTGGCAAAGAAGCCTAGCATTCTGCTATGGCATTTTTTTCTTTAATATTTTAACATGTTTCAGAATTTTTCAATAACAATGTTATAAACCTATTCATAAAAAAAATCCTTTTATTTCTGCCTAGATGTCACATTCTTTATGCAGCAATAGTGTAAAACATGCTTTTACTGAATTTGCAATTCATCAGTTTTTTTTACCTTTTAAGCAAATGGACAATGCACAGGACAAGCAACTTAAAAAAGAAACAGGAAACCATGAAAAGGGCTTTTCTGGGGCATACAATACAGTATATATGTATGATAGTTTTCTTTGTTCTTTTTTTTTTTCAAATCAACCTTGAGCATGCTTACTGACTCAATGGGTTGTCCCTGCACCTTTAGGATTAGTGAGAAACAAGGTTTTGGAGTCAAATATATTAAAATAATGCAAACCCATCCACATACGTCTTGTTATTCTGTTTTCCACACCCCTTATTTAAATCATACATGGGCATTTTGGGAAAGCTCTGAAATAAAACCGCAACATGACCTAAATGTTTTAAATAATAGGTTTGATGTTGATGTTTTGTAAGTCTGAAAGAGTTCCAGTATAGTCAGTCTCTAACTGGGTGCATCTACATGTGAAATTAGCACGACGCAATAAACTCTAGAGCTGTTCACACCAGACTTAACTGCTTCTGGCTTCAATGTCTATATATGTGCCTGGGACTGCAGCAGTTTGAGCCAGGGCAGAGCAGCCCTGGGCTGGCATGCAGGGGGGTGGGGGCAGGGTCAGCCCTGGGCTCTGGGTGGCAACATTGGGCAGAAGAAGGGCTGGCTGGGGCATGAAGGTGCAGAACATGCAAAACTCTGTTGCTAGGCAGTTTACAATCCTCATGCCCCAGCCAGCCCCTGTCGCCACCTATATGTGCATTTCAGCACAATTACTTACACTGCTATAAGATAGTATTGTCTCTGACAGTACTATATTAGGTTGGCCCTAATACCAGCATACATGTAGACAGTTCCTGGAATGCTGAACCCCTGGATTGTCCACACATTAATATGTGAAGCTAGTTTTAAGCACTCTTTACACAGCTAAAGTTACAGTGCTCCTGGGCAGGTTTGGGTTTTTACACATTGCTTTTAGAGCTGGTTAAATGTTGGTTGAGGTAAGTGCTAGCTCAAGTTTGGAGCAGTCATACTTCAAGACTATACCAATCTTTTCTGACTGTCCTGCACTGGCACAGCTGTGACTTGCCACTAAAGGGCTGGTGAGCAGAGGCCTAACTAGGAGCTACAGCTGTGAGTTGCCACTAGAAGACTGGTAAATTAGGACAGGTTTCTGTCCTTGCTTTAGGTGGAAGTGTGAGAGAGATGAGTAGGAAAGGGGAGTAGGAATATGAATATGGGAGGTGGGGAGTCAATGAAATTAAAGCAGATAATGAAACGGGAGGTGGAAAGGAAGTGGGGGTGGAGAAAGAGTGGTGAAATGAAGTCAGTCTGCCAATGAAGGATAAAATAAAAAGCAAAAAAAAGAAAAAGCAATAAGGAGCAAGTAAATTAAAGATCTCATGTTTTTATAAATTGGGATTTGGGATTAGGGTGTGGGGGACGCTGAGCATGCTTCCTGGGGTAAATGGAAAGTAGGTGGGAGTGGTGAGGGAAGGTGCTTTTGTGAGAGCTATTACCCATGCCCCAAGGAGGAAGCCCCAGCTCATGGGGACCCAATCCACCTTGTTCTCCCCCACCTCCCTAGACCCCACTCCTGGACCAATGCATTCCCTGCCACGTGGATAGCTTATGTGTGCTCTGATGACTCTTTGTATGGGGTTGCATTCCTGGTTGTGGGAAGATCACATCCCTGGGGGCAAGAGAGGGAGTTGGCTTGGTGCCAGAACCATCTCTGGGCAGTAGAGTTAAGGAGGTGGAAAGTTTGTCCACACAGAACAGGAAGGTGGGGGAGGGGACATTGCAGCCTGGGATGCTGGGAGACTGCAACTTTGGCAGCTCATTTGTAGGGAGTGCCCACACATTAATGGAACACAAGCTGGGTAACATGGATCAGAGAGAAACCTGCACTGGAGTGTCATAATTTTAAGTGGCCCAAAATGTGCTTAAAATGAGTTTAGGTGTTAATGTAGGGAAAATCCAGGGTATTAAAGCTCTAGGACCCACTTAAAAATTGATGTGTAACAAGACCCTTAATTTTTTATCTGTGTTGTCCAGTTTCACTAATATGTACCCATTCTAGGCTACATGTTACTGTAAATATCTCATACCACACCCAAGTGGCCCATATTAGGCCCCCTCTTCAATAGGGCCACATCCTCTCACCCCATCCCCCACCAACCTGGATTGGCCCAATTCCCCATCAGCCTGGATCAAACCCAACATCACTACCTCCACCCCAGATTCCTGCTCACCCCCACAACCCTTCCAGCTTACTTTTGGTGGCTCACATTTTCCCAAGAGAGCAGACAGGGAAGGGGAACCTGCCTGCCCAGCCCCTGCCACCACTGTCACTGCTGCTACTCTCTGGGCTAGGCTCATCCCAGAGAAGAGTGGCAGCCCAGTGTTGGCAGCAACAGTGGTGGGGGACAGGCAAACAGTTTCCCTTTCCCTGTCTGTTCCCACATGACAGCATTAGCAGCTAAAAGTAAGCCTGGAGGGGGGGAAGGGAGGAACCTCTAGGTCTAGGAGAAGAGCCACCAGCCCCTATCAGCCCACAGCCCCACTCCACACCTTCCCGTGGTCTTGCTTACTTGTGGCTGCTGGCATTGTCCTGGGGGGAGCAGGCAGGGTAGGAGAACCTATTACCCCAGCTACTGCTGCTGCTACCACTGTTCCTGAGGGTAGGGGAATAGGAAGAGCCCTAGGAGCAGGTGGCAAATCCAGAATGGTGTGTGTGTGGGGGGGGCAGTATTCTTACCTTTCAGTCCTTAAGGCCCCTGCTGGCTTCAACATGCAACTGTTCCAAACTCAAGCTAGTACTAACACTGATCAACTTTTAAGCAGCTCAATGTGCAATGTGAAACAAGGCCCTTGTATATATAGATAGGAACACAACTTAAATTGTGGTTTGACAATTTTTATGGAAACCATGAAAAAATGTGATCTTTGCAATCACCATGAAAAATGGTGTTGGCTATAATTTCCCATGGAACTGTTCCCTTCCCCCCAAAGTGCTTACCAGAATACAAAGATGGAGATTTAAATTTAATTCTTTGATTTATAATACAGTAATTTATGTGATATTTCCATTGAATTTTCTTTTTAATTATCTGGGTTTTATCTCTTGGCCAATCAGCAGGGCTGGATTAACACACAGGCAAACTAGGCACATGCCAAGGGTCCTAAGTGAAGAAGGGGCCCAGTTGTGTTTATTTTACATATTATAATTATTGAGTGAAAAAGAGTATTATAAACCTACAATATTAAGTGGGGGCCCGTGAGTTTCTTTGCCTAGGGCCCACTAAAGGTTAATTCGGCCCTGCCAGTCAGCAGTATGGGACAGGTCTCCTCCACCAATCACCAGTGTGGGGTACACGTCCCCCAAAATGCCCATGAAATCAGCTCTGTGCATTGTGAGAGGGTTGTGAAAAACCCTCTGTCTTGCTGTGATTTAAGTAGGTTCCTGTACATAGGGTTTTTCCTGGGTTGAAAAGACAGGGTGTGCAAAATGTAAAGACTCTACTTGTTTGTTTTTTAAGTTGCAAATACTCAGTTTTTAAAAGCTCCCTACCAATCTTTTTGGTAGGGAAAGGAGGATGCAGGTCAGAGAAGCAGATAGGGGGAGCCAAGGGGAAGGATTAAGTTGAGGATTGTGTTCTGGTATAAATTGGAGAACAGAGCTGTCTGATAAAGAGCTCATGCAGCACCTCCATTTTACCTCAACAAATACATGCCACTTCAAAACAGCTATGCCAGAGAAGGGTATGTCTGGGCATTTATACAGGTGCTCCGGGAAGGGGTGTGTGTGATGCTTTAGAGTGGCTCTGAGAGCCACTCTAACTAATTAAAGTGCCTTGAGTGTCACATGTATCAGCATCTCCATGCTTCAAAGTGCTGGTAGGGGCACTTTACCTAAAGCTTCTTGACTGACCTTTAAATAAGGCAGTCCTGCTGCCATTTCTAAACATGGGAGTGCTGATACACAATATGCTGGAGGCTGCTGAAGCATGGTCATTACCATGCTCCATCAGACTCAATTAATTGAGTCTGATCTGACACACTGTAACTGCAGAATATCATAGCAGTCTTGCTGCTTGTATATAGGCACCTTCTGAGCCCAAATTCCTTCACAGTGCTCTTTTGGAGCTACATTGAATTCCTCACTATATAGTCAGTGTGGCAGGGCACTATGTGTGCTTGCCACTTTAAGGCCCTGGAGCTGGCAGCCTCCAGGTGCCTAATGAGGGCAGCCATTTTAGGCTCAGGGCTGCCTATATAAACAAGGCAGTGTGGTTGCTGGGGGCCAGATAACAACATTGCTTGGTCTGAGGGTTGTTGAGTTTCAGCTGGAGGTAGGGGAGGAGCTGTAGGGGATGGTAGGAGGCTCCTGGTCCTGGGTATGACCTGACACTACACCCTGCCAGGAATGGGTGGCCTGGTGGGGCTCCCAGTGTTGTGAGAGCCCCCAGGGAATGCTAGGCCAGTGATCTGCCTGGTGAAAGGTGGGTCAGGGCACCTTAACCACTAGTCTTCACCTTTGGGTGCATTGTGTACACCAGAGGTAGTTGTGGGGGTGCAAACCCTGAGGAGGAGAGTTGGGCTCAGGTGGCCTTGGCTGCACCTGGCCTCCACCTGTGGAGGGAAGCTCTGA
>NW_017728916.1:17951037-17977732 GCF_001723895.1 Crocodylus porosus
ACCAATCACCAGTGTGGGGTACACGTCCCCCAAAATGCCCATGAAATCAGCTCTGTGCATTGTGAGAGGGTTGTGAAAAACCCTCTGTCTTGCTGTGATTTAAGTAGGTTCCTGTACATAGGGTTTTTCCTGGGTTGAAAAGACAGGGTGTGCAAAATGTAAAGACTCTACTTGTTTGTTTTTTAAGTTGCAAATACTCAGTTTTTAAAAGATCCCTACCAATCTTTTTGGTAGGGAAAGGAGGATGCAGGTCAGAGAAGCAGATAGGGGGAGCCAAGGGGAAGGATTAAGTTGAGGATTGTGTTCTGGTATAAATTGGAGAACAGAGCTGTCTGATAAAGAGCTCATGCAGCACCTCCATTTTACCTCAACAAATACATGCCACTTCAAAACAGCTATGCCAGAGAAGGGTATGTCTGGGCATTTATACAGGTGCTCCGGGAAGGGGTGTGTGTGATGCTTTAGAGTGGCTCTGAGAGCCACTCTAACTAATTAAAGTGCCTTGAGTGTCACATGTATCAGCATCTCCATGCTTCAAAGTGCTGGTAGGGGCACTTTACCTAAAGCTTCTTGACTGACCTTTAAATAAGGCAGTCCTGCTGCCATTTCTAAACATGGGAGTGCTGATACACAATATGCTGGAGGCTGCTGAAGCATGGTCATTACCATGCTCCATCAGACTCAATTAATTGAGTCTGATCTGACACACTGTAACTGCAGAATATCATAGCAGTCTTGCTGCTTGTATATAGGCACCTTCTGAGCCCAAATTCCTTCACAGTGCTCTTTTGGAGCTACATTGAATTCCTCACTATATAGTCAGTGTGGCAGGGCACTATGTGTGCTTGCCACTTTAAGGCCCTGGAGCTGGCAGCCTCCAGGTGCCTAATGAGGGCAGCCATTTTAGGCTCAGGGCTGCCTATATAAACAAGGCAGTGTGGTTGCTGGGGGCCAGATAACAACATTGCTTGGTCTGAGGGTTGTTGAGTTTCAGCTGGAGGTAGGGGAGGAGCTGTAGGGGATGGTAGGAGGCTCCTGGTCCTGGGTATGACCTGACACTACACCCTGCCAGGAATGGGTGGCCTGGTGGGGCTCCCAGTGTTGTGAGAGCCCCCAGGGAATGCTAGGCCAGTGATCTGCCTGGTGAAAGGTGGGTCAGGGCACCTTAACCACTAGTCTTCACCTTTGGGTGCATTGTGTACACCAGAGGTAGTTGTGGGGGTGCAAACCCTGAGGAGGAGAGTTGGGCTCAGGTGGCCTTGGCTGCACCTGGCCTCCACCTGTGGAGGGAAGCTCTGAGACCCCAAGTAAAAGAGTTGTTATGAGTGCTGTGGAGCCCCCCCCCGTGTGTGGGGGGGCTAGTGCTGTGGAGCCCCCCCTGTGTGTGTGTGGGGGGGCTCAGCCAGAGGGCAAGAGAGCTCAGTCCTGACCCCAGTAAGTCCTCCAATGCTGGGAGGCAGAGTTTGGGTCAAATATAACATCTGAGCCCAGGTTGAGAGGGGACCGGTGGTGTGGAACCACAGCAAGATGGGGGCAGTGATCAGAAGCCCCAGAGAGAGGGTGATGTGGAGCCCTATGAAGGAAGAGGGGGCTCAGCCAGAGTGAGCTGAGTCCTGACCCCAGTCAGTCCTCCAATGTGGGGAGGCAAAGTTTGGGTTGAATATAACACCAGTAGTGGTACCATGGCCTGCTGTCCAGGTGGGGAGTGAGAGTCCCCTGTGATACCCTGAGGCCTCAGTCATGGTGTGAGGTAACCTCAGCTCCCCATGTCTGTGGAGGAGGACCCAGAGAGGGGGAACCTAGGAAAAGAGTATGGGTCATGCATCAAGGCCTGGCAGAGCTTCCCCTAACTGCCCCAGGCAGCAGCCAGGACCAGGAGAGTCAGAAGGGCAAGGAGACCCAAAGAGAGCCAGGGTCCTGGGGTCCTGACTGGCCTGGAGGTGGGTTAGGGCTAATGTGAGCCAAAGGTCCCAGTGAGGGGACCACACCCAAAGGGGAACTGGTGGCAGGGAGATATGTGGCCCAGTATGATGGCGGCAGAGTCTGTCTGAAGGGAGGAACGCAAGTGGGGTCTTACAGTAGGATTCTAGGCCCCATCGTGGGAGACTGACATGTATGAGAACATCATGACCTCATCAGTGAGGCTTAGGCTGCAGTGTAGGGAAGGAATGGAGCTGCAGATAATACCCCCTAGTAGTGGGGCAGAAATTGGGGAGCCTCCTGCCTAATTACATCTATTAATTAATCAATTAAGACCAAGGCATGGAGGGCGAGAAAGTGGGTGGTTAGCCCAAGAACAGGTGGGTGGAGATTGTAACAGGGGGGCTACCAGGGCCAGTCAGGACTAAACTTGGAGACCAATGCATAATAAATGGCTTGACTAACATTAGCTTGGCCCCTGAAATTTAATGCAGTCCAAATGTTTGCAGTTAAAACAGAATGACATCTTGCTTAGTCTCCCGTGTTTTGTTTTTGCTTTTGTGACTTCTGCTTTTCTTTTTTTTCTTTCCCCTTCATCACCTGATTTCTTTGGTGACTTGATGAGGATTTCAGTTGGCTACAGCTATGGTGAACTTGTACATTGTTTTGTTTTCAAATTGAGTGTCTGTTGTGATTTAACCTGGGTTCCTTTTGTCTGCCCTCCATTTTGTGTAATCATGAAACATGATGCACCAAAATATAACTTATGCGAAGTTCTTTATATCCTCCTTCCCCTTCTTGCTTAGAGGGGTTGTGTGTTAAGGGGATATATGAAAATGCTATTTTCTTAGATGACAGGATGAGACTTTTCAATATTCTTTACAAAAATGCAGAAGGAAAATACATAAAGCTATAGATAGATGTTACGCCCTTTTAGCTCCCCCCAAAAAAGGAGCATACAGGCATACTAGCAGTATTGGGCAGAGAAAACACGGAGGGTTAACATAGAAATACGAGCTCCAACAACAGCTTCTTAGCAAACCGATTTTGTAGTGCATCCATGGAGCATCACAGAGTCCTCAGTCTTCCAGCATCCCAGAGAATGTGTTCCTTGCTTGCCCATCCCCTGGCTCCAGGCAGGAAGTCTGGCCCCCCAAACTCCACTCCCCCAAGGAAACCAAATTGGGCTGATGCATCAGAACATGATTGCATTTCTTAGAATGTATTATGTCTGTATTGTGTGCGCCTGGCAGATATTTGGGTCTTCTGAGTTGTTTGGCCCAAAACTTCCTGCAGAAAAATATAATCATAATGAACTTTTTTTCACAATTAATGCTGGGACATGTGCGGCTTAAGCTACATTTCCATGTTTCTTCTCTCAGGGTATTTGGAGATGATGCCAAAATTATTCCCTGGGTAATATTCTTGTGTAGCAATGTTAAAGAAGATTTTGATAACTGAATTTCTTTAACAATAGATGATGATCATCATCATCATCATCAAAAAATTTTGGTACCTTAGTGAATTTTTTTTTCTCCATTATTTGTCCTTCTTTTAAAACTTTTTTTTTTTCCTCACAAAAAAAGAACATTTCTAAAATTCACTGACATAGTTATCTATCTTGATTAGTTTTGGTGATGCAAACAAGAAATCAACAAAATACTAAGTAATATGACACACAAAATATGTAGGATACTGCATTTGCATGTGAAGTTATTGCACTTCACTAAGTATTTTTGGCCAGGTAGAGACATTACACTTATTGTACAGTAAGCTTACAGAGTGCTCTATAGCTGTAGCAGAAAGGACACAGTGCTGTAAAAATGGTGGATCACATTGTATGGTAACCCTGGATAGAAATTGTAAAAAAAAGGCTGTTCCTAGGCCCAACCATGTCCTCTCCCTGTTTAGCCTAGATCCATCCACCCAAATAAAACTGTTTATTGCTGATTTCTGGCAATAGGCACGTTCTCTAATGGACATGAGGGTTTTTACATAAAACTGTGTTTAACTCCTGACTATTTAACATGGTTCAGAATAGCATCAAGATATGTTTGGTGATGAAAAGTCCCTCTAAATGTAGCCTCTACCAAGGTACTTAATAGTTCTGTAATGCTGTCAAATTGTATTGTGCTTGTCAAACAGTTATGGAGTCACTGGTGTAGACAGAAACCCCAATTCTCTTTTAATATTATAAAAATATACTTGAACTGCCCAAATATACATCACTACACCTATACATACCATTATGTAGCATCATTACATTCCAAATTGTCTGGGGCAACTTAAAGTATGTGTAAAATGTAGATTGTGAGAAATATTTATACTGCCTGTGCTCAATACATGATGGAGGAGCTGAAACCCAAGAGTCCAACTCACAGACTTCAAGTCCCAGAAACCTTGGATGCATTCAATAACCCATAAGAACACAAATATTCCCTGCTTCTTTATGTGTTAAATCCAATTTTATAATTTTTTTTCTGGTCAATCAAGTAATCGTTTAGAACCTTGTGCCCTTGACAAAGCTGTTTCAGACGGTCTGTTATATAGTTTAAGTATGCTGCTGGGAGTCCCATAGATAGACACATACATAGGGCTGCTAGATCCAGGAACTCTTTCTTTGTCAAGCTCTGACATTTTTTGTTTTATTAGTTACCACTTTGCAGCTGGGTATGTGAATAATAATATCCCATGATCTTGTTAGCCTTAATGTACTGTTTCTTTCTTGGAGCCACTAGGTAATTGGAGAAGAAAAAACAAAAACAAAACAAAACCTGGGACACTGGGAACATCTACATGACTCTCTTTACTAAGCATTAGCATAGTTTACCATGAAGTAAGCATGTATGTCTACATGTACACATGCTTACTACACAGTAAGCCTCCCTAATCCCAGGTAAACTTGTTACCTGCAAATGCAAGTAGCAAAATTTACCTGCAATTAGTAACAGTGCACTAGTGCTTATGTTGATGTATGACTAGGAGCAAAATCTGCTTTCAGTCAGCCATCCACTGGGGGGCAGGAGATAGCAGCAGGTAGCTCCCAGGGAGAAGGAGCTAAGGTGGACTCCACCACAGAAGCCTGAGTGGGGACTATGTCCCCCCAGCCCTAGCAGCAGGATGTTTCACACCTCTTGCTGCAAGATTGAGAGTGGGGTCCAGGAGATCCTTATCTCTCAATTGCTGCTCTGCCATCATGATTGGAGAGTGGGGTCTGGGAAACGCTTATCTTCCAAGGCTGGCTCAGCAACTGTGGGGTTGGTGCTGTGAAACCCTAATCTCCCAGCCCAAGCTCTGTGGTCATGGGGATCAGCACCAGAAGACCACTGTCTTCTGGCCCTGTGCTCCCTTCCAGCCACTGGATTAGCACCCAAGGAGAGCCTGGAGCTCCCCTTAAGTGGCAGCAGGGGCCCATTGTAGGGCTGCAGGAAAATTGATGCAAAGAATAGCAAATCAGCTCCCTAATCCTAGCATGTGTATGTGTCTGCCTGGAAGTCCTTATTCCAGAGTAGTTTACACAAGAGTAAACTTAGGCCAGAACAAATGCATATGTAGATGGGCCTAGTGTCTATGATGTCCCCTTTAGGAAACACTTCATTCTTCAATGGGAGGAGAAGAAACTCTTTCTCTACCTTCCCAATCAGCTGCCTGCAAAAGAAGAAGTGATCTTAATTTTTCTTTCTGAACCCAGTAGATTCCCTAAAATTTGTAGAGACTTTAAGAAGCCAAGGGACAAAAAGGACACCTTCCCAAAGCCCTACTGAGTGGAAGCAGACGGGTTGTCCCACTTGCTGGTCTGTACCTCAGAAAGGATTACTTGGGATCACCAGGTATTTGGCGTGGTGTCAGTATTTAATCAGTTCTTTTTTTTAATTGCTTAATTAGCTGATACCCTAACATTAGGGTACATTAGGGTTGGAGCTACACTGGTCTCAGTGGTGACAGATGACAGAACAAGAAGCAATTGTCTCAAGTTGCAGCAAGGGATATTTAGGTTGGATATTAGGAAAAACCTCGCTAGGAGGCTGGTGAAGCACTGGTACAGGTTACCTGGAGAGGTGGTAGAATGGATATTTTTAAAAATCTTTGGATGACTTTTAAGGCTCATCTTGACCAAAACTCTGGCTGGAATGGTATAGTTGGGGGATGGTCCTGCTTTGAGTAGGGTGTTGGACTAGATAACCTCCTGAAGTCCATTCCAACCTTAACTTTCTACGATTAGCAACCAACAGAAGGGTACCCTGCTGTAATTTATGGTGTTTTACACAAAGCACTATAAATTAGAACCCACTAGACATTTGCCTGTTGTCTCGGCAGGGATCAAACCTGCTTGCACCAGTGCTGGACAGCAGATGGGGTCACTTTAAACTGCTGCCCTCCCCAGCCCTGCTTCCCTAGCTCTGGGGCTGTCAACAGGGGGACAAAGTGTAGAGGGAGGGGTTGGGTTAGGGACTAGCATGGAAAGTCTGTCTGGGCTTGGCCTGGCTGGAACTGGAGGTGGGGCAGGTGGAACAGAACCCCCTAACCTTGCATGCCTAGCCTGGCACTCTCCAATACTTTAGCCAGGATAGCTGGGGGGATGGGGGATAAGGTGAGGGGGCTCTGTTCCAGCCCCCCTCTTCTCCTCCAGCCCCAGCCAGGCCAAGCCCAGTCAACAACTCCATGCTGGTCCTTCTCTATCTCCTTCCTTCTCCCATTGACAGCCCTGCCCATTTGCAAAAAAATTAACCCTAGAGGAAACACAAGTTCCCTAAGGTGCTCTGCCCTAGAGTGCCTTCATCTAAGTGCATTCTCACTTGAGGAGAATTAATTTATTGTGTAATTGACCATTTTACAAGGGCTCTGGAGCTGTGTACATTACAATGGTACATCACTTTCAGAGGCCCAGTCATGTAAAAATGTAACTTGTGTAAGCATCCTGTGTGTCTGAGGAAAGGCAGTGGAGCCACTACCTGCAGTGCCAGTACAATACACTGTTTACCAAGTAATTTGTTTAAAGGTTTCCAAATGTATTGTTTGTTTCCCCTCAGGGCAGTAACAATCCCATTGTCAGTTTTCTGAACTGGTCTAATAGATAGTAATGTGAATTTTGTTGTGAGCTGTTGTTTTTGAGGGGCTCTTCTTGTTTTGTTTTTTTTAAGTTTATCACACAGTCCTTTAGTCACATGCAAGTTGTTGAATTGTGACAAGCTTAAATTCAGATCTAAATTTTGCTATTTTTCAAGGATTTATGGCCTTATCCTGCACTCACTAAAACTGGGGTGTGACAGGGGTCCAGCTCGGGGCTGGGTCACAATATTGTTCTGCCTGCATGTCTCTGGCCACCTGCCTTCCTCAGCTGCCACACCTTAATAGAATCATAGAATTGTGGAACTGGAAGGGACCTGTAAGATCATCAATTCCGGTCCCCTGCCACGGGCAGAAAGTTACTGGGCTAAGATAAGCTCAACAAGGTGCCTGTCCTGCCTCCTCTTTAACACCTCCAAGGATGGTGACTGCACCACCTCTGCTGGGAGTGTGTTCCAGACTCTGGTGACCCTTACAGAGAAGAAGTTCTTCCTTATTTAGTCTGAATTTACCCTCTATATACTTATGTCATTTGGTTATTGTCCTCGCTTGAGGTGCCTTCTTGAAGAGTTCATCACCTAAAGCTTGATGTTCACCCCCTGATGTACTTGTAGGCAGCTATCAAGTCACCTCTCAGCCTTCTCCTACTCAAACTGAACAGGCTTCATTCCCCGAGTCTCTCCTCATAAGGTCTATCCTCCATGCCTTTGACCATGTGGGTGGCTCTTCTTTGTACTCTCTCAAACTTATCCATGTCCTTCTTGAAGTGCTGTGTCCAGAACTGGACACAATACTCCAGCTGAGGCCCCACCAGTACCAAATAGAAAAAGAGGAGCACTTCCCTAGATCGACTGGCCACACACTGGCTGATGCATGCCAGAGTTCAATTTGCTTCCTTGGTGACCTCATCGCACTGCTGGCTCATGTTCATCTTCTGGTCAATCATAACCCCCAGGTCTCACTCAGATGCTGTGCCAGTCTGTTGGCCACCACCCATAATGTAACTGTGGTGAGGGTTCTTCCAACCAGATGAAGGGCTTTGCACTTATCCCTGTTAAACCTCTTCTGATTCTATTTCTTCCATGAGTCCTGCCTGTCAAGGTTTTCCTGGACCTTGACCTATCCAGTGTGCTTGTGTTTCCTCACAGCTTGGTATCATTCACAAACTTAATAATTGAGCTTTCTACCCCCTCATCCAAGTTGTTAACGAATATATTAAAGAGCATGGGTCCAAGCACCAATCCCTGAGGGACACCACTGGAGACAGCCTTCCAGAATGTGGTCATCCCATCAATTACCACTCTCTGAGAGTGGCCTCTAAGCCAACTGTCCACCCATCTCACTGTAGACTGGTCAAGTCCAGCACCCTTGAGCTTGTTTAAGAGAATCCCATGGGGAAACAGCATCAAAGGCTTTCCTGAAGTCTAATTAAATCATGTCCCTCATCCAGATAGCTAGTTACCTGCTTGTAGAAGGACACAAGGTCTGTCAGGCATGATCTACCCTTGACAACCATGTTGATTACCTTTTTAACACCCTGTCCTTTTCCAGCTTGCAAATGATGGCTTCCTTAATACATTTCTTAAATATCTTACCCAGGACTGAGGTCAGACTGACTAGCCTGTAGTTCGCAGGGTCATCCCTCTTCCATTTCTTGAAGATAGGCACCACATTGGCTCTCTTCCAGTCATCTGGGACCACTCCCATGTTCCACAACTCTTCAAACAGCTTGAGCAGCGGGGCTGCTATTAGCTTAGTCAGTTCTTTCAGGTCTCTTGGTTTCAGGTCAGTGGGCCCAGCAGACTTGAAGATATCCAGGTGTTGCAGAAGATCCCTAACCTCTTCAGGACTGACTTTGTTTTTTTCTCCATGTCCCCTGGGCCTCTGCCCAGGTAAACAGCTGCCATTTGATTTCAGGAATACCAACATGAAGCATACATTTAGGAGCTTTGCTTTTTCATGGGCATCAACTGTTAGCTGCCCTTGAGGGTTCAGTAGGGGTCCCACAGTGGAGCCTGATGTTTTGTTTTTGTTTTGTTTTTTCCTTCCTCCTTATGTATCTGTAGAAGAACTTTTAGTTGTCTTTTATTCTAGTTGCCAACTTGATCTCCATGCCTGTCCTGACTTTCCTTGTCTCATCTTGTCTTGTATTGACAGACCCTAGTGATTTTACAGGTGTATTCCTTTCTGGTTGTTGAGTCTTTCTTCCGTTGTTTATATGCTTCTTCTGTCTTTTTTTATTTTTATTTTTTCCAGAAGCTATCAATATTCCTGTTGAGCCAAGTGGGTCTATTGGCTCCTGTCCCATTTTTTTTTTGCCACATGTGAATGGCCTGTTTTTGAGCCATGAGAATTGCCTCCTTAAGGAAGCTCCACCACTTCTGAACTCCCAAGTCCATCCAGTTGCTGGTTGCAGAAGGCTTCTCCAACTAGCCTGTTGAGTTTGGCAAGATCTGTCTGCTTGAAGTGCAGAATTTTGGTTCTGCTGTCTGATTTTTTTTTTTTTTTTCCCCCTCCCCCCCAGTCTTATGGTGGATGGTGAACTTAACCAGGTCATGCTTACTGTCTCCCAGAGTACCATTGATCCTTAAATTGCCTATGATGTCATTGCTTTTGGCCAGCATTAGATCCAGAGTGGCCTTACCTCTGATAGGCCCTTCCACTACCTACATCATAAAAAGGTTGTCTATTGTTGCCAAGAAGTTGGCTGGTCTGTCAGAGGCAAGTGGGTGTTCCTCCCAACAAATGTCAAGGTAGTTAGTCACCCGTGATGATCATGTCTCTAGTACTAGCGCTTACATCAGTTCTCTGGAGAATGCTTGATCACGCTTCTCTTCTTGGGAGGGAGGCCTGTAGTAGACTCCCACCATCAGGTCTCCCTTTCCTGACCTCCCTTGTATCATGACCCGGAGGGTCTCGAGGAACTCCTCCCTGTTGTCAAATATGACCTGCAGGAAGGGGTACTGCTCTTTTACATAGAGGGCCACACGCTTTTCCTTCTTCCCAACCTGATCCTTCCTGTAAAGCCTATAGCCATCAATATTCACTGCCCAAGCATGTGTGTCATCCTACCAGATCTCCGTTAACCCAACCAGACTTAATCCTCATCAACCAGGAGAAATGCCAGTTCCTCCTGTTTGTTTCCAATGCTTCCGGCATTCCCTTAAAGACATTTGGGCTCTTCCCTAGTCACCTGAGGTTCCCTGATGTGCCACCTGGGTCACGTGGGGGTAGTGGCTTCATGTACTGCAGTGCAACCTTCTCCCTGGCCCCCAGACTTGCTTAGTTTAAAGCTCTCCTCAAATTGGTGACAGTCATAGCAAAGAGCTTCTTCCCCCTGCTAGTGAGATGAATATCACCCTTTCCATGTAGATGGTCCCTATTCTAGAACTGTGTGCCATGTTCAAGGTACCCAAAGCCCAAACAGTGACACCATCTCCTAAGCCTTTGGTTCACCTCCTCCAATGTGTTCCTCCCACTGATGGCTACAGGCTGTGACTAACAGGATTGAGAAGACTACTTGCACTCCTAGGCACTTGAGCGTCACCCCCCATGTTCTTGTAGTCTCTTATGATCCTCCTGGGGCATCTTCTTGCTGTGTCATCAGTGCCCATATGGACAAGGAGCATGGGGTAGTGGTCAGGTGGACCTACTTAGGGATTCTCTTTATAACATCTCTGATCCTGGCTCCTGGAAGATAGAAGACCTCTTGTGCAAGGGAATCTGGGCAGCAGATAACTCCTTCCATACCCTGCAGCAGGGAGTCTCCCATGACGATAACCGTAAGTTGCCTCCTTGCTGGGGTCAGCTGATCCTGCATGGATGCAATGTCAGTTGATGTTGAGAGGGCTGATGGTAATAATTAAGATGTCAGTCAGGTGGAAGGCTGCCTATTTACTTGCTCTGGTGATAAGATGACAACATGTGTTTGATAGCTCTGGCCCGTGGCTGGGCCTCTTGCACTGTTCCCACTCTCACAGGGCTTCTCACATACTGCCCCTTCCCAGGCCACTCCTGACCTACCTTACTGCACACAGCATTTGAGGTCCCTCTCAGGCTTTACTGTACACAGCACTTTAGGCTTCCCTACTAGGTCTCCAGCTGGGGTACATGCAGCACTTCAAGCTATCCTCTCAGACTCTACACCATATGACCAACAACCCAATGCCTTACTCTGGGCTGAACTCATCTGCTGACCCCTCGCACACACAGCACTTTGGGTCAACTGTGCACCCTACTCTGTCAGTCTCCACACATTTCTGGCCCTCACTGGGGTTATCAGCTTCTTCCACTCTATGGGGTTCAGGTGCCTCTCCTAAGTGTGCCTGCCCCCCTAGCAATGGGGTCTTTTAACCCAATGGGCTTTAGTATCTCTCACTAGGTGTGCCTGTCTTCATGCCATCAGGATCTTTCACCCTATGGGCTCAGGTGCCTCTCTCTAGTTATGTCTGTTCCTATTCCTGTCCTTATCTTGAGGTGGGGGCTAGGGTTGAGGGGGGGATCCCTATCTTGAGGTGGGGGCTACCAGGATGTGGGGGCTAGGGTTTTAAGGCACCCCTACCCACCTTTCACTGGGGAGGCAACTGGCCTGGAATTTCTGAGAAACTGCCTCACCACAAGCAGTCCCACCAAGCTATCCTTCCTCAGCAGGGTGTAATTTTTGGTCATACCCAGAACCAGGAGCCTCCTGCCATCCCCATAGCTCCTGCATGTACCTCCAAGATGTTCTGAGCAGCTCAGCCAGGTGTTGTTATTCTAACTGCCAGCAGCAGACTGCTACCTTACCTCTGATGGTCTGGGTTAAAATGGAGGCTGCTACATGCCTCCTCCAATTTCAGGGTCCTCTTGGGGTCATGTGACTGCCTAATTAAGGCTATCCCACACCTTCAAGCTGCTGTTGCATGTTCTCAAACCCTAAAGTGACAGGCATCAAAGGTGCCAAACTTACTCTGCCACACAGGGGTAAGTTTCTCTTATTTCAACTGGAGCAGGATTGGGTGTTTATATTGTACTGTTCACTCCATAAAGTACATATCTAGCCTGTCCTTGTTTTGTCTCCTAGGAATGAATTGGAGCAGTGGTTCTCAATCTTTTGTACCAGGATCCATTTGTAAAGATCCATGGCCAGTCTTGACCCAGTGCCCCTCACTCCTGATCCACTGGCCCTTACCCCGAGGCCTCAGCCCCCCCCAGTGTGTGGAGTAGGAGGTGGGTGTGTGAGGCTTGGGAGGGCCCCAAGCAGCCCCTCGAAGGTTGGAACTTTTAGCCTGTAAGGGAAATCCAACAATTTCCCAACACTTTCCTCCTTTTAAGGGAGAATCCATTTTTAAAGTTTTTATTGCTTCATTTTTAAAGTTTGTTCACAACCCTTTTATGTATTCTTGGGTTACAACCCATGGGTTGAGAAACATGGAATTGAAACACGGAATTAGAGAACTATCCAGACCTGGGAAAAATTCCATCTGCATCTAGGTAATGATTATGTGCAACTATTCTTAATGAACATTCTAGAGTTTGGGGGAAGGAGGAGAGAAAACAGCAAATTCAGAACCACTTAGTTTCATAGTTTCATCATGCTTAGGGTTGGAAGGGACCTGAACAAATCATCAGGTCCGACCCTCTGCCCTGGGCAGGAACAAGTGCTGGGGTCATAACACCCCAGCCAAGTATCTGTCTAGCCTCCTTAATAACTCAGTGTTTTTTGTTTTTGTTTTTTTTAAAAAACCCCAATGGTAGCATTTCTTTGGTAGAAGTGTTTGTGCTAATCACAGTGGGATCTGTGCAAGGCCAGTCCTGGCTGGACAAAACCCAGGCTGATTTTATCGTTTTGTACCAGAACCAGACACGACACAACTCAACAGGTTTCCATTATTTCATTCTGAATTGGATTCAGAGATAAATTTGAGAGAGGTTACTAAAACCAACTAAAGCTTACAAGATGGAGCTGCTGAGCTCTATACAGCCATAAAGAAAATAGGAATAAGAGGCAGGTATGGATGTGAGTCTAAATTAGGAAACTAAATCTTTCGTGAACTATTTTAATATCCCTCCACTTTCTTTCATCTGAAGGCCCTTGTGGTGGAAAAATAACAAAGTATTGTATTCCTTGGTTTTAGTATTTGCAATCATGAAATCTACTCTTTCCATCTTGCATTCTCCAAAGTGATTTCAAATGCATTTAATGCAGAAAGCAGCTACTTGCTTTATAGTTAGTCTGTAAGAGGAAAATTTACCCAGGCTTCTGCCTGTCTTCAGACACAAATGGCTAAATTTTTTTTTGTTTTTTTTTTTTTTGGAATATTTCTGTAATGTCTTGTTCAAATCAAGTTTTTGTTTCCTTGAGATTTAGGTTAGTTTTGAACTCTGAACCAAACTTCTGAATTTCCACAGTGCATTCAGAAATCATATTTACATAGAGAAGGTGTGAATCCTTAAATATGAAATTCTAATTTGGGGGAGTAGGGGAGTGTTTGCATTAGAGTCTTGGATCTGAACCTGGTGTATGGTTTTGGTTCCAACACTAAAATAGTTCTGCTTATGTCTGTTCTTCAAGTGTTTTATAACTCTGGATGACGGAAAATAATGAGAGGAGATGATCTCTCCTTATCTCTGCTTCAAACCTTTTTCACAATCTTCTTCCTTTTAAAATCTCCAAAACACATCAGCCACCATGATTCGTCCCAACTTTTTACCTTACTCAGGTTTATAAACTACATATCTAGATGTGTGGGGTTTTTTTGTTTTTTTTGTTTTAAATATCAAAAAGAATTTGTAGTAACACAAAACAACCACTTGATAGTGTGTTGCTTTGTGCCTTCTCACTTGTGACATCTATCTTTATATTGAAATTTCCTCAAAACAATGACATCATACAGTGCCAATAAAGTATGGAGAAAAAAGAAGTGAAAGTGAAAAAAATGAAATATAATTTGGGTTTGAAATTCACAACATGCCATTAATAGAATCTACTACACTCAATTCCTCCATGCTTATATGGGTGTACAGGAAGGGAGCCTAATTTGGGACCTAAGTATTTGCCATCACACTTTATTTATTTATTTATTTATTTATTTTTGAATTTTTTTAAAGAGGGAAGGTTCCAACCAAGTGCTTTGTTCTCATTCTGTTCAGATTTGACTTCCTCTCTTCCTCATTTATCAAATAGCTAGTAGTTGATCAACTATCTAGTTGAGCATGTGGAAGGCTGTGGTTGGGGGGTTGCAGAACCTCCAATCTGGAGTGAGCAGACAGACACCCCTGGAAACTTCAGAATGGTGGAGCATGGCTGGTCATCTACTTGATTGGGGGTTGAGGATCTTTGAATTATACAGTCTGCCAGAATCACAGGAGGTCTGCTGAAGGCCTTTGGGAATTTCAAGTTTATGGAGGCTGCCTGAACAGCAGAGCCCAGGTGATGGGGGAGAGAGGCCACCAGCCTTTAACATGAGAGGTAAAAGCCATGCACCCCAAACTACGCCTTCCCATATTCATTGTTGCATCCATTCATCCCCTCAGAGCCAGATCCTCACCCAACAAGACCCCATAGGCACTGCCATGGACCATAGATGAACCCACCCCACCAGCCAAATACAGGCACAGAACTAGGACTATGGGAAAATAAGGATCTCATCATCTGGGGTGAGAGAGACATCCAGCACCATTTCTAGATAAGGCATCAAACCAGAAATATCTTCAAGCATGTTGCCTAGCACATGTGCATGTGGCCCTTTGGCCCTATTCACCTGGGGAGGGCCTCAGGTTCATACAGGTGAGAAAGTAGTCAGCCATGGCTTTGTGATTTTCGACAGCCTGCTGAAGTGCAGAGCCAGGGCTACAAAGGGTTCACCCTATCCCTGTTCCATGTGTGTTCATGGTGCCAGGCCTAGTCCATAGTTGAAGTGCTCCTTCCTGCTATCTAACTGCCCCCACGTAGGGCTTCATTATCCAGGGTAGGAAGTGGGTAGGGTACTCCCCACAAAAGTTTTGGAGGGCTGATGATATTGCTGAATTCTTTCTGGAACTCAGCATGGGCTGCGCCAGGCAGACTCGGGTGCTCGCACTGGCCCCAGCTGGCACTGGCAGCCTGCCATCCTGCACACACATCCAATGGCCCACACCCCCCAGGAAGAGTCCAGCATAGCTCCACAGCCCTCCTGGGGGTGGGCATGGACCCCCAGCTCTATACACAGGATGACAGCAAGCTGCGCTGCTGAAAAGTGATGCATGTTTTGCTTGTCAGCAGTTTGAGGTACAGTTTCCCAGGAACCCCTGTATCTATCTCTTTAAAGCTTGGCAGGATTTATGCTCTCAGAAGGAGCTACTGTCCTTGCAGTTTTCATCTGAATCAGGCAAGGAATGACAAAGTTATAGGCATTTTCATGATTCTCCATTATAGCCTATAGGCAAAACATTGATGTATTGAAAAAGCAAAGCAGTTTCAATTAAATGAAACAGAACAGTGCTTCAAAATTAAACAAAATGGCAAAAAAAAACAGTGTCCCTTTGAAACAGCAAAATGGAAGTCAAAGCAAAACAGTGTTCTTCTGCACAGCCCTAATGACCAGCTGGTGGCTCATGGCCATAAGGGCCATGATAAATCACTGCCACATCAGGTTCAGGTGAGCAGCTGTGATGTCCTGCAGCCTTCGGCAAGACTTGCACAAAGTGGCAATCAGGACATGCCACAAGTCCTGTTTGTTTGATTGTACAAGCTGGGAAATGAAGGCATGTACAAGTCATGATATCAGGGTTGGGGGCATGGTGGCCCATGCCTAGCAGTCAATCAGAAGTGACTTGGCCATTCAGCTTATTCAGGAGACTTCAGCAGCCTGGAGATGTTACAGAGTATGTTGGGAGACATATGAGACTTCCCTATTCCTTCTGAACTAGCCTGTGCAGGCAGATTCTGAGCTTCACCCCACCAAGGTGCTAATGTCTGTTCTGTTTGTTCCTGATCTAACCTTGGCTTCTTAAACTTGTACTATGTGTAAGTCCCAATCTACAAATTTATCCTAGATAAATTTACAACACAAATACAAAGAATAACAGACATAGATTTGTGAATATATTTCCAAATAACATTCAACTTTTTGGCTTTTTTTTTTTTTTTTTTACTTTGTGATGCATTTGAATTTTATTTAAGATCAATATAGCCTTGGCCATAAATAAGGGAATATAATTCTAGTCTTTTTTTTTTTTAATTGACATTGCAGGAAATGAAGTGTGCTGAAGTCCTCTATCTTATCTATTTTGCTTGAGAAAGATGAATGTATGAATCCCAGGTAATGACCTATTAAAATTAAATCATATACTTGAGTATCTGACTTGGACTTTGGGAACAAGTTTTCTTTTATTACATTATAAGGTAATGCATATTTGTTAAAGCAACTGAAACCAACATATAATGATAATTCTTTTGCCCTTGAACAAGCTGCAGGTGGGAACAAAGGTCTGCAAGTGGGCTTGATTTAGAGCCATAAACATGAGAGGAAATATCCTCACTGACATTAGGTTTTGGATCAGGTCTACTAAGAACTTACTGAAGATTAGGGATATTAAATCATGGATATTAACCATGGTTCCAATGTGGCTAATAAGAAGTGTTTTCTTAAAATCAACCAAATTCAAGCCAAAACATAAGTAGAAAAATTAATATTCTATGATACGTAATGGATGTCCTGTAAGAATAGACCTTTGAAATGCTTTGGTGAGATGGAGCAACTGGTGTTATAATGATGAAAGAACACTTTCTGGATAACTCATTGGTAAAGATATTGGAAAAGACAGGAACGTGTAAAAGAGAAATTCCTAGCTACAATAACAATCTAATGCTTCCAATTTGTACTTTCACTGACTGCAATTCATAAGAAAGTGTAGCAGATCAAGCAGTACAAATACAAGCCAGAAATAGGCTGCTGTCTGGAGCAGACAAATAACTGTAAATAATGCTCTTCCTCTTCTCCATTATGTTAGCTTCTCTGTATTGCTGACTGTACCAATGCCCTCTTATATTTCTGCCTATAACTTATCATCCAATTTGATCTGATAGTAATGCCACAAAGAAAATATTCAAATTTCCATTGATTTTAGAGGGTTTTACCGGATAGTTTTAGAACGAAATTCACTTGCCGGGGAAGTGTCTTCAAGAAAATCTGCTGACTAGAAACCTGCTGTTTGTAGTTTTGACTCTTACTCTCTTATTAAAATTGTATTTGTTCAAATAAATGATGACTTTATGAGCATCATTTTAGGTTCAGCCAGGACAGTTTGGCTAGTAGAGAAGATTGTTAGGCCTCAATTCCATAGGCTGTTTTTTTTTCTGTGATCATGCCCTTCACCATTAATGCACAATCATGGAGGTGGGCAGGGGTCTACCACATGCAACAACTTTCAGGATAAAGGTCTTTGTTTGTAAACTTCTGAGTTTTAAGGAACCTACCTGGACAAAATTTTGATATCAGTTTCTCTTTTTAAACCTTTTCCTTTTGTTGGCAGCCTAGGTCTTTACATCATATTCTTTTTATATAGTAAGCTATTCTCTGCTATATGAACTCCTTTGTGTGTGAAAGTTTGTCTTAATGTAATCCAGTAGTTCAGTGCATATGACCCTGGCTCCATTTAATGAACAGATAAACACCCTGAAAAACTGTGTACAAACAAGCATTCAGTTTCCAGTGCTAGAATTGCAGTTCCTCAGGTTAAAATGCTAGGAGCTCACAATGCTTCCCCCCCCCCACCCGAACTAAAAATGGCACACATGGGGGAAATCACTATTGGGAGTAGTAGATATGCTGGAGTATAGGGCTAGGATTCAGAGAGACCTAGACAAATTGGAGGATTGGACCAAAAGAAATCTCATGAAGGTCAATAAGGACAAATGCAAAGTTGTGCACTTAGGGTGGAATATTCCCACGCACTGATACAGACTGGGGGCTGACTGGCTTGGCTGCAGGAAAGCACCTGGGGGTTACAGTGGACAATAAGCTTAATATGATCCAATAGTGTACCCTTGTTGCCAAGAAGGCTAATGACCTACTGGGCTGTGTTGATGGGAGTGTTGCCAGCAGATCAGGGGAAGTGATTATTCCCCTTTGGCACTGGTGAGGCCACATCTGGAGTACTGTAACCAGTTTTGGGAACCCTCCACTGCAGAAAGGATGTGGACAAATTGGAGAGAGTCCAGCAGAGAGCAATAAAAATGGTGAGGGGGCTTCAGCACATGACTTCTGAGGAGAGGCTGAGGGAACTGGTCTTACTTAGTTTAAAGAAGAGAAGACTGAGAAGGGATTGAATACAAGTCTTCAACTCCCTGAAGGGTGGTTCCAAAAAGGATGGACCTAGACTATTTTCAGTGGTGGTAGATGACACAAAAAGGAGCAATGGTCTCCGAGGAAGGGAAGGCTGAAGTGCTCTGGGTCAGAATACAGGGTGGGGGGAAGGGATTTAAGAGTGGGGGTCTACTACAGACCACCCAACCAAGGGGAAGAGCTGGACTATGAATTCTTGGGTCAGCTTGCAGAGGCACTTAAGGCAAGGGATGTAGTCATCATGCGTGATCTAAATTTCCTGGACATCTGCTGGGAGGAGCAGTCAGCCGTGTCAGACCATTCATGAAGGTTCCTTGCTGAGATATAGGACCTCCACTTAACCCAGGAGATGCACAGTCCCAATGGGGGGTGGGGAGGAATGCCCTTCTGGACCTGGCCACAGGCAATGACCCAGTGAGGGGGCTCCAGGTTGTTGATCACCTGAGTGACAGTGATCATCGTCTACTGGAATTCGCCATCCAGTGCAGGGTGTTGAGGGCTTGCAGCAAGGCAGTAGTCCTTGACTTTAAGAGGGCCAGCTTCAATGAGTTGAGGAGATTGGTAGGGAGTCCTGGAGGGTTGGGGAACTGGGTGTCCAAGATGAGTGGTTGTTTCTTAAGGAGACGATACTCCAAGCCTGAGGGGTACCAGTCCTAACAAGAATCAAAGGGGACAAGAGTGCTCAGAAGTTTCCCCTGGCTCACCAAAGGCATTCATAAATGCCTGAAAGCCAAACAGGACGTATATATCCAGTGTAATGGAGGGGCTATCACCAAAGAGGCGTATAACTCCATCACTCAGGTCTGTAGGGCAGCTGTTAAGAAAGCTAAGGCAGATACAGAACTAGGGTTAGCATCAAGGACAACAAAAAGTCCTTTTTGAAATTCATATGGAGTATGAAAAAGGTACCGGGTAATGTGGGGCCCCTGCAGGGTATGTTGGCAATCTGGTGGTTGCACCAGAGGAAATGCTGAGATTCAGGATGGACTCAGGAGAGACTCCTCTGCCAGAGCAGTAAAGCATTGGAACAGGTTTCCCAGAAAGGTTGTAGAATCTCCATCCTTGGAGGTTTTTAAGACCTGGCTAGACAAAGCTTTGGTGTGATGCTCAAACTTGGGATGGTCCTACTTTGATCAGGGGGTTGGTTTAGATGACCTTCTGAGGACCCTTCCGACCCTCAGTTTCTATGATCACGTGAAGCAGAAATCACCTCCAGTAGAGGTTGTATGAGTTGAATGCTTGCGTGTACAGTACCCCTGTTATGCTTCCCTAAGGCATCCCAGCATACATTGTCGCTGCTGCAACCTCCTTTTTCAAACTCGCCCCCCCCAGCATCCAGGGAGACGCTATGTGACTCAAGCGGCACTCCACTGCTCCAATCAAGCACAGAAAAAAACCCAGCTTCAGGATTGGGAAAGCCCATTAAGTTCTCCATAGCCCTGTGCTGCACTGCAGGGAGAGCTGGGGGCTTAAAACCACAAGACCTAGGTCCCAAGGTCTGGACACCGATTCACACACCCAGACCTGAAGATACCAAAGACCCAGGACTCCCAGGCTCAGACCCAGAGATGAAACCTCAGAACCAAAGACTTGGGCCCAAGCACCACTCCTCTCAGTATATACCCTGGTATGGCCCTACTCCCTGAAAGTGGGATCCAGTTCTGACATGTTGGTTCTGGAGTTGGCAAGGCATAGACTGGTGACCCCTGAAAGTTCAGGGAGGGGTGTGACTAGACAAGTTGTGGCTGGCTGGCAAGTGTCACTGGAAATGTCAAGGTTCAGGGGTGTGCACTTCTGCAAGAGGGGCAGGGATCCACTGTGAGGTGCAGATATGGAATTGATGCACTATCAGTTGACCAGAGAGGGGACAGGCATATCTTTTGGAAGCGTCTGGATAGAGAGGTAGAGGTTAGGCAGCCAGGGCTGTCCTGTGTACTAGGCTGCTCTCAGCAATCTCTATCAGCTTGAGGACCCTACAGAACAGTCTGAGATGCCTGCACACGGCCGCTGGTGGCCCTCTGAGTGCCAAAAACTAGTACAATGCTTTACTGGTAGGGATTCCAACTTCTCAAACTAAACAGTTCAACTTCAGCCAGTTGATTTGAATTCTTGCATGAACCCTAAGGGAATTAATTGTTTGTTCCGTGGGTGGAAGTTTGCATTGCAAATCCTGAATTCATTGCTGTCTGTACCTATGTGGCCATGGCTCATTACAAGAAGACATTAGAAAAGTTGCCAGACTTTGGCTTTTGACTTAGATACCTGAAGAGGAAATATGCATATGATATTGAGAATTACTTCAGCTTTGTGCACACAACCACACATTTTTATACTCGAGAAGAAAACTCAAACCCTTCAGAGGTTGAAACGTATTATTTTGTCAAGTCTTTACTCTGTCTTGTCAACAGGATATATGTTCTCAAAAGCTGAAATCATTCTGTCAAGAAAACTTATTTTGTTCAATAATCCTACTTGTTGATAAATGTTCAAAAGGGAAAAAGATCTTCAGTTATTCTGGGAATTTTGGCTGGTATCTTCAGGTGTATTTCTTTTGCTAAGAGAGAATGATTATTGCCTTGTAGATGAACTGTCCAGATTTGTGTCTAATGAAAAAAAAGGTAACTTTAAATCCCAAGTCATATTTATATGTGCATTGTTGCTGTTGCTGGGCTTGTTTTTATTTTTTTATTTTTTTTGCTCAGAAATGAGAGATGTACATATTCTAAATGGCTCAACAGTAAAGGAATACTGATGGCACATGTTGAGTAACAGAAAAAGGAAAAGTCAGAAAAAGACAACACCTGCTAAATATCTGGCAGATGTTTCATAGCTGTTGTTCATATCAAGCAGCCATGTCAGTGAAATAAAGACATTCAGGTAACTAGATCTGTGTAAAAGTTACACATATAAAAGACAAACCCTTGAATACTGTGTTTTTGCAGACATTGGAGGGAAAATGCTCTCATAGGGCAATTTTTGCTTATTTGTACTACAAATGGCAGGTCTTTTTCATCAGGTGAAACTGATTCTAACTTCAGAAAATATGGTTTTTACCAGTGGGGAAAAAGATTCAAGTCACTCATTTTGGTCCTGCCACTGAACTCAATGTGCAGTATGTCATTCCACTCTTGGGCACCTGAATGTCCAAATCTTAAATGTAGCCTCAATACTGGGCCTTTAAATAAGCTAGTATGAGGCTTTTAAATAATATTGGGAATATTTCATTTATTGTTTCTTCCTTCTTCACGTTGAAATCCATGATAAACTTGCAGGACTAGACTTCATTCCCAAGATCTAGCATTCTGTTTTCCCTAAAATTATTTAAGGGGCTAGAATTTAGGCTGCTTCAGATTTGAACATTTTCTAAATGCTGAAGGGTGTGAGGGGAAAGGTTTACATTGAGTTTTGGGTGTATTATCCATCCTCTGAAGAGCCACCAGTTGTCATCAGATGAGTTTTGCTGATCAGGCATGTGGTTGAATTCATGTATCCCTTTATGTAACATATTTGTAAATTATGGTGATGTATCTTTCAAATACTTTTGTTTTTGTGTACCTTCTATTATGCATCAAAGTAAGTAAAATACATGGTGGGAGCTGGTTTTGGATAGTGGCCGTATACAGTAAGTTATACCTACAAGTTTATTCTTTTAATTACAGACATCTTCCTATTGTACCATAGCTTATAATATTCTACCCTATTATATGACTTTCTGCATTTGCCTTGGCAGTATAGTGAATTTTTTTTTCCTCTCTCACATGTTTCATATATATTCAATTGACAAGAACAGAACACAAAGGAATGGCTAATCAATTCACTTGATTCTTTTCATTCTAAACTATACAGTAGGTTCTCTCATGCATTTTTAAAAAAGTAATTTAACCTGATATTGCATTAAAAATTGTATCTTTTTAAACAATAAGCACTGTGCAATGAAGCATGTTTGTTTTATACCTTAAAATGAAAGTGCAAAACAAGAGGTTTTATAGTTTGTTTAAATAAAATTAATTCTGGAAGACAAGGAAAGAGTGAAACAGTTGCAGTAAAGGGGGCATGTCAGCATAAATTCTAAAGCATTCTTAAAATACATACCATCGAACCTTAGAACATTCATTCTCAACCCTGAAAACCTGAACATGATGAACAGAAGGTAAATTATGAAGATGTTCTGTACCTGATGTTTTTAGGGAAACTTTTACAGCATTAATTTATTTATGTAGTATCCATCACTATAGTATCTATATGACGTGGACTATTTCACACACCTTCAAAACTTTGAAGGCACAGGGGTAAGAACAGCATCTAAGTTCTGAGAGTTGAACCAAACAAAAGCCTGGAATTTAACTGAAGTACTATATATACACACTTATATCTACTCATTCAAATGAAAGATTTTCAGTTGGAAGGACAATGCAATGCAACCACAAATGCACAAATACACTTTTCCCAGAGCCTGCTGAAGGGACTTTGATCCCAAAGGCTTCTAGAAAAGGACAACGTTCTTGCCATTTTCCAGGTGGTCTGAGAACTAAGAGTTCATCTTGAAACTAAGAGTTCTAGTTTTTTGTATACCACAAATTCATGCACTTTGTTTTTTACTGCCCATACTGGCAACCACTTGTTAAAATGGCAACGGATCATTTTATAAATTCCTTAGAGCAACTTTCAGCATTATGAATTCAGATTAGTAACCTAACTAATAGTATACAATCTTTTTGGTTTTGAAAATGTGGCTCCTGTGGAAGCCTAAAATCATAGATATCAAGCACCTTTTTCCTTGGACTTAGCTTTCTAATCATATGTACCGAGCAAAATTATTTCTAACCATCTGAGAAACAGAAAACTGGATTCACAGATATTGATTGCTGGTTACAAGTTGTTATATGTTAACCAAACTGAGTATGAAACTACTACACTACTACACCCCCCTGATGGTACACTTATGGCGCTGCCCATTCTGTGACCCTGACTGGCAGTAGGTTTCGGAGTTAAGGGTAATAAAGCAGTTCACATCTCTTGGAACAACATGGTCAGGCTGTTTGCAGACATACACTGGTATCTGTCAAAAAGGGTTCACATTTTTAAATTTTGATTTCCATCTGTGATTTCTAGAAACCATAATTTTTTTTTTTTAATGGAATTTATGATTTCATCAATTTGTCCCTGCTTCCAATGTTTTGTGCTGTAAGGGCCTGATTCAAGACTCACTGAAGTCAAAAGAGAGACTCCCGTGGGTTTAAAATGTATCTAGCAGCCTATTTCAGCACTAAAGCTCTTTGTAATGATACTCACATAAGACTCCATTTTCATCTCTCTTTCACATCAGATTCCCACCAGTATAACTTCCCTGAATTCTGTAGAAGCAGTCCTGATTTGTAGCAATATAAATAAAATGAAAACAAAGCCCATGTTACAGATGTAATGGCAAGGGAGGGCAAATGAACCACAAAGAAAGCATGTTTGGTCTCAAGACAGAAGTTATTTATTGGGGAATCATAACAAGTGATTATAAAGGAATGCTCAGAAGACTCCAAACAATGGGTAACTAGCGATGTGTGTTGAATAAAGTGTGTGTGTGTGGGCGGGGGGAAATCAGTGTCTTGGTCAGATATATTTTATTAAAAATACAGTCTAGATTAATATGTTGTTGAAAAAACCCCACAAAATAATAAAAAGTAGGTTTCACTGTCTCCCTTTCCTTCTCTCAAATGTGATAGTGCTGTAAATAACTCTAAGATATCCACTTTTAAAGAGATCGGATGGTGTAATTACTGGTCACAGTGCAAAAGGAAAAACCAAGAACATGACACTGAAATACAGACACTCTTTTCTTTAATAGATTTCAGTCAAATCTTTATTTACAACCTTGATTCATGTTAACTTTAGGTGGCTCAGATCCCCACTCACCTCTCCCCTACAGCTTACTTCTGGCTATCAATGTTGCTGCAGCCACTGTCTGGGCTGGGCTCTGCCTAGAGAAAAGCAGCAGCCTGCGAGAGGCAATGCCAGCAGTGGGGGATGGGCAGGTGCGTTCCTCTTCCCTGCCTGGCCCCCTGGGACAGCCTAGAAGGCAAAAGTAAGCTGGAGAGGTGGAAAGGAGAAGGGAGGGAACGGGGAGCTCTATGGGGCAAAAAGCAAGGAGACAGCCACCAGCCCAGATTGCCCCACCATCTCTTCCACCTCCTCAGGTCAGGCCTGTCATCTCTTTGCCTACTGGATGGGCCCTGCATCCCCCAACATCCAGATCCCTTATCACTCCCATCTGCCCTCCCAGCTTAATTTTGGCTGCTAGTCCTGTCCCAGGGCAGCAGGGAGGGAAGGGGAACCTGCCTACCCAGCCCCTACCACCACCACTGTCTTGGCTGGGTGAGAAGCCACAAGTAAGCCAAGGAAGACCGAGGCACAGGTGAGCCATGAAAGCAAAGGGGGGGAGCCCCAGGGGTGAGAGGGGGTGTGGGGGGGGTTGGAGGGGAACCCCAGGGATGGGGCAAGAACAGGAAGAGCCCTGTGGGACAGAGGGGAAGCCTGGAATGGGAGGAAGAGGAAGGGAAGGGAGAGGGATTCTTACTTTTCAGTCCTGGAGGCCTTTGCTGGCTTGAACACGTGACTGTTTCAAACTCAAGCTAACACTCATCGGCATTTGAGCAATTCAAAGTACAACACGTACCAAGCCCCTTAGGTTTAGTTTTGGTTACATATGGTCATGGTCAGATTCTGCTTAAGCTGCTGTGCCTTTCTTGTGTCTCTTCTATCAAGACATTGGATTTTGTCTGCTTAAAAATCTCTTTAGTGGAATACAGTGGAAGGTCATAATCATAATGAGCAAATGAATTGTATAAAGGGAATTTATATGAAGAATTACACAAGAACTAAACTAAATGCTGGTGAACATTTACTATCATCTTATTTACTTATCTATGCTTGTATTTACCAGAACGCACTCATATCTTGTGACAATAGATATTGAAGTGATCCAGGGCCTGATTCCATTTAATCTATTATCTATTTAAAGCAATGTATGTAAATAGAAGAGACAGAGAATAAACAAAAACCCATAGTCTTTCCACATATATCCAACTCACATGCCATGAACCACCAAAGTCTATAGGCAATTATTAACAAACCATTGGGAACAAGGAAATAGTGTATACTTTGGGAAGGAATCAAAAGTAGTGGAATCCTGTATAATCTGAGAAGCCACCCTCTGTAATAATAGTACTGTTCCATTTTCTTTAGTATGAATTTTTAAATTTGACTGTGTTTTACAGAGTGGTAGTTAGCTGTGTCAGTCTGAAGTGAGTTAGTAGGCAGGGTAGATGTGTACCTTTATAGTTTATAATAAGATATATATGAACACAAGCTTTTTTGAACACAAGTTCAGTTCCTCAAATGCTAGGAAAGCACAGACCACAGTATAAAGTTGAGTGAGTGTGATTACCATAGCTAAGAAAGCAGGAGGGAGAGGGAGGAAGGGAATGGAGAAGAAGGTATGCTGTGAGAAGCATAGAAGCAAAGAACCTGCAAGAAAAAAAAGGGTGGGGGTGTCACAAAACCTAATCCAAGTAATGAGAGAAGAATCCATAGTTCCTGTTAAATCATATTTAACACAGTCTAATTTGTAGATGTTTTCTTGTTCCACAAGTTCCCATTCAGACAGGTTTTTAATTTTTTTCTGCTTGAAACAAGCAATTCTGAGATCAGCAGCAGTGTCCAGGGAGGTTGAAGATTTCTGCTACAAGCTTTTGCGTCTTTCTGTAGCTGATGTTAGTTTGGTGTTCATTCATTCTTATACAGAGATATTGCTCTGTCTAATGTAGACACCAGATGGGCATTGTACACTGGTGATAGCATATATTATGTTGGTAGATTTGCAAGTGAATGAACCTTGGATGTTACACACCTTATTAGGTCCAGTAATTATTTTCAGCAGGTCCACCAAGTACCCGCTTTATCCTCATAAGTCCCTCCTGCCATGACTTGGATCTTAAAGAAATGGAATAGGGAGGAAGTGGTTGTTATAGAAGGAAGTACCTGCAGGAAGTACCATGCTGAATAAAACTTACTTTTAGTGCTTTTATTCAATGGCTCTCTGTTGTTAATGTGGCGGAATGCCGGGCTAACAGTTCCAGCATTGCTTAGGGGAGCCGCGGGCTTTGTGAAGCCGTGCGAGCACACGGCTTGTGGGGCGGGATTGGAGGTAGCTTTATAGCCTCCCTTGAGGTTCGCTGAGTTGGCACAAGTAGACGGCTTAGAGTAAGTTGTTAGTTTTCTTTGTAATAAGTCTATAGGATGTCCGTTGGTTCACGAGGTTCCAGAGCCAGCCCTTGTGTTCCAACACTGGAACTAGTCCAATGCTAGGTGCGGCTGCCGGCTCCTTAAGTCCCAGAACTGGTCAACAGCTC
>NW_017728916.1:17978187-17995441 GCF_001723895.1 Crocodylus porosus
TGGTTGTACTGCCTCTATGACACTAACTATGATATAAGCTAAGCATACAGGGATAGGATAATTTCTTTTACATAATAGTTACTAGGCAGATTCTCTACATAAGTTTCGTTTCTGCAAAATTGACACTTTTTAGATAAGAAGTAAAAGTTACGGAGTACAGGTGTGTGGCTTACTGCCAACAGAGAATAGTACCAGGCACTTGTTTAGATTAACAGTGAAGACTTCAAGGCAGCAGAAAGTAGTACCATGCACTTGTTTTGGCTAACAGTAAAGGCTTCAAGGTTACATCAATGTGATAGTGCTGCACGGCAGTTATACAGAAAAGAGAAAAGAAAATAATATAAAAAGAAAATAACATAAAACAGTTACAGTTAACAGGAAACTCCCCTTGTGGGAGATCGCAGTCCA
Organism: Crocodylus porosus; assembly: GCF_001723895.1. Lineage (NCBI taxonomy): Eukaryota > Metazoa > Chordata > Crocodylia > Crocodylidae > Crocodylus > Crocodylus porosus. The sequence goes on from NW_017728916.1 coordinate 17,978,596, forward strand.
ATGAGTTAATCTCAGGGTCTCCAGTTTCCTGGCCAGCCCCCATTCTAATGCTACAGTCAATGGATGCCACGTTGTATTTCACTATTTAACCTATTAGCCGCTCTTTACAGACACTGTCAGTCCTGTCATTGCCACTAATTAGTCAATTAGTGGCTTGTTACAGCTGCTGCCTGCAGCTTTCCTCGGCAGAGCAGGAGTATAGGCACTGCAGCTTCTTCCAGCTCAGGCTGTCCCCCTCTCTCTTCAGGGTTTCCTCCCCTTTCTTCAGGGCAGGACAGGAGTCATTGCTCCCACCATTGTCAACCTTATGTAATCGGCTTGTTTCTTCGCTAACTAGGGCTTCAGCCCATGGCTCAGCTCCCCTTTTCCCAGCACTCACCATCATCCTGGTGACCTCTGGTTAAGTTCAAGCAGGGTTGGGTCCCAAGCTTTCTTCTCCCTGATCCTCCTTTCCAGAGCCTTGCTCCTTCCACTTTATTTTCCTCTTTTCCTTGTGATGTCCACAGGCGTCCCTCCTCCTCTTTCTCTTCTTCTTATCCCCTGGAGTCTTGTCGCCATTGGCTCCTTAAGGGCCGGGGCCCACCCTCCTCGTGGGGTAACTATTTCCAGCTGCCCCCATTCCCTTAGCAAGAGGGCCTCAATGAAGACTCTGTTACAATTATGTAGCCTGTATTGCTGAGGAGACACAGAAGGCATCTGAGTCCATTGCAAGACCTGGTGCCTCAGTGAGGCTGGGAGTTCATTAGTTTGTTGTTTGAGAGATACCATTTGAAGTTGAAGCCAGAACAGGTTTGTTCCCAGAACATAGGCAATGTTTAGGGGGTGTATGGGGGGGAGTATTTGTCCCCCCCCAAATTTGGCTGCCACTGCTTCCCCCACTACCTGCAGTTGGTTGCTTGCTCCCCACCATCACCAATGCTGCTACTGCCGCCTGCAGGCTGTCTCCACTGGCTCCTCCACCAATGTCGCTTCTGATTGCCATGCCCCCCACCCCCAATCCTTGGGGGCACCAGTCACTTATGCCCCAGAGGCTCCCTTAGGATAGTCATCCTTTGTGAGCTTATGAATGATGTGTTTTAGATGTTCTAGCTGGGGGGCTGTAAGTGACAAGCAGAGAGATTCTGTTGTCCTTGTCCCAGGGTTGGTGTTGTACCACAATGGTGTGAGGTCTGAGTATGGCTTTAATTTGAGTGATTACAGTTTTGTGATTATATTGTGATCAGATCCCCAAGGTATGTATGCCAGTCTCTGAGATCAGAGCTGATCTGGTTGCAATGTGGATCTTGGCTGTACACAATGGATCTAGTGGTGTGCTTAGGATGAAAGCTGGTGGTGTGATCAGAGCTGTGGTGATCTATCGGTTTCTGGTACAATGTGGTGGCAATGTAGCCACTTCAAATGTTCACTGTAGTGTCTAGGAAGTGAATCTGTGGCTATATAGATAATAATGGGGGAGGCAGTCATAGTATGAAGGAGAGATCTCATGCAAGTCAGCATAATGAAATCTGTCAATGTACTTCAAATGGTCTTAGAGGTTGTAAGTCAGTTAATCTTCATGCAGTCAGACTATGGATGACAGATATTTTTTTGAACAGAGACAAGTACATAGTGGTACATTCTCCACAATATACTTTGAGCCAAGTTTTGCAGTATCAACGAGGTTTTGACGCATTTTTTCCCTAAGGTTATTTTCAATCATATAATTCCTGAAGCTGATCTTCTCTGAACTTTGATTGCTAGTTTCTTTGTACCCACTTTTTGGTGTGTTCTTTCTTTTTCATTCCAAGGTGCTCCAGGCAGAAAATGAAAACTTCATGAGGGGAAAATAATTTTAGTGTCAAAAGCATAAATATACATGTTGGGTCATTTAGAGGGCCACCTAATAAGTTGAGACCTTTTCCATTCCACCGTGTTCTCCAAAGTAATGAAACATTAAGGCCAAATGAACTGTTACAAGTGATTGTTGTTGGTTTGTCTGACTATCCACTGCATAAACAGTGGTAGTTTTTCATTACACTCTTATCTTGCAACAAAACAGAACATCCCTGAATAATGAATTTATATGCATTTTGAACAGTGAAAACTGATAAGAACAATTTCTGAAGTCTTCCTGTTTTATAAACTTACTAAAGTACAAAGCTGTAATTCCATCACAATGATGTGAAATCTAAAGGTGTAGGTTTCTCTCCTTGATAGGTATATAGTCCTTTTAGTTCAATAAATGCAATGTTAGGCTGTACTTACTTTCTTTCTCTTTACTATTTCTTTCTCCATGAAAGAAGTAATAATAATAAATATTATTTAATTTTAATTCCTCATACAAATTCATCTTATACAAGCATGACAAGAATAGTATGAGCTTATTTACCACACTGCTCTTGAAAATATACCTCTGATATTCTTGCCTATGCTTATTTTCACTTTCTGATGTACCTCTTGAACTAAAGCTTTGGCTAAGTTTCATTTTTTGTCTTATGTCTATGACATTATCTTATCCCCTGTTCAGTTTAAAAATATGCTACTGAATGGGGAACATATTGATTATACTGTAGAAATGAAGAGTTCTAGAGTATAATGTTATTTGAAATGTAGATATTGCAAAATCACATTCTTTGTTAACATGGCGCATATAAACCATGAAATAAATAGGTGTTATTGTTTTAAATGTTTCATAGATTTCATAGACATTAGGGCTTTAAAGGGACCTCAGAAGGTCATTGAGTCCAGCTCCCTGCCCCAGGGGCAGGAAGTCAGCTAGTGTCAAAGGATCCGAGCAAGATAAAATTCTAAATGTTTCTTAAAAGAGTCCAGAGAAGGTGCTTGCACCACCTCTGGAAGGAGTATATTCCAGGCCCAGGGGGGCTTGGACAGTAAAGAAGTTTTTCCTTATGTTTATCCTAAAACCATCTTGGAGGAGTTTGTAACTGTTGGCCGTTGTCATCCTTTGGGGTGCTCTGGTGAACAGGCATTCCCCCAGATCCTGATGCGCACCCCTTATGTACTTATAAACTTCCACCAGGGCACCAGGTCACCCCTGAGCCTGCACTTTTCCAGGCCGATGACTCCCATGGCTCTCACCCTGTCTTCATAAGGTCTGTTCTCATGCCCTCTGATCATGCACATGGCTCTCCTCTGGACTCTCTCAAGATTCCCCACATCCTTTTGGAATTGTGGAACCCAGAACTAGATGCTGTGACCTCACCAAGGCCAAGTACAGCAGGAGGATGACATCCTGAGATTTGCTTGAGAAGCATCTACAGATGTAAGCCAGAGTTTTGTTCACTTTACCAGTTGTGACATCACATTGGTGGCTCATGTTCATCTTGTGGTCAGTCATGACCCCCAAGTCCCTTTTGGCTATGGTATTAGCAAGTGTAGCACTGCCAAGCCTATAAACGCGATGAGGGTTTTTTTTCCCTTGAGATGGAGTACCTTGTTTTCTGTATTGAACATCATCAGGCTTTTATCCACTCACTTTCTAAGCCTATCAAGGTCAGCCTGTATCACCAGCCTATCCTCGGGTGTGGATGCGCTCCCACAAACTTTAGTGTCATCAATGAACTTGACCAGTCCACCTCTGACACCAAAGTCCACATTGTTAATAAAGACATTAAAGAATACAGGTCCAAGGACAGAAACTTGGGAGACACCACTGGTTATGGAATGCCATGATGATTCACTTCCATCAACTACCACTCTCTGATTCTGAGCATGGATCCAGTTCCCCAGCTATTGGACTGTGATGTACCCAAGGCCACAGTTGGCCAATTTTTTCATGAGGAGATCACCAGCTCAAAGGCTTTTTTAAGGTCCAGATATATGATATTAATCTCTTCTCCCTTGCCCAGGTGATATGTCACCTGCTCATAGAAGGAAATGAGATTGGTCAGGCAAGACCTACCCACTACAAACCTGTGCTGGCTGTCCCTCAAGATGTTGCCATCAGCCAGCTTGTTAAGAATGGTCTCTTTGAGAATTTTTTACAAAATCTTTCCAAGGATTGAGGTCAAGCTGATTGGCCTGTAGTGCTCCAAATCTACTTTCCTGCCTTTCTTGAAGATGGGCATCACATTGGCCTCATTTCAATCTTCAGGTACTTCACCTGAGAGCCATGTGTTTTCGAATATCTTTGTCAGTGGCTGGGCTATGATGCCTGCCAGCTTCTTAAGTACTTTGGAGTACAGTCTGTCAGGACCAGCTGACTTGAATGTGTCTAGCCTATCAAGGTATTACTTTACAAGGTCTACACTGATTCTGGGTATAAATTCACCCTCACCCTGGCCACCCCGCATCATGCTAGGCAGGGTGGTTCCTTTGGGCTGATGAAAAACTGAAGTTAAGCAGGTTTGTTTTTCCTGAGTGTTGGTTGTCAGATGTCCCATTTGGTATAGCAGGGGTCCAATGTTACCCTTGCTTTTTTTCTGACTCCCCACATATCTGAAAAAGGACTTTTTATTGTCTTTGCTTTGTGAAGCCAGTTGGAGTTTGATTGCAGCCTTGGCTTTCCTGGCTCGCTCCCTACAGGTACAGGCCAGTGCTGAATACTCCTCCTTAGTGGTGATTCCTGTCTTCCATCCTTTATAAGTCTCTCTTTTTAGGTGTTGGAGGTCCATGAGATCCCTGATGAGCCAAGGGGGTTGTTGTGCCCTTTTGCTACCTTTCCAAGTCAGCTTTCCTAAAATCAAGGACTTCTGCATTGCTGACTGAATTGTAAGCTTTGAGATGGATAGTAAAAGTGATCAGCTCATAGTCACTATCTCCCAACTTTCCTTTGATTCTTAGGTTTTCTACAATCATAATCCATCAATTATAATCCATCACACTTACTCTTTCACAGTAGTTTGTTACTACAGAAATCAAAGAATTACATTGACCTAACACTAGACTATCACAATGGTAAATCTGGGTCCATAAATGTATCATTTAGCAGCGTCCAAAGCCATGTGGGAGTGGAGTGGGTGGGAGGGATTTTTCTACATTCAGAATTTCATAAACTAATTTAGAAGAAATATTTTGTAGTGGGAGAAATATATTTTAAAATTAACCTTTGACAATAATAACTCAAAAGTCTTGAACATTGGGATGGAAGTATTTATTAATAAAAAAAGAGAAATAAATAGTGTTGTAGTCCACAACTCCTGAAGATTTAAAAGGGGCAAGAGCTTAAATTTAAAATCTTTGTGGACTGTTTTTTACATGTGGTTGCTCTATTGTTTCCATTGCTTCTGCTTTCATTTCTTTCAATACTATTCAACATGAACGTGGGTATAAAAGGTCTTTCATTGGTCTTTTTTCTTTAAAAAAAAAGTTATATTTTTTAAATTCTGACATGAAGACTGCTATTATCATCTAAGTCAAAGCTATATATGATCCTTTGAAACATCTAATACCTATTTTATTAGGTACCTAAATAAGAATGAGAGGTACTTTATTTTCTATATATTCCTTTTGAGCAATATAGACATCCATTCCTTAGTTCTGTAATCTTTTCTTAACCTCTTGAGCTACAGCATGCTATTTAGTGTTTCTACTAGGTACTTTGTAAAAACAGTAGTTAACTAAGGAGGCAATTAATGCAATTAGATTATTGCCCCTTCACTGGAATGGTAACAACTACTCCAGTTGTGGCTGCCTAACATGCAGACATACTAACGCATAATTGTCATTTATCATACAGTTGCTTTAATGGCAGCCAGAATTCACGTAACTAAACAGAATGCTTTTTACATGGAAAAAATGGCTGCTAGGAAATGATGCATCATTGGTTTTCATGCCTGGTCTTGAATAAAAACAGCCAGATTCATGGCTGGTATAAATTGGTGTAGCTGTATTGAAGACGGTGTCAGTTTAAAATCACTGAAGCTGAAAAGTTTCAGAGTCTTGAGAAAGCATAAAGAATCTGTATTATTTCTGTTGCCCTCTGAGACCATTTGAAATAAGAAAAGTTGAATTTTAATTAAACTGTTATTTTTGTACCAAAGCAGTAACCCAAGAATCTACCTATCTTGGCTGCTTGGACCCCAGTATGGAAGAACTATGCAGCTGGCACAACAGAAAACTCTTATTTTAAAATATGCAATTGGTAACTAGCAGGAAAAAGGTTATATGCATCTTCAAGATAGCAATAGCCAAGCAGTAGAATATAAGACCTGATATAATCTTGGTCAATAAATCATAAACTTAAAAGGCCCATCAATAATTTTCTAAGGATCTGTTGCTTTAGATCTTCATTCAAGTGCTTTTCAGAGGTAGAGACCAAAGTCTGATTAGGCTTGTCTAAGAAACTGGGGGTCATATCTATCTGAGGAAGCTATATCTAGGATGAAGCATGCTACTCCCCTGTAAATTTTATGATTTAAGGAATGTGTGGGAAAAAGGAAATTAAGTTGCAGTGGTTTTATCACAAGCACCAGATGCAGAAAATATGAAGTTTTACTCTGAACCCCTGTGATTAGTAGTGAATGATGTCACCATCTTGACACAATCCTAAGATATTACCAGTCTTGAGTGCAAGGGCAGAGTACAATATATTATATCACCAACTCTGAGGCATTTTATGGAAGCCTCCTATCAAGGTATTGTCCCAACTGATCCTCCCTTAGATTGATAATTCTTATAGCATTGCAGTGGATGGCAGTAGAGCTGGAGATTAAATATATAAAATACTAAACTCTAATTCTGCATTCTACTGTGTATGTGACTGTTACAAGATCCCTTCTGCGGATGCAAGTGCAGTAGCTGAACTTGCAAGATATATTAAGATAAGTACCTGTGGGGTTTAACTGAAAAGATAAACAGTTCCATACACAAGCCTAACAATTTGTAGGAAACAAGTGTTCCAACTTTTTAACTGAAGTGAATAGATATTGATTTGTTAAAAGAAAAAGGTTTCTTAGCCATATTGGGTGCATCCAGATGAGCCCACATGCGCCTCTTGCAGCATCTCAAACCCCTTTGAGATACTGCAAGAGGCACATGCAGGAACTGGAAAATGTTCCCCCCACAGGGGCAAAATTAGACATATGGATATCCAGGGGTCAAAGAAAAACAAATGAGCTAAAATCAGTGGAGCAGGGCACAGTCCTGGACCATGCCCTGAGGCAACTGGAGGCTTGGTTCTCCACAGAGACTCTCTGGCTTCCAGAGCATCTCTGTGGTTGGCCCTTGCCCTGGAGCTGAAGCAGGGCCCTAGGGTCAGTAAGTAAGGGGTCAGGGGGTCTGGAGGAGGGGGGAGGGGACCATGTGGGGATCCCTGCTGGCCCCACCCACTTCTGCATCTCGTAATCTCTGCCCTGCTTACCCACACCTCTGCCTGCTCACCCAGTCCCCCCGATCCCTTCCCCATTTGGCCCCATCCCCTGCCCACTCCCCCCTGATCCATTCCCTGTCTGGCCCCATGCCCCACCTGTCCCCTGAGTCTTTCTGATCCCTTCCATGCCTGGCCCCACCCCTCACCTGCCCCCAAGTCCCCCTCATCCCTGCTGTGCCTGGCCCCATTCTCCCCTATCCCCCCAAGGCCTCCCAATCCTTGCCTTCCCAGCATCCCCACAATTAAAAACAAACAAGCAAACAAAAACAAGCACTTACTGGGAATTCTAGCTGCCCACCTGGGTCACTGGGCCCCCACCCGCACACTGCAGGGCAGGGTGACAGCCCCAGAAGCCCCAGACCAGACCCTGCTGCCCCACAGTGCCCTGTGCTGCTCAGAGAGGCTCTGCCAGGAAGCCCTGGAGCCTCCACAGCCCCTGCTTCTACGGTGAGTACAGGCTTTTATTTTCCTTTTCTTTTTTAGAGTGCTGGTGCCTGGGGTTGGGGGGCACCCACCAGGGGGATGAGGGTACAAGCAGGGGATGAGGCCAGGCAGAGCAGCCATTGGGGGGTTTGGGGGAATGGAGTGTGGGACAGCCATCAGGGGGACTGAAGGAGCTGGAGGGGGATGGGGCCAGGTGGGGCAGCAATTGGAGGGCTGGGATAAGGCATGTGGGCCCTGCAGAGGGCCATTGGGCCCCTGTTGGGGGAGCAACAAAACATAGTTATTTAGAATTGATTTTATGATGATGACAGAGACACTGCTAGGCATCCAGATTGCTTTAACACTGGAGAGATATAAATAAAACATGCCCATGTGATCATTATCTCTCTGTCTTTCTCTCTCTGTTTATATGTATACAGTGGTCTTTTGTTTTAATTGTGGAGGACCATGAATTTTGGGGTATTTTAAAGAGAGACTTTGGTATTTTTTTCAATCAGGGATTTTTCAGTTTTCCAGTTGGGAACACCAGAATTCCTGCTAGGGAGGACAGTGGCAGGATCCTGCCTGCTCAGAGCTGGCACCTTGGACCCAGCTGGCTGTGGCTGACCTCCTGGGTGACTGGGGCCAGGCATACATGCTTTGACAGTTCAAAACAGGCCATGACACTGGGAAAATCTTCCAGGCAATAGCTGCCCAGATGGCCGGGCAGGGGCATACATGACAGTAGTGCCACATAAAGGCCAACCCTGCAGCTGCAGTCCACTGGCAGATGGCCCAGAGGGGAAGATGCCTCCACTGGCTGTGCAGTCCCCATCCAAGTCTGGCAGGTGCACAGCAGGTTACAGCCAGGAAGCAGCCTCCACTGCCAGACTGCTGCAGTGTGTAAAGGATGCAGGGAACTCTCAGGGCTGCTTCAGCAGTCCAGCTTATCCCAGGGGTAGTGCCCCCAGGTACCAATTGGCTGGCCTCCAGAAGCTCCTGTCTATTTATACCCTTCAAGTATTGTGGGCTCTAAGGCCCACCTGGCTAACAGCCTCTACTCTGTGGGGCCAATGAGTAAAAGATGCAACAAAATATTTGGGACAACAAAGGCAAAAAACAAGATAAGAGTGTTGTGTGGGTAAAAGGGTCAAAACATGAAAATAAGTGTGCTTGAGTGGGACACAGAGCAGAGCACCCCAGGCTGCACCCACTGGTCCTCAAAGGCATCCATGGAGTGAGTGCACTCCATTTACTGGTGTTCCACCCAGAAATGTGCATGGGCAAGTGAGAGGAAAGCAGACCACAGTCTCTGGGCACCTTCCTGGCCACAGCCTCCTTCCTGGTCAAGTAAAGGGCCCACTTGGCCAGGGCCAGGAGGAGGTTGACCAGAAGGTGCCAGGACTTGGGGGAGCCATAGATGGGGTGAGCATTACCAAAAAGGTGGCAGGCAAAATTCAACCACAACCTCAAGAGAAGGTTCTGGAGATGGAGATGGAGGGGCTGCAGCCTGGTTCACATGAGGTTCATGTGCATCAGGGTCTCCTCCACAGAAGGGGCAGGAGCTCACCACATACATGCCTATGATGACTGTTCCATGGAGGAGCCGCCAGTGGAGGTCCCCAGTGTCTTGTGGGATAAGGAGTACAGACTCATCCACTGGGGTGCCCCATCCATGGCCTTGATGAGCAGGTTCCGCCACTTGGTGTCTGGGTGAGACATGTGGCTGGCATGATGGACAGTGTGGCACAAGAATGTGTAGAGGTGGTGGTAATGAATGGTGGAAAAGTGGACCAATCTGTGCCATCCACCCATCTCAGGTGGTGGAGTGGGGAGTGCCATGAGGTTGGGTGAGGCGTTGGCCCCACAACAAACTCCACTGGTCTGGAGGACATGGCAGGGTGGGGTGGGGACCACTGCTGCACAGGACCTGATAAACAAAGGTCATTGAGAGGTAGGGCAGATTTCACCTCCTGGACCAAACAGCAGGTTGCACATGTTGTGGGTAGACCCATGTACTGGGCCAGCACAGCAGGATCCACCCACTCCCACCTATCGCAGTCCAGGAGGTCTCCAATACTGCTGGCACCATCCAGGATCAACCTCTATTTCAACCATGGTGCCTCTGCAGTTGGCACCTCCAGCTGGGAGTTTCAGAGGAGGCACTCATCGAGCAGGTTGGCACTCTGGGTAACTGTTGTGGGGGACCTGGAGGTGGAGACCAACTTCCAGGCCAAGAGGATGTCCTGGTAGAAATATGGTAGCCCTCGCAGGTCCTGTAGAGAGAAGCCCCACAGGCTGAGGAGCTGCCAGTCCTATCAGAGCCCCCAGAAGTGGTGGTGGAAAGCATGCCCCAGGTGGTCCCACAGCAGGTGGCCACTGACAACATATAGCAGTCACTGCAGGGTCTGAAGGTGGAAAGCCAGGACCTGGCTGTGCAGGCAAACCAGACTCTGGCCACCCTCCCATAAGGGGAGGCTTAAGACTTCTTCAGAGACCCGGTGCCATTCTGGCCAGAAAAACTCGAGTGCCCATCTCTGGAGGCCCACCAGGACCTCAGGGGGCACAGGCAGGGTGTGTAAGACCCTTGCCAGAGCATGGACAGGACCAGCTGGTTCAGCATCAGCACTCTCCCTTGCAAGGAGAGACATCTCAGGAGCCCTGCCCATGCCTGGAGCTGCTCCACCACCCTTGCCTCCAGCTGGTGCCAGTTCTCTGGCAAGGAGGGGTCTGTGGGGGACAGGTAGACCCCCAAGTAGAGCAGCAAGCCCACAGTCCAGAGGATCCCGTGGAGCATGGGTGGGAGTGAGCCCACCTGCCACCCATCATCCACCACCAGACCAAATCTCTTGACCCTGTTGATCTGAGCAGAGGAGGCTGCTGAGTACAACACTTGACAGGCCTCCACCCTTGCCACGTCACCTGGGTCCTGCACCATGAAGAGTATGTCAGCAGCATACACCGACAGGACCAGTCATACTGCTGGGTCCCGGAGCTTTGACTCCACCACCCGCTTCCAAAGGAGAATGAGAAAGTGCTCCAGGACCAAGGTATACAACTGGCCTGACAATGGGCAGCTTTGATGCACCTCTCTCCTGAATGTGATGGGCTCCATCAAGGTCCAGTTGAGCTTGATCAAACACTCTGCAGAGGCGTACAGCACCTGGAGAGGCCACACAGAGTGGGGCCTGAAGCCAAATTGCAGCAGTGTGCCTGTGAGCTACCCATGATCCATCTGTCAAATGCCTTCCCCTAGTCCAAGGATAGTCCAGGCAAAAGACAAGCCCTCCCAGCATGCTAGCTGCAGGAAGCCCCGAACCAGGGACAGGTTGTCGAAGATGGAACTTCTGGGAGCCATGCATATCTGGTTGAGATGGATTGTGTCCATCAGCATGGATTCCAGGCACAGTGAGATGTCCTTCACTGCCACCTTGTAGTCTGTGCAAAGGAGGGACATGGGATGCCAGTTCCTCAGGTCCTGGGGATCCCTGTGTGTAGGCAGGAGGGTCAGAATGGCTCTATGGCATGACAGGGGGAGTTCCCCACTTCCCTTGGATTCAGCCCACAGCACAGCAAGTTCCGGGCTGAGGATGTCCCAGAAAGCCCAGTAGAACTCCAAGGTCAGCTCATTGATGCCTGGTGCCTCATTGCCAAACATCAGGTGGAAGGTGGCTAAAAGTTCAGCCAGAGTGAGAGGAGCTTTCCGCTTGTCCTTGTTGCCCAGGCTGACCTGTAGGAGTCCCTACCATGGGATCTGACAGGCCTCAGCATCAGTCATATCCAGGGAGAAGAGCTCTTCATAGAAGGCCAGCGTGCACTGGTGCATTTCACCTGGATTGAGGGGGTGCTGTCACCTACCAGAAGGCAGGTGATGTACTTCTTGGCCCCCTGCTCCAGGGCATAAAAGAAGCAGGATCCATGGTCCATCTCCTGAAGGACAAATGCACCATGGGCATGAAGCTCTTCCCGCCTCTCCACACAGGGATGGGTTGGTTGCGTCAGTGGCCAGGCATCTCTCCAGGTCTAGCACTTCTCACTTGAGCTGCTCCCAGATTGCCTCCCTCTTCCAGGTGTCCCCCAAGTGTCGCTGCAGCAAAAAAAGCCAGATGCACACCTTCCCCACATCCCACCATCTCTGAGCCCGTTGTTCCAAGGGGAGCTGCCTGTTGCTCCCACCAGGCCAGCCAAAACACCTGGAAGGCCTCCCTGAAGCCAACATCCTCCAGAAGACTATCATGGATATGCCAATAGGTTGACCTCAGACATGCAGGCCCTAGTGTGGCCTGGACCCAGACAAGGTGGAGATCACTGAAAGGGGAAGGCTGGATGGCAGAGGGGTGGGCCCAGGCAAAGTACAGCAAAGAGATATAAACCTGGTCCAACAAGGAGTGGCATGCCTGCTCTTCCCTCATCCTCACATAGGTGAAGGCAGGGGGATTGGTAACATGACAGGCATGCCTGACATCCACCAGGGAGTAGTCCATCTGGAACTCCCCCTGAGGACACCCACAGCCATGGCTCTACTCCTTGCCTGGCTGGTCTCATGCATCTAGGGTGAGGTTAAAGTCCCCATCAAAGACCAGGCAATCCTGAGGGTTGAGGGTGCCAATGTATGTGGCCACCTGATGGAAGCCCCTGCACCTGGACCTGGAGGTGCCACAGGTGTTCTGGAACAACCTCAACATCCTGGAGAACTTCCAGCTGCAGGCCTGGAGTGAACAGGGTAGGCACCCCTCAAGAGATGCCCAAGGGATGACTAAAGAAGACCCTGCATCCCCGTTTCAGCCACCAATTTGATTCATCAGCTGAAGTCTTCAGGGTCTCCTGCAAGAATACCATGGGCTAACTCCCCTTCTGAAAAAAGAAGAGGAACTGGCACCTCCAGAGACCCTTCCTGCAGCTGTGAATGTTGAAGGTTGTGATCTTAAATGACTTCATGGCTCAGGGTGTTGAGTAGATGGTTTAACAGGGGTCTCATGCATCTCAACACCCAATGTGGGGCCCACTGGTTCATGCATCACCCTCCCATATGTAGAGGGAAGCTGTGAAACTGTAGGCCTGCCCATAGATTTGGGATTTGCAGGTTTTGGGCCCCTTGCCTGTCCCCGCCACCACCCTCGCTATGACGAGGACAGTCAAAATCTCCCCAGCAGTCTGAGGTGAACTGTACCTTGCTGGTAGACTGGTGGTTATAGTCATGGTCAAGAAATGCAAGTAGCTTATCCCTGGGGACAGCTGAGACCAAGAGGTATACAGGCTCCATGGAGTCTGCTGCTTCTCAGCCATTCTCCTCCTTGTCCTGGGGCTCAGTGGGCTCCTCAGGCACCATCTGAATCCCCCAGTCCTCTATAACCTCAGACTCTGACTGGGATTGGGAGAGCTCTGCAACCCTTTGGGACAGGGGTGGGGTAAGTGTGGGGGTGGGGCTACTTCACAAGTTGGTGGGGTAGAGCTGGGGTCCCAGGGGGTCTGTGCAGGGTCCCTGAGAAGATTGGCCTGTTGATTAGGGGATCCCACAATGACCACCTTTGGTGTGGGATTTCAGATTAGCCTGGAGGTGAGGTTTTCTGAGACGGGAAGGGAAGAGACCCATCAGAGTGGCTCCGGCTTCTGCCTTGGCATCCTGGAAAAGGGGAACTTCTTCCTCAGAACTCACTTGGATGAGCCACAGGGCCTCTGTATCCTCCAGTTCAGCTGAAGAAGGCTCCACTGGGTAGGCCTCAGCCTTGATGCCCCTGGTTTCAGCAGGTAGATCCTACTCAGCAGAATGAGGGGCTTCCTCCATGGGCTCCTGTTCAGGACTATCTAGCAGCACTGAAACCACCTCCATGGGGATCACCCATTTGATCTTCCCCAGGGGTGGGTTGTCAGGTACAGCTGGGAAAGTCCCTGGAGGCTGGGCCACTCCTTCCACCCATGTGGTCATCTTGGGAGGGGGAGAGGAGTCTACCATATCAGAGGGCTCCAGCTGTGCCCGGGCCTTCCTTTTGCCTTTACAAAGGGACCTGCACCCACTCAGCCATGGGGTACTCTGCAGGGACAAGCTCCAGTAGAAGAAGGTGAGGGTTGGTGGGATGGAGCAGCCATGATAGGGGTATGACTAGGGGCTGCTGTCTTCCCCAGGACTCTGCCAAACTTGGTTGGGGGCAGGGTCCCTTGAGTTCATGGGTGGGCTTGTAGTTGCGTCTGGGGTGCCAGGGAGGCCTGAGGAGGGAGGGGTGACAGTTGTAGGGGAAACTCTTTTGCCAGTGGGACCCATGGATGCCCTTCCTGCCTGGTCCATGGGGCACTCATGATGCAAGTGCCCCAGTGCACATCACTGGAATCACTGCAGGTCCTGCAGTGTATAGAAAATCCTCACCAAGGCCCCTTGATAAGGAATTGTCAGGTACCTCTCAGCCTTCAGCCATGTTCCCACACCCAGCTGGATCATAACCTGGTAACAGAAGAAGCACACGTGGCAGAGGCTGGGGTCTTGGCACCCGAGTGAGAGGGCCACCACTGGGGAGATAACTCTCCCCAGGGTTTGAAGCCGGGGGAGCAGGGCCCAACTGGGGATATATGGAATGATGAAGCTGAGGACCACCCTGGTCCCCAGCTCTTCTAGAGTGTCAAGGGGGATATTCATCCTCCACCATGAACCCCCTCTCCACTGCCTTTTCCTTCCTCCAAGGAAAGGAAAAAGACCCCTTTGCCATGAAAGCAGGAGAACACCACAATCTTGGGGGCCCACCATTACCCAAGCTAGGGCCTGCACCCAGATCTCAAAATGCAGGTTCTCCCACTTTTACAGTTGCCACTTGAACCCATGCTTGCAGGTAAGTGCTGGAAAGGGGGCCATGCTACCAGAGCTGGAAGGGCTGGCAGTGGAGGGTTCAGCCTCCCCCCAGCTTTGGGTCTCTCCACAGCTGCCTGAGCATAGCTGTGGTTCCCCCCCCAGGGGGCTGTGTTGGTGGAGCCAGGGATAGGAACAGGCTGAGTAGGTGTGCTGGCTGGTGTAATGCACCTGGTCCCCTCTGGTACTGGTGGGCTCAGTATGGGGGCAGGGTCCTTGCCTTTTCCACCCCCAGGTTTGGAGAAGGCTGAAGAGGAGCCCTTCCCACTGCCCTTGCCCTTGGTTCCTGATGATGGGAGAGAGGGCTTGGGAAAACCCTCTGAGGTGGGCCTGGTCAGGGGAGAAACCCTGACCCTGTTGGCTCCCTACCAGAGTCCCACTTGCTCCTGCAGTGGAGGTTGCAGGCTTCTCCACCCTTGGAGGAGTTTGGTCAGACTCTGGCTCTGGGGTGGAGGCTGCAGGGGTATGCATCCCCTTGGGAGCTTGGCTGGGATCTGTACCCATAGTGGGGGCTGCAGGAAGCTCTGTGCGGGTATCTGCCCCCCCCCCCAAGTTTCCTGTCCTGCCATTGTTTCACATAAGGGCAGGGAAGACAACAAAAGAAAACAAAATATTTTGTGGGGCTGGTGGTTCCAGTAGGGGTGGGCTGGGGTTGTGGGGCAGAAGAGGGATAGGCAAGAATGGGACTGAAACTCACTGAGCTTCAGCCCCAGAAGAAAAAAACAAAACAGGAGGCCTATGCTTTGAGAATGTAGGGAGGGAGGGGAAACACACACACAAGGGCTGGGAAAACTCAAGCTGGCTTACTCAGCCACACAACAAACACCAGGTCAGGGGGAGTGGACCACAGGACTTACCACACAAGGGCAAAAAACACAGAGGGAAGGCTGCTGAGGCAGGTGTAAAATATGGTTGGAACAGTGGAGGGGCTTTGTTTGTGGAAGATCTGGAAGCCCCTCAGGCCTTCAGTCAGTCACTCAGAAGCAGAGCAGTAGGCAGAAAGAGAAATCAGGATCAGATGCAGTGAGGTAGCTGTCAGGGAGGGTAGGAGCAGTCAGTCAATTAGGAAGTGATCCAGTGCAGGTGTGGTGTCAGGTGGTGCAGCAGGGAATCTCTCTCTATCCCCTGAGATGGGGCAGCAGCAGCAGCAGCAGTAGTAGTAGTGATGGTAGGAGTTGTCCAGTTCAGCCACTCAGGGTGTCCTTCTGGTGAAAGTGGAGGTGAAGGTGGGGGTGGCCTGCCAAGGCAGCTGGAGCAGGCAAGGTTCCTTTAGGCTCCAGTAGTGGTGGTGAGAAAGGGTCCCGGCGGGTGGAGGGCAGCAGCAGCAACCATCCCCAAGACAGGAAGGAGTGAAGCCAACTTACTCCAAAAGGTCTGAGACCAAGCCAGCAACTAATAGCCAGAGGCAGGAATAAGTCTGGCTATCTTCTCCCCAGAAGTACCTGAGACCAAACTTGCAACAGCCACCACCACTGCTGCTTAGGACAGAAAGGGGCATGGCCAACTTCCTCCCAGAGGCTCCTTCCCCAGAAGCAACATTTTAAACTGATGGAGACAGCACAGGTGCTGGCCCTGGGCTCCAGCTCCCCCTGGCTGCTGATCCAGGAAGCACCAGACAGGGTTATTTTGCAAAGTGGCACAATTCGCTTCACAACAAAGTGCATGTCTGGGAATCACGGTGAGGCAAAAAGCCCCAGCTTAAATTTGCACCACTTTTATTTGAGCTGCTCTCTCCTGAGAGGGGGCAGCAGCAGCAGCAGTAGTAGCAGTAGTGATGGTAGGAGTTGCTTGCATGTGTGGACGCACCCCATGTGATCTCTCCTAAGAAATTGTGTATAAAAGCTAAGATAGTGGCCATTTTATGTATAATTGTTCAATTTAAATTACTATAGCATTTGGAAGTCAAGATTAGGGCCTAGATGGGCACATACAGAAGAGCGCACACATGCCTCTTCTCCCGGCTCAAACCCCTTTGAGGTGGGGCAATAGGTATGTGCAGGAACAAAAAATGTTCCCTGCACTGCAAACTTGCAGCACGGGGAGAAAATTAGACCCCTGAATATCCAGGAATCTAAAAAAGTGAAGTATAAAAAAGCAGGGTAGTCCCTGACCATGCCCTGAGGCAACCAGAGGCTGGGTCCTCCATAGAAATGTTCTGGTTGCCAGAACATCTTTATGGTTGCCCTTCACCCTTGTGATGGTGAGTAAGGGGTCAGGGGGGCTGGAGGAGGGGTGATGGGACTGTGGGAGGGACCCCTGATGGTTCTGCCCACTCATCC
>NW_017728916.1:17996149-18024633 GCF_001723895.1 Crocodylus porosus
GGCCCAGAGGGACAGCAATCAGGGGGGCTGGAGTGGAACATGTGGACCTTGCAGGGGGGATGATAGCCCCTGCAGGGGCCATTTGTCCCCTCAATGAACCCCCTGATGGGGGGCTAGGACCCCAAGTGAGAGTGCTGAACACTGTTGGTGTCTGAACCCCTTTTCAGGGGCTGAACTTCCTTTTGGGGGGGAAACCCTTTGTGTGGGGGACAAACTCCCTGTTGGGGGGCTGAACCCCCTGTTGGGGGGATTAGCCCTTGTGTGGGAGTTCAACCTCTTGCGTGGGGTCCATTGCCCTGTGGGAGGGCAGCAAAATATGTATTCATGAATTCACAAAACCTGTATTTAGAGTTCACTTTATTATTATGATAACGAACTTGCTTTAACATTGTAGATATATCAGTAAAAAATGTCCAACTGATCACAGTCTCTGTCTCTGTTTCTCTCTCTCTCTTTATAGTGGTCTTTTGTTTTACTTGTGGAGGAACATGTATTTGGGGGTACTTTAGAGAGTGACTTGGGGATTTTTTTTATCAGGGATTTTTCAGTTTTCCAGTAGGGAACACCAGAATTCATGCTAGGGAGGCAAGTGACAGGACCCTGGCTGCTCAGAGCTGGCACCTTGGACTCATCTGGCTGTGGCTGACCTCCTGGCCAACTGGGGCCAAGAGGACATGCTTTAAAAGGTCAAAGCAGGCCACCACACCGGGAACATCTTCCAGGTGATAGCTTTCCAGATGGCTGGGCAGAGGGTACAAATGGCAGTAGTGCCACACAAATGCCAATCCTGCAACTATAGTCCACTGGCAACTGGCTCAGAGGGGCAAATGCCTCCACTGGCTCTACAGTCCTCATCCAAGTCTGGCAGGTGCACAGCAGGTCACAGCCAGGGAGCAGCCCCCACTGCCAGACTGCTGGCATAAGGGTAGTGTCCCTAGGTACCAACTGACTGGTCCCCAGAAGCTTCTGAGAGCTAGTAGCCCTGAACTACTTGCCAGGGCGGCTTTTTATACTGCTGCAGCCAGGACAGGTCAGCTTTTTATACTGCTGGGGACAGCACAGGTGCTGGCCCTGGGCTCTAGCTTCCCCTGGCTGAAGATTTGGGAGGTGCTAGGCAGGGTTATTTTGTCCCAAGTGACACAATTTGCTCCACAACAAAGTACATATCTGAGCACATGTGCTGAGGCAAAAAGCCCCGGCTCAAATTTGCACCACTTCTATTTGAACTGCTGCAAGTGCATATGCTTGAATGTGTGGACATGCCCCAATGTGTTTATATATTCTGCAAACAGTCCCCTTGAACCCCTATCCCAGTCTCAATTGGACAGAGCATTTTTCAGCAAATGGTTTTTTGTCTATTGTATGATACTTTAGTATTAAACAGTTGCTACATTTCATAAATTAATATATTTCCATAGTGACCAGAGTACTTCCAGCATATCTGTATATCAGTATGGTAATAAAATATTATTCTGATATAACTGATGAAAAGTTAGTATTCATCTGTAGAAAAAATATATTTTACCAGGATCATATGGATACAGACTGTGTAGTCAAACCTCTTGGATATTATAAAAAATGATTTAGAAGTATTTCAGGAAGTTTAGTCCTAACAATAGTATTTCATCCATTTGCTAATGCTCTATTTCCTTGTGTCCTAGATAAGCAGAATTCTGACAAAAGCTTACAACTAACAAAGCAGTTCTCAATAACAGTTATTCAGCCCCTTCCCTTTTTTGTGAAGTAGTTATGTAAGTATTGTTTCCTTGTTGTAGGGTTTACAAAGCTTCATATTTTTAAAGCCTTCTTTCAAAGAGTCTTTCCAGCCTTTTTACATACTGGGTGTGTCTATATGTGATCCCAACTGTATAGTTAGTACTGAGCAGTCATTTAGTACTTGCTTTATTATATACTAAATGACTGCGCATTACCCACCAGTAGTACACAGTCCCAGCAGTACATGGGTAATTTTTTACCCTGCAGTGCAGCAATGAGCTACTGCACATTAGCAGCAGCATCACAGTTATTGATGTTGATGCTACGTCATCATAATCTCTCATGTAAAAATGTCCATTCTATACAATCATCCATCTGCAAAATCACTCTAGTACAGTATTTTAATTGTTGTTTCATAACACTGTTAAGCTGAACCATATCCCTTCCTTCTTCTCTGGCTACTTCGGTTGATCTCAGGCTCCTACTACTCTCAGATAAAATCTTACTACCATCTTAGAGTCTTTCTTTTCTGACAAAGTCAAGTCATCATCTTGGCAGATGATTGTATTGCTTGGCAAACTGGTTGGGACTGTAATATTTCTGACCAATACTATTCGGGCATTTTGGGCCATTTTTCAGGAAATCCTTTATTTCATAAGAAGTTATGTTAGTAGGTCTGCTCCCTTTCATATTCTACAGTCATAGTAGTTCTGAGAAATTCTCAGTTTGGTGGTTTGAATAGTGGTAATAAGGAAATGAACAGCACCTAAAGTTTTGTTTTGTTTGGTTTTTTTTTTTTGTAATTTTGTTTTTAAATTTATGACTAGATAATACAAGGTGCTTGAGTGTTTTTGGGTGCTTAGTACCTGTAGTAAGACTTGGAAATATTGGCCCCTATCTACAAAGCACTTAATATAGTCAGTCCAACAAAATGAAAATTCTTGATGAAATTGGTTTATAAAATAATAGCGTACAAATAGATTAGTAATGCTAATTGGTTATTTCATCAATAATAAAAATATAAAAGTGTTTTATCCAAGATTACTTATCTTAACTTGACACTTTCTATTCAGTGTTCTAAATCAAGTTCTTCTGGATGGATGTTGTTGTTGTTGTTTTGTTTCTTAGCTCCTGCGGTGTCTCTTGGAGAAAGCAGGACAAGCAGAGTAAACCTCTTTGAATGAGAGATTGTACCACGCAATTTTTAAAACTATTTTTATCTTCAGACAAATGTCAATCTCTTTTCACATCACAACATTACATTAAAATTGTGTTAAGGTTCTGAAGTAAAACTGTAAGAGCAAGTATATTCAATGCTAAGAATTAAATTTATGCTACCAAGTGACAGTCCTGCAGAACAGACTATTAGTAAGGTAGCATAATCCCCTGTCCATGCACTGTAGATTAAATTCTTATTGAAACTAGCTATTTTGTTGCTTGTATGCAATTATATCATGGTCTTTACACAATGATATCATTATTATGGAAGCATGAAGTATTTTTGATAGTTTATAGATTACTTGGTCATGTTAAATCATTCTTACAGGTTATTTTCTGTAAATATTGAAAAGATGTAAATTGTCATTGAAGACACATACCACTTTCTTGAAATGGTATTGTACCTGTATCTGTGTAATCTCAAATGTAGATAATAATCATAGCCATAATAATAGATTAAATGTCCTGAAAATGTAGTAATGTAAAGTTAAGTTTGCTCTGTGATGTCTCATATCCTTTTAGCATAACACGTTTGAGTACACTAAAATACATAACACCTTTGTTTGTATGTCTGTGTCATATATCTGGCATTCCTGTCCACAGCTATTCACACTTGTCTTTACATTATATAATTCTGCCAAGCATGAAGAAAGTCTAGTTAGCTTCACATGTCATGTTCATTCTGTTGGGCACATTTAGGTAGAACTAAAATACAGCTATGGGAATGAGGAAGCTTCTAATGGATGGGGATTAATATGAACTACATTTCTCAATGCATAGCTCCAATTTTCTTTTAACTGGGAAAGCTCAAGTTCAATAGTATCCTTCTGAGGTGCCTGGCTTCTTTGGAAACGAACTGTCTAAAAAATCCCTGGCTTCAGCACAGCCCCAGTTCTCCTGAATATGTGTATTTCTTCTGGTGCTTCAATTTACCTCATAACTGAACTCTAATTCAATAAGTTATTTCTTTCAAAGACAAACAATGAGTACTATCCACCAAATCAGAGGTCTCCCCAGTGGTTGAGGTCAATTTGGGGAGGATCAGAGGCAAATAAGGCCTAGGTTGTACAAATGAAATACAAGCTGATTTTGTAAAAACATGATTTGTTGGGGTTCAGTTTTATCTCAGACAATTCCAGCTCCAATGACCCCAGATTTGGAATAATAATTCTTCCTCCCTATCTAAAGGAACAAGAAATATCAATCCATATATATCCTCAACGGCAAGAAAAAATCACTTCAACTTTAGGGTATAGGTAGATGTAACACTTCATATTGCCATTCTTCAATATTGATTGGATACACAATTCTGTAGTGAAACAAGCGTAGATAGCCATGCCAGCTTTAACCCCACTTCATTCAGAAACAGAGCTGTCTAACTTGTATCATTACAGATCCTGGAGACCTAACAATTAGATCCCAATTTCTGCCCCTCCCCTAAGTGGCAACTCCTCTTCCCTTTTTAAAGTGGCTAAATGTACATTTCTTCATGCCCTTAGACTGAAAAAGCATGTCAGTGGGACATGATTATCAAACAACTTTTAAAGACTGTCAGCACCTCTCAACACATCATTGTGAGTATGAATTTTGAATGATGTGCTCTCTGGTAATATTTATTATTTCTATTACACTAGCACCTGCAGGTACCAGCTATGATCAGATGTTGTACAAATGTTTCTGAGAGAGTCCCTAACCTGGGCAAAGGTGAGAGACTACTTTTGTTAGAGATGGGGAAAAATTGTGGTTATGTGAGTCAGCATATGGCATCCTGTGGCATGTAGCATGGTCATCTTGAACAGAAGTAGTTCTCAACCTTAACTGTAATAGAATTGCTGCTTATCTATAGTATAAGAAAACAAGTAAAAGTACTTTTGTGCAATATCTATGATGAACTTTGAACTGAAGTGTCTTGCATAGGTTGACAGAATATGACTGTGAGAGAAGTCACGTTTCCTAGGTCAAGTCCGGGATTGTTTCCAGAAAAACATCCTTCATTGCTAAATGTTAGAAGTCCATTGATGCTGTGATACTTTCCAGATATCAGGGATGATTCAGATATCCTTAAGGTCAATGATATTCTTTCATTTACTTAACTGGATTTTGGGTCAGATAACTAATTTTGTGCTTTTTTATATTTTTATTTTCACATTTCCAGATTGACTTGCTGGTATTTAAGCATTGACAAACTTCATGTAAACTCACTCTCTTGAATGAAGTTGTTCTTTTATTAATATTTTTTTAAATACTCAGGTTCTTTTAAATATATTTCTAAGGTCCTTTAATAGACACCACATTCTAGCCATCTTCTGTATGTCCATCTAAGCAGTTATTTATTCATAAACATTACATGCTCATTATAGTAGTCATCTGCAGTTTAAATATCCATCAGTGAATCTTTGATTTGCTTATATGTGAGGCAACTTGAAAACATACTTTTAAACTGGGAACTAGATTCAGTTTTAAGATAACTGTTGTTAGGGTAACAATAATTGGATTATTGAGGAGCATTGGACTGACCACAAGGCAAAATGGTGTATTAAAATAACCTTGCAGATGCTTAAGCAAGTAGTTTAAGCCATATAATAGAATTGTTGTGCTATATCTATCTGTCTATCTATCTACCTCTTTTATATATAAGATTTTGCTTATGTTAAGTAACCATTTTAATTGTGTAAACCATGTTTCTGGAAAAAGCAGCAGTTAGGTCTGTGTGCTATGAACTAGCTACAGTAAGGAATTAAATAAGATAAAGGGACCCAAAAAAGGTGGAAGATAGTACAACATGGAACAGAAAAACAGATTGGAATGTAAAAGATAACACATAACCAAGATGAACATATGCAAAAGGTTGGATGGTGACTGGTAAATAAACCTCCAGAGTCCACGCATTGACCAAAAGAAGACACAGAGAGTGAGATGGGAGGAGAAATGGATGCAACAGAAGGAAGAATGGAGGTGAAGTGAATGTTAATGAGTATAAACCAAAGTGTATAAATGTAGGAAGAACCCATTGTTCATGGCAGGTCCCCTAGTTCATGGGTTGTGTATCTGCGTGGGACCCTTGTCCGAAGCTGTCTCCATTCTGAATAAAGCTGTTGTGAGCAATGTGTGCTGGTGTTTACTCCCTGCTTGCTCTGACTAATGAGTAACAGGACCCATGAGCAATTGGATCATCATCTCCCTAGTTGTTGGGCGCCGCATAGAGTTGAGGTCTAACAACTATAGGTAGGCTGCCTTGGTCAAGTTTGCTTTTACTATTGGTATAAATCCTTACAAGTTAATTCCTTTATTAGATTAGCCAGTTCATCTCTAAGGGATGTAGTGATTCATTTCCTCTTAACAGAATTAGCTCTAGAGCCTTTTGTATGTTAGGTAAAACAAATAGTTCAGCAGTTAAGATTCTTGTTAGTATTTCATGATGGCTATCATAAGATAGGTTTCATTTTATCTATAGTGCCTGAGCTTGTTCAGAATATAAAAATAAAGCTAATATTACAAATATCATTATGTCACTATATGTGAGTCAAAATTTTAAGTCATCCTGTCTGATAAAACCAAGTAATATAGTGACCAGAAGTGCCAAAATAGTGACTAACAAGTGAAGAATCACTTGTTTATTTTAACAGGTTATTTTTAATTGATGCAATCATGCCTTCAGGAGCATTTATTAGAGGAATTAAATATAAATATTTTGAAAAGAGTATTTGGTTTTTTTCCCTTATGGCACAGGTTTAAAAAGTAACCCTTACACAGAGTATTTGCTTGAAGTCCTTTAAAATCCTCAGCCAGTATGTTATCCTCCAAAATAAAGTAATTCACCAGGTCCAAAAACAACAGTAGTGGAGCCACAGACTGTAATGGAAGCAATTACATGGCAACCTCTTAATAATTTAACAAACTAATAAGGATGCTGATTCTGATGGGAAGACACTGAGCTGGGACTCAGGAGATATATTTTAAATTCCTGAGATATGAACAATGCCTTTAAAGCTAGTATGATTGGGCATGTGCCTAAGTTGCTTGCTGAATCATGTTGTCCACAAGTTGCCTCTGCCCAGTCTCTAGTTTCTATATTGTATTATTATTATTTTTTTTTTTACCTATATCTATTCAGATTGTAAACTCCCAGGGGCCCTGAACTTTATTACTGTCCTTGATGGGAACTTGATTTCAGATAATGGTTCTAGGAGGTCCTGTAATGAAGTAATAATGTTAAATCAGTACTATCTATATGCAGCTTAGGGAGCATGATGTGAGTGACAATTTTTCCAAAGATATTCAACAGGGAGATACCTCTATAGCTTTTACAGTCACTTGTATCCACTTAGTATTTGTACAATTGCATAAATCAAGGATCTTTGAAATCTTGGTATGGCTTCCTCTATCCAACAGGGCAGTATAACTTCATGAAGCTTTAAAAGTAAATTGTCTTTGGCACATTTTTAGATTTCAACAGGTAAACAGTCATTGCTGGATGCCTTGTTCCCAGGAATTGATTTAATGGCAATTTCTAGATTTCAGCTAGATTTCTGCAAATCTTCTAATGTAGGCTCATTTTCCAAATCCGTCATATCTTTGAATTGTGGTAATTCTTTGAGCTCTTCATGTTTGATTTCTGTCTCACTGGAGTATATAATTCCATAGTATTCAATCTAGTACACAAGTTGATATTGTTATCAGTAATAACTTTTTAAATTTAAATCTTTCATCTGAGCTGTTTTCTTCTTCATTGGACCAGTCTGATGCCTTCATACATTCAACAGGTTTCACATGCGTCAGTTGTTTTCTGCATATCATCACAGAATTTCAGGCAAAAATCTTGGGCACACCTCTTAGCGTCCTTCTGCATTTATCTTCAAGCCTCTATCAGATTTTCTAGGGTTATCTATAGGGGGGATTTCTTATAGTTGGCTAGGGCTGTCCTTTTGTTCTCAACCACTGGAAGGAGGCTTTCAGACTGCTCTTCTTGATGAAAGAGTCTATCCTAAAAGTCAATATAGTTTTCAGTCAGGATGCTCCACCACTGATATAATATTTTCGGTCAAGCAACTGCAAGGGTAGTGTAGAGAAAAACAAATACTGCTGTACATAGTCTTCACTGATCTGACAAATGCCTTTGATACAATCAACAGACAAGGGCTTTTTACTGTTCTAACAAAACTGGGTTGTCCCTCACCAAATACTGAACATCAATCATCAAGGTATGAGGGCAACTGTAATATATGAAAACAAAAAATCAAATACCTATGACATCAACAAGGGAGTGAAACAGGGGTGTGCCCTAGCCCCTGTGCTCTTTAACATCTACTTTTCATTCCTGATTTTTCATTTATTTATGATGACATTTATATTTGAATCAAACTAGATGGAGACTTGTTCAACAACATACGGATTAGAGTGAAAACCAAGGTGAAAGAACTGGTTCTGAGAGATTTCCTGTTTGCAGATGGTGTGGACTTGGTTGCCTGCAGTTAATCTTCCCTGCAAAATCTCTTGGGCAGATTTTTGGAATCAGTATCTGACATTGCTCTGGAGGATAAATATATTGGTGTCTGTAATGAGGCCTTAACCTCCATTATTAGAAGAAAGGCTGAAGCGGGGTGACCCAGGCATCCTCAACTCTTCATCAGGGCTTTCTTGTCCCTTCCTGTCCCCTCCCCTCATCCCATGCCCCCTCTCCCTTGGCTGTGGTGCCATCCCTAGTTTGGAGCCAGCTTCTTCCCTCCCCAGTACACAGCTTACCTGATGGGCGAGGAGCTGGGTTGCCAAGCAACACCATGCTACTGGGTCAGATGACTAAAGATGCCTGAGGGAATAAGAGGGAAAGGAAGAAGAGCAGAAGGGTGGCCAGAGAGGAGAGAGCCAGAGTTGCTGTGGCTATCCCCGGGTGAACCCCTGAGGAAGAAGGGGGAACCAGAGGAGCAGCTGCCTCATGATGGCTGAGTGACTTATGAGATAAATTCATCTTTCTGTTCACATTTCTTTTAGGCTCTGAACAAGCCCCATTAGCAGCCCAGGCAGGGCCCCTTCTGCCAGCTGGGGATTTCTGTTCTAGCTGAGTAGGGAGAGTCCAGGAGCAGGGTGCCTGAGGTCTAAGTAGTTTCATCACTATGCTGCAAGGGCAGCTTGGATTCTCATACTGTGGACCTGGAGTAGGCTCTAGGCAGCTACAGCAAAAGTTTCCAGGAGCAGAGGTACCTGGCCAGACATGCATCTGAGAATGTGCCTACCTTTCAGGTGCACCCCAGGGTCATTGACTGTTTTTGCTACTTGGGTTCTATAATCAGCAGGAGTCTTGACTCTCAGACTGAATTGACTAACATAATTGGAAAAAACAGCTAAGAATTTTGGGCTAGGTAACACTAAAATACCAGCTAAGGTAAAGATATGAATCTACAAAAAATGTGTGCTGTCATCCCTGCTTTATGGTTCAGACACATGGACTATGTATGCTAGACATATTAAGAGACTGAACAACTTCAACATGAGATATCTGCATAGGATCCTGAAAATAAAGTAGGAAGACAGCACACCAAACATAGAAGTACTGGAGCACACAGGACTGACATATTAGAAACCACTATCAAAAATAAAATGTTGCAATGTCAGAAGAATGGGAGAAAGCTGTACAGTGAAATTCAAGACAGCTGTAGAAGGTGATGTTGCCCTCTATGGGAGTACCACAGTGTGTGTAAAAATAATATGAAGTTGTTCAACATAAACATAGAAAGCTAGGAGGAGCATGCAGAGTCCCATCCAATCTGGAGGGAACATCCAGCACTAGCTGCAGCTCAGCATGAAGTGGCTTTGATCCAGAAGATGGAAGCAAAGAGAAAAAGAAGAAACCAGCATGCTGTAAATTTGGACTCCAACTTAGACAACTAGTGGATCTGTGAAACTTGTAACAACTGTGTCACTGTTAAACTGGGCTTGTCAGCCAGAAACTGATTCATTAGGTATCTGCCTAGACCTCTTATGCATACACCATGATCCACAGGATTGACAGTTGCCTACTAGTATCTGTCTGAACATATTTTTTGAAACATATTTCATAAGTCAAATGAATTTCTGCAGTCCCTTCTACCCACTGACTGCAAAGTATCTATGTATATATCTAAACATCCCTTTCATTTTCTTTCCCTCCCTTGGCAGATCCATTCATATAGTGTGTCTATCATTAAAAGGGGAAACAAAACTACAAAAATGTCTTGATATATATATGGATATATATAACCTATTATATATGTATATATAATAACCTGTCAATAGGTTTCCAAAATGTTCCCCTCAAATGTAAAAGAAAAATTTATTCCGCCTGTAGAATTTTATATGATGGTATAAACTTATAGGAAAATCATAATTAAGTAAATTATTTTGCATAATTTATATAAATTTTTTCCCTTATGAATTCATTAGTGCCTCTTGGGATTCAATTTCTACCAATCTATGAACCAGAGATAAATACTTTCAATTTACAAGAAAGTTTTAAGGTTTCTTTTATAGTAAAATCCCCAGACAATTTATTTTTCTCACTCTAACCATGAAAGCAATTTAAAAATAAATTAGGCATATTTATTATCCCCACTTCAATGATTTTTCAGGATAAAATTGTCCAAAGTGAGGTATATGGGGAAGAGTTTAATGAGTGTCTAGATTTTCCCAACACTTAGATAATGTGGTTGTTGTTATCATGCCTTCGGAAAACAGGTTTTTTCACAGGTGTACTCTTTTCTGTCATATAACAAGAAAACATGTTTACAAAGTAAGCATTCTTTTATATGAAACACTGCATATTAGACATAATTTGGGGGTTTCTGAGGAAGGTAAGCCTCAATTTGGTCTAACATCTGGATCTTGTTATTTCAATAGCTTTCCTTCAGTGACATCTAATATGCACCTCATGCCATTTGATTGGTTTAGTGGCTTGCTGGAAAGCAGAAGGTGTGTGTGTGTGTGCAGGGGGGCACCCTGGTACTGTTCTTCTTTGGCATGAATCTTTAAAATCTGTCAACACCACACAGGCTAGGAAAGTTTCACATTTCTGAAAGACCTTAGGAACAGATGGTTGTCTAAACAGCCAACCTTAAGGCAATATGCTTCCTATATCAAATTAAACCAAATGCAACTATTTATGTTTGATATTGCAGGAGAATTTGAATCGAAGGTAGAACAACATTTAAAAATTAGAACATTCTCTGAAGAATTTCGTTAGCATGAGCGTGGTGTGATTATTACTTTGTTTCCCCAGAAGCTTATCCAGTTACTTTTTTGCCAGGTTTAGGAAGATTTATTCTCTAAGTTATGAAGTGCCACTTCTGATTTTAACTTCATTGCATTCCTCTTCAGGATCCTTGCTTCAAGGAGTTTACATTTGAAGATGATACATGGCATGTCACAGATTTTGCATTAAGCTGCCAAAATATGATTAGCCATGGCTTATACTTTAAGTGTTACTGTAAGAATATTTACACCATTTTGAAATGATCAGCATAATTACATGTATAAATAATATGGTGAAAATGATAGGGGGAGAGACAGAGACAGAATATGGAGCTGCAAAAGTAACCTGATAGATAAAGCTAAGTATTAACTTACTAAGTAATAATTGACTAAAAGTAAAAAGACGTATTTTAGAGAAGACCATAGTACTTATTTCAAGTAATATGCTTGATTTTTTTGAAGAAGTAGAACAAGGAATGATGCCTTGCTAAGAATAGGATAGTTCATTGTAGTTTTTGTTATACATGATCATTTTTATTAGTCACTGATTTGTATAACACTTTTTGTAAGCCTCAAAGTTTTTCTCAGAATTACAAACTCTTACCTTCTTTCTCTCTTTCTCTCTCTCTAGGGTTCACTTCACTTCAGCCACCACTGAAATATATGCACTTCAGGGAAGGCATACAGCAGACAAAAATCTCATGAACAACATCACAAAACTCTTTCAGTAAGAGGAAGTAAAACAGAATACCTGTGGGCAGGTAAATCAGTGAGGGAGGTTAAGTAGACAGGATACTGTTGTTGTTACAATATAATCCTGTTAAATGTCAACAATTATTTATGTCCAAAATGCTTGAAATGTTAAAAACTGATACACAAGAAAATGGGGCAGAAGAAGTGGGTCAGGTGACCCAGAGGGAGGCATATAATCCCAGGGCCTGCAGCAAAGGGGTCAGTTTGGTTTTGCAGGTTGCAAGAAGCAGAGATCTGTGGATGTGGAGGGAGTCTCACTGGCCGAGAAGGGAGGATTCCAGATTGCAGGGAAGCTGTAAGGAGGCCCCTGCACCACCATGCAGCAGAAGAGAAGTATTTTGGGGTGTTGTGTTGTAGCTCATTGCCACAGTGTGTTGTTGATGCAACACTACAACCCTACAACCCATATATGATGTGCAGTTTTGCACTTAGACTTGGAAACTTAGCAGAACAAACAAACAGCAGGCAAGGGAAAAAGTCAGGTCAAGAGATCCTAGTAAAAGGATAACAAGAAGAACCCAACCTTGGGGAATTAAGAGCAACAGGTTTGCAGTATACAAGGTGGAGACTGTAATTGCAAACATTGCTTAGAAAGATAGTACTATTTAGAAAAATAAAATAGGGTAACAACTGCCTAACAGTGATGTCATCACACCAAGTCATAAAAGAAACAGCAAAGGACAATGAAGTGGTGTCTTTGCTGGACTGCATCCCAAGAAACATCAGGTGATCAACACAGACACAGGAACCCAGGAACCTCACTTCAGCATGGCCAGCTGATTGAGAACTCTTGTTGAACTCCACCCAAAACTGTTGCAGCATGATGAGATGCACAGTAATGCATTGTAGCATTGCTGCTTAGCTATGTGTCTGTTAGGGGTCGGGGTGGGGAGGGGGGCAACCAATAAAATTATGCTTGATCTTTAACCAGGCAGGTGTGCCATAGTGCAATCCATACAATCTCTCTGGCCCACTCCCACCTCTGAGGTAAATTCTATTCCAACCACTAGTCAAGAGGTAGGGATTGGGAAGAGGGTGATGGGAGAAAAGCATGTTCGGAAGTCAGAGGACTGTGCTGCAGCTTCTCTCAAAAGATACTGACCACTACATTATGGTCCTTATCTATGTGGACATGAATGACACAACTCAGAGAAATCCCAGCCAGGTCATGAGTGGCTACACTGGGGAGGAAGCTCTTCTCAGCCAGAATAACTGACTTGCTTTAAACTAAGCCAGCCAGGGGATGGCTGAACAACCACAAAAGAAAGTGCACTAGGCAACTATTATAAAATAAACAGGTTAAGGCACCCAAGGGAATCAGTTCCTACCTCTGACCTAGAACAGTGTTCTCCTGGGAATGCAAGGAAGCCTAGGGTTTCCAATGGGATGTTTACATGTCTGTACACCAATGCCAGGAGCTTGGGGAAAAAACAGGAGGAAAAGGTCCTCCTACTAAACAGAATGAATGAAAAGAATGAATGAATGAAAAGAATGACTATGATCCTATAGGGATAATTGAGACCTGGTGGGACTCCACATATGACTGGGCCACAGGCATAGACAGCTATACCCTGTACAGGAGAGATCATGTGGAAAAAAGGGGTGGAGGGTACAGCTTTCTTTGTCAAGAAAAGCATACATCTCTGCTAGTTGACATTGGCACCAATGAAGGATGACTGGAAACCCTCTGGGTTATAAAATATGTGGAGAATGTGGCACAGGAGACACAATGAGAGGAGTCTACTACAGATCTCCTAACCAGGAACAAGACCTCGACCAGAAACTCACCAGGGACCTGGCTGAGGCTCCATGCTCTCGGTGCATGGTTGTCATGAGAGATTTCAACTACTTGGGCATCTCATGGGAAGGGCACTCAGCCAAATCTGAATGGTCACAAAGCTTCCTCTCATGCATGGATGAGCTTTACCTGACTCAAGAAGTCTATGGACTGACAAGAGGTAAAGCGCTATGGGATCTGGTACTGTCTAAAGGGGAAGATCTAGTCAGCAACCTAAGAATTGAAGGAAAGCTGGGATACAGTGACCATGAGCATTACAAAGCTGGCAAGTCAGTCAGCAATGCAGAAATCCTTGATTTTAGGAAAGCTGACTTTGATAATTTCAGGAGGCTTGTTGTTGAAGCCCTAAGGGGCCAGGACTCAGCAGGGAGGGGAGTCCAAGAGGAGTGGTTGCTCCTTAAGGGAGTAATCCTGAAAGCACAAGGGATAGTTTCATAGTTGTATAGTTGGTAGGGTCAGAAGGGACCTAATCAGAACATCAAGTCTGACCCCCTGCCATGGGCAGGAAAGAATGCTGGGGACAAACGACCCCAGCTAGATGAGTATCTAGCCTCCTTTTGAAGACCCCCAGGGTAGAAGTGTGCACCACTTCCCTTGGAAGATGGTACCACCTCCTAGCCACCCTGAATGTGAAGTAGTGCCTCCTCATGTCTAACCTGAATCTACTCTCAGTCAACTGATGGCCGTTATTCCTTGTTACTCCTGGCAGTGCTTGGGGGAACAGGGACTCACCTATTGCCTGCTGGTCCCCCTTGGCAAGTTTAAAGATGACCACCAAATCCCCTTTCAGCCTTCTCTTGTGGAGGCTGAAGAGATTCAGGTCCTGTAGCCTCTCCTCATAGGGCCTAACTTGCTGCTCCCCGATCATGCAAGTGGCCCTCCTCTGGACCCTCTTGAATGTGTCCACATCCCCCCTGAAGTGTGGCATCCAGAAGTGGACACGGTACCCCAACTGTGGCCTGACCAATGTTGCATAGAGGGGGAAGATCACCTCTTTGGACCTGCATGTGATCACGGTTCCACATTGGTGGCCCATGTTCATTTTCAAATCAATAGTGACTCCAAGATCCTTTTCTGCCTCTGTGCTGACACGAAGGGAGTTCCCCAGCCTGTAGGTATGCTGCTGGTTCTTCCGCCGCAGGTGAAGTACCTTGCACTTGTCAGCATTGAAACCCATCCTATTCTCATCTGCTTACCTCTGTAACCTGTCCAGATATAGTTGTAGTCTGTCCCTCTCTCCTAGCATGCCCACTTCTCCCCACATCTTAGCGTCATCCGTGAATTTGAACAAGGTGCTTTTCACCCCCTTGTCCAAGTCACTGATGAAGATGTTGAACTGTGTGGGCCCAAGGACCAAGCCCTGGGGAACCCCACTGTCCACATCCCTCCAAGTCAAAAATGACTTATCCACCGCCACTCTCTGGGTGTGGCACTCCAGCTGCACCTCCCCTAGGTCCATCAGGGATCCCAGTGGGGGGGATGTCTCTGTCCATGCTCAGAAAAATGGAAGCAAAGAATCTGTTAAAGAGGTTAGATTTGTCATCTGGTGCGACCACCAGATTTCCAAGCATGTCCTGCAGAGGCCCCATGTTACTCAGTAGCTTCTTTTTACCTCCTAGGTATTTAAAAAAGGACTTGTTATATTTGATCCAGGTCGCTAGTCCCGGTTCCATCTCTGCCTTAGCCTTCCTTACAGCCCCCCTAGAATCTTGAGCAATGGAGATATAATCCTTCTTGGTGATGACCCCTCCCTTCCATTGGGTGTATGCCTCCTTTTTGGTTTTCAGTTGTTCCTGTTTGCCTTTGGTAAGCCATGGAGGCTTTTGAGCACTCTTGCCCCTTCTGATCTGCATGGGGATTGTCACCCTTTGGGCTTGGAGGACCATCTCCTTCAGGACTGACCACTCTTCTTGGACTCCCAAATCTCCTCCCTCTGGGACTAGTCTCCTTACCTCATTGAAATCTGCCCTCCTGAAGTCGAGGGCTGCTGCCTTGCTTGAGATTGATTTCCATCTCATCTCAAAGGAAAGATGGGAGAACAACCACCTTGGCTTAGAAGGGAACTCATGGACCTCCCATGCCTAAAAAGAGAGGTTTATAAAGGATGGAAGACAGGAATCACCACTGAGGAGGAGTATTCAGCTCTGGTGTACCTGTAGGGAGTGAACCACGAAAGCCAAGCCTGCACCAAACTCCAACTGGCTACACATATCAAGGGCAATAAAAAGTCCTTTTCAGATGTGTGGGGAGTCAGAAGAAAAGCAAGGGTACCATTGGGACAACTGACAGCCAACACCCAGGAAAAAGCAAACCTGCTGAATGGGTACTTCACGTCAGTTTTTCATCAGCCAAGAGGGACCACCCTACCTCGCATGATGTGGAATGGCCAGGGTGAGGGTGAATTTATACCCATAATCAGTGTAGACCTTGTAGCCCCAAGGGATGATAATGTTGAACCATCACAAACTCCTCCATGACCAGTTCAGGCTGGACATAAGGAAGAACTTCTTTACTGTCTGAGCCCTCATGGTTTGGAATAGACTGCTGATGCAGGTGGTTCAAGCACTTACTTTGAATGCCTTCAAGAGACATTTGGATATTTATCTTGCTGGGATCCTATAATCCCTGCTGACCTCCTGCCCCTGGGGCAGGGGGATGGACTCGATGATCTTCCAAGGTCCCTTCCAGCCCTAATGTCTATGAATCTTTGAATCTATTTAAAGGAATACCTTGCAGGGATGGACATATTCAAGTCAGCTGGTCCTGATAGATTGCATCCCAGAGTACTTAAGGAGCTGCAGGCATTAGACCTGTGCTAGTAGGCAGCTATTCAATCTGGCTTCTGATCTGACCACTTCAGATGCTAAGGATCCAATTTGGAGCTCCAGACTGGGTTCCCACTTCAATTCAGCTCTAGCATCTCCAAAGCTTCAGAGCCACCTCTGAGATCCAGCCATAGGGTATAATGGGGAATCAATCAAATATCTATACCTTTGTTGTTCTTTGTCTGATTTGGATGAAACTTGCAGGGGTGGTAGTCTATGCTAAGAGCATGAAGCTTGACAAGTTCCAAGATCAGTGCAGAGATTCAGGGGGAACTGCACCCAAAATTATGGAAGCAAAACTCATGCCACATGTATATGTTACACCATGGGGGGGGGGCGGTGAAAGCTGCAGGGGTTGTAACCAATGCTGAGAGTATGAAGCCTGCCAAGTTTGAAGAAGTTCAGTGCAGGGGTTTAGGGGTTCCTAATACTTGAAAGCAAAACTCGTGTCACGTGTATGTGTTATACCACAGGGGGTTTGAAAACTGCAGGGGTGGTGGCCCCTGGTGAGGCCACAAAGCCTGCCAAGTTTCAAGAAGATTGGTGCAGAGGTTTGGGGGGAAATGCACCTCAAGCTGTGGACAGGTAAAACTTGTGACATAGATGACCCTGTGTGTGTTAAGACCCAGCAGGCTGAAAACTGCAAGCATGGTGGCTCCTACAGACAAAGAACAACAAAGTTATAGATATTTAATTGGCTTCTCTTTATACCTTAGGCCAGATCTCTGAGCTGGCTCGGAAGCTTTTCTGAAGTGGTTTGGAAACTCTGAACCACTTTGGAAAGCCTAACAAAGGCAGTGCTCCAATCCAAACCATGGTCCGAAGCCTCATGCAGCCCAGCCATTGACCAAGATATTAAAAAAGACGTGGCACTCAGGTGAAGTACCTGAAGATTGGAACAAGGCCAATGTGAGGTCCATCTTCAAGAAAGGCAGGGAAGTAGATCCAGGAACTACAGGCCAATCAGCTTGACCTGAATGTCTGGAAAGATTCTGGAAAAATTATCAAAAAAAGTTCTTGACAAGCCAGCAGATGGCAACAGCCTGAGGGACAGTCAGCATGGGATTGTTGTGGGTAGGTCTTGGGTGACCAATATCATCTCCTTTTATGACCAGGTGACATATCACCTGGACAAGGGAGAAGAGATTAACATCATATATCTGCAGTTTAAAAATCCTTTGATCTGGTATCCTATGATCTCCTCATAGAAAAACTGTCCAACTGTAGCCTCGTCTACATCACAGTCTGATGACTGGGGAATTGGCTCCAAGGCTGGACCCAGAGAATGGTAGTCAATGGAAGTAAATCATCATGGTGTCCCAGGACCAGTGATGTTGCTCAAGGTTCCATCCTTGCACCTGTTCTCTTAAACATCTTTATTAATGATATGGACACTTGTCAAAAGTGGACTGGCCAAGTTCACCAATGACACTAAACTTTGGGGTAGAGCATCCACACCTGAGGGTAGGCTGGTGATTCAGGCTGACCTTGATAGGCTTAGAATGTTGTTGGATAAAAACCTCATGTCATTCAATATGGGAAAATGAAAGGTAATCCATCTCAGGGGAAAACAACAACAACCCTGTATCACGCTTATAAGCTGAGAAGTGCTACACTCACTAGCATCATGGCCGAAAGGGTATTGGGGGTCAGGACTGACCACAAGATGAACATGAGCCACCAATGTGATGTCACAACTAGTAAAGTGAACAAAACTCTGGCTTACATCCATAGATGCTTCTCAAGCAAATCTCAGGATGTCATCCTCCTGCTGTACTTGGCCTTGGTGAGGCCACAGCTGGAGTACTGCATCCAGTTTTGGGCTCCACAATTCCAAAATGATGTGGGGAAGCTTGAGAGAGTCCAGAGGAGAGCCATGTGCATGATCAGAGGACATGAGAACAGACCTTATGAAGACAGGGTGAGAGCCATGGGACTCATCAGCCTGGAAAAGCGCAGGTTCAGGGGTGCCCTGGTGGCAGCCTTTAAGTACATAAGGGGTGTGCATCAGGATCTGGGGGAATGCCTGTTCACCAGAGATCCCCAAGGGTTGACAAGGTCCAGTGGTTTCAAACTCCTCCAAGACTGTTTTAGGCTGGACATAAGCAAAATCTTCTTTACTGTCCAAGCTCCCCGGACCTAGAAAAGACTCCCTCCAGAGGTGGTGCAAGTACTTATTCTCGACTCTTTAAAGAAACATTTAGCTTCTTATCTTGCTGGGATCCTTTGACCCTAGCTGACTTCCTGCCTTTGGGGCAGCGGCCTGGACTCAATGATCTCCCAAGGTCCCTTCCAGCCCTAATGTCTATGAAGTCCATGAAAAAGAGCCTTTGATTTAAAAGGGTCCACCAGCGCCAGTAGCCACAGTTTGGGGCCGGCTCTGGAGTGAAATGTATAGACAGAAGCCCATCACACCCCCATGAGCCAGGATCCCCAGGACCCCCCCAGCAGGACATGCAGCAGACCCTGACCCAGCCCCTGCAGCACAGCCAGGAGGTAAGTGGGGCCCGTGGTGGGAAGTGAGTAGCCAGCTGTGGGAGGCAGAGGAGTTTAGGAGTGTCTGGGAGAAAATTTTTGTCCTGGGAGAAAATTCCTGAAAATCTATTCACTTGTGACTTCTGCTGTGGGAAGAAATGACTCTCCCAGTGAAAAATGAATGTCGGGATCTCTCAGTGAACAGAGTTTCTAGGACACCACATTCATGTATTATCCCCAAAATGATACCACAGTCCACCCCACTAACCTGATGCAGGGACACAACTTAAGGTTAATTTTTTTCAGTACTTTTTTTATATACTTAATATAATACTTAGAAATTTCCCATGTAATAACTAATTAGACCTGAGCCTCATCTTATGATATCTTAGATGATTGCAGCCTAGAACATCCATTCAGGAAGATATTAAACACACGCCTAAATTAAGTATATTATCAGTCCCACTGAAGTTACTAGGACTACCATCCTTAAAATTAGGTGTATGTGCAAAAGGCAAGGATATCTTAGGATGATATCTTTTATTTGACCAACTATGTAATTGGGGACAAAGTTAGAGAAGCTTTCAAATTCAAAACATTTTTCCTCATTCTGTTCTCAGGAGACCTGAGGAAGAATGTTTCGAATTTAAAAGCTTTTTTAACTTTATTGCAACTGCTTTTTTTAACTTTATTGCGACTCCTGGCAAGGCTTTACAAGCATGGCTTTATGAGCACTTGTGGTGCTCTGGTGTGGGGCCAGAGGACTGGAAGAGGGCCAACGTGGTTCCCATTTTCAAAAAAGGGAGGAAGGAGGACCCAGGAAACTACAGGCCAGTTAGCCTTACCTCGATCTTGGGGAAGCTTTTTGAGAGAATTATATTGGCACATGTTCACGAGGGGCCTGTGCGGGAGGTATGCTTAGGGGCAACCAACATGGGTTCATTAGAGGCAGGTCCTGTCAGACAAACTTGGTTGCCTTCTATGACCAGGTCACACAATCCTTAGATGCAGGGGTAGCAGTGGACGTAGTCTCTCCGGACTTTAGGAAGGCCTTCAACACTGTCTCTCATCCCATTCTCATTAAAAAACTAGGGGACTGTGGTGTCAACACCTACACAGTCAAATGGGTCGCTAACTGGATGGAGGGTTGCACTCAGAGAGTGGTGGTGGATGGGTCATTTTCGACTTGGAAGGATGTGAGCACTGCGGTCCTCCAGCACTCGGTCCTCGGTCCTGCACTGTTCAACATCATCAGTGACTTGAACGAGGGGGTAAAAAGCACCCTGTTCAAATTTGCTGATAACACTAAGATGTGGGGGGATGTGGGTATGCTAGAAAGGAGGAATAGGCTGCAATCAGACCTAGACAGGTTGCAGGGGTGGGTGGATGAGAACAGGATGGGTTTCAACAGTGACAAGGGCAAGGTGCTGCGCCTGGGGAGGAAGAACTAGCACCATACCTACAGGCTGGGGAACTCCCTTCTTATCAGTGCAGGGGCAGAAAAGTATCTTGGTGTCATTATTGATGCCAAGATGAACATGGGCCGGCAGTGTGGGGATGCAGTCAGGAAGGCCAACCATACCTTGTTATGCATCCACAGATGCATCTCGAGCAGGTCCAAGGAGGTGATCCTCCCCCTCTATGCAACACTGGTCAGGCCACATTTGGAGTACTGCATCTAGTTCTGGGTGCCACACTTCAAGAGGGATGTGGACAACATGGAGAGGATCCAGAGGAGAGCCACTTGCATGATCAGGGGCAGCAGAGCAGGCACTACGAGGAGAGGCTAAGGGACCTTAACCAGTTTAGCCTCAAGAAGAGAAGGCTGAGGGGGGGGATCTAGTGGCCTGTTACAAACTACTCAGAGGGGACCAGCAGGCATTAGGGGAGCCCCTGTTCCCCCGAGCACTCCCAGGAGTGACTAAAAATAAAGTCACAATCTGGCAGGGGGTAGATTCAGACTAGACATCAGGAGATGCTACTTCACTGTCAGGGCAGCTAGGATCTAGAACCAACTTCCAAGCAAAGTGGTACTGAGTCCTACCCTGGGGGTCTTTAAGAGGAGGCTAGACAAATACCTTGTTGGGGTTGTTTGACCCTAGTACTTTTTTCTGCCATTTCAGGGGGTCGGACTTGATGATCTGCTCTGGTCCCTTCCAACCCTACTAGCTATGAAACTATGAAACTATGCATAATTGGTCCAATAAAAGATGTCACCGTAAGAAACCCTGGCCACTCACATATTTTCTGGACCATCACAACTACAACTTCACTCTTACACTACTGCACATGTGTAAGTATTTTGTTGAATTGTGGCTTTTAATTGAGTGGCTGAATCAATAAATATTCCCTCTGTTGAAGATGTGGATATATGATCTACTTATGTAGAAAAGCTTTCTGTTTCAAAATGTATTTTAATTTAAATTAACTCACATGAGAGCAACCCAAAGGTTCCTGGTCAGTGTAATCATTAAACAACTTCCAGTCAAAGAGAAATCTGTTAAATATTAATAGCAGTGCATTCCAAATGGAGAAGATGAAGCAGCATAATATCTGAAAATGGCATGGAGAAACACCAAGTGTAATTAGGTCTAGGAATCAAACTCATACTGCCAGAAATACTTTTAATATGAATTTTTCCTTTAGTTTTGAAAAATTTATTTTTCATTTTAAGAAAATGAAAATTAAAGTGCAATGAGAAACTGTCTGACTTCAAGATAGCTTTACTGGTATTTTATCTGTCATGTCAACAAAATGATCAGTGGCATTTTTAATGAAAGAAGGAAACACATAAGACCAAATGAAGACATGAATCCTGCAGTACAAATAAGTTCAGAAAATATTAAACTTTTAATAAGAGATACTTTATCTTATGAAAAGTTCTTTCCTAAACTGAAATACAGCTGTAACCAAAGTTTTTTTTAAGTCAGTTGTAATGCAGGCAGAAAGTAACTGTGAATCTTTTTTTTTTTAAAGAAAACAAATATGTTTAAAGTTGTGTTTTCTGTTGTAGCTAGCTGCAACTTTTCCTTGTTTTTTTTCCCTTAAGTGAGATAAACTTGTCTGGTGCCAGGAGTTCTGGTTTTGAAGACTTTAGGACCAAATTCAAACTATTTTTATAAGTTTCTAGATGGAACTTGGATCCATCAGATGCACCTCAATGAAGCAGTTGCAAAACTGCTTGGGTAGCTTAGATGACAGAAAAGATGGCATTTCGAATTTGCTTCTGAGGTGAGTCTATCTAGTTTGGACAACTAGAAGCCTAACTCCTGCCTAAAACATAATTGCAGCTCAGACTGGAGTTAGGAGGCTCCTAATCCCTGTTGTTCACCCACAGAACATGCCTACATGTTCAACAGCTCTGAGTTCAGTACAAGAAGAAGTATCTTTGTTCTACCACATGCAAGCTATAGGTAGTAGTAGTGGTACCCAACTTTTACAGAATACCTAATGACAAGAATTCTCACCAAGTAAGTGGGACACTTTTTGTTCTTGGCCTTAGTGGATTCAGATTCACATTTCCTATTTACCAGAACAATACTGTAAGCACCAGGTTATGGAATTAACTGGGTGAAGTTACCTCCTCTTGAAGCTGGGCTTCTGGGCAGACAGGAAGGAAAGATTTATGGAGCATGGAAGAGAAAAACCCAAGAGGGGGCGCTAATGTGATCAGAACCAGAATGATGAGGGCACAATCTGAAGGACAGTGAGGTAGGGACCTTGTTCCCTACTGCAAGGATTATTTCTGGTTTTAATCAATGATTATCAAATATATAAAAAAAAGAAAAACAAAACCACACAAAGGGCATGTCTACACATGCATTAATGTGCCTTTTCTAATGCACATTAAATGTCCTACCTCCAGAGTGGGGTACTAAATTAATGCACATTAGGTTGCACTAATGTGCAGTAGCACATCAGCACACTTTTTTAGTGGTGTTTAATGTGCACTAGACTATTTTACTGTGGATTAGCATAATGTCATGGTTTTTTACATGATGCTTTATTGCATAATAAAATAACCTGCTGTGCATTGAAGTGCACATTCAAACAGCCCTGAAAGCAGGAACGGGAGTTTTGATTTGATATCTCTTTTTCTAATTTTCCCTCCAAAATGCATATGGTTTAATTCAAGATTTTTTAGTCATCAGAGTACAATAATGTCACATATTATCTATCCCAGATTCCCTGGACACTAAGGAAAACTTCCCTGTGGGAAACGTTTTATAGGTGTACACTTTTGAAGTATTTATTGCCCAAAGAAATCCCATCTTTATGTAGCTGGTAAGAAATTCACAGTCTAATATAAGTATGACCTGTCTTTCCTACCCACAGCAGGGGTGGCTAGACTGGATGATCTCACGAGGTCCCTTCCAATCCTAAACTTCTGATGGCACATGTCTTCACAGATCTGCAATGTATGATGTCTCCCTAAAGTTTACCATGTATTAGCAGTTCTATTATACTGTCTGACAGTATGTTAGTGAACATAAAATCACTACTGAAAGAAAGGATTTGTTCACCTATACATATGCATTTTAAACAACTTCAGTCTAACAAGTCTTTATGCTGAATTTAATTGGAACTGACAGATTATCATCACAGGTGAGACACCTGTGATAGAGAAACACTTTTATACAGGAAAGCAGTTTGGAACTTATATGTGCTACAGTAGATAGCATGATTCATTGCAGACTAAATAATAAATAGCTCTTAAAACTATCCTTCAAATGATGTTCTTTTCATTTTATGGTTGCCTGTCAAATTAGATTAGACTTTTTTTTAGATCATTGACTCCATTTTTAGATCTCTTTTATAGTATTCATATATTGCTTTTTAACGTTCTATTTCGAATTATACACTGGTATCTAGTTTTCTTCCATTTTGAACTATTCACATGTAAAACAACACACAAACTCATTGAAATAATTCACCTAAAAAGCTCACTGCTTTTGCTACAGTAGTGAATCTATAGATTTGTATGTCATCATGTGCTATGTATAGCAGGAGCTGTGTGTTTGTCTGTATCTTTCTGTCACTTTGTCTCTTGTCCACAATTAATTGGTTTACTTTTTAGTTTGACTGAACATACCCTGAACTGGTATCTATTTGCTTCCTGTATGTAATTCATACTGTCACCTTTTATTACTATGTTTGTGTAAGTTTTCAATACCAATTAAAGCCAATAAAAGTAATCAATGTGCTTTTACTTATAGTTACATCATGATATAAATCAAGAATAAATACAGTAAAATTAATGTGTTTGCTCTGATGTAAGCAGTCTAATCATTCTTATCATTATAAGGGTAGAGAATCTATTCTGTACTATGGTAGGCTCTAATCCTGTAACTATATAATTGGGTGTATTAACATTAAACTTAGATGATCTGACATCTAATACTAACTAAAGTAAATACACACACACGTGCGCACATACCCCCCTGGGATTGCCGGTAGTGATAGTTTGAGAATTGCCTTAAATCCTGGTGTAAACTGCTAAACTTGACCCCTGTTAGTAGCAAAATCAAAGAGCTCCAAAGTGGAATCTGGGATAGGTTTTACTACCATGCCCAAGAAATAATAATAATAATAAACAAACAGCTCAATGTGAACAGTTTTCATGCAGGGTACAAGGTACTACATAGATGGGACTGCTTGGTGTATCAGTGGCCACATCTACATGAGCAGTGGACTGCTCAGTAACCTCCATTACTGTGCAGTACTGTTGCCACATGGTTTTTATCAGACACTACTGTGCAGCGTTATGTCACTGCCATTGCTACTGTGTGGTAGTAATGAGCTAGTAATGAGCTGCAGCTACTGTGTAGATGCAGCCAGTAAGGATCATAAATAGCTCATGCACAGGCCTAACAATAAAACTGGTTGGGAAATTTTCATTAAAATGTTTTGGTGTTGCATTATGCAGTTTCTGCAAAGTCTAAATTTTCTCTCAAAAACACCCCAGACCAATAGATTCCATTTTGGGTAAAGATGATCTGAATAAAGGCATATTGAATTGCAATATTTTGCTATAGGTCAATTTGACATGTGTCTGCCTTGGCTACAACAGAAGTTAAAAGGGCTAGAAGAGAACCAGGTTTTCTGAGTCAGCAATATTTCTTGTGATAAACTGTTATCCACTTTTAGAGTAGAATATCTGCCTGTGCATCATGTGGGGTCATATGATGACAGTTTATCACAAGAGAACTGTAGTGTTACCAGTTTTATTTCAGCCAAACTTACAACAGTTATGAATTGAAATTATTCAGAACTTTCTAGTCAGGATAATTGCAAATATTGAAATGTCACTGTTTCCTTTGTGACCAGAAATGTTGGAATTTCCTGTTTGATTAAATTCCAATTTTTGACAAGTTCTAATTTACATGTTTATTGTGGATAAAAAGTTGAGGATAGTTAAACAAAACAAAACTAAACACCCCACCTCACCAAAAACATAAAAAAACTATTTTAGGTTGCCCCAAACCTATTAGTACTGAATAAGGTAATCCTGAAACTAGCTTTTTAATAAAGCTGAGATATCTTATAAAGGAGAGAGATTTAGCTTTCTGGTACTTTTTCTTATGAGCTCAAATTTTAAAGGGCAATGTCTAGATAAATATGAAGAATCAAGAGTGCTTGTCAGTAAATCACATAATTTATTTCTTGAATTGAAAATTATAGAGGACTCCAAAACTGACTCTTTTTTTCCAACACAATGGTGGTCCAGGTTTGAAGATGATTAAAGAAACCACACAAGAAATATAAACATATAAAATAATACTTACTAGACAATTAAATACAGTCCTGTAGTTTCATCGAGGGGTCTGGGGATGTGCAGCCTATCACAGAGGCATCATATTAATGACCACACTAACCCATAACTGAATTACAACTTAATCATTCAGTTTTATTGTTTACCTGTTTTTTTTTTTATGGCGAGACACCCAATACTAGCAATAAAGGGTAAAAGGGAGCTGAATATCTAAGAAGAAACACTGTGTTTGAAAAAAAAATACTTCGGTTTAATTTCTGTTGTTTTCGCTTCTTCTTTTTTTAAATCTCCAGATGTACAAGTTATCTTGTATGGAAGCTGCTTCTTAGGTTCAACTTTCAACATTATGACTGTGTAAGTGAAAATAATGGTAACAATGATCTGACCTTCTGGTTTCAGAATTGTGCAAAAGAAATTAGAAAGAGCTTCTAAAATGTTAAAGAATGTTTCAGTCTGGTTACTGTTTCGTGACTTCTTACTGTATCTAATCAATGCAGAGCTTTTTCCCCATGCAAGTGGGGAACCCAGATCTATAATTTAAATACTAGTTTTACCATTACATTGCTGAGCACTAACTTTGGATGTCTAAGGGGAACCCTTTATTGTTGTATTTTTGTATCACATTAATGTCTAAATAATCAATTTTGTTTCTTTAATTTCCCTTAAATGCATGTAAAAAGTTCCTGGTCCATTTAATGTACATACTATATCAGTGAAAACTATGGAATAAACAAATTGTATTAATGTCCAAGTAAATTTTTTGGACCATGAATCCTCTCTCGCTATGAAAGTCCTCTGTCAGACTTTTGCTGCTTTACAGGAAAGAGCAAGTAGCTTTCATAAAGGTTACTTAATTTTGTAGGCTGACCTAGCACAACAGCTAACAAAGTACTGTTTTAATAATTAATAATTAGAAGAGCTGCACAACTGGAAACACAACAATTTAAAATATATATTTAATGCTTGGAACTGCTCCGAAGCTTCTTGTAAAGTGTATTTACGGTTGGGGTATGCTATTTGCTCTAACAGAATTTTAAAGTTACAGGAATAATATAAAGCCTAGTACTGAATAATATGCTCCTTTTACTGGATAAGGAACAGCTTTGGTTTTTCCTTATCGTACTGCAACAAGTCTAAAGTAAAACATGATTAGTGTTTGATTGCTAATGACAGAAAATGAAAATATCCTTATTTCAAAGGTAGTTTCTTATCCCTAACTGTG
Organism: Crocodylus porosus; assembly: GCF_001723895.1. Classification (NCBI taxonomy): domain Eukaryota; kingdom Metazoa; phylum Chordata; order Crocodylia; family Crocodylidae; genus Crocodylus; species Crocodylus porosus. The sequence goes on from NW_017728916.1 coordinate 18,023,149, forward strand.
GATGTGCATGTCTTAGCAAGAACTGCAGGGCTCACCATAACCATTCTATGACCTACATTGAGGGGACAGGGGGCAGTGATCCCTCCCTCATGCTGCTCAGTACCTCTCAAGCACCATAACTTCAAGCCTGCATTTTTCATTAGCTTGTAATTTAAGCTATACATTCTGAACTGAAACACTGTTGAGATCATCTCACCCAATTTTTGGTCATTATTCTAAATTTAAGTATTTTCAAATGTTCTAATTGCAATAAAATTTTAAAAGTTAATTTTGTTCTATCTATTCTTTAAGACTTCACTTAGCGTTAGTGTGCCTTGTTGCACTACCATTTTGGATATTATCCTGCCACTCATTTTCTTGGCTATTTTGTCATTCTTTCTTTTGACTGAAAGACTGGAAGATTGTTCTTATGGTTTCTGTTTAAAGACCAGGAGCCAAAACCTATCAAGTGACTATGCCATACCAGTCTTTGTTCAACATATCCAGTGCCTGTATTACATGCATCAAGCAGAAAGAGGTAGTCTTCTATCCCTTCCTAGATGAATGAGGAGAAAGAGGCCTCCTACCAGGAGGTTTCAGGGAGCCCCATTATTATGATGTGGGTGTTTCACATCCATAGACTGTTAATGAACATGCAAAATTCCAATTTTATATATGTTGATAGCAGGCATGGAGTGTTGTTGTAGAGGTGATGGTCAAGGAACTGGCTGAGAGACAGGGCTTTTCTGTAATAGCTTTCATTGAACAAACTGTATAGTTGGGAGAGCTATTGAGCAGGCTTTTAAGCATCAAGTTTCCTTCCTCAGTTCTGAAAGAGAAACAGGTGTAGGCTGACTTAAATATCAGAGCAAAATCTTCATGCAAATTCTGGAGGAATGGAAGAAAGCTGTAAAGCAAGGAGTGTAGAGGTACAAACACAAGCCATTATAAGACAAAAGAAGTCCAGTAGTGTTAGTGGCAGAGTGAGGTCATTCAGGATTGGGGTGGTTATTCCCTGTGAAATTCAGGAAAATCTTTGGCAGCATTTGTAAGGCTGTAATAAGCAATAAAACCAGTGTCTTTGTTAAGACCAGGGTTTTTTTAATTGTCCATCATATTTATGAATTTCTGTTCCCAGGCTCATCTTCTGGAGGTGTTTTGTATTTTTCCATTAAGCATGAGGGTTGTAAGCACAAAGATGGAATGGTTGTTTTGTGAAAAATGTGTTCCTCCTGCTGTTCATGCCTCTGTCCTATCTATAAATGGCAAGGTGGGAGGCGGGGGAGCTAGGCCAGTGCAACCCCTGCTCCCTGCAGGCAGTGGTGATGGGGCGAATAGAGGTGGGGAGGGGCCATGTGATAGAGTGGGGGTAGGCAGGGCCAGCAGATAGAGGTGGGGGGGGCTGGCCCAGCTCCAGCCCCAAAGTGGCAGGGGTGGGAAAGAGGAAGTGGGCCCAGCCCTGAAGGTGCGGGGAGCTGAGGCCTGCGATATATATATATATATATA
>NW_017728916.1:18024925-18033243 GCF_001723895.1 Crocodylus porosus
GGAGTCGTTTGACCCCAGTACTTTTTTCTGCCATGGCAGGGGCTTGGATTTGATGATCTGCTCAGGTCCCTTCTGACCCTACCAACTATGAAACTATGAAGGCTTGAATTAACAAACAGCCCTGCAGGCAGGCCAGATGATCAGTCACCTGTCTATTTAGAATATTCAAATACCATGGGCCCTAAGGCCGATATGGCTAAGTAATAGCCCCTATTTTATGGGGGCTCGTGGGTGAATGCTAAAGCAAAATACTTAGGACATCTAATGAAAAAAAGAGGATAGGATGGTTGTGTGAGTCAAAGGGTCAAAATACGAAAATAAGCACGCCTGAGGGGGACACCGAGTTGACCCCACCAGGCCGCACCCACCAGTCCTCAAAGGCATCCAAGGAGCCAATGGACACTGCCCACTGGTGCTCTGCCCAGAAAACATACAAAGACAAGTGAGAGAAAAGTGGCCCCCAGCCTCCAGGCACCTTCCCAGCCAGAGCCTCCTTCCTGGTCAAGTACAGGGCCTATTTGGTCAGGGCCAGGAGGAGGTTGGCCAGGACGTCCCAGGACTTGGTGGGACCACGGATGGGGTAACCAAAAACAAAAAGGTGGGGGATGGAATTCAATCAGAACCTCAGGAGGAGGTTATGGAGGTGGAGGAGCTGCAGCCTGGCACACTTGAGGGTCATGTACTCCAGGGTCTCCCTCTGCCTACAGGAGGGGCAGGAGCCCAGGGTGTCTGTGAAGCTCATCACATACACAGCTGTGGTGACAGCTCCATGCAGGAGATGCCTTGATAGGTCGCTTGACTGAATGTGGGCAGGGCTTGAGCAGCATATTAACCTGGGACTGAGCCAAGCCAGGTAGTCTAGCCCTGGAAGCAATTGAATGAAGACTTCCTGGCGAGAAAGACTCAAAAGGATCTGGACTGACTTCAGAACTGTTCTAAGGACTTTCTGCAGAATACTGATGCCTTATGGAGGATTATAACTTTGGGTAAGGGGAAGCCTTGCAGCAAGACTATGAGCTATTGTTGTGATTTGTACCTGGAGCAGGTTAAGTTTGTTACAGCCAGTGGGTTTTTTTTTCCTTTTGAGTTTTGGCTTGTGGTTTGGGTGCGACTAGAAATGGGTGGCTTGGAGGCTCCATTAGTGCAGGAGTGACACACAACTGCCTTAAGCCCTGCCAGAGAGGGACAGTGCTTGGTGCTAGAAGGCCCAAAGCCTGAAAGAGGCAGAGCTGGAGGGTCAGGGAGCCTGAGAAGGACAGAGAGAGCCCAGAGAGGAACAGAGTTTGGGGGCGGGGGAGGAGGATCAGGGGGACTAGAGCCCACAAAGGGCAGAAAGTGCCCCCTGCAGTGTCCTTGATAGGAAAGCCTTTTTCCAGGTTGGTGAGGTGGGTGGTGTGAATGTTCTCTTCAGAACAGATATGGTGGTATTTAGAGGCTGTTGGCTTAGAAAATTGTATTTAAAGGTTTGTTTTTTGGGAATTGGCTTATAAGTATATGTTTATGCATTACACATGTTCAAGATGGGCAGCAGGGGTTAATTGATTTCTAAGAAGCTTGGGTTTCACACACACGCAGAATTCCATATAGCCCTGGAAGCAGACAAGCCATCTAACATAACAAGGATGGAAACCAAGGGAGTTTGCACTGTACTGCCCATAACGTAAAATAAAGTGACACCAGCTAACAAGATTCCAGAGCAGGAGTGGCCTGTGTCCCAGTTTTAGGGGATCAGATCAAATTAGGAGAAGGCCTGAAAGGAAAAAATTCATGTGTGCATATGACACTTCTAGGTCTGCCAGGGAGCATGCTGCCCCCCCCCCCGCTCAGTAATTGGCCATGGGGGGACCCCAGGTGCCCCCCCCCCAACCCAGGAGGCACCGGTTACTGAGCCGGGGGTGCAGGAGGACCCCCTGCATGCTCCCCAGTGGACCAAGACTTGGACCAGAAATGCTTCTGGTCCACTTTTGGGTCAGCTGCCAAGCAAGCTGGGGACATCCTCGTGCTCCTGTGGGATGCTCCATCTGCCCCAGCATCCCAGCATTCATGAGCTCCCCGATACCTTGAGGTATGTAGAATAAACATTTAAAGCTGTGTCTATGTCCAAATTACCAAATCTCTCTGAATCAATTTGGAGAGTTCCAATTTGATTCAAATTCAGAGTTTTGGCATCAAATCTTGAGATTTGGACTCAGCTGAATTGAATCAGGGACAGTTATCTGAATCAAGTAATTGAATCACTGTCCCCATTCAGGCTGAATCCAGATCCGAACTGAATACAGCCCATTTCACACACCCGTACTGTGTATAAATAAATGTGCCTATTATTGAATAGGGGTTATGACCCCTGCCACTTCCTGGAACAAGGTATCTGGGTCCTAAATCCAGAGCAAAGAGAGGCCTGACTGTAGATTACAGCTTTCTTGTGTCTTAGATGATAGCTGACTTTGTAGATATACATACAGTGCTTCATGGATTTCTGTATACAGGAATTTGTAGAATGTTGTCATTGGTGTGGATTGTTTTATACAAGAAGTTAAGGTTTCTGTAGGAGTATTTCAAAAAGAATATAATCAAAGGGTGATAGTTGTTGAATTTGTGGTGGAATTCAGTAAACAAATCCAACTGTTCAGTCCAGGTGTTGAAAATGTCACATATGTAGCACAGGCATAGTGTGGATTGGATACAGTGTTCTCAAAATTCTTCCAGGTAGCTCATAAAGAGTCTGTGATGTTAGAGAGAGAACAGGGGAACTTGACATCTTTGTATTCACAGAGTGTCTATGATTTGGAACAAAAGACAGTTGCCATGGGGGAGGATGAAATGCATGATTTGTGTAATGTATTGTAGTTATAAATCTGAATGTGTTCTGTGTTCTTGTAGATATTTCAGGGAGACAGTTGTGTCTTCATGTTGTGGGAAGATGGTGTATAGGCTGGTAACATCCATGATTAACAGTATGTCATTATTAGGGAGCAGTTGATATTCCACGCCTCGTTGGGAAAATCTGTTGTACCCTGTAGAAAAGTTTCTCTTTAAGTGACTAATGGTTTGAGGATAGTTTCTATGAATACTAATAGCTCTTCAGTGAGGGTACTGAAGAGCTTATACAGTTATATATAATGGGTCTGCAAGGATGACCTTCTTTGTGTATTTTTGGAAGCATAGGGAAATTTCCTCGGATAAGCGAGTGGGAAATTAAATATACAAACTTTGTTCTGCAACTGGTATGAAAAGACCCAGTTAATGTTTTCTAGTTCACTAGTTAATATTGGTGTGAAGTCCTCCATAAGGACTTTATAGTAACTGGTGTTGAATAGTTCTCTAGTGCCCTCATTGATTTAGTTTTGATGGTTGAAAATTTGCTGATGGAAAATTCTGAATGAATTCAATTGTATAGTCAACAAGAAGAGCACATCCTCCTCCAAACAAGGCTTTTTGTTATTAGGATTCCTTTTTCCAATGGCTTCTTCATTCCATAGTGAGGAACCTTTCTATATGCTTTTCCATTTTCTCTTATGACTCTATTGGTGCTCTGCAAGGTGAGGTGGGACACAGAACAGATGGCCATGCTGGCCTCTAAATAGCTTAGGCAGTTCATCTACCAGTACATTCTGCTGATGTCAGTAGAGGACCCCAGAGCATCTGACTCTACTGCTAGACCTTCTGACAGGGTAGAGGAAAAATACCTCCTTCAGATCCATGCTTCCAGTGCATTTCATACACTGTGTGCCAGATCGATCTCAGAGATTGGGGAGCTATTGTGCCTAAGAGACATCTCTTGCTTAAAAAAAATTCCACCACACACACACACATCCCTGGTTAAGTTCTCAGTTTTCTTGAGATTGTGTTTTGATACTAACTTTTGCACTGCCAAGTTCTCTACTTGGAGTACACTGGAATATCTTCATGACCTCATATATGCAGAATTGCCTATTTGCAATAACCCACCTACTCAGTGCCAACATCCACCATGTCCCAGCTGCAAGTTGACACAAGTTTTTTACTTGGCAGTCCTGAAGTTCCTGAAAAGTGTTGCTAAGGTCTCTGATGAGCAATCCCATCCCACAGTGGGAAATTACTGTTGGCCTCTTGGCTCTGATTTGATTGCCTTATGAATCAATAGCTATGTTCCTTCCTTCTCCTGCCCATTGAAACAGTTTTCCTGGTGGTTATTACCTTAGCAAGCATAATGAGTGAAATCTAAACCTTTTACTATCCAGGTAAAATGCATGAGGACTATAAGGCAGTCACTGAATTTTACCTCAGTGAGCACATTAACTTTACTCCTCAAGATCTCAGTCTGAAAAGAGCATTGTCCTTCTACCCACATCAGAGGACAGAATTTTGCACTGAAATAAGTTTGCTCCTTTTCTTTACAGTGGTAATTGAAAAAAAAATCAAGCTGGTGACTCTCCCAGTTTAAGGCAGAGTTCAGGCATCTTTGCCAGGAGAGGAACATTGATTCCACAGGAAAAAGTTTAGAGGATCTTAGATCATATCTAGCACAACATAAGAGACATGAGAGCCGTTGGCTCCAGACACAATGAGCCAGAGACAGATGAACAGAGAGAAATGGTAGATCAAACAAGAAGCCAGGGAAGCAGAGCACCAGAGAAACATGAACAAGCAGCTTTTTTTGGAGGTGGCAGGGGAACAGGAAGCTGAAAGGGCACACCAGATCGAGCTTTAGAGATTGCAACACCCTGACCTTTCCTGCGGAGAAGCAGCCCCAACTTTGCTAACTGTTTTTAGGAGATATACCCATATTGCGTAAAATGGACCTGACCTTTAAGAGACTTTGCCAAATTTATCCCATCTAGGATGATTACAAATGACTTATTTTGATCCCCAGTTGGAGGAGGAAACCCTGTCTCTCTTTAACATGTTGAGGGCACGTCTACACAAGATAGTTTACTGCAAAGTTTACTGCATAGTTTACTGCAAAGTAAGCATGTGAGTCTATATGTGCACATGCTTACTTTGCACTAAACCCCCCTATTACTGAGTAAATTTACTACCTGCACATGTATGTACCTAGTTTACTTGGCATTAGTAATGGTGCTGTAGTGCTCATGTAGATGCCTGACTGGGAGCAAAATCTGCTCCCAGTCAGCTGTTTGCTAGGGGATGAGAGATAGCCCATGCCCAGGCTCCAGTACAAGCAACAGGCAGCTCGTGGGGGCAAGGAGCTATGTCCCCCTGTCCCAGTGGAAGGGAGATCCAAGCCCCCTGCTCTGAGATCATGATTGGGGAGCAGGGGCTGGGAGATCCCTATTTCCCAGCCTCCGCTCTGCCATTGTGATTGGGCAGCAGGGGTCTGGGAGACACCACAGTCACAGAGTTAGCAGTGGGAGATAAGGGTCTCCCAGCACCAGCCCTGCGGTCATAGAGCTGGCACTGGGAGCTCCCTGCTGATGGGGGCAAGGGACCCTGTTCCTCACCCAGCTCTACAAGCATGGAGTCAGTCAGAAATGCTTAAATTCATGAGTTTAGGAAACCAGACACTTTCACAAGCTCAGGAGGTTGGTTGTTGAGGCCGTGAGAAACCAGGATCTGGCAGGGAGGGGCATCTATGATGAGTGGTGACTCCTTAAGGATGTGATCCTAAAAGCACAAGGGAAGTCCATACCAGCCCATAGGAAAAGTAGCAAAAGGGCTTGGAGACCCCCTTGACTCAATAGGGAACTCATAAACCTCCTGAATCTGAAAAGAGAAGCTCATAAGGGATAGAAGTTGGGGAATACCACTAAGAAGGATTATGCAGCACTGGCCCATACCTTTAGGGAATGGACCAGAAAAGCCAAGGCTGAAACTGAACTCAGACTGGCTACAGGAATGAAAGGCAATAAAAAGTCCTTCTTCAGATATGTGGGGAGCTGGAAAAAAAAAAGAAAAACAAGGGCACCTTTGGACCCCTGCTAAACCAAATGGGCCAGCTGGCAACCAACACCCAGGAAAAAATCTAATCTCCTCAATGATTACTTTGTATCAGTTTTCCAGCATCCCAAGGGGATCACCCTGCCTGACAGGACACAGGATTACCAGGGTAAGAGCAAACATATGCCTATATTGGTGAAGATCTTGTGAGAAAACAGCTTGAGAGGCTGGACATCCACCAATCAGGTGGCCCAGATGGAATGCACCCAAGAGTGCTAAAAAAGTTGGCTGTCATCATAGCAGAACCAATGGTGAAGATATTTGAGAACTCATGGTGCTCAGGAGAGGTTCCAGAAGATTGTAAGAGGGCCAACCTAGTGTCTATCTTCAAGAAAGGAAGGAAGGAAGATCCAGGGAACTACAGGCCAATCAGTTTGTCCTCAATTCATGGAAAGATCTTGGGAAAAGTCACCAAAGAATCCATCAGAAACAGGATAACAGAAGGCAACATTCTGAGACATAGCCAACATGGTGTTGTGGTGGGTAGGTCTTGCCTGACCAACCTCATTTTCTTCTATGACCAAGTGACGCATAACCTGGACAAGGGAGAAGATTTCAAAAAAGCCTTTGACTTGGCCTCCCATGATGTCCTCAAGGAAAAATTGGGGAACTTCAGCCTCGACAACCTTATGGTTTGATGGCTGGGAAACTGACTCCATGGTCAGACCCAGAGAGTGATAGTCAATGGAACCAAGTCAACATGGCTCCTGGTGACCATTGGTGTCCCCCAGGGTTCAGTTTTTAGACCACTATTCTTTAATATATTCATCAATGATCTGGATTCGGGTGTCAGAGGCAGACTGGCTAAGTTCACAGAGTACACCAAATTATGGGGAAGTGCGGTCGTGTTAGAGGATAGGCTGGTGATTCAGGCCCACTTGGACAGGTTCGCAAGGTAGGCAGATCAAAACCTGATGACATTTGTGAGAGCCCAGAGGGCACTCACCAGGAATATGTCCCTGGCTAGGGACGCAGACTGTCTCATGCAGTAATCTCAACCCTGTGGTGGGAATTCCCAGTCCGCACCAGCACCACTTTACCTGCATGGCAGGTGAGATGAATTGGAGCCAATTGGTGGTGCAGGATATATCCGGGAACCAGGGGTGGTCCTGACAAGGAATCGCTGGACCAGAGGCAAGTAGCCACCGGAGGGGAAGCCTGGGTGAGTGGCCAGGCAGAGGCAGAGGGAGCAGTGACCCCCTCACCATGGGAACAAAGTTGAGGGCTGAAGAAACAGGGGGAGGAACCCGGGATAGCCCTGGGAGTGGCAGAGGTGGCAGATCCACCCAAACATAACCACCATGGAGTTCAGGGTGGCTCTCCATTCCTCTTTTGCTTTGGTGGTCTTCTCTAGACAGCCGGAGAAGCCAGGCTGAAGCTGGGTACCTGCCCAGGGAAAAAAAGCCAGAACTTGCCTCCAGGAGTCCTGGCAACAAGGGAGGGGTGGCCAGGACCTGACTAGGAAAATCCTGAGCTGAGGAGGCCAAAGGTCAAGGACTCTCTTTATTTCTCCCCTTTTCAAAAAAATAATAATAATAATATATATATATATATATATATAACCTGTAATAAAGAAAGTAGAAGGAATCAGAAAGTTGACTCCATGCTGGTTCTTTCCATCCTCCCAGAAGTCGGTCCCCCTGGGGTGCAGGGCAGCCACTTTGAGTAAGTTGGGCAGGAGACAAGCAGTCACCACCTCCCTCTCTCTCATTATCTCTTATATCATCAAAGTCATGGCAGGCAGGAAAAGAAGAGGCGTTGAATCCCCTCCCGCTCTGTCATAGGGGCACAGCCACCTGAGGGGCCAATGAATGTCAGCAGGATGCTGGGGGGTTTGCTCATACATGGTGACCCCCCAACAACATTCAGCACAGAGAAATTCAAGGAGCTCCACCTCAGGAGAAAGAATCCACATCATACTTATAGGCTTGGCAGTTTTACACTCACTAGCACCATGACTGAAAGAGATTTTGGGGTCATGATTCAGACTGGACATACGGAAAAAAACCTACTTTGCTGTCTGAGTCTCCAGAGTCTGGAATTAACTCCCCCCAGAAGTGGTGCAAGCACATACTCTGGATACCTTTTAAGAAATGCTTGGATGCTTATCATCCTGGGGTGATCTGACCCCAGCTAACTTCCTGTCCTTTGGGCAGGTGGCTGGAACTGGTGATCCTGAGAGGTCCCTTCTAGCCCTAATATCTATGAAATCTGTAGTCCTGCAGGGAGGGAAACAGGCTGGGGAACTTGTTTGCTACCCCAGCTCCCCCAGCTCCACCCCACTAGCAGAGTGCTCCCAGCATCAGCTTGGCAGTATTGGCCTGGTTCTGGGAGATGCTTATCTCCCAGGCTGAGCTCTGTGGATTTGAGACCTGTGACCC
>NW_017728916.1:18033343-18066171 GCF_001723895.1 Crocodylus porosus
AGAGAGTGATAGTCAATGGAACCAAGTCAACATGGCTCCTGGTGACCATTGGTGTCCCCCAGGGTTCAGTTTTTAGACCACTATTCTTTAATATATTCATCAATGATCTGGATTCGGGTGTCAGAGGCAGACTGGCTAAGTTCACAGAGTACACCAAATTATGGGGAAGTGCGGTCGTGTTAGAGGATAGGCTGGTGATTCAGGCCCACTTGGACAGGTTCGCAAGGTAGGCAGATCAAAACCTGATGACATTTGTGAGAGCCCAGAGGGCACTCACCAGGAATATGTCCCTGGCTAGGGACGCAGACTGTCTCATGCAGTAATCTCAACCCTGTGGTGGGAATTCCCAGTCCGCACCAGCACCACTTTACCTGCATGGCAGGTGAGATGAATTGGAGCCAATTGGTGGTGCAGGATATATCCGGGAACCAGGGGTGGTCCTGACAAGGAATCGCTGGACCAGAGGCAAGTAGCCACCGGAGGGGAAGCCTGGGTGAGTGGCCAGGCAGAGGCAGAGGGAGCAGTGACCCCCTCACCATGGGAACAAAGTTGAGGGCTGAAGAAACAGGGGGAGGAACCCGGGATAGCCCTGGGAGTGGCAGAGGTGGCAGATCCACCCAAACATAACCACCATGGAGTTCAGGGTGGCTCTCCATTCCTCTTTTGCTTTGGTGGTCTTCTCTAGACAGCCGGAGAAGCCAGGCTGAAGCTGGGTACCTGCCCAGGGAAAAAAAGCCAGAACTTGCCTCCAGGAGTCCTGGCAACAAGGGAGGGGTGGCCAGGACCTGACTAGGAAAATCCTGAGCTGAGGAGGCCAAAGGTCAAGGACTCTCTTTATTTCTCCCCTTTTCAAAAAAATAATAATAATAATATATATATATATATATATATAACCTGTAATAAAGAAAGTAGAAGGAATCAGAAAGTTGACTCCATGCTGGTTCTTTCCATCCTCCCAGAAGTCGGTCCCCCTGGGGTGCAGGGCAGCCACTTTGAGTAAGTTGGGCAGGAGACAAGCAGTCACCACCTCCCTCTCTCTCATTATCTCTTATATCATCAAAGTCATGGCAGGCAGGAAAAGAAGAGGCGTTGAATCCCCTCCCGCTCTGTCATAGGGGCACAGCCACCTGAGGGGCCAATGAATGTCAGCAGGATGCTGGGGGGTTTGCTCATACATGGTGACCCCCCAACAACATTCAGCACAGAGAAATTCAAGGAGCTCCACCTCAGGAGAAAGAATCCACATCATACTTATAGGCTTGGCAGTTTTACACTCACTAGCACCATGACTGAAAGAGATTTTGGGGTCATGATTCAGACTGGACATACGGAAAAAAACCTACTTTGCTGTCTGAGTCTCCAGAGTCTGGAATTAACTCCCCCCAGAAGTGGTGCAAGCACATACTCTGGATACCTTTTAAGAAATGCTTGGATGCTTATCATCCTGGGGTGATCTGACCCCAGCTAACTTCCTGTCCTTTGGGCAGGTGGCTGGAACTGGTGATCCTGAGAGGTCCCTTCTAGCCCTAATATCTATGAAATCTGTAGTCCTGCAGGGAGGGAAACAGGCTGGGGAACTTGTTTGCTACCCCAGCTCCCCCAGCTCCACCCCACTAGCAGAGTGCTCCCAGCATCAGCTTGGCAGTATTGGCCTGGTTCTGGGAGATGCTTATCTCCCAGGCTGAGCTCTGTGGATTTGAGACCTGTGACCCCTTCGGGGTCTGCCCACTGGTGACCCCGTCCACCTGTTATGGGCCAACCTCCTGCCTTCTCTCCTGCCATGCCTTGTTGGTAATTGCTTAATTAGAAGATGTTAATTAAGTGGGAGGCTACCCATTTTACTACCCCGATGCAAGGGGGCACTATCTGTCGCTCCTTTCCTTCTCTACAACACAGCCCGAGCCTTGCAGATGGTACTCACATCATTTAGTCTGGGCCTTACTCTACTCTGGCCCCCCTCATCCTTCCTGGGCTCTCTGTGGCCCTGCTTCAGTGGGCGCCTCACTGGGCATTCATCAATGCTCCCCCCTCTCTGGGGCTTCTTGCTGTCCCCCCTTCTCTGGGGCTTCTATCTGCCCCACCCTGGGGCTTCTCGCTGCCCCCTCTCTCTGGGGCTGGGGTCTCCATGCAGCTGTGGCTCCCCTATGAGGCCTCCTCCAACCCCTGATAGCCTCACCCAACTCTGGGCCTAAACGGCAAACGCAAAACACAAGCCCCTGGGCTATAACATAAAATCTAGGCCATCCGGCTAAACATCATTCAATCCCTACCAGGTAATTCTCCACCCCATAACAGCAATCAGGAGCTGCTTGTGCAGTCAAGCTTCTCCCCTTTGTTTGCTCCCCTTTGTTTGCTCCTTCTCTCTTGGGACCCCAAGCATCTCCCATCTGGGGCCCCAAGACCCTGGAGCTCAGGTTGGGAGATAAGCATCAGACGAATACTGCAGAGATATATATCCTGGCTAATCTTGGACCTTGGGCTGGGAGATAAGCATCTCCCAGCAGGGGCCCTGAGACCATGGAGCTTGGGCTGGGAAATAAGCATTTTCCAGCCATGGCCCTGTGGTCATGGTGCCTGTGTTGGAAGCTTCCTGCTAGTGGGGCTGGGGAAAAAGCTCCCCAGCCTGTTCCTCCCCCTCTTCCCCCCAGTTCTGTGCTCATGGACACAGGTGGGGAACAAGCTCCCCAGCCCCCACCCTGTGTGCCCAGGTAGGCTGGCAGGGAGCATGGAGCTAGAAGACAGCTGTCTCCTGACTAGAACTGGGATATTGCTCCCTGACCCCAGGAGCTGCCTGCTATGGAGCAGACTCCACCACCGGAGCCTGGGCAGAGATAATGTTCCAGGTTACCTCCCAGCCTTGGCTCTGTGACCTTAGAGCCAGGGCTGGGAGATGAGAATCTCTCATCCCTGCTCCATAATTGTGATTCCAAAGCAAGGGCTGGGAACTCCCTGCTGCTGGGACAAGAGGAAATTCTCCCATCCAGGTGCTCTGGCAGCAATCAGTTCCTGGGACAGGGAGTAATTTCCTGCCTCCTGCTGCCTCACTGATTGGGAGAACATTTGCTCCCAGTTAGCTGTCTACATATGCTATACTGTGCAGTAATTTCTCCTGAGTAAATTTGCTACTTATATTTACAGGTAGCAAATTTGCTCAGGTTTAGAGCAAATTACTGCATACTAAGCATCTACACGTATAGACAGTGATGCTTACTGTGCAGTAATTTGCTCTAATCTCAAGTAAAGCATCTCACGTAGGCATACCCAAGTAGTGCTAACCTGGCTGGACATCAAGATAACTTAGTCCTAATTGTCACAGGTTTAAATCTAATCTTTCAATTGGGATTAAGCATTTTTAATGATTCTTGCTAGAATGTTGCAGTGCACAGCAGCTAAGGTAGATGACCCTAATTGTCTTAATAGATTTAACTTTTAAACCTTTCTTGGATGAGAAGATCTGTCTTAAATTCAAGTATTATAAAGCAAAAACTGGTTGAATTTCAGGTCAGAGAATAGCAATTTCCTAAGGGAAGCATGCCTCAAATTGGCTGTTTCCATATTTTCCAACCCCCTGAACTCTGCAAAGCTCAAACAAAAAACCCTGCTGAATGCTGCAAAACAATTCTCCAATAGCTGAGATCTTTCCCATCATTAGTGAAAACTATTTGTTTGCATTCCCTTCACATGACAAATTTCTGACATATGGACCAAACTCAGTAATTGCTGAATAAAAAGGTGTCCCAAAGTTTAACACAGGTTGTGTTGTGTTAAAATTAGTCCCCCCACTGCCTTTTTTTAACCACATATATCTATGTCAATATGTTAGTTACTCATTGCAAGATGTGGATTTGGAAAGATTTTGAGTTATATAATTATATTTCATAAAGAAAAGCTGTCTGTTTTATTACTTTACTCAAACATTGATTTCAGTGGTTTATTTTATGTGATTTCTTATGCACACCCAAAGAAGATATACAAATCTAGGGAAACTGACTTTGGGTATACATTGTTATTTGTACAAATCTCAGTCCTGCTGTTGAAAGTAACATGTGACATCAGTCCCAAGCAAATGGATTTTCACTTGTAAGTGCTTTATTTTTGGAAATAAGACAAGACTTCTCATGCTGGGAAAAATACCAGTGTTCTAAAGATTCATTGATTTATATTCAGAATTGGATGGTGTCTGGAGCAAAATAGAAATCATTCCATTGTTTGTATTGTTACATTTCAGAGAATGAACTTTCTTTCAGGGTATGGTAGTGTGATCCTGTAGTTTTTCAAACTTTTATTTAAATTTTACCTCATACATGTGTGAGACCTAACTTTCATGATTAATTACTATTAAACAGGATTTCTCAATTTCCCATCATAATCAGTTAACTGGCCACAGAGTAGCGAAATGGATCTTGCAACGGATGGCTGAATTTGCTAAAATACTCTTCAGAGATCTTTGCCACCTGCTGTAAATGGACATACAGGGACAATGTTAGCATTTAGGTCTCGAATAGGTCTACCATTCTGGAAAAATATTGCAGTCCATATAGCCCCTCATTTCTTTGTAATGCTAGAATTATTACCACAGGACGACAGATAAGAACAAGAGGAAGGACTAAACAAAGAAATGGTCAGGAAGAGAAATAGAAAATAATGATATGTTCTATGTAAGGAGACAAAGGGGTAAGATACAAGATACATTGGAAACAAGTAATCAAGCAAACAAATAGCAATCACTTCTGTGGTTTTTATACTGCATACCCAGCATAATTTTTTTTTTAATTTTTAATTTTAGGCCATTTATTGTCATTTGGATTATAATACTACCATGGGATAGATGTATTGATGTACTATGGGTGACATTGTGTGCTCTGAGTGACCTCAGTGCAGAGAAATATGTCTAATCATAATACTTTGGCAAGCAGAAAAACAGTTTTTTTCAGATACAACTGGCTGTAAGACACAATCCAGTTTCCTGAATACAGACTTTTAAACTGCAGAATCTAGACATGTTACATAACATTGTACCAAATGTGCAATTGGTGATTAGTTGTGCAGCCCGGGTACATCCAAGGGTGTGCCCCATCGACAAATGGAAGGTCAGGCGGTAGTGCTGTGAGAGGGACATGGTCATCTCTGTACCAGTTCCTCTATTCTTGATGTGACACATCAAGGACACATCAAGGATTCAGGAAGCCCATAAGCTGGTCCTATGGGCTTAACAAAACTCAATGAGGCTCAAAAGGGACAAATGCTGGGTCCTTCATCTGGGTAGGAAGAACCCTCACCATACCTATACAATGGATGGTGGTCCCCTGGCTAGCACTATATCCAAAAGAGACCTAGTGGTGTCAGTTGACCATAGAATGAATATGAGCCACCAGTGTGATGAAGTCTCCAGCAGAGCAACTAGAACTTTGGCGTGCATCAGCAGATGTTGCCAACAGATCCAGAGAGGTGCTCCTCCTCCTCTACTCAGCATTGGTGAGGCCACAGCTGGAGTACTGTGTCCATTTCTGGGCACCACACTTCAAGAAGGATGTGGACAAGCTCAAAAGGATGCAGAGAAGGGCCACCCATGTGATCAAGAGTGGGGGACAGGCCCTATGAGGAGAGACTTTAGGATCTGGGACTGTTCAGCCTGAGCAAAAGAGGGCTGAGAGGCAACTCGACAGCCATCTACAAATATGTTAAGGGAGAACACCAGGACCTAAATGAACAACTTTTCAGAGAAGCACCTCCCTCCCCTCCACCAGGAAGACACAGACCAATGGACAGAAGCTAGCTGAGGAAAAGTTTCAGCTGGGCATAAGGAAAAACTTCTTTTCTGTACAAGTAACTAGAATCTGGAACATGCTTCCAGCAGAGGTGGTGCAGTCACCATCTCTGGTGATCTTTAAGAGGAGGCTGGACAAATAACATTGAGCTCATTTGAGCCCAATTACCTCCTGCCCATGGCAGGGCACTGTCTTGATGATCTTATAGGTCCCTTCCAGTCTTCCTTCTGATGATTCTAGCTCTCTGGCATGCTTCAGGGGGCTTACTGACTTCCAGACCTGGAGTTCTACTACAAAGCCGCTCCCAGAAAAAGCGATGCTGGAAAAATAGTTTTCTGGATATGCACAAAAATTGGGCTTCTTGTTCACATTGAAGCAAAGTCAAGGTCTTCCAAACTGTTGTCACTGGAAAAACTAGAGGAGGAATAGCTAGTTACCTAGAGGTTAAGGGAACTTAAGATATAGGAGTCCAAATTCAAGTGTCTGCTCTAAGCAAGCCCATTAAAGATTCGTTGAACCAGAGAGAGAAAGGAGGAGAGCCTGAATTTGGAACTCTGTCTCTCTCTCATACCCTGAATATAATAAATGGATACTTTTTTTTATTGTATCTTTTCTTTTTCTTAAGAGAAGAATGTTTTGGCAAAAGGTTCATGACCAGCCCTGCTGTTAGGGGTATGTGGGTAATAACCCCCTAAGTAGCTGTTGCTAATCTATAGTTACCTTAATACCTTCACATTCTAGACACTGTAACTCACTGGAATTTAAGTAAATGCTTAACACTAAGCAGTTTCTCACGTACTTAGCTGGAGTGAGATCAATTTGAAAGGTAAAAGTTAAGCACTCAAGTGTTTTGTTTGTTGAATAACTTGCTTGTTTTCTACATTCTTTGAAAAGGTGAGGTTCTCTTATTTCTTTTTTGTGAAAAACTCCCTATACTATAATGCAACATAGTGCACTAATTTTTCATTCTTAGGCCAGTGTTGTTACGCACCCATCACTATAGCTCCTGTGGTGAAATAACATTTCCTCTTTCTCTCTGTCTCTGTCTCTGTCATGCCTTTGGAACTCCTCATCCTGGTTGAGTCCAGATATGGAAGCAGTGAATTAAATTTTTCTGAGCCAGCTGGAAGAAAGGATTCTGATCCTAGGACAGAGCCTATCATTCTTGTTTTTTATTATTTTATTTAATTTTGTATGAAATGTAGGCTAAAAGCACAATTAATGCATACTGAATCTCACAAATAATGAACAAGAATGATCTCCTAGTATGCATGTCAAAGATTAGGCAGCATTCAATCAACATGGATATAAATACAAAACAACTTACTATAAACTTAAAAATAGTGCTGACTTAAATAATGGATTCATCCAAAAAAAATGCACCATGGAAAAAAGAAGACAAAAATATCATGGGAATTGTAGCACTGCTACTAGGAGCTCTATATTTAAGTGTTTGTCTGTTAGCCTTTCCATTATAGACTCTATTGTAAGTCAGGCTGATGCATTCACATTGGCTTAAACCTTGCCAGAAGTATTTCAGGCCACAAGTAAATTATTTTAACACATTTTAAAAGTTAAAGGAACATCTTAAAACACTTTCCCCTGACTTTTAGTAAAGATGTGTGAATCTGAAAACATCAAGGCTGAATGAGCAGTGAAGTTTGGTCATCTAAACCCCTGGGAAGCTTTTTCTGTAATGCATAAGGCCACATAATTATCCCTCATCTGTTAAAATGTTTTTCAAAGACCAGATTCTGGATCCCAACAGCTTATGCTGCCATTATTTTTTCCAAAAGAGAAAATCGCAATATCTGCATTATGAACTTCTCATTTTGTCTAGTTCAATTTGTCCTGTATGAGAGACATTTTATGGGGGGCAAGGAATGCAGGGAATATATTAGAAGATGATCTCTTTCTGTCAAATGCCATATCATAGTTTCATGCTTCACCTCTGCTTTTATTAATGCCACAAAATATGGATTAAGGGTTTTTTTCCACATGTAGGAGAAATAATATATATGACATATTCTTTCTTTCCAGAAAAAGAAAGGTTAATGACTGAATGCCAATGAAGACATGCTTCTTGTTGGTTACTATTACAATATGAACTTTTGGGTTGTAAGTGGCCAAATATGAAATTCTGGGTTGTAACTGGCCATGGTTTGGATTATCACATGATAATGATGTACGATGTTGTCTTGGCTTACAATCCATGCAAGTGGTCAATCATTAGAACAAGATACCTAGCAAAGTTATGGAAATGTGAGCAGCCCTACTTTTCATAGATCCTAATGCAAGCAAACTTGTGTGTCAGATCCACTAAGCCTTTAAGGAAGCAAAGTGATCAAGTACTGAAGACTGTTTCATAGATTTTTCTTGCACTGATGCAATCAAAAATGAGGTTGAAAAAAGAATCACTGTGACCTGTAGGGCCTTCTAAAAGACAGCTGTAGGAGTTGCCAGTCTTATAGTATTCATCATATAATTTTAACTGAAAGATCAGGTAAATTTTGAGAGCTGTTAACAATGACCACAGCTAGGAAAAAACAGGTAAAGATGATCTTGCACTAGAGACAATCTTGACAAACAGGGCACATCTACACAAGATGCCGACTGTGCAATAGTACATCACAGCACGGACAGTGGTAATACACTGCTGGGCAGTATTATTAGGTTACTGTGCAGTAGCATCACTTAAAAGATGTTCACTGGCACTACTAGGTAGTAACTCTGGTTACTCCACATTTATTTAGTAATTGTTAATACAGCTACTAAATAAATACACAGTAACAACTGTACAGTAGCATCTTGTGTAGATGCACCCCCAGTCAAGTAAAAAAATATGTACCACCAGTATGGTCCGAGACAGCACCTATTTAGAGGAGTAATGGACTAGATGGATGAACAAAGTCACCGTGGTAACTGTAGCAAGGGAATTATTAAAAGCAGTTCCATATCATCTACCACTATTCAAATGTAGGGAAGGGGCTGTTTGCTCCTCTGGGAGGGAAAAACTGAAGCATCAGGGGTTGGGCGCAGAGGGAGAGAATACACATAAAGAGGAATAACTAGCACCTCCCCTATCTGGTTCCAGGGCTGTCTGTTAAATCTGGCCCCCAAAACACCCAATCCCCTGCATCCTAGCTTTTTCACCCGAAGGAGCAAACTGCTCCTCCCTCTGGGCTGGAAGAGAACTGCTTTTAATAATTCCCTTGCTACAGGATGTAGTTTCAGTTACCATGGTGACTTTGTTCATCCATCTAGCCCATTACTCCTCTAAATAGGTGCTGTCTCAGACCATACTGGTGGCACATATTTTTTTACTTGACTGTGGGTGCATCTACACAAGATGCTACTGTACAGTTGTTACTGTGTATTTATTTAGTAGTTGTATTAACAATTACTAAATAAATGCGGAGTAACCAGAGTTACTACCTAGTAGTGCCAGCGAACATCTTTTAAGTGATGCTACTGCACAGTAACCTAATAATACTGCCCAGCAGTGTATTACCACTGTCCGTGCTGTGATGTACTATTGCACAGTCAGCATCTTGTGTAGATGTGCCCTGTTTGTCAAGATTGTCTCTAGTGCAAGATCATCTTTACCTGTTTTTTCCTCCCTCTGTCCTCTTCCAGCCCTGCCCAGGGGCTTTTCAGAAGCAATGAGAGGTCTTGGAAGCAAGGCCTCTTCTGCTGCAATTAAATGTGGTCCTGAACTTGCCCTCTCATCCAATCAGGGGCATGGGGATGGGGGGCAGCCATGATCTGGGTGTGAAAATGGCAGCCCCTGGCACAATCAAGCCATGATATTAGTGAGCTGGGCCTGTGATTTAAACCAGGACCTTTTCATTGCACAATGTATTAAATAGAGCCTCTTCCTCCCTCCCTAGATCAGTCTCAGTACAGGAAAAAAGATTAATAAAAAAACTTTTAAAAACGTTGTTTTGACAAGAAGGAAAAGAATTAAACCCGAGGCATTTTTTGCCAAGCATACTGTGAATCCCTTTGATTATTTCTCTGAGGTTCTATCCACAATCTCCCCCTCTGTCTCTAAGCTCTGTACCTGATGCTGCTGAGTATTGTTGCATCTCTCAGATATGCAGTCATTTCTTGAAAGAAGTGCAAGTGAATCACTCACTAGAAATGTATAAGACAGACCAGAAGACTGTGTTGGATTTTATTCCTGTTGGTGTATTCTAGTTACTTGTATTATGCAGAGAACTCTAGGCTTTGATCAATTTTGTGTAGGGCATATATGTAGTCCATAGAGGAACTGCAGTTTTTCTTTGAGTCTTTCCTGTATATGTATTTTAGCTTGAATGTGAAGTCTAGGAAAAGTATAGAATGAGCCACTCACTTGTGCTTTACTCTGGTTAGCCTTCAGGCAGAAGTTCTCATTTCCATAATATCTCCATGATTTCCTAGATGATGTCTCCATATAATCTGCTACATATTTATTTTTAAAGAATCTTTTGAAACAGCATCAATAGGTAAATTATACTTAAAAAGATATAAGGTGTCCACAGGGGATGAAATTTCTGTTATTCTGTAAGCTGCCTGAACCCATATTTTTTCAACTGTATGGTCCAGATTTTGAGTCATGTGATATAAGTAAGCATAAATCTGCTGTAACAGGTGGGTACCAGTATGGGCGGCTAAAATTATTTATTAATGGGCACAGTTTTGGGAAAGAATGTGAAAATAGTTGCCTGACTCTATTTACCTGTATGAATAAAGGATAAGCTGTAAGCAATGTATAACTTCTTATAGGTTTATGTAAAAATCCTTTTTGAATCAGTTATTCTCAGTTAACTCACCCACACTGAAGTAATTATTGCATTACTGAGTCTAATGGTAGGATTTATCCCTTTCCACAGGCTTCTCTTCAATTATTACTTTTCCTCAGTGAATCTCAAAGCACTTTTCAAAGTACAAAAAAGATGAAACATCAAGATGAGCAATGACTGATACAAGATTATGCAGCAAGCCAGTGGAAGAGAAAGGTATAAAACCTAGCATCTAGACCCACAAACAGACCTAGTCTTCTAAATCCAAAATGAAGACCTTCAACATTCCTGCCCAGATATTGCCTAAGTGTCTTAGGTGGTTAATTTTTAACCACTAAATTTTTCTTGGTGCTTACCTGTCTGCTTCTGGACATGCCCAGAAATGCCTTAAATTTAGCTGTCCTAAGCAACTGAGCACTTACGTCTTTTCAAAATTTCATCTTGCCTAATTTAGTAGGGGTTCCCAGGGCAAATGTAGTGCATTGGTCCCTAGACAAAACAAACTGGCTAGAGGAAACCTGGAAAAAGTACTCCCTACCCATATGCAGTAACCCAATGGCTAGAGCAGTGAGCCAGGATGTGAAAGATATAATACTCTTCTCTACCTGAAGGGACTTCAACTAGCATCTCTCATTTGAATGATCTAATGATCAAACTAGAGGGAATTCTGGGGTGGATTGCCTGCAATGCTTCCTGTTGAGGTTTCTACACTTAACGTGGAATAATTTCATTGGGCTAGAGTGAACTTGGCTGTCCAACCAATTCCTGTTGGGGATAAAATTATTTTCAGTTACTATTTTACCTGATGTTGACCACTGTGATGTCTAAGTCACACTGCTTCAGGGGTATAGGTTTTAGCTTTGTTGGTCTAAATGCATAGGCAGACAAAGTTATATGGGTAAAGCTGATATATTTTATTAGACCAACTCAAATATTTGAAAAAATTCTTCTTTGCAAGCTTTTGGATACAAATACCTTTTGTCAGGCTGAGGAAGTTGGTGTGTTCTCTTCCTGGAAGGGAAGAATAGTATAGAAGCCAGGGGCTGGTATGCATGCAAGAAAGCCAGTTGCTAACCTACTGGATACAAAAAATCATAGACTAAATATAGACATTGGATTTATGATGCATTATGATGCATTATATAACCTGCCTAACATCTGACTCCACTGGTACCTCTCCACCATTTACCAGCTACATTCATTCCCCTTCTTCCCTGCCTCTTACGCACCCCCACTTGCCTCTTACACACTGACTCCTCAATTTACATTTTCACTGACTGGCTTTCTTGCATGCATACCAGCCTCTGGCTTCCTTACTATTCTTTCCATCCAGGAAGAGCACACACCAACTGCAGATGCTTCCTCAGCCTGACAAACGGCATTTGTACCCGGAAGCTTGCAAAGAAGAAATTTTCCAAGTATTTCCGTTGGTCTAATAAAAGATATCAGATTTACCCAAAGAACCTTGTCTGCCTAAGTCACACAGCTTCACCCTGCCAAATCTATATATTTTTGAGAAGTCCACTCTCAGCAGGGTAAGCAGCAGTATAGTTCATTATCATTGCAGAGAACAGAGTAAGAAAAACAGCATTCAGAGATGATGATGTAAGTACTTCCTCAGTCAGGGTTCTCTTATAGAAATGATGACCAGTTCTTCAGTTGCAGCATCTTCTCTGATGTATATCAGCAGCCCCAAACCCTATGGTTTACCAGAATTGTGAGCTATAAGTTAATAGCCATGTACTCATCAATATTGCATAGATATTGGATAGCAATGCAAGCTTTTCTGAAATAGATTGAACCATATGAATTCTCCAGATTCTGCCCAGTTCATAAGATTGGTTAGTTTTTCTTCATCTCCCATTGTATCATGTCGGCTGAAGCCCAACCTTCCACTGAGAACATCTGGGGAAATTCTTCAAAGAATCTTATCAAAGAGAGAGTTCTTTCCCAGAAATTTCTGTAAAAAGATATCATTGAAATGTTAAGACATTAAAGTCTCCATCAAAGGGCTTGCTTTCCTCCCACAACACTGGAAAACATACAGAAATAAATCCACTAGAAAACAATACAAGTAATATAGAAACAAATCTGAGATTTACCAAAGTCAAAAATCAAAATGCTTGGTAAAATGGCAATGGTGTTTTCCAGGGATGTATTTCTGTTTTTTGCTTGACAGCTGAAATGACCTGAAAAGACTTTATCTCTAAAAGCATTGGACAGACAGATGGATAGATAAATCCAATACAACTATAGATCTAAAGTATTAGAGGCCCACTCAACACTATAGAAATCTTTCTATTGATGTCAACATGCTTTGATCAATGGCTTAGCACTAATGTTTTAGGCAGCATCCAATTATCCCAGCATCAACTATTTATGGCAACATATTGTTCCTTCTCACCACAGAGGATGAATTCAGCACAGAGGGCCTAATCATCCTGTGTGTTTGACTTCTATGGGAGGCTTGTGTCTACATCTGATGAGATGACTGGGCTTCCAGTAGAACTTCATTTTCCAGGCAAGTTTTAAAGTCCGTTCATGCTTTGAGAATCTCTCTCTCAGCACCTGGAAGGCCACTTTTTTCTATTATTTCCAAATGGCCAAATATAACCTTTGGTGTATAAACAATGAACTCTGATGCATTAGGACATTTTGTTTTCATCAGCTGTGATCCTTTACCTTGCTGAGTCTGGGAGAGGGCATTCAATAATGCCTTTCTTCTGTTAAAAAAATTCCTTAATATATGCAATTTGTGTTTTAGTGAGGTACATAATTAATTCTGATACCTAGTTACCAACTAAAAACAAGAAATACATCAAACTCTGTCTCATTAGCATTCATTCAAAGTGCATTGCTCCTTTCAGGTCCCACTCATTATTATTTAACCATTAATCCAAAAAGCTTATAGGCCTGTATTACGAAGATGATTATTATATTTTTGGTTGGAGTCCAAAGGGTCATTTTGAAAGACACTCATTTCAGAAAGGTTGCAGAGAATGT
Organism: Crocodylus porosus; assembly: GCF_001723895.1. Lineage (NCBI taxonomy): Eukaryota > Metazoa > Chordata > Crocodylia > Crocodylidae > Crocodylus > Crocodylus porosus. Next base: position 18,046,902 of record NW_017728916.1, read on the forward strand.
AGATTTGTAGCAACATTTAATGTGTTTTGCTTCCACTCCCTCTCTTCCTCTCTCTCTCACTCTCTTTTTCTCTCACTGGGCAATAAGCCAAGAACTATCTGAGGTTTGCTTTGTAAGTACTGAATCACTAATGCAAAGGCAGTGAAAGTATATAGCTATCATACCCATCTGTCCAAAATTACTACACATGGAAGTGACCATATTGAACATATTGAATTAATTTCACTGCAGTATTGCCCATCAAATTACTCGACTCCTTACATCACCACTCGTTTTGCTTTCTAACACAAAACATTCCTTTTACTTGACAAGCCCTTCTTTGGCTTTGGCTTTGGCCTAAACAGAACAGGGATGATCTTGGCTCACTTCACTCTAAATAATTATTCTTTAATTACACCAGAGGTGGTATCATCTGCAGTAATTACTGAAAAGATGTCAGCTTTCAGATAATGGAGTAAAGCATTAATGGTAATGGAGCTGGCCTAGACTTTTGTGCACAGAAACCAGCCACTTGTTTTGCAGTGGTTTGGCATCATTCTGAACATTGTGACATTTGCACCTAGGGTTTTCACTGTACTAGATGACTTTGAGTTTTTAGAAAGTTTCATATTCAGAAGGTTTCAACCACAGTTCTATTTGGATATTTTCTTTTCTTTTCTCTTAAAAGCCACCTTTTTGTTTCCTCTGCAAAACAATATACTTCCTGTTCCTCCACAAGGCTTCATGCGCTAGTTTTCTAAAGACAGCATGTAGGCTACATCTCTAGAACCTCTTCATGAATGTATTCATTCAAATCTCTCCATAGAGGCTATGACATCTGAGTAGGTGGGAAAACCTGACATGTAAAGGAATTCTCCAACTTGATTAATAGCAGCAGTAAAAGCCATGATATATTTGCATTTAAAAAGAGCTACCAGAACCTATCCTTAATGGAAGTCAGAGTAGAGTATAATCTTATAGACTTGTTAATTCAGAGAGGTATAAGCTTAATAAGCAACTGTTTATATTTCACCGGTTTATAGTGTCTAATGAAGGAGGCTTTTATGCCTCTCTGAATTAGTTAGTCTATAAGGTACCACTCTGCCTGACTAAAGACTAACATAACTAAATACCTCTGTATTGAAAAACTGCTCTTAGTCTTTCTGACTCCAGTATGTAATATGTGGTTTCTGTAAAGCTACACAAAAGGCTCCATTAGAAAGGCATAGCATAGATATGTCCAGCTAAGTTTTACCAGCATGGTCAATATATTGAATAAATTCCCAGGTTTGGAAGAATTTAATCCATTAAATACCATTAAATAGGTATCAGTGGGTATGTCTACATGAGACACTAAAGGCACTGTAGACTAATTCTACTGCACATTAGCATCATTGAAGATGTGTGCTGGCACTATGTGCAGTAGTGCCAATTACCACACATTAAGTTGGTACCTGTTATTGCCATGCATTAAATTTGTATCTGCTATTACAGGTACCAAAATTAATGTGCCATAATTACAGTGCATTAATGCATGTGTAGACATGCCTAGTAGGTTTGATTTACTTACTGAGAAGAACTCTAATTTAAGTTAGTGCATAAGCTGGTGAGATATCTGTGAAGTAAAGAGAAAAACCTGGTTTGAACAGTTCTCAGAAACATGTGCCCATAGTTCCTGAGAGATGTAACTTCATTACTGTACCTGAAAATTTTCATGTTAATAGTTGCTGCTTTCTCTATTTGAGGCATAGGACTGGTTCCAGATATCATAGGCAAACAAGATGACACCCAAATTTCCTACAAGTCTAAAACTGACAATAACACTAAAGTTGCAACAGTCTGTTACAGTTAATGTGAAATGAGAAATTTGATATTAATGTAATTAAAAGAAAGTCGGATGAGATATACAAAATCACTTTTTAGGCATCTTTTTTGCATATGTTATTTTTCAGATAAAAAAGCAAGATATGTGGGGGGCTCTTCAATTCATATGGCATGTTCCCCTTGATATTTTTTCTATTAAAAATATCCATACCATGCAGATAAATAATCCTTTTATTGTAAACTGACCTATCCTTTGAACAGACTAGCACTGAAAGATTTTTTACAGACCCAGATATTACTATATTTAATGTAATTTCCTCCCCAGTCAAAATTTCAGTGCAATTACCATGGCTTCATGGACACTTTGATTGCAATGAACCTGAATGTTCACAGGGAATATAGTTAGGGGCCTACCGAAATTGAGGAGGCAGTCAGTAGATTTTACAGGCTTATCATAATGGGGCTTACATCTCTGGTTGAGGGGCCTCAGCGCCCACACCTCTGATGACTGGTTGAGAGGGCTGTCCATAATGTGACCCCACCCCTCACCACTGATTGGCCAAGAGGGCTGCTTGTTCTGTGGCTCCACCTCTTGCTGCTAATTAGTGAAGATTGAAAGAGCCACATGACAGGTAGACCTCCTAGTCAACTAGTGGCAAGGACAGAGGCAGCCACCATCTTGGTTGCTCCCCTTCATGCTGGAAATCCTCCTCCCTATCTCTTCTTCCACACTGGCTATGTGACTAGGCCACAGAAGCCATGAGGACTGCTGACTTGCATAAGTCATGTCCCCCAGCCCTCTTGCCATTTTTGTTGCCTCCTTGGCAACGAGGGCATACTGCTGTCTCATATTCAGCTTATTGTCCACTGTAACCCCCAGGTCCTTTTATGCAGAGCTGTTACTCAGCCAGTCAACCCCCACCCTGTACTGGTGCACAGGACTGTTCCATTCTAATTGCAGGATTTTGTACTTGTCCTCATTGACCTTCACAAGATTTAGGATCTTTGTCCAGTAGGTGTTGTCCAGAGGGGGGTCGCCGGCAGGGCCTCTGGGTAGATAGGTGGTGTGGCATGGTGCTGTTCCAGATGGAGAAGGCATCCCAGTGGGTCTGTCTTCACTGCCCTTTCTTATAGGGGCAGACCTTGTGTGACACTAGTGACAGGAGGCATGCCCATGCAAGGGTCGGCCCCTGGTATACTGAGCATGTGTGCTCCATGCAGAGATGTGCAGTTTTGGGTATCTGTAATGGTGGGGTACAATGGTAGAATTGCTGGTTCTGCATGGTCTTTTGTCTTTCAAATGCTGGGTTCTTGTCTCTGTTCCTGGGTGAGGTCCATGGTTCCTGGATGAATCAATGTAAAGTGATGGCCTGGTCATTACAGACCATTCAGTAGAGGCCTGCTACCATTGTATTTCAATCATTCCCAATCACTCTCATTCATCTGGAAACCAATTTGCGTGGGAGGGGTACATGAATCATACAGTTGCAACACAGGGGATGCCCGGGCAGAGGACACAAGATGGAGGTTTGACATACAAAATGGAAATTTGACATGAGTTACTTTAACTTACATACATATGCCTAAAACAGTAATCACACAATATAAAAGCATTACAAACATGATAATTATCACTTATAAAACTGTGGGTGTTGATATCAGAATATCAGGGAACTTTGAACTAGCAGAGACTTGAACTGGTTTTCAATCACTTATACCAATTTATATGTAATTTCTGTTCCTAGCCTAGATGAACAGACTATTTCTTGAAGCTTCTTCAGAGTTCTTATACCAAACCCAGAAACAGCCAGCTGTGTTTCCTACAGTGTATTGCTACAAACAGGTTAAAGGCTGAGTGTACTACATTAGTAATACAATGACTGGCATATGCAGTATTGCAGGGGGGGCGGGGTTAATATAGAATCCTCTGATGGACGATGACAGCTTTGTTCAAACAGAGTCCACATGGAATTTGGTATGAGATTGATGAGAAGCAGCTTCAACTGGAGAGCTCCAAGAATCACTCTTAATAAAAGTGTCAGAAACTTATAATAAAGGGATATTTTTAAGGGCTCTCTGCGTAAGTGTTTTGGGTATAGAAGGCTTCTATAGGAAAAATTCCTGTCTTGATAAAGAAAACCTAGTTTTTTTCAGACTATTCCTCAGTTCTCTGTAAATTTGGGGACATGTTGTACCATCAGTTTATAAACAGAACTCCCCATTGACTTCATCGAGGAGTTCTACTTATAAATCAATGCCAGGATATAGCCTGTGGTTTTATACAGTATAGATCAAAAGACAGCACTGAGGAAATAAACAAGGGACTTAATAAAAGAAGCCTAAATGAGTAGTTTAATACAATGTTTTGTAAAGATGGCTTCTGGAATTCTACTTATGTTGCATTTGTAATTATACTTAATTCTGTATCAAATCCCTAGCAAGAAAAAATAAGGACAGTAAATGCCACAATTCTGCTTAAAGTTAGAAATATGCTTGTGTGAATGAATAATCCTACCAGTCTATTCAGATTTAACTAACAGTGCACATCTAATATTATGCTGAGTACTATAAATATACTGTGCCAAGCTTTATATATACAATATATATGTGCTTGTTATCATTGTTATAATCCAGTTAAATCTATGTAGGATGCACAGTCTGTGTTTATCCGATGACTGTAATCCTTTTGAGGATTATTATAACTATGACCTTTGAGAAATATTTCAGAATGACATTGGAGTATTCCTACTTGGTGTACCTAGCAAAAAAGGCCTTAAGTGAGCTAAATGACAAAAAAACTAAATACACAATGGATTTATGTCTCCATGGATACCTTTTAAGTGCCCTATCATCCTACCTAACTCCAGGAATCCCAACTCAGGATTCATAGTTATGAACCCTGTCCTTGATTTAGGTGCATAAACCAGGTCAGCTTTTTCCCACAGCCCACAATCTCCCACCAACTCATTATAGTCTAGTGTGATGATTACAAACTTCTTCAAGTCATTAAACCCTTTCAAATTACTTCTTCTGATGCAGAATCCCATACCCCAGACTTTGCAGGCCAAGTTAGCAGACCTGGAGCCAGGGGATCTAGTTCAGCAATGGCACCACACTGTACCCTGGCCTCCTCTGCCATTACCCTGAATCTCTTTGTGGAACCCATGATGACTTATTATGGAACCACTGGGTTACACAGAACACAATTTGAAAATCACTGGTCTAGTGGGTAGGCAGTTTCCTGAGATACATGAGGCCTATCTTCATATAATCCTAGGGTCTTGAACCAAGGCCTTTCATATACTAGCAAGAGTTTATTCTCAGTATGATAATTATGGCAGTCAACTGAGAGAAATAGTGAATGAGCTAGGACATTGAACTTTGTGACACATCTAATCTAAATACTATTCATGTTCTGGATTTCTGAAATCCTATTCATATATTTCAGCTTTTATACTGTTTTCTGAGAGTATCTGTAATAAAGTCATAAAAAAATATGCCTACATTTGGCAAATGGGAAAAAAAGATTAAAGTTGGACTTGTTGCTTTGAGGTGTGTGATCATCATAATATTCTTCCTGTTCCCTGGCTGTCTAATAGGTAGAGTTTACTTCTGATACATATAATATATTTGTGTTCACATGTGAACACCTTTGCTAGTATATGAAAATGAATATTTCTATAAAGAAAATATTTTCCAAAATATTTACATGGAAATAATTATTTGCATGAATATCTAATGTGAATTAAAAATGAGCATGAGCTTGACTGAATCTAAAACCAATATAATGTGTAATTTTTCTAGCAATCTAGCTTGTTCTAGTTTAGGTCATGTTAGGACATGATCTAGACAGCATTATGTTAATAATTTATCCTTTATTTTACCTTTAAATTATTATTTTGCATTTAGAAACTGGTAATTTTCAGTTTAGGTTGTAATTGTTTCAAAGTTGTCTTGATATTAGACTTGTTATTTAGCAGCACCCATTTGAATCTTTAATGCAGCACTGTATGTCATAAAATAAGCTAATACAAAATTCTATTGAATTTCATTTTTGCAGGGTGGAGGGGGGATGTTGTGCTCTATAAAAGACAATCTATCTGCAGTAATTGTAGTAAATGTAATTTATAAGGCCAAAATGAAAAAGTACATAATCCTAACAGAAAAGCAAGCAATTCAATTCTTCAGTGAAGACTTGCTTTTATGTTATGAGAACATTATTTTAGAAAGATATTTTGCTTACATTTACAAGGCTTTTCTCCAAATGTGGAACTTAACTCTGAGAGGAATATAAGGCAGTGATATGGGGAGGAGAAGAACTTACATGGCGTTAAAGTTATTAAATCTGTATAAGATTTTTGTTTACATAAGTGGTAAGGATTGATGCATAGTGAAACAATAATAGTGTTTTCTGAGACTTGATATACTTTAATACCAATTTTGAAGCTTCTAATGTAAAAAGTGACAATTTAAAAATGATTTTAAAATTATTGTATATTTAAAAAAAGTTTCTCAAAAGCTGTTTAGAATTACAGCCAGAAATAGCCAATGTTGTTATTATACTTTAGATCAGTATTTATACAGCATGGCAGTATTATGGTATTATAACATGCAAGGTACAATATACGTTAAAAAGAAACATTTAATCAGTAATGGCCACCAGGCTTTGATTTCTCATTATCATTCAGGAAGGATAACGGTCATGGTAATGATCAAGGCCAACAGCCAGGATGTGATGGAGTATATGTTTTGTGTATGAAGAAGATTTAGGATTAGGATAAAAATCCAGACTTTATTGAACATTGGAAGATTTGCCATTAACTTAATTGGGGCTATGATTTCACTTTTAAACCACTATAGATATGTTTGTATTTATAAAACAACCTTTCTAGTTCCGTGCAATGTAAAGCAGACATGTTGTGTGGGAAGATCATTAAGGGGCAATGTGTTAGAAGCCACGGTGGGAAAGAAAATAAAAAATAATAAGATAGGTTGTCAGGAGTAGTAAAAAGGAGCCAAAAGTAAGCAAGTGGGACTAGTGCAAGGTCACTGAAAGAGTGCTGTGATCCTACTATTTATTTATTTCTTTTCACCTTTTTTCCACCCTTCTCTACAGAGATTTCTGAACTCAAGTGCTCTTCAGAAATACACTAAAAAAAAAAAAAAATCAGCACAAAAATCTTGTGTTGATGCCACCTAGGTTTTGGTGTGCCTTTAAAGAATTTAGGAGTATGCTCTTATTTATTATAAAGTGGTACTTTTACAATGTTTTGAAAACAAAGTCATAAAATTATATTCTAATTTGCCCCATGCAACCATCTCAATCTTTCTAAAACATTTAATGCCTCATTTTCAAAAGCAATTGAGTGCAACCACTGTGGGGGGTTATTCCATTTTATGCATAGATAGCACTTTAGTTTTGCTGTACTCAGCAACAAAACATGACTACTAACTTTTTGAAAATGATGGCCACCTTAGTGTGGTGGTGCTCAACCTTTTGGTCATGTGGGCCAGAGTAGGATAAGGCTGGATTAAGCCCTGCATACCATGATTTGGCCTTGGGGACCTGCACTGCTCTTTCCCTGCCTCAACTGGGAGTGGGCCCAGTGGCCCAGCCCCACCCCTTACCACCACAGCCTGCCAGTATTGGGTCCTGGGGTCCTGGCACTTCCCCATCTTGGTCCTGGGTCACCACTACCCAATCCAGTTCACAGGGCCCAGGGCTTCCTACAGGTCCAGAAATTTGATAGTGAAGGAATGGTGTCATAAGTCTTCCACTCCTAACTTTCAGGACCCAGGGAGAGCCCTGCATTATCTGGCCTGCAGGCCAGATAATGCAGGGCTATGGGCCATATCTGTGGGCCGGGGTTCAGCAACCTTGGCATTAGTGGTTAAGGGCTCTTGCCCCATAGATAAGCTCACCTCCCCTTGAGGTAATTTGAACCCTGATCTCTTTTATGCTAGTATAGTGACCTACAGCAGGGTGAAAGCACCCTCATTTGGAGGCTAAGACTCTGGGAAGTCAAGAGGGAAAGATCAGATCATGCAGTGTACTTCAGTCCCGTCTCACTTATATTGACACAATGCCATTTGGCCAAATCAGCATTCTATTAAGTGTAACTCAGGATAATCCTATTACTTAAAATGGCATTACTCCAGTTTTACATCAGTGTAAATGATGCTTTTGGCATTATTCATCTGCTTTGGGAGCAGAGGTCAGAGCCCAGAACCTAAGGAACCCTCCTTGATACATGCCCACTTACATTGGGTTACTGAGAATTAGGCTCCTTGCTGATTACTAGCTCTCCTTTGGGTCTATGAATCTTTCTGTCTTGTCTGGCCAGTAGACTAGTTTATCTAGGAAGCAATGGAGGTGCTCCAAACCATTTTTGCATAGTTCAATGGGTAAAGCACTCTGGATGTAGGAAATGTGGACTCAGATCTCTTGAACCTCAGACAGCCTAAGCCAAGGATGTACAATTACTTTGGCTTGAGGGGACACTTAATGATTTTGGTGAGCTGCCAAGGGCTGTGTATAGAATCTATTAGAAGATACCATTTAAAAAAATTATAGATAAAAAAACAAATTGTATACTAAAAAATAAAGAAGCTACAATATTTTAATTTTATTTCAAACATTATTTTGTCCTGATTTATATTATTTTTAGTAGTATATATAGAGATAATCACATGATTCAAAATAAAGTCTTACTCTTGTTTATTGTGTGTGGAGGGTGTGGGAGATGGTGGTATGTGGGTGTGTGGGGGGGGGAGAGCTGCCCATGTGCTAGGTCCCAGGAGCTGGGTAGAAGAGGGAGAGGGGGCAGGGGACAAGTGTAGCAGAGATGACCCAGGCAATGTGGTGCAGGTGTGGTTTGCTGTGCCTTCCCCCATCCATCCTGGGTTTGCCCCCACAGTACTCCGCATGGGGTCAAGCCCCACCAGCTCTCACCCAGGGAAGCCCAGACCACACTCCCACTGCCTATGTGTCTCTGGCTATTGTGCACAGATTCCTGCCAGGGCTGCTCCAGGATTTGTAAAATTGAGTTCAAATAAACTAAATTTAGTTAAATATAAACTCAGTTATCTTTAATGTAGTTAATTAAATTTAACTAAATAAGATTTAGTTAATATACTGTGCCTTAATATTAATGCATGTGTAGACTGTGGCACTTCACTGCAGAGCTAATTAGTTAACTCTGAAGTAAAGCTCATGTGGAGCCCAGCCTGTTCTCTGAAGTCTGGGCTATTGACTAGCCAAGCTTTAACTGTTCTGTGCATGCAGAACAGGATTCATAGGCTTCTGAGGCTTCAAACCTTCAAAATGCTCCACTGCCAGATGGGTCAACATGCCGAGTTGCCAAGTATGCTGGGAGCCTGACATATAAAACTTACCACACCCCTACAGTCTTAGCTCCCCACCTCCCTTCCCAGCAAAAAATAAGTTAGTGCCTATGTCAACACATATGCACAAATTAATCTTAGCTCTTAGGGAACATAAGGTTTTGGAGAGTACTTCCCTATATTTTGGGGAAATGTAAGGTTTTGGAGGGTACTTCCTCCATGGCTGAAAAAACATCTCAAAGCTAAAAAGGAAGCATACACCCAATGGAAGGTAGGGGCCATAACAAAGGAGGATTATACCTCCATTGCGTGGGACTGTAAGGGGACTGTTAGGAAGGCTAAGGTGGAGACAGAACTAGGACTAGTGACTAGGATCAAAGATAAGAAGAAGTCCTTTTTTAAATACATAGGGAGTAAAAATAGGGTAATGTGGGGCCCCTGCAGGACATGCTTGGCAATCTGGTGGTTGCACCAGACAATAAAGCTGACCTCTTTAACAAATTCTTTGCCTCCATTTTTCTGAGCAGGAACTGGGACATTCCCTGCACTGGGATCCTAGACAGACCCAGGAGAGGCACAGCCAAGCCTAGGGTCAGAAGGAACCTAGTTACAGAACTTCTGGTGAGGTTGGATGTGTTCAAGCACTCATGGTGCTCTGGCTAGGTGCCAAAGGACTGGAAAAGGGCCAATGTGGTCCCTATTTTCAAAAAGGGGAGGAAGGAGGACCCGGGAAACTATAGGCCTTTTCATCTTAGCTCAGTCCTGGTGAAGGTCTTTGAGAAAATTATCCAGGAGCACATCTGTGAGGGACCAGAAGGGGATATTATGCTTAAGGGCAACCAACATGGGTTCATTTGGGCCAGATCCTGTCAGACCAACCTAGTGGCCTTCTATGACCAGGTCACAAAATCCTTAGATGCAGGTGTTGTGGTGGATGTAATCTTCCTGTAATTTAGGAAGACCTTCAACACTGTCTCTCACACCATTCTTATTAAAAAATTAGGTGACTGTGGTGTCGATACCTACACAGTCAGATGTAGGCATCTCTAAGGGAACTCCAAGGGAAGTGGTGCTCGTTTCTACCCTGGGGGTCTTCTAAAGGAGGCTAGATAATCACCATTTGACCCCAGCATTCTTCCTGCACATGGCTGGGGGTCAGATTTGATAATCTGCTCAGGTCTGTTCTGACCCTACCAGCTATGAAACTATGAAACTATATTTTTGGCTGCAGGGGAAAACAGTAAAGGATATAATGCAAGCTGACCTTTTTCCAGTTGCAGGTTATTCTTTCTAAATGAACCTAAGACATTGTAGGAATACAACTGAAGGCAAGTGAACCCAAATATTATTAGAAGAAAGAGTGTAATTTACCCTGAAATTTAGGGTTAGGAAACAGGAAGTAAACAACTACATTTCCTGTCAAGACAAACTCTAGTTTCTCAACGTTGGGAAGTACAGATGCTTCCTGCAACCTATGATGATTTTATTTGTAGCAAGGGTAGTAGAAAAGCTCTATTGTGCAGTACCTATTTATTTTTGTTGTCATATCTTACCTAACAGATGAACAGAAGTGAAAATGGTCTCCTGGGGCCCTTCCATATGAACCCATATATTCCTTTTGCAGCATCTCAAACCCCTTTGAGATGCTGCAAGACACATGCAGAAAATGAAAAAAAAATGTTCCCCACGCTGCATATCTGCAGTGCAGGGGCAAAATGTGATACCTGGATATTCAGGTACCAAAAAATAGCCCAGGGGGAAAAATCAGGGCAGAGAACGTGCCCTGAGGCAACCGGAGGCTTGGTACTCCATAGATAGATAGGTAAGATATTAGACTTGTGCAAAGTGGCTAGTATTTGCTTTGGATTCAGATTCTGCTGATTTGGGGAACAGTGATTCGAATCACTGTCCCAAACCGATTTGCCCAAATCTGATTTGGAGATTCAGCTGCTGCCAAATCAACTGAATCTCTGAATCACACCCACTCTCTCAGCCCCAGCAAGGGCTGCACCGCTGGCTACAGCTTCTGGCTCTTTGAAAAAAAAAAGCCCTAATTCACAGGCTGTTGCCAGGTCGGGGGGGGGGGTGATCCCCACTGCCCTACACCATGAGGAGGGCTCTGCCATGAGTCCCCCATCCCTGCTTGCTCCCCCAGCCCCACCGTGACTTCCCCACCAGCTCCAGATCCCAGTCATTTAAGAAAAAACAAACCCCTGACTCTCCAGGGCAGTGGGGATTGCACTCTCCCTCCCCACAACCAGGCAGCATCCAGTGAGTCCAGGATTTTCTTTAAAAATGCTGGAAGGTGGGGCTGGGTAAGGCAGCCATAGTGGAGGGCTGGGAGAATGGGTGAGAGTCAGTGGGTGCTTGGGAGGGCTGGGGGAGCAGGCAGGGGATGAGGCCTGGTAGGGGTCCCTCCATGGTCCCCTCCTCCACCTCCAGACTCTCCTCCCCTGCCCACTACTAACCAGTTCAGAGTCTGGATCCAGGTCCTTGCTGCAGTGAGTGGGGACTACCCGAATCACCAAAGCTCTCTGAATCTTTCCATGTCAATTCAGAGAGATTCAAATCAATTTGAACTTTTTAATTGGTTCCCTGATTTGATTCAGATTTGGAGATTTGGCCACTGAATCAGGCTGAATCTTCTCCAAATCAAATCAGCACCTCAAGCCTTGCACAGCCCTAATAGATATATAGATCTATAGATATATATATAAAGACAGAGATCAAATCAACATGGCACAGGGGACACAATGGTGGGGGTCTACTACAGATCTCCTAGCCAGGATCAAGAGATTGATCAGGAATTCCCCAGGGAACCAGCTGAGGCTGCATGCTCCCAGTGCATGGTTGTTATGGGAGATTTCAACTACCCTGACATCTCATGTGAAAAGCACTTGGCCACATCTGAATGGTCACAAAGCTTCATCGTGTGTGGATGAGCTCTATCTGACTCAAGAAGTCTATGGACCAATGAACAGCACAGCACTGCTCAACCTGGTGCTGGCAATGGGGGATGACTTAATCAGTGACCCAATGATCAAAGGGAAGCTGGGAGACACCAGCCATGAGCTGATCACCTTCACCAACCACCGTAATGCAGGCAAGTCAGTCAGCAAAGCAGAAGTCCTCGACCTTGGGAAAGCTGACTTTGACAAGCTCAGGATGCTTGTTGGTGAGGTCCTAAGGGACTATGACTCAAACAGCAAGGGAGTTCAGGAACAGTGGTTGTTCCTCAAGGGAATGATCCTGAAAGCACAAGCAATGTCTATCCCGTATAAGAGGAAAGGCACCAAAAGAGCACAGCATCCCCCTTAGCTCTGCAGGGAACTAGTGGACCTCCTGCATCTAAAAAGAAAGGCCTATAATGGATGGAAGGCTGGATCCACCCCAAAGGAGTAATACTCTGCACTGGTCTGGACCTGTAGGGAGTGAACCAGGAAAGCCAAGGCTGTGACTGAACTCCAACTGGCTACACATATCAAGGACAACAAAAAGTCCTTTTTATTGACAGTCAGAGGAAAAGAAAAGGTAACAGTGGACCCCTGCTAAACCATATGGGTCAACTGACAACCGATACCCAGGAAAAAGCCAACCTGCTCAACAGGCATTTTGCATTGGTTTTTCTCCAGCCCCAAGTGACAGCCCTGCCCAATATGGTATGGGACTTCCAGGGCAAGGGAGAACTATTACCCCATAGCAATGTTGACCATGTGAAGGAACACCTTGACAGGTTGGACACTTCATGTCAGCTGGCCTTGACAGCTTACACCCCAGGGTACTTAAGGAGCTGGCAAGCATCATAGCTCAGTCACTGGGACAGATCTGCAAGAGCTCATGGCACTCAGGCAAAGTTCCCAAGGATTGAAAGAAGGCCAACATGGTGCCTATCTTCAAGAAAGGGAGGAAAGTAGATCCCGGAACTACAGGCTCATCAGCCTCACCTCCATCCCCGGGAAGATCTTGGAGAAAATCATCAAGGAGACCATTCTTGACAAACTGGTTGAAGGCAACTTCTTGAGGGATAGCCAGAACAGGTTTGTTGAGGGTAGGTCTTGCCTGATTAATCTCATCTCCTTCTACGACTAGGTGACATATCACCTGCTCAAGGGAGAAGATATTGACATCATATATCTCAACTTTAAAAAAGCTTTTTGTTAGACCCCAACTCCATGCGTGCCCAATGACAGGGTAGATGACAATCCAATCGCTCATGGGTCCTGTTAGTCATTAGCCAGAGCAGGAAGGGAGCAAACGCTACTTGCACACATTGCTCGAAACAGCTTTATTTAGAATGGAGACAGCTTTGGGCCAGGTCCCAAAAAAACCAGCAAAACAAGGACATGCACTGAACAATAGTTTTTTTGTACATTTTAGACACCTTGATTCATACTTATTAATATTCACTCCATGCTTACTTCTCCTTCGGTTCCATCTATTTCTCCTCCCATCTCAAGCTCCACCTCCATTTGCTGTTTGCTTCATTAGCATGGAGTTGCCTATGCATTTTACTCATTTACATGTGTTTTTGCTATAAGCACATGTCTAAGACCTTGACTCCTTTTCTTCGGTCAATGGGCAGACTTTGACTGAAATCTGGAAGCTTCTGAAGGCTTCTTCACCAATCACCATTCACCTTTTTGCATATGCTCTTCTAGGATTCTGTTACCAATTACATGTTGTTTTCTACATTCCAATCTGTTTTTTTGTCTCAAGTTGTACCATCTCCCACATTCCAAAAATGTCACCTCATTCACAGCACGCAGATTCACACAGATTAACTTGCTGCTTTTTCCTCAGTAAATGGTTGACACAGTTAAGGTGGTTACTAAGCATAAGCAAATAGATGGCTTAGCATAAGCATTCATAAGCAAAATCTGCTTGCCTAAGTGTCTTGCAATATACTTTTAGTATATCATTTTGCCTTGTGGTTAGCAGCTTTTGCTAGGTTACAGGTTAAAGCCTTGTTCCTGCTGCAGATTCAATGCTCCTCGAAAAAATCCACAGAGTGGTACCCTAAAATTTTCAATCTGGTATCCCACGATTGTCTTACAGAAAAACCGGCCAACTGTGGCTTCGGCTACATCGCAGTCCGCTGGCTGGGGAATTGGCTTTGAGGTTGGACCCAGAGAGTGGTAGTTGATGGAAATCAATCATCGTGGTGCGCCATGACAAGTAGGATCCCCCAAGGCTCTGTCCTTTTCAACATCTTCATTAATGATGTGGACATTGGAGTCAGGAGTGGATGGCCAAGTCTGCAGATGACACCAAACTTTGGGGTAAAGCGTCCATACCCAAGGACAGGATGGTGATCCAGGCCAAACTTGACAGGCTTGGAAAATGGGCAGATGAAAACCTGATTACCTTAAACTCCAAAAAATGTGACTTACTCCACCTTGGGGAGTAGGCTTATAAGCTCAGCATTGCTACACTTGCTAGCACCACAGCCGAAAGGGACTTGGGGGTCATGACTAACCACAACATGAATATGAGCCACCAATGTAATGTTGCAGCTGACAAAGTGAGCAAAACTCTGGCTTGCATCCATAGATGCTTCTCTAGCAAATCCCAGGATATCATCCCCACTATACTTGGCCTTGATGAGACCACAGCTGGAGTACTGTATCCAATTCTGGGCTCCACAATTTAAAAAGGATGTAGAGAAGCTTGAGAGAGTTCAGAGGAGAGTCACACACGTGATCAGAGGGCTGAAAATCAGACCTTATAATGAGAGGCTGAGAGCTACTGGACTCTTCAGCCTGGAAAAGCACAGGCTCAAGGGGGACCTGGTGGCTGCCTATAAGTATATAACGGATGTACATCAGGATCTGGGGGAATGCCTGTTCACCAGAGCTTCCCATGGGATGACAAGGTCAAACAGTCAAAAACTTCTCCAAGACCATTTCAGCTTGGACATAAGGAAGAACTTCTTTACAGTCTGAGCCCCCAAGACCTGGAACAGACTGCCACTAGAGGTCGTGCAAGCACCTACTCTAGATTCCTTTATCTTGCTGGGATCCTGTGAACCCAGCTGACTTTCTGCCCCTGGGGAAGGGGGCTGGACTCAATGATCTTCCAAAGTTCCTTCCAGCCCTAATGTCTATGAAATTATGAAATCATTTGGTCAATGTTTTATTGATATATTTACAATTTTAAACAATTTGGAAGCCTACCAGTGCCTTTATCATCATAATAAAATGAATTGTAAATATCTGTACAGTTTGGCATTTACTTCGGCTTTTTTGTTATAGAAAAATCAGAGCTGCCCCTATCCCCTTCACTCACCAGAATTTGCATCACTGAACAGCACTGATATGCCAGTGCCCTGCCCCTGCCCTTGCCTCTCGCTATCAACCCACAGCCTGCATCCTGCCCCAGTCCCCTCACTACTGAACCACAGGGCCAGGTATGTGGGTGTGGGGTGGCTTGCATGTGTGGGGCTTATGGGTGGATTGTGGGGGAACTGTGGGTATGGGGGGCATATGGGAGGCTTCTCAGGAGGGGTGGGTCCCCTGCAGCCTGCAGGTTGTGGCCCCCCTGCACAACTTATTGACTGCTCCCCCCACAGGGACTACAGCTCCCCCCCCCGGACATGGCCACAGCTCCTCCAACACAGGGCCACAGCTCCCCCTTTAGGGGCTACAGTCCCCCACTCCACAGGGCCCACTTACCCCCCACCTGCCTCATCACCCTGCCCACTTGCCTGCCCCGTGCCAGCTCCCTGTGCATCCCTAGCCCCATCTATATATATATAAGCAACCCTCACTAACACTGTATCACTCAGTACTATTTCACTATAAAGCTCATTTTAAATTGATACCCGATTGCACTTAGCACTCAGCAAGTTTCATTGTAATGCTCACAATCACAATCATGGGTCATTAAAAACAATTGTGGTAGCCATCTTGGGTTGTCAAATACTTTTGGTTCTACTTAACGCTTGTTTCACTTAACACTCCATTTTTTCATGAACCAATTAAAAGCACTAAGTAGGGGTTGCCATTGCCTAGATATAGGATAGATATAGATATATGTATGTAACAGCTGCTGCTGGATTTACAACAAGGCTAAAGATCTCTGCAAATGCAGAGTGGGAAAGTTGCAGCCACAGCTGTTTGCAAAAATGTATGCATTTTTTTATTGGCTCCTGAGGCAGGTTAGGGGAGGGAACTCATCTCTGGGACACAGCCAGGGTCAGAGAAGGGAGAGGGGGTCTGAAGGCAAGGGACCCTGGAACTCAGAAGCTTGGGCAGGGACCATGCCGAGCCTGCCCTTGTTATGCTGTGAATAGAAGCTGTGATCAGTGATGGGAAAAAGACCTTTCTGGCATCCTTTCTCCCTCTGAGGTAGAAGGACCGATGGAGAGGTAAAGGGTTGTAAGGGAGACTTGCTTAGGAGGATAGGGTGTCAGTCTGGGAAGACTCTGGGGAGAGGTAGCAGAGAAAACAGCCTGGGGCTGTGTCAGTGATAAACCAAAGGTTGTTTCAGTTATCAACACAAGGGACTGTGTCTGGGAATTAGAGAGAGGGGTTTTTTGGGGAGGTGGGCAGTGTGTGTTTCTTTTGCAGATACCACAGACAGCCAGACCAGAGGAAAGTTTCTCTTCCCCATTCAGGCTCTAGTAGACAGCACCTCAGTGGAGCTGCACTAGCCAATGTTACGTGTTGCTAATGTAGAGGAGTGTTGAAGTTTGTATTAACCCTGTGTGCTCCTGCTGAAATTCACTTGAGTTTCAAGGTTTAAGCTGGGAAGTTGTACTGAGGTTGTGTTTTATTCAATTGGTATAAAGTGTTTTTAGTTCATTGATACCTGGCTTTGATGACTAGGTTATTGATATTCTGTTTTGCTATGAACCTCATTCATATGTTGGCTATTTTGTAAATAAACAACTGTATAAATAGACTGTACGTACTCCAGTGTGTGGGGAAACAACAAGAAAGCACTCCACAGAGAGGTGGCACCACCCATAGGTACTGGGTGGTTAACTGAGGCTATTTGACAACCCAGGAACCTGAATCTAGACATGGCCTCAGGTCGCACCTTGGCTAGAGTTACATAGATATATAGATATCTATTGGCCTTTTGTTTTAATTGTGGAAGAAGATGGATTGGGGGGTATTTTAAAGAGTGACATTGGGATTTTTTTATCAGGAATTTTGCAGTTTTTAAATAAGGAACACCAGAATTTCTGCTAGGGAGGCAAGTAGCGGGACTCAGAGAGAGAATCCTTGTCTGGGGAGCAATTGTAAAGAAGAAACATAAATACAATAAGCCTAACACAGTTTAGGATACTTAGAGGGGAAGGTACCCTGTTTTGTGAGACTCATACTCTTTTAGAAAATAAGGGAAATTAGGCTAGATGAGCCCACTAGACAAGATCTTATCTTTGCTTGATACTACCTAAGTTTATTTTTTCGATGTTTAAAGAAGGTAATGGACATGATATTTACCTCCATTGAAGAAAGCATTAATCATTAGCTTGGGGAACAGGCTTCTGTAATTTCTTTCAGCCCAGGAGATGGTGATACCTAAGAAACAATGTAAGAAAAATAGATAGATATCTAATAAAAGAACCTTATCATAAAGAACACACTGTGAATCTTCATTTTTCTGGTCAACCAGATCACTCTATGGGAAAATTCAAAACTTCAGAGGAATAGATCAGTACCTCATTGTCTAATGGTGTTTAAGTTGCATCCTCCCAGTAAAAATCCTTTAACAACGAGGCATGGCAAGTGAAATCTGGGGTCACCATTGAAAAGAGAGAAAAAAAAAGGAATGAGGAATAATCTGGTAATTTGAGACCTAATCTGGGTGACTGTGATTTACAAACAACAAGAGACTAGACACAATCTACCACAGTGGTGCATTGGCTGGGAATTTGTTGACGGCTGCCCAGAGGTTCAGAATGCATCTATCGGGGGCATAATGGAAAACCCTGATCCACTTCAGCAGACTCTACACCTGGTACGTCAGTGTCTATAACAACAACAACAACAAGCAGCAAAACAAATTGCATTAGAAGAAAAATGGTTATAGCCTGGGCTCAGAAGAATCAGATAGAGCTCAAAGTACCTAAGTTGATACCCCAAGATGGTACAGAAACCTTCTTAGAAAGTTTTGGCCAAATAGCATTAGCTTCTGGATTGGACTGGAGCCACTGGGTGGTACAGTTAGGCATGCTTGTAATTGGGAAGGGTTTGTAAGGCTTAGGCCCCTTCTTGGTTGGTGCCTTGTTCCCCAGCAACATCAGGGTGAAATCTGAGTTCAGCACCACTGCAGTGGTTCAGGTGCTGGTCCTACTCTCCTACCACATCTTTGATGTTCCTTTGATCTTGGGATCCTCTTGGGAGGCAGTTTCCTGTAGGTGGCCCGAGGGGACCTCAGCCCTAGGTTTCTTCTTGGGGCTCCAACCTCTCCTTTTTCCCACCCTTACCATGTCCACGGCCTGGGAGGACACTGCTCAGGTCTTCTCCTGGATGATCTCCTCTCATCCATGCCACCCACCTTGAAGGATCGGGCCTTCCTGGCTGTTAGTCTTCCCGAGTCCATCCCTTATCTTCAGAACGGCTCTCAGGCAACTAAACCTGCCCCATCCAGATTTAACTGCAACTAAGAAAACTAACTGAAAATGGTCAGCATCTGCCAATGGGCTCCTGGGATTCCATCTCCTAGGATCCTTGGTCATGCGAGGAACTTATCCATTCCCTTCTACCCTGGTAGGCATGGGAACGAGCAGCCACACTGTGCTCAGCCTCCATTGGCCCTCTTGGCACAACCTCCCTGGGGCCCAGCTAACTTCTGGCTGGGCTGTCCTGGTCCCACTATCTGGCATTGTTTGCTCCACCCTCCTGTGATCCTCCACACCTCTCTAGGCATGGCACTGACCAGGATTGTCCACGGTACCTCAGAGCCATCCCTTGCCATGGCACCTGAGCTCCCAGTCAGAGCATTGCTGTTCCCTT
This sequence comes from Crocodylus porosus, assembly GCF_001723895.1. Taxonomy (NCBI): domain Eukaryota; kingdom Metazoa; phylum Chordata; order Crocodylia; family Crocodylidae; genus Crocodylus; species Crocodylus porosus. The sequence goes on from NW_017728916.1 coordinate 18,066,014, forward strand.
GTGGGATCCCTGGGGCTGCTGCTCCTCAGTGGGGCTTCCTTGTTCCTGTCTGGTCCTGGGGCTTAAGTTCTCTGCCCCATCCATCCAGGTCTTCTGGCAGATACCTGGACTCTTCCACTGGCATCCGGGGTTTGTGCTCCCTGGCTCCACAGCAGCCT
>NW_017728916.1:18067346-18097958 GCF_001723895.1 Crocodylus porosus
TGGTAGGAGTAGAAGCTGAGGACGTGATTGATTTAGAGGGACTGGACCTCAAGAGTTTTGCTAGCAACCTTCACATCAGGGAAGCACAACAAAGAGAAGATGCTTTCCAAGCTGTTGTCCAGATATAATTCCCATTCTGTGCCTTTCTCTCAGTCACATTGGCTTGAATTATCACTCAACCCCATATGGTTGTTTGAATGTATTATTCATCTTTTAGGCTTATGCTTTCTACTAATATCTATTTTGAAACAGAAGAAACCTTGGGAAGCAGCCCATGTAACATGTTTAGAAATATAGCAGTTAGCCTCCAGTGTGATTAAAATGTTTTACTAATTCAGCACCTTCATGTTCATGTTAGCATTGTTCTGTTTGAAGTTTTAAATTGGATTCATATTCTATAGCTGAAGTTTTATGGAATGTATTTGGTACTTTTCAATGTGGATAAGTTTACAGAGGTCTGTCACATTAGGGCACCGAAGTGCCATGTTTGAAACAGCTGAAGGTTCATGAAGAATAATGAAGTAGGTGTTATACGGTCAAATTATGCTTTGGGAAAGTAGGGACCAACATTTTTGGCAGATGTACCACAAAGTAATCATGCACCCTCCCTGAATGCCATTCTGATCCCTTTCACCTACCTAATCTACTGCACTGCTTTTTGCTCCCTGCCTGATATGATGATTGCTGCTCTACCTGCCACTGTGCTGCCTGCCCCTTCCCCAATCTGCTGCATGCTCAGAGGCTGCCCATGTCACTTATGACACCCATGCTTTAGAATGACACATTATTATGGGGATTAATGTTCAGACTTACTTCAGACACCAAAATTAAAAGTGAGGCAAAGTCAGAGATAACTGCAAATTGTGAGTACCTTTGCTGAAACAAGTTTGAGTTGTGGCTAATCTGAGCCTTGAGTATGGAGCTCAGCTCAATCCCATCATCCATGGAGGAGTGAAAGTAGGAATAGTAATTTGAAAACTGAAACCTCCAGCCCAATGTCCTTTCTGCTCGTCAGGATATGGAATCTAATGAAGCCAAGATAAAGGAGTAGGTTATGTTTTTCTTTGGTTCCAGCAAACTCTAGTGGCCAACGGATTTGGCAGATAGAACTAAATCATAAATGGAGGCTAAATCTGTTTCCTTCCTTTGCTCCCAACAGAACATGGAGCTGTGATGTGGGCAGCTGCTACAGGAAGGTATGTAGGACACGATTCAATTGGAAGGTGTCAAACTTCGCCCTTATTTAAACATGAACTCCAGTTTTAGGTGCATGACTGAGTAAAAAATATTTTAGACTTCCTTGTCTTAAATCTGAGAGACAAAAAATAGAGTAGCTTGCTGTAACGTATGAATGCTGAACAATGAAAACTGTGTGCTGTTGTGTACAAAATCAGACACAACAGGGATTTGTTTAGAATACAAAGATAACAGAATTAATGCTGCAAAAAATAAAATGTAAAGAAAAAAGTTAAAGAGCCATAATGCATTTTTATAATGGAAACTTGGATAGCATCCTGATGAATGGACATTTTCCCACTTCATGATCCTGAAAGAATGAGTAAACATCCCCTTTACTGCTTTCTATCAAGTTTCTTCTGCCTTGCACAGTGAATTCCAAGCAGTTTTGTGTGTGGACATATGCCAAAAAAATCTGTAGGACATTTCCCCCATATTAAACATAAATATCAATTCTTTCAAGAATATAGAAGCCAAGTATAGAAATTCTCATGGAGTTTGTCACTGTTTTTTGGTGTGAAGCTGGTTCTGTCACCTTTTTATTTGTATGCCAAATAACTGGAAACCACTTAGACTATATGTGGGAGCTATAAAAATAAAACTCCAAAAAACAAAAAACAAAACCAAACAAACCAAACAAAACCCCTACCTGCTGAGGAATTCAACATGGAATTAAATTCCAAAAGCCCCCAGGCACTGATTTCAATAGGTCTTTTGAAATGTGTATGAAATGTAAAGGCATCAGTGACTGGTGGCTAATAGTGAAGGCTGGAGCATGATAGCCACAGCTCCAGCTAAGTAGGATGAAGGTAACATGCCTACTCAGTAGTAATTCTTGGAAGTATGGCTTTTGACTGACTGGGACAGCCTCTATACTCTCTATAAGGAAGAGTGATGTTACCTGGACTGGCTTGGTCATGATGAGATAAGTGAAGTGATCATGATCCCATTTTTTCTCACTCCTTTTAAGGAGTCCAGTCTAGCTACCAGTACCAGTCTCTTCAGTATTGTCACTGAAAAAGCAGAAGGACTAGAACTGTGGCTTGAAGGTTTAAAGGGGTGAGCTCTTTTTATCTTGTCCCCTCCCAATGTCCTTCAAGCTTTGTACATTTATTTGGGGCTACTTACAGTCCAGTATAAAAAGGTGCTTGCTGAAATGCCCTGATAAAAACACTGGCTCCCAGAATACATGCATTGTCCTCTAGAGTCTCGACTATGGGCACATATACCCAAGATGCTAGCTGCACAGTAGCCTAATAACACTGCACACTAACACATCACAGTATGTACAGTGCTAATATACTACTGCACAGTATTATTAAGCTACTGAATAATGGTGTCACTAGAAAGCTGTTCACCAGCACTACTGTACAGTAACTGGTTACTGCACATTTATTTAGTACTTGATTATACAAGTACTAAATTAAATGAAGTACTAAACTAAATGTGCAGTAACCACTGTGCATTAATGAACATGTAGATGTGCACTGCGTGGTTACTTTAAGGCTCTCACCTGAAACTTCTTTCTTCCAGCGTTACTTTTGCCCTCTTCTTGGTCCCTTCCTATCCTCCACTGATTCACATTGCACTTCATACATCAAAGTAAAAAAACCCAGGGGACAGATGATCCCAACAGTCAACTATGTACAGTTTTCTCCTCTGTAATCCTTTAATATGTGCAACACAAACTAACAAGGTGAGAAGAGTTCATTGTTGTTCAGGAAAACTGATATGCCACTGACTACAGTGTTCCTAAATGCAAATTTCAGTCCACATGACTATCAATTCTGCTTTCACCAAGACCATATTCACAATGCATGGGGAGTCATTTGGAGGTAAGTGAGAAGAGGATCAGTTTGATGGATAAGTTAGAAAGGCAACATGGATACTGTGAAAAATTTGGAAATTCAGGAACACAATTTCGCAAAGGATCAAATAATGTAAAAGTACTAGTGAACAACAATATGTCTGTCCACAAGAACATCCTGTAGTTTATGAGCATAAATTTAAGAAGTCCATAAAAAAGGAAGAGCAGTAATTGAGATGGGAAATGATTAAGGGAAAAAAAAATATTTCAGCAGAGGCAGACTCAAGGTAAAAACATGTTAGATTAATGAGAAATTGAGTTATTTATAAAACAGTTTGATTTCATTTGAATTCCTTCCTTCTTACATATGTTTATAGCTTAACCAAAGTTCCTAATGCTGTCTGGTAATTCAGAATGGTTGTCTCTACTTTGTTATATAGCTTTCTTTTGTATTCTTGGATAATTTAATCAATATGTGACATGTGGAGTTTAAGATTTGGATTTTTCCATGTGGAGTTTAAGACATTAATTTTTTTTTTTGGAATTGTATCTGCAATGACAGAACGCTGCTCCAGAATTCCCAGTGGACTTACATGGGCATTAAGTGGGAATCACTTGAGTCTGAGAATCTTAAGTAATTTAAGTTGGGAATGGGAGGGAACAGCAAAGAAAAATACGAATGAGGTTTACCTTTGAGAGGGGCCTGTGATTTGTCTGATATCATGGAGTACATCCTAAAATCATCTTTCCTTCTGAGATCACAACTAAGTGGGCTAAAGAATGGTAACTTGAAGTGAATTGCCTTGTTTTTGTTGTATAACAGTGCTGGTGAACAGCTTTCTAGTGACACCTAGCCTGCTGGCTAGCCCTGCACTGTAGCACCCTCATGCCACAGTCAGCCCCTGTGCCACTGACTACAGTGTTCCTAAATGCAAATTTCAGTCCACATGACTATCAATTCTGCTTTCACCAAGACCATATTCACAATGCATGGGGAGTCATTTGGAGGTAAGTGAGAAGAGGATCAGTTTGATGGATAAGTTAGAAAGGCAACATGGATACTGTGAAAAATTTGGAAATTCGGGAACACAATTTCGCAAAGGATCAAATAATGTAAAAGTACTAGTGAAGTTTTCTTTACACTGGGTTCATCTACACATGTAGTTAGCACAGAGCAATAAACTCTGGCACAGTTTATGCAGGAGTCAGTAGCTCCTGGACACAGCATATACATGTGTGCCCAGGACTGCAGCAGTTAGAGCCAGGGTAGAACAGCCCTGGGTGGGAAGCAAGCTTGGGGGCTTTGGGTCATGGCATCAGAGGCACAGGGGCTGACTGTGGCATGAGGGTGCTACAGTGCAGGGCTAGCCAGCAGGCAGCCCCTGTACTGTAGCACCTGGTGCCCCACCTATCCCCAGTCAGCATCTCCATGTGTGTTGAGGGGGAGTAAATTACTCCACTGTAGGATAATAATTGTCCTAGATAGTACTATGCCCCAGCAGAGTTATTTAATTTACTGAGCCCTAATACAACATGTAGACAGTGATGCTTTCCTGCAGAGTTAATTAAACAACTCTGCAGTAAAGCACATGTGTAAATGCATATACTGCCTCTTCAGTGTGTCTTCATGATAGTATATACATGGACCAGACTGTCAAGTTGCTGCAGAGGGACTTTGAATGTCACATAAGCACATTTCCTGATGTTACAAATAGTAGGTCTGCAACAATGAACTCTTCTCACCTTCAATTAAGGAGTAAAGATGTTCTGTTTCATAGCCTCACATTTGCGTTCATAGCTTAAGAGTATAATTAGGGCAATTAGAAATGACCCAGAAAATCACTCTGCCACAGAAAAGTTTTGGGGTTCAATGATACCTGTAGACAGGGACTGTAGTGAGATTGCCAATAGTGACAGTTGGTGCCAAATCCAGTGATCATTTCTGTGAGGCTGACGCTTCTCTGCTAGAGAATGTTGACTTAGAACAATGATTTATTTCACAAAGATTTCAGATGGTAATGAGTTCTGGTCACTACTGACCTTAATCAGATTTCATTGGTCATTGCAGAGGTGAAATAAATTACTCTGTTATTTGTTCGGCCTAATTATCTCTCTCAGTTTCTGCTCCTTTAACATACACATGAACTTTTCTTCAAAAGTCACTCGAGACTTTTTTTTTTACTTTGCCTTATGATTGATAGTTAAGAAATAGCATTGACTTGAAACCCATTGTGTTAAAAATAAATACTGTTGTAGGAGGGAGGAGGGAAGGTGTTCCTAGAGACAACGTATAAATATATGAGTATGCTAGTCAATAAGCTGTAAAAAGTAATGTGTGGCAAGTGCTGCACTATTTTTAGGTTTTAACTTTAAGTAGATATATTAGTAAATGAAATCAAGATACAATAATAAAAGTTCAAACATTTGCATAACTGCCAGACTTTCTGACTGAAAACTCTCTTGCCATTATAACAGCAGCAAGTAATAGCAACACACAAACCTGCACACGCTATATTTTCTCACACACCCACATATAACACATCCACCTTGTTTTTGGAATGTAGAAAAAATATTATTCCAGAGTCCTGGTGGATTATTTGATAAAGATAAGTCCCCCCAGAAACATAGAGTGCCCAGGAAGTTTGGGTGAAGTAGCAGGAACTTCCTGGTGTGTCAGGACAGCAATAAGGCTAAGCAAGACCCTTGCAAGGGCATTACCAAGACTGCTACTTCTTTACTGTAAAGTTCTTTGTACAAGTTTCTGTAAACAATAATGTATTGCTTTCATACCATGAGCCTCACTAAGATGCTACAGACTGCATGCAGCAGCTCACTTGCCCTGAATCAGGTCAATCACTGCTTCACGCACAAGTTCATCTGTTAGCTACTGCAAATTCCTTAGTGGCTGTGAGAGGGTTAACACTGGACTCCAGGGTTGCCTATACATATGCTCGTTTGTGTCCAAATTAGAATGTTTTGGAAGAGGCTTGATTAATGGAGTCTGTTCCATGTTCTATTTAAAACACTCCAGCGTCACCTCATTGTCACGTGGATAAGGTCTCCACACATTTTAAAATGGCCATGGAGACGCTTTATCTAAACCTCATCAAATGAGCTTTAGATAAAGCATCCCATGGCCATTTAAAAATGTGTGGGGCTTAAAACATGTGACAGTGAGCCATTTCAATTAGAGTGGCTCTTCAGTAACCACTGTAATTAAAATGTCCCCTCCCCCTCCACTTCCAAGCATATTTATAGGCACCCTAGCTCTTACACTTTCTTGGCCAGAGTTAAGTGGTCACTTTTGCAGCCAGTAGTGTATAGCAACTCCATGCTGCTCTTCCAGTGAAGAAAAATCAGCTTCTCTGCTAAAGACAACTCTAGTTTTTGAGAGTTGATTTTGGGGAGGGGGGAGGTGCACGTGGTATGTGAATGAATCCAACAACTTTCTGAAAAATAACGTAATAATATCATTCTTGTATTCAATGACTCTAAGTTTTAAAAAGCTGTTGAAGGTATCAATTTGTTTTGTGCAGACAAAGTTGAGCTGTAACTGAGTTTTAAAAAGTGAGATTTTGGAAGGGAATGTAAAGCCTTTGTATAGTCTATTAAACTGGCACAGACCATATTATTGATTATATTTGTACAGACAGCTTATCCATTTGGGTGTTATTGTTGGATTAATTTCTATGAAATGTTTTATGGGATAGCCTGGTGTTTTAAATGCTATTGCTTCTCTGAGCATCTTTAATAATAGTCTCAGGTGTAGAATTTTCTTCTGTGAAATGGATTTGTCATAATAGATGCATTTACAAATTATTCTTTTGTGTTCTTTTTTTAATTCCATGAACAGCTTGGATGAACCCACTCTATTTCCTATTGTATGATACTCTTCCTTTTATTATTAATACTTCTCTCAGTAGTGGATGGATGGAAACATTGTGTAATAGACAGAAGAAATGAGGTGAGTGCTTTATTTTCCCTGTCGTGCTCTGAATGGTAATTATTGAAATCACTTAAAGGATGAGGAAAATTCATGCAGGACTTAACAGAAATCATTGTGTCCATATTTGCCGTATAACTTAAGATTTTAAAAAAGAAAATAACTTTTCAGAAGATATCTTGGTAGGCATGCTAACTTATGTATTTTGAGCCAGATTCTCAGCATGTATGAATTAACGTAACTTCACTGAATATATGGAAACAGCTCATTTTTACATAGTTTGAGAATGTGGCCTGTTTAGTAAGGCTTTCTTTTTCCCCAAGGTAGTTATTTGAATGTTTTGAGATGCAAATAAATATATCTCGCTGTAATAATCACATTGAGTAGAGACTATAAACTCTATTTTGAACCTCTTAATAACTGCTAAAATGACTTTCAAGTCTCAACAGAGACTCTAAAAACTGAATTGACATAGATGCTGAGGTACTTACAAAGTAAAATGTAGTTTCTCTGATGAGTTTCATTCACTACTAGCCTCAGTGTTTGGCTTGTTTGAGTATAAGAAGAAATTCAAGTGAGATTGTACTGTGAAGAAGGGTCTTCATAAAATGCCATTATGTGGTTCTATATTTATCACTTATCACTTCCAGATTATATTTGCTCCTCTGACAATTTTTTTTTTTTTTTTTTTACTGGAATCCAGCAAGCTGAAAGCCAAAGCATGTGCCTTCTGGCTCACACTTCATTAGTGGTGAAAATTCTGCAATTATACCATAATTAACAATTCTGTTAATGTGCAAGCCAGAATAGAACCCAGGTCTTTTTCCCATGGCTATGTTGGCTCTGCAATGCAAACAAGAATAAATAATAGCCAAAATCTGTTAATCCAGCAAAGGAGGCAAAACTGTGAGTTCATGCACTAGGCTATAAGTAAGAGGGTGCCATTTTTACATGGTCAGTTTTAGAGAAATGTTCTGCTTAACTCATGTGCTCATCTCAGTCTGACAGTTTTAATCAGCACAAAATTGCTTTCATAAAATCAAATAAAGCATTTACCTCAAATGACTTGTTTTCAAAATCCAATGTTATTGACATGACTTGAATACTCAAAAGGTACACAAAAAGTACCTTTTGTGCCAGGACTCCAAGCTCAAGAATCAAACTGACTCTAAACTGTTAATTAAAGCAGAAAAAGCAGATGTGGAATTTGGCCAACAGTTTTGTTGTGAGGCCTTACAAAGTGACCAACTTGTCCCCAAAGTAACAAAAATGTGCAGGGAGGCATTAGCACTTCTGTTTCCTTCAACAACACAAGTAGTAAGGCAGCAGTGTATACAATCAGGGCCTTGTCAGACCTTATACTGTAAACAGAAAAAATGCTAATTGGATTAGTGCTGTTTGGCTTAGTGAAGCAGTCGCACATCACGGCAAACACCTGCTCTGGTTGCCCCTCACCCACACAGCTTTGATTTGCCACTAGAGGCTTGGGGAGCAGGGGCAGGACAAAGAGCTAGGGTAGAGATTCCCAACCACTGGGCTGTGGCCTGGTACTGGGCCACAGCAAATTGGCTGTAGGGTTGTGGCACGAAGTCCCCAACTTGTAGCCCGCTCTATCCACCCAGCTGAGCAGTTTCTAGGGTCTGAACTTCCAGGGTTAAAGCCGGGTGGCAGGCAAGGCCGGGAGGGAGGCAGCTGGCTCTACGCACCCCATCCTGCTGGGCCATGGTTAAAAAAAAATAAAGTTTGATAACCACTGAGCTAGGGGAAGGACAGGCTTCCTTCTCCATTAGGACAGAGTGAATGCTGCAGCCCCAGCTCCTGGAAGCCATGGTCCACTCACCACTTCTCTGAACAGCATTATTCCTGGCTCTGCTCCCAGCAGGAATGGAGCGAGTTGGAGCAAGTGGCAGTGGGAATCAAAGTGGGTCCACTGCCTCCTCAGGTACTGGAAGACTTCCATTTGGGCAGAGCAGAGTGTCCACAAGTTTAATAAAACAAGAGCAAAACACAGTGGATTGGAGAGAACCCAGTCCTAGAGTGGGGTAACATTAATCAGAATAAAGAATGCTTTAAACTACTTAAAGCCTTGACATGCAACCAACCCAGGGGTTAAGAGCTCCAGAAGCCACCTAAGGTTACTGTGCAACAAGGCCTTCATATGCACATATGTAGCAAATGTTTTTGTCTGACTTAGAATCATGGTAAGATTAAAAAGATGTGAGGGCATGAGTTCATTTCTTAATGTCCAGTACTGCAGTGAAAGAAAAGAATATTGAGGAAAATCCTATACGACCTGGACTTTTTTTCCCTCTAGATCTCATATGGTATTGAAACACATAGGTCTTTTGCTACCCTACATTACTGTAGACTACTTGTTCACCTCACCTGGATTTTCAGATAAGTCCTTGTTTCTGCCACAGCCTTGTTAGCAATTATTTTGCCTTGATCCCCTTATAATCGTCAATGGCAGGGAGATTTTTTTTTTTTTAAATGCATTAGGATTTAGACACCTTTAGATCATGTGAGCTAAATCCTACAGGGCAGATTCACATCTGACACAATCCACCGAACATTTATTGAATTCTGTAATACTTTGTCAATTTATGCTATTTGAGTACTTGACTGTTTATTAATTAAAACATTATTCCACACATTCAAAATTTCACAACTGTTGCTTACATCTGGAGGGCTTACAAGTTCTTAGATATTAAGTCTGTGGTGTTCTTAGACTATGTAAAGAATGACATTTTGTGATGTAGTATCTTAGTAATTAAAAACAATTAAAGACCAACTATGTTTATAATGTTATAGATGAAACTGTCATTGTAAAATCCTTAGTGAGATAAGATAATGGTTACCTCAGATTTCCTAGGAAAACCCTATTATCTAACATGATATTCATAAGAAGTTTATTCTAGACTTTATTCAAGAGCCAAAGGAATAAGCTGATGCAGTCTTTGCATGGCTGTGTTATAATACCAAAGCTATTCATTGCTGAAGTGTGGTAATCTATGAATCAGCTCTACTGTCAAGAAATGAAGAAAATAACAGTAATCAAATCAGTTCTGCAGTTTGTAAAGGCATGAAGGTAACTAAGTCTTCAAAATGGCATTGGAAAGTTGTTTAGAGATGTTCCTGAGATAACAGAATGCAGCATTTTTATTTGATCTTTTAAAAAGATAAATCGGAACCAGAAACACCACAAATTCACAGAAAGAAGTACTATAGAAAGAGAGATCAACTCATAAGAAATATAAATAGGAGAGAAGGCAGAAGTCTTTAATAGCTGAGGAAAGCTGATAAACAAGGTTTCATTTTTATCACGGTTTTTATTTTATTTTTAAAATGGTGTCTTGGATGGCAAGCATTAAAGCAATAAGTGCGAGTACAGATAGCTTTTTAGTGATCAGAGGAAATGCCAAACAAATTTGAACATCATCTGCATAACAATGAGAACTAAAGTGAGTTGGATGGAAAATAACACCCCTGGGATGCATGTAAATACACACAAGCTTAGAACTCAAAACAGAGCCTAGGGGAACTCCAAAATGCACATAGAAGATAATCAAAATACAATTATTTATGGTCACTAATTGAGAGCATTGACAGAAGACTGGAGGAAACCAAGAAAAATCCAAACAGACAATATAGGAACTGTATTTTCTGGCTGATTATGTTAAACTCTACCAAGAGACCTATATGAGGAGGATAGAAATGAGTCTCTTGTTTGACTGTATGTGGTGATGCTTGTTAGCAAAAGGTCTTCATGTTGTAATGAAACCCAAGTGAATATGAGATTAAATACTTCCTTTCATTATTTTTAAACAGATTTTCCACATATTTTCCTTAACAAAATTAAAAATTACAGAAAGCTATGAGGGCAAGTTATATCACAGTTACTTCCTGTGAATAGTATCTTACTGCATGAGTTTCACTGAAGTCAGTGAGGTAGTTGTGAAGTAGGGGAATATTCAACTTGTAGTATAAAAACATACATTTCTACGCAGGCTACTTTAAATATCCAGAAGGGTTATTATTGACAATGAAATTAATGCATGGGTATAATGTTGAGCCCAAGGCTTCTGTACTATGGCACTGAAGTGGTGTATAGGCCAGCACAGAAAGCAATTATATTTTTGCAGGAAGAATTAATGCTTTTCTTTTTAATCAGCTATTTTAAGTTTCATGACCAATGACCACCCATTTTCTCCATCCATTCTCCACTTCTATCTTGGCAACTCCTGCTTCCTTGGTTACTTTATCTTTCCATCCATTTTGTGGCCACATTTTTATTTGTCACTAAACAAGAAGCTGACATTAAAAAAACCTTCTAGGGCCCTATTTTATCTGCCCATCTTGTGATCTGGCCAGCAAACAGTCACTTCTTCTCTTTCCATAAATGATGACAATTACTATTCCTGAATCTTCAGCATGATGACCAGTACTATCCATCGCACGCTTTTTCTTGCTTTCAGGCAGTAGTTGTGTTTGTTGTCAATATACAAATTTTAGTAAGGTAGGTAACAGTACACAGAATGCATGTATTGCACAATTTCTGCTTCAGTTAAAATGGCTTCCTAGCTTCTAATGGGTATTTGATTGACTTACATGTTTGTTGAAGGTCTCTCCTGACCTCCTGAGTACTCAGTCCATTGATGCTTATAGGTTGTGTATATTCTAAAGAACAATTTATATCTTATTTTTTAAACTTCTCTCTTTACTTTTTCTTTCTTCTTCTATATTTTGATGTAACCAATACATGTCCAACAGGCTTCTTGGACTAGCCTGTGCTCTGGTGCTGTGGATTAGCTGCTCTTTCAAGTGTTTTAACTCCAACAGGAGGCCACAGATAATACAGGATTTCCAGCTGAGAGGCACAGTAGTTAATTTATTTTTGATTAATATCATTTTTAAAGTGTCATGATGTTGCTCCAAAAAATCTACCCATTAAAAACGTTACAGAAAGATACAACTTTTAATAATATTTCTGAACAACAAAAAACAGTGTGTCATGCAGGTCAAAATATGAAAAGGGCCAGAACAATTGACAGGTTGTCACAAATATAAGTTCACATCATTTTCTGAAAGATACTAACAGTTTTTCTTCAAAACAGAAATGAATAATGAAAATATGCATGTTTCAAAATGCAGAATTTTCTTTTATTTCTGAATCTAACACATCCTATGCAAGTAAATTTCATGTAGTTGCATGGAATTCATTTATATAGCAAAAAAAGAGAAAACACATTACTCATTGAATTGTAGTCTATTACTGGAAATGCATACACCAAATGACCTTCTCTGGGCGGACTTTCCTTTCCAGGCTTAATTAAGATACCTAGTTACTTTGTTTCTTATATCCTTCCTAAAGTATGTGGTTTATAACTCAGTAATAAAAAAATAAAGAAAGCTAAGGTCAAAGAGAACTATGAAATGGAGTGTCATTACTTAAACAGTCTGAGACTACTGGACAAACTGGCAGTGTGTATCTGGAGAAGAAAAGCTTTGTCACAGAAGTTACAAATGGAATAGACTAAAAGCTGTTCCATGCAAGCAAACCCCTATGTTTTTGAAGAGCAACAGTGTCTTCAGCCTGCTTCCAAACATGCTCAGGATTCTCCCTGCTCAGAAGAGCATGTAGTTTCATGACTATTAAAGGGTAGAATAAGTCTGAACATATGGACAATCCTCTTAAAACTTCATAGGAATATTCATGAAGTTTCTCTAAACAGCTAAGCAACGTCATCACAGTAACTATAATGTTAATGAAAATTATACATGCTATAGTCATGTATTTGAATCTCTGCTGTGCACGTAGTATGATAAAGTGTTATCTTGGTTCAATAATTTAAACATGTTGGGGTACATTCTATTTGCCTCTATGTGCCTACATGGCACATAAACAGAGTTCCTATAGCTGTTAGAAATTTTGTCCAAAGCTATCCTGTTTTACCTGTGACAAAATAGAATTACTCATTGCAAATGAATGGTGAAAGAGAGAAGATGGTGGCCTTTTCACTTAATAGCCCAATAACTAATTGGTTAGAGCATTAGTTTATAAGCTAGAGTGGGGTTGAACATCAGTCTCTGGCTTCTCAGAAAAAATGCTTTAACCCATAGGCTGGACATTACTCTGACACTTCTCTTGAAGCTGGCCCACTTCACCTTGCATTTATGAGTCACTAGATAAACAGCACTGAGAGAATTTATGCTTCATTTGGAGTAAGGGACATGCTAGAATCTAGGGCTACATAAGTCATCTTACTGAGCCAACATGCCCAGTTCTCTTCTTCCTGGCCCCACATACTTTCCTTCTGATTGCCCACTGAACCTCAAGAAAAGAACTGGCTAATGTCTAATATATGGACTGGCAGTTAGAGCTCTTGCTAGTGAGCAGAAGGTTCTTAGATGAAGAGGCCTGAAACTTGGGTGCCCCACACCCTGGGCAAGTGCCCTAACTGAGGTCTATTGGACGAAAAGATGAAAGAACCTTCCTTACCCCCATCATTGTACTTCTAGAGCTAAAATGTTGCAACTTGCTTCACTGACAGTTGAACTAGAAACTTTGCATAAGTGCCAAAATCTGAATTTTCATGATTATGTTATATTGATGCAGGGAAATAGGATATGACCCATACATATACCTCCATTATCCATATAAAGGAATTTAAACAAGATATTCATGTAAAACAGAACAGGAATTGAGAATAATCGCATTCAAAAAAAGAGGACAGATCCTAGAAAATCATGCGATTGATTTATAATAACATTTCATTTTAAACAGTATCTCTAGATCAGGGGTGGGCAATTATTTGGTTAGAGGGCTGCTTAAGTTTTGGTGAGCTGTCAAAGCTGCAAGTGTGCATGTATATGTGGGTATGGTGAGGTGTACATATGGGTCCCTCACACATGCCCTCCCCCCTGGCACATAGCCCCAGATGGTGGTGGCAGCAGCAGCAGGCAGTGGGGCTTCAGTATGCTTATGGCCCACAGCAGGTGGAGCCCTTCGGGAAAACATGGCTCCATCCAAGTCCCAGGAGGTGCACATAGCAGAAAGCAGGGTCAAGCCAGCCCAGTTCCATCGCTCCCTTGTCACTCCTGGCCAAGTCCCAAGAGCTGCACATGGCAGAGGAGAGTGGGGCCTGCCTGGCTTCATTGTGTGGGGCTCCCCCGTGGTGGAACACAGCTCTGGCTGAGTCCTGAGAGCTCCACATGAACCATGGGGGCCCCTGTGCTATGAAGCTGGGTCAGCCCTGTGCTCCCACTTTCCCACCCCAGCTCTGCACTCCCACAAACCCCACACTCTGCGGTCCCACCCAGCTGCAGTTTCCCCTGCTTCTCACTGCCGCTTCCCTACCTGATGCCCAAGGGTCTGCAGCAGTGATAGGAAGAGGAGTGGCTGGAGGCTGGGGGAGCCAAGCAGTTCCTTGGGCAGCTGCAACAATATCATCATCAGCAACTGCACCTGGAAGCTATGGGCACTTGCCAGGGCCAGGATTGGAGCCAAACTGCAGGTGACAGTGGGAGCACAGCATGCTGACCTACCAGGAGTGGGCAGGGCTTGGCCCCATGCTGAGTGCAGTAGTGGCAGCCATGGGCTTTGCTGAATATAATTAATTGGTAGGTGCCAGCCCATGGGCCAGTTGAAATTGGCTGGTGAGCCACATTCAGCCTGTGCACCATATTTTGCCTGCCTCTGCTCTAATTGCCACACTCATGGCATGTTTTCAGGGTTCATTTAGCAAAATGTTTGCATACTTAATAGTAAATAGCACTTGTATTTTGCTGTGGTAGTTAAATGCCTAAGTCTTTCTGTCTTCTCTCTGTTCTTAGTTTCTCCACCAGTAAAATGCACTAATATTCCATTGAGGGTGCAGTGAGGATAAATGCACTGAAGGCTGAGGTGTTCAGGCAGTATTGTAACAAGGACTGTTTGTTTCCTCTTTAATTCTAGTTTGGTGGTGTTTCTGTATCATTTGCTACCTTTTCTGCTCTGCAGCAGCCTGTGACCTATAATTCCGAGTACTTCAGCTCATGGGTAAAAGTTCTACTGGAGAATAATCAAACGTGTTTTTGAAAACCTTATAATCTCACTGTCTCCTTTTTATCACTCCATAACCACCTATGTTATTGAAGTCATCAATGGATTGACACCCACTGTGGCTGTTTTCTTTGCTACCAACTTTTTAATTAACTCTTGTCCCGAGTTCAAAGAGTGATGCTTTACTGTGAAAACTCTGCATGTACAAAGCAAACCTGACATTTATCAATTACACTTCATGGCATTTGGTAAAGTGATCAAACAATCAGGTGCTGCAACACTGTTAGATTTTCAGTATTGGCAAAACAACATAGATGAAAACTTCAAACATTTCGAAAGGGTCCAAAAATGACACAAACATGTTTTCCAAGCATTTCATACAGAGTTATAGTTTGCTGCTTAAAGAAGAATTGTCAGCACTAGATGTATTTTGTAACTCAAAAGTCATGATAAAAGAAGATGCATTTGATTAGAGCAGGGCTGCCCAACTTTGGGGCAACTGGGAGCCACCTACCACAGGGAACACATGCCATAAGGTTGAGTGGGTGCCCTTCTGACTTTTTGCCCAGTTCCCCCCTTATAGTTTGTGTTGTCCCAATCTGCCTTAAGACTTGCATTCCTAGGCAGCATTCTATGTGAATATTTATTAAATGAGAGCAGTGCTATTTATTTACTTCAGTTGGCTTTGCAGATAAATGGAGGAAACAGATACAGGGTCTTCATTCATGTGATATTTTCTTCAGGTAAAGAACACATTAAATGACTTAGAGACTGGACTAGGAAATCCTGTTCATGTTATTGTCCCTCACTGTAATACAGCAATTCAAAATTACATGAAAACTCCGGCATCAGCTAATCAAAGTGATAACCCTATTGATAGAAACAATACAGTTGTGCAAAGCTTCAGTAGCCAATTTGATTTAGGGAAGATTTGGCCTGATTTGGTGACTGAATCTCCAAATCCCAATTGAGTCGAGAGACCCATTAAAAGGTCTAAATCAAATCAGAAGCCTCCATTTCAATTCAGAGAGATTTGGACATTTGGAAGGCTTGTAGCAAACAAAAACTGAGAAGAGGGAGAGGGATAGGGTGATCTTCTATATATGGAAAAGGCTGAGAGTGGTGAGGGAAAGACTGCTCTGATATTGACATCTGTAGCTGGCCAGTGACTGTGATATTTCTCTGAGTTCCCTTCCAATGACAGTGCTCTGGGGGAGGAATGTAGAAACAACATCTGAAACTGTGTCTGAAGTGATTTGTGCCTTTTGTGAGCTATGCCTGTTTTGGAGCAGCAGTGTCTGAAAGGCTCAGGCTTGCTAGCTAGTCTCTTGCTAGCTAGATTCTCTTCTTGTAAGTCCTATGCAATCCTTTCCTACTTACCCTTGCCTACAATCCTTATTGTTATCCTTATCCATTTCTTTCAACTTACTCTTCCCTAAAAATACTCTTATTTCTTCTTGTTAGTCTGTCTTGATTCTTTCCCCCAGCAAAAAGAAATCACTGTTTTCCCTGGCAATGTATCATCACTGTGCAGGAAACCACAACATATATTACACACACACACACACACACACACACACACAGACTTTGCAGTACACCAAACATTATAAAGCATTCTGGAAAGGCCAGTGCCAGGTCTTTTTACAGGGGAGGGAGACGGGACAGAGGGAGAGAGGGAGAGCTGTAAGTTCCCCCTGACCCAAATATAGATGCATCGTTTCCTGGTAGCAATGAGTTTTCTGCTGCTAGTGGGAGCAAGGAGGTGGTAGCACTGCCTGCACCTGCACCACCACCACTAACACCACTAACTGGCAACAGCATGACATTCACCACCTCAATTTCAGTTCCTAGCATGAGCCTTCCAGTGCCAAAGGAGGAGCTGGATCTGGAAGCAAAGGAGCTCAGGGCCATAGTGAAGGAAATTCTGGGGAAGGAGGGGGGGACTCTGGGTTTGTGCTCCACACCCATTGAAGTTCCCCTAGAGGCAGGTCTCCTTCACTAGGAGGCACTTTGGAGGAGGATGTGGGGGCAGGTGGATTAGCTCTTCCTTCTGCTGTGCCTCTGCCTGTTGAGGAGGGGGGTAAGGCAGAATCCCCACCCTCAACCCAGAAGTGGGTGACTTGTGCAGTGCTGGATTATTTTGAGGTGGCAGATGATCCCAAGTATGATACCTGCCAACACTGCTGAAGGCAGATCAGCTGGGGCAAGGATGTATAGCATTTTGCCACCATGCTGATGCTGCTTCATCTCAGAAGGCAGCACACCCTTACCCCTGTTCCTCTTCAGCCTGGCACCAGTGGGATCGTATCCAAAAATAACTCCCCTCTCACTCTAAAGCCTTTGTTATTGAGTAAACAGGGTTCTGGCAGCTCATGGTACTCGTGGCCCTATCGTACTAAGTGCCTGCATGAGCCACCTTTAGCAGGATAGTGGTGCACTCCCTTTATGAGGCATGAAGGGAACACTTCAGGGAGGAGCTGCAGAAGGCAGGTCCATAGGTAGCCTTGCACTTCACAGCAGACATCTGTAGCATCTGGGGTGGAGATCATGCTACCTCTCCCTCACAGGGTACTGATGCAATCAGCCAGGGTGTTGGTGGGCTCTCCTTCAAGCCAAGGTGATGGATGAGTCCCACATGGCAAGGGAGATCATGGTGACCATGAACCTCATGGTGCAGGGGTGTTTCATTGGGCAAAGCGAGCTCACCCACAGGTTCATGGTCACTGACAACGGGGTCAATATGGCCAAGCTGGTGTGTGATGCCAAATTTGTTGGCATCCTCTGTGGCACATGTGTTCCACCCCATAGTCAGGGATGCCTTGGAGAAGGACAGGGCCCCCACCCAGTAATGGCACCATCACTACCAGCCATCTCATTTTGAAATGCAGGAAGGTGGTGGGATACTTCCCCTGGAGCATCAAGGGGGACAATATGCTGTGGGACAAACAGGCAGAGCTGAGCATCCTGCAGCAGTGGAGACTTGGTGTAACTCCACATACTTGATGCTGGGAAGGCTGTTTGAGAAACAGAAGGCCATCCATGATATAGTCTTGCTTGGTGAGATTGGGATCAGTGGCCTCCTTAAAAAAATGGAGTGGGATACTATCTCCCAGATCCTGGTGGTCCTTAAGCCATTCCTTGAGGCCACCGAGCACCTCAGTGCTGGCGATGCTCTCCTTAGCCAGGTAATCCCCATAGTGAAGGAGCTTAATAATGAAATGGAGAAGTTCCAGGAGATCAATGTTCCTGTCTGGGGCAAGCTGCCAGAGGTTCAGGCACTGGTTAAGCAGCTAAAGAAGGGCATCAAAAGCTTTTTAAAAGTAAAACAAGCTTTTAAAAAATACTTAGTTTTCAACCTTCAGTTGCTTGTAACTCTGGAATGGACCTACAGTTTATGTTGGAAACAATTTGATGTACATTTTGATTTTTTTTTCCTTAAGTACATGAATATATTGTAAAATTCTCATATGTGTTGGAAATGTTTTGAATTTTAAAGTATTCAAAAGTGTCTTTACTGATTATCTCAATTAGCAGATTAACACTGTCACTGCTCTCCTGCTGCTAAATTTCCCGATTCTTGGGGAACACTTGTGAGATTGATATTGAGGTTCTGTGGGCTGGATCTGGTCAGCACCCCTGCCCTAAATGAAAACAGTTATAAGAATGTGACAACCAGGTTTTAACAATATGAAAAAGTAAAAAATGTGTGCTCTCAGTGTAATACGTAGCTTGGTATAATTTTTCTAGGATACTGAAAGCAGCTGCCTCTTTAATTAGTATGCTAATTAAGTTGGTAGAATGAGCCTAATTCTGTACATTGAGGCAACTGTGGCACTCTTCTTGCAGACTTTTTAAGGACAGAGGGGATAGTAGAACTGATACTGCAAATAGTTCTGTGAAATGCAATGATGAGCCATTCGGAGATAGAGGACCCAAGAATACATGCATTTCTGAGCAAACAAAGCTAAAAGAAATGTTGTAGTCTATAGACACTCCTTTACTGAAAAAGGAATCATTAACATACATGGTAGTTGTTATTAACATTACTATATCAACATACATATTAGCAGCTAAGAGTCTATCTCTATTTTCTTATGTAAAAATAAACTTCTTCTAGAAGTTTTTAAAATAAAAATAGTAATTTGCCTTTAAGGAACTTTTCTCTCTACATTAAGTTCTAGCTGTATAGAAAATCAGCGCTTGAGGATTCAAGAACCACTAGGTTTCAAGAAGCTGTCCTAAAGACATCTTAATTCCCAAATCCTCTTGAGATTCTGTGCACTTTCCAGCAACAAAGCCTCTGCCTCTGTTATTACTGTTTATTTTTGTTGAAGGAGACACTAACATCAGGAAACAAATGGTGATCTCTCCCAGCAGTCTTATTCTATTAAGGACAGCTGTTATTGTGACTGCAGCAGTGTACAAAGCATAGGATATAATTTTTGCTCTAGTCTGCTGATTGCTTTGTTGATCTCTGCTTGTGACAGATTAACTTTGCTGCACATCCATAGGTCACCAAACACCCTTTCTGTGTTCGTAGTGGTCAATGCTGTGAAGAAAGATTTTAAATTGAAAATAACATTTGCTTTTGTTGTCTCTTATTTGGAAGACCCAGAACTCAATAGCAGGGGTGTTATAGGGTCGTACTGGAGATACACTGCCTGGGCTAAGTGAGAAAGATTCCGTGGTAATACCCATCTCTCATTATACTTGCCTCCAGTCAGCCCTATCATTCCCTGACATTTGTAAGAAGTCTTTTCATAAAAAATTTAAAGTTGAAAAATGTTAAGAAAAGAGACTCAATATACCACCCCAGGACAATAATAAAATGAGGAAAGGTTATATTTATTATCAAATAGACAAAGGATGCTACTTCTTTCCCCATCGTAACTTATTTTTCTATTCATGTAGGCAGAGTGCTCTTCTTGTATAATTAATTTTGATCATTCTTACCTGGAAAGTTGAAGTAGTTTTGACTTAATTGACTTTTTGAAACTAACTAACTAGTCAGAGATGAATTTTAAAAGAAGTGTGTCCATTTTTATTCATTTAGAAAATCTATAAAATGTTCTTTTACAAAACTAAAAATAAATCCATAGTTTTCAAATAGGGTGTTAACATAGGATAGCAAAGATAAAGAAGGTGAAATACAGTTGTTGGCACAGGTCCTGTCAAGTAGACAGAAAGACCTCAGAGAGACTTAGATAGAAGTGTCCAAAATTTCCAGTCTTTCTATCCTCTTATCAAAAAACGGTACTACAAGAGTAAAGATGCACAGTGGGTTCTTTCATTTTGATTCATGGACTGTGTGCTGCTCCATGAAACAGACAGCTTTAAACTAACGACATGATTGCAGGATTGATGTAGCCCTGTTCTAATGTGGAATTCTTCTTTTTATTCTCTTTATGTGGTTTCTGAAAGTTGCTTGCTTTTCTACAAGCAAAAAGGGAGATGAATAATACAGTTCCTGAGATTGTTGGGACCAACTCTTCAAAACTACAAGGGAGACTGTTAACTAAGACTTTATAAAAATAGCACTGAAATGAATAGAAGGCAATGTAAAAAAAAGGATTTGGTATATTGTACGGTAAATCAAAGTAAACAGAAGGCACAATAAACAGTGTTGTGTCAGGTTCTTTTCCAGAATGAAGAACCACGTGGCATAGTCTGGTGGCATTAATACCTGCATTCTGTTCACTAATTAGCAATAATTAGTAATTTACACATACTATGTAAAATCTGGGCTAATCATTTCTTTCCTTGGCCTTAGTTTTCCCTCCCTTACAAGTTTGTCACTGAGAAATAAGCAGTCTTTCACTATATATGCTTGATGCAATGATGTACCATTCTCAGTGGGAGCCCATAGACTACACTACAAGTATTTAATAATGATGTATTCATTTTACTTATCTTGGAGTGGCTTTACTCAGAATTGGAAATCCTGGGCCAAAATAATATTAGGACAAATTCTACACCTCATTTCAAAGATTTGAAACCTGAAGATTTTCCATATTTCTCAGTTACAGGGAGCTTTTATGTCTCAGTGATGGATAATATAAGAAACTGAACAGACTACAGTAGTTAAACTAAAATAAGCTCTGCAGATTTGATTGGTCTTTCTCCAACCAGTGGGCAGACTTCACATCTTCGTAAGAACCATTGGCTGCATGGTGAGAAACGCTTCTTTCTCTCCAACATGCAGTGTCTGAAATGAACTTTCTATACCCTCTATAGCTGATGAAAAATCTAGTTGCTCTACACCTTATTTAGGGACACTTTTGACACCTGTCCTATTCTGATTACAGCAAGGGGCCTCTTCCAATACATAGGTGACTCTGAGCTGTTTTCTGAACTTTTCTTCCTATTACACATGAATCATGCTTTGCCTGTTATATCAGTCTTGTGTATGCCTGTCTTAAGAGAACAGTGATCTCTGGAAGCCTGTAGGAGAAATTGCAGTTTATTGAGTTTGGCTTTATAAAAGAGATGCTTAAAATTGACAAAAAATTGCTCTCTTTCAGCTAATTTATTTCTATGCTGATATAATTTCTAACTCACCTTGGCAACATCATGAACTGAGAACATTTGCCAAATCTACCTCTATATTAATAATAAAGCCTGTCTAGGGAGCCAGACAAAATTGTTCATCCTCAAGTATGTTCATAGTGAATGGCTATTCTTATAAGTCTTGTGCTTGCTTTTTGCCAATAAAATCCCACCATAATTTTGATAAGGAATCAAAAGTAGGAGTCAGTTCTTTGTCTTTTCCATAGCCAAAAAGGAGACTGTATCATGGGAAACAGGCTAATTTATCAGCAATATCATTCAGTTTCCTCAGCCCGTACTTTACCCAAGATAGATGCTATTTATTAAAGATTACTGCCAAAACTTGTTAACAGCTTTGTTCGGATGTTGCCAGCTGCCTGTGACCTCCTCAATTTGTTCTGCCTTATTATCTGAAAGAAAAAGAAACTTCTTGTTTCCTGATGCTTTTCCTGGACTTGAGATGGAAGGGCAAAGGATCCTTAAAACATTACATCTTTGACCATAGCACATTGAAAAAGAAACTGTATATTTTCAGAAAATGTGCGATACATGTCACATCCATAAATCTGTTAGCAACTCCGGAGGCCAAGATTGCTACCCTCTGGCTTGCCAGAAAGCATCTAAGTTCCTGGATGGTTTTTTTTTCATATTTTTTTCACTATAATACTAGGAGAATTCTGGTAGTGCAGCATCTCTGAACCATTGATGGTGGGTGCCAGGAAGGGTAACGAGCAGGGGATAGATCAGTCTACCCGTAGCCAGTTCAGCGCTCTAAGGCACATACTCCTGCCACTGACTAAGACAGAATCCTAAGTGTGGTTTGACCAACTGTGGTATTTCTTATATTTTTAAAGATATTAAAAAGTGTGTGTATGGAGTAGCATGACACATTAATGATGTGATAAACTAAAAAAGTAGAAAAGGTAGTATGGACAAAGCAAAATTCTTTTGGACAAAGTTATTTTGGAGAAAGATTTGAAACGAGGTTTAATGAGATAATATAGAAGTTGGTGACAGACCACCAGAGTTGTATTTGGATTTGGAGGATAAGTACCACTTTGACTTGTACATACATGAGTAATCTTCATCCTTAGATCACATAAATAGTTCTGTGCTTTCACTATTTAAAAAAAATATCTGTTAAAATTCTGCCATTCATATGTTCTTTTATGCAATCAGGGTTAGTAGTCAGATTTCTTTATTACATTTTCATTGTTAACTTCCTTTGCATGAGTTAACTCAAACCCATCAAAAGCATCACATGCTTCAAAAACAGACAATCAGAAACAAAGCTACCTTCTTATGGTCTTTCTTTATTGCTGGCACATTTATTGCTCTCAGTTTCAGGGTAAACCATCTTTTAAAGTTTTTCCAGTTGTCCTTATATTCAGAAGAGTTCTATTTTTGTGGAACTTTTAACTGCTTCATTTTTCCACTCAGAATATTTTATTGGTTCCTTCAAAGATTTGTAACAAATTTGGTTCAGACAAAGCTCAAAACTAAGGGATTTGACAGAGATCAGTTTTATTCTGTTTTTGTAATGTAACTAATCAACATCGTGCAACATGACCAGATATCTGGGTTTTTCGTTAGCTGTGGAAAAATGCAGAAAAGCAGTTTTTTCTCCTGTAACAGAGAAAAATGCAGATTTTTCTCCATTAAAGGAAAATTCATGGTTTTTCCTTTAAATGTGAAAAGCATGGGGAAATGCAGGAAATGGCAGGTTTCCCCTTGCAGTCTGGCAGACTTCCAGCCTGCATGGTGCTTCTTGGGTCTAGGGGAAGCAAGATACAGGGGATGCCATGTGCAAGTGGATGCACACATGAACATGGAAGCTGGGCAGCTATGGAGAGCCTTTGTCCCCCCCATTCCCCACACACTGCCTATGCCAACACTCCCTTTTCCCCACATACCTACTCTGTTCCCCACACACTGAGGGGTGGAGGGCAGCAGGTCAGGAGTGAGAGGCACCAGCAGGAACAGGGGGCTGTGGGTTGTGAGTGAGGGGTACTGGCAGGGGCAGAGGCAATAGCATATCAGGGCAGAGCAGGGGGAGGAGAGCTGCAGCTGGACCTGCATCCTGGTGACCACAAGGGGCACAGAGAGCTCTGTAGTTCCATGACAAAAGAATGAAACCAAAAACAAATGAAAAGCTAAAATAAGTAGGTATTTAGAATTTATTTCATTATAATGATTAAGATACTGATAAGCTTCTAATTATGGAAAAAAAATTTGGATTTTGGGGGTTTAAATCAGAGAATTTGGGATTTTTTTTATCAGAGAATTTTAGATTTTTGAACACAGAAAACCAGGATCCCTGAACATGAGTCTCTGCAGTAGAAAACAAAAGGTTCCAAGTAACTCATGACAGTCTCTGTGGGTATGCCTACTCTGCAGCAGGACCAAACCTAGCTAGGATGTCTCTGGGTATATTCTGATCACCAGATTCTATATTTATACTCCAAACTGGAAATCTGTTGGTGCAGATGCTCTACTGTCATCACCCAGTGGTCACTCTTGAAATCTCAACCTCTGGTACATTCAAGAATGGCTACCGGAAATGATTCCACTGACTCTTCACAGATGTATTCCCAATTTGAGCATGGATGCAGTGTGTGACTAGAAACATCCTGGTCTGGCCTCTCTACTGTTGTGGTATAGACATGCCTTTATAGGTACATTTCCCTACCCCACTGACGTTTCTTCCCTTTAGAACATTGCCACACATGTTTTGGAATGCCAAATCCTCAGATAATATGAGAGGAACCATTCTTTTTCTTCCTTCTAGCTTGGCAGGACCTTATGCAGTGTGCCTCATTTTGCCATCTATAGAATGGCAATTGCAACAGTTCTAGTCCACAGGAGATAAATCCATTTTTAGGATGAATTAACTATTATGTGTGATATATTCACATACAGCTGCAGTAAGTGCCATAGAAAAGTCTGTAGCAAAGATAAAAAATAATAAATAATTAGAGGTACACTGATACAACAGTCCAATATCATATTGTCACTGATATAAAGAAAATTAACTATATCAGAAATTGGCCTGATGTGGCCGATAATTTGGCTGATAAATGCCCATGCATGCACACAGATGCAGTGCAGCATGCAGGCAGTGAGGAGTACAGCCTGGCAGCTTGGAGACCTGCATTCAACTGGTAAGTCTGTTGTGGTGGATGGGGAGTGGGGAGGGAAGGGGTATGTGTTGGGGCAAATCAATGCTCCCTGTGGTGAAGGAGGGAATGGGGCTGGGGTAGATGCTGCCCAGCTGGGTTGGGGCAGGGTGTGGGACAGAGCCACAGCTCATCCAAGCGGCACAGAGAGGGAGAGTGGCAGACATCTCAAATTTCACTGTAGCCCCCACATAACCCCCCCTCCCAGTGCCTCTGCCCACCCACCCTGAGTACAGCATAGCCCAGCCCCCGCCCCGGGAGGAGCCCAGTGAAGCCCCCAGCCCAGTGCACAACTGCAGCCACCCTGCCCTATGCAGATCCAGGGGCACATGCTCCCTCCACATGCCCTCTCAGGATACATGCAGTAGCAGGAGCTGCTCCCTCTCCCCATACCCTCTGGATGAGCTGCAACTCCATCCTGCACCCCACCCCACCTCACCCTGGCTGGGAAGCACCTACCCCAGCCCCAGCCCCACTGCTGCCCTCCTCCCTCACTTTACACCACAATAAACTTATCAGCTGGACACAGCTTTATCAGAAATCAGATTGGTATCAGCCAGTATGCCTCATTAAAAACCAACTATCGATATAAGCCCCCAACATTTCTATCACTGCATCCTTATAAATAATACCAAGATAGTAGTAAATAACACATGTACATGGAATTCCTTCTCCTGGATGGTCTCAAAGTCATTGATACTGAATTTGTTTGGGTATTCTTCTATGGGTGTTCATCATAATTTGGAGACAAATTGACTCAGCTCTAGGTAGCACCCATTTTATGATCATTTCCCAAAAAAGATTTGAGTCATTTTGTTTTTTTCACATGAGCACTCAAGCCAGCTATAACTTTGTTATGTATGTGAGCATTTCCGTGTGTTTTAAGAGGGCATAGAACACTGCTTAATACATGAAATGGGTATGTTTATTATGAAAAAAAGGAATACTTAAAAAATATATATCTTAGGAAGCTTTTGGGTTGAAAAACCCTTTGTCAGGCTGAGGACGTACCTGCAGTTGGTGTATCTTCTGGTCCTGGATGGAAGGAATAGTAAAGAAGGCAGAGGCTGGCCTGGCATGCCTTTGCACCAGGGGATCATTGGTCCTGGCATTTACAGGGATGCTGCACTGCCAGCAGTCCCACCAGACCTCCCTACCCTGGCAGGGTGCAGTTTTAGTGGTCATGCCCAGGACCTGGGGCCTCCTCCTTCCCCATAGTCCCATCCCATACCTCCAAGTTCATACGCACTTCAGCCTCCCTGACTTTGTTGACCAGCACCTGTGTCCAGTGATCAATGTTTTTCAAGCTGCCAGTGCACATGCTTCCCTTCACCGTTGGGTCACTCATGCCCACCATCTTGTGGACTGTTTTGAACTACAAGAGATCCAGCTGTCTCCTTATGCCCTCCTTCAACCACCTCAGCAGTGCTTGCACATCTGGTGATAGCAGCTTGCCCCAGCCAGGAACATTGATCCCCTGAAACTTCTCCATTTGGTTCTCAAGTTCCCTCACTATGGGGATCACCTGATTGAAGACAGCACCAGCAGCACTAAGGGTCTCAGTGGCCTCGAGGAAGGCCTTGAGGACCACCAAGATCTGGGAGATGGTACCCCACTCAGCTCTGTTCAGGGGGCCGCTAATCCTGATCTCCCCAAGCAAGGCTATCTTATGGATGGCCTTCTGTTCCTCCAGCAGCCTTTCAAGCATCAGATGTGTGGAGTTCCACCAAGTCTCCACATCTTGCATGATTGTGTGATGTGGGATGGTCAGCTCTGTCTGTTTCTCCCACACTATCTTCCCCCCCTTGATGCTGCAGTAGAAGTAGGTCACTACCTTCTTGCATTTCGAAATCATCTGGCTTGTAACAATAATGGTGGCAGCACCATCATGGGCAGATCTGTCCCCCTCCAAGGCATCCCTGACTCTGAGGTGCAGCCTGTGTGTCACACAGCGGATGCCAACAAAGTTGGCATCACACACCATCTTGGCCATATTGACCCCATTGTCAGTGACCATGAACCCACAGGTGAGCTTGGCCTGCCCAATGAGCCACCCTTGCACCATGTGGTTCAGAGCCCCCATGATCTCCCTTGCTGTATGGGACACATCCAGCACCTTGGCTTGCAGGAGAGACCACCGATGGCGTAACTGATCGCACCAGTGCCCTGTGAGGGAAAGGTAGGTGTTATCACCACTCTGGCTCCTCCAGATGTCAGAATTGAAGTGCAAGGCTACTGTGGCCCTGCCTTGTTCAGCTCCTCCCTCAAGTACTCCTTGCTTGACTCATACAGGAAGGGCACCACTGTCCTGCTAAAGGTGGTGTGCACACGTGCTTTGTAAGATGGGGCCAGAAGCACTATGACCCACCTGAGCCCTGGCTGCTCAACTAGGGAGAAGGGCTGGCTATACAGGGCAAGCATCTTCCCAATGCTGTGGGTGATCTTGCTCGCCTTTGCAACTCACCCCCCCGTCTGCTGCTTTTCCCCACTGTTCCAGGGTGGCCTGCCTCTGCTTTGGAGGGAAGAGGGCTCTGGAGTGAGCGGGGGATTTCCCTTTCAGCACGCTTGCACTGGTGCCAGGCTGAGCAGCAAGAAGGGCAAGAGAGTGCTGCCTCCTGAGATGCAGCAGCATCGCCATGGTGGAAAAGTGTTTCATGTCCTTGCCCCAGTTGATGTGCTTCAGCAGTGCTGGCAGATAGCAAACCTGGGACCATCTGCCAGCTCAAAATGCTCCCACACTATGCTACCCACCTTCTTCTGGGTTGAGGGTGAGAATCCTGCCTTTTCCCACTCCTCAGCTGGCTGAGGCTCACCAGCAGGAGGAGTTGCCTCAGCTGAGCCACTTGCTTCCCCAACCTCAACCTCCTCCAACTTGCTGCTTTCCAGAGGAGACCTAGATCTAGGGGAACTTTGAGGGGTGTGGAACACAAACTCTGTTTTTCCCTCAGTCCCCAGAATTGCTTGAGCCAGGGCACTCAGCACCCCTGGTTCCAGCTCCAGCTCCTCCTCTGGCAGTGGGAGGCTTACACTGAGAGATGACACTGGGGTGGATGAGACAGTGATTTTGCTTTTTATAACTATTTCTGGACTGATGGGAGGTAGTGCAGGTACAGGGACATCAGGTGCAGACACTGCTCCCACATCCTTGCTTCCACTTGCAGCTGAAGCGTCATGGCTGCTTGGGAAGAGAATGCATCTATGTTTTGGGGGTGGGGACTTGCAGCTCTAGCTCTACCCCTACCCCCTCTCTCTCCCCTGCCAGAAGACCTGGCACCTGTCTTTCCAGCACACTTCATATTAATCTTTTCTGTGCTACAAAAGGTGTGTGTGTGTCACTCCTTTTGTGTTGTGTGTTTTATCCCCTCTGTGTTGCATGCATGCACTGGACTCTTCTTTGATTGTTTGATTTGTTCACTAATAAGTATTAAGAACTATGTAAAAATGTGTGCTGTCTGTCTTCTTTTCCACTGTGATATATATATTTACTGTGAATTATAAATGTGAAGTGTGACTCTGTTGTGTGTTTTATTCCCTCTGTGTTATTCTCTCTGTGTTACGTGCATGCACTGGACTCTGTTTTGATTATTAATAACTATATATGGTATCTTCTTCTGTATGTTCTATTAAGGTGAATGTGTGACTACTACTGTATTTCTTGTTCTTCTTCTGTGTTGTAATGTGTACCTAAAATGATATATCTCTTTCTTCTAAGACCCTGAGTTCTGTCTTAGTCTCAATCTGAATCTGACTTCTGTTTTGCCTTCCGTCTCTACGTAAACTAACTATAACAATATTAATAACTAATATATATCATCTGACTCCCTTGTTCTATGAATATCTGATTTTTCTTCTTCTATGAGTGTATATTATAAGTGTATGTGTGTAATCTGTGTGTCTCCCTGCACATTGATGGATAATGCTGGCAGGGAAAACAGAGTTTTCTTTTTTCAAAGTTTGCACACACAAAAAAGAGAGAAAATATATATTGAAAGAAATTAAGTAAAGAGATTCTAAGCTAAGCTAAATCTTATCCAATGCTTTCTAACAACACAAAGGAGCAGGCAAGTTGCAACTGACTGACTATGAAGCAAGCCAGGCAGCAGGTGTCTGACGCTGTTGCTCTGGCATAAACAGCTCACAAAAGCCAGAGCAAGCCTGCATACAAAGGCTTTTCTGCTGTTTCTTTGTCCCTCCCCACAGACACCGTATTTGGAAAGTCAGTCAGAGAAAAATCATGCTCACTGGCCACCTAGACATGTCAGTCTTTCCCCGCCTACTTCGCGCTCCCCCCCGCTCTCCCTCCGCCTTCTAATTTTCTGTTTCCCCATAAAGACAGATTCTCCAAATCTCTGAATCTTTTCCAAATCTTTTCTGAATCAATTCAGAATCTCTAAATTGATTTGGAAAGCCAAAAGCAGCTAGCTATTTGATTCAGACTCACAGATTCGGCCTCTGCATGGGCTTGCACAACCCTACTATATAGTCATTTTTATAATGTGATAGTTACATTGCATGTGTAATAAATGAAACATGGAGCAGGTGCCCAGTGTCTGAGTGTCTTTAATTTACTCTATTTCTTGCATTTCTTGATTCTCAATTCTACTTGCAATGATGCTGCCGAGGACACACAGTGTTCAAAAGACAGTATTCACCTACTACCTTAACAAATGCCAGATGACTGTTGAATGTGCCTTTGGCCACGTGAAAGCACAGTGGAGGTCACTGAACCACAGTCTCAAGGTGGATCCAGAAAACATTATGGCTTTCATTGTGACAGCCTTTTTGCTTTGTTCTCCTCTGAAAGGTAAACACATTGTATCAATACAAATTATCCTGGGGAGCTGTGTGCTCCATTTATAAGTTTTGAGGTCACCCCCCTCCCAACCTGTTGTGCCTGGGCAAAGTTTGGACAGCAGACATGCTCCACTACCATTGCAAAATTTGGTGCCAATCAGTGGTGTTCACTTGGGACATACTGGCACCAGGCCGGGTCAAGGCAGGGAGTGGGGGTCAATCTGCACCAGTGGCAACATTATATCTTATAAACATGTTTGTTCTGAATGTGTTTTAGCCCTCCTAGGTCTTTTAGCCCTGTATATGCCATGGTACAGTAGCAGGCTACCCAGTGACCCATGTGTCAAGACACTGCTCCCAGCAGGAAATGATCTAAACTGCTGAGGTGTGTCATTGCAAACTAAACTACATTGGGATGAGAATTAGTTTATGATAACACAACTATAGGGAGGACTATATTGTGGCTGGTCAGGGCTGCAGGGGGGAGGTCAGGAAGGCCAAGGCAGAGATGGAACTGGGACTAGCTACCTGGATCAAGGACAACAAGTCCTTTTTTAAATACATAGGGGGCACAAAGAAGGTACCGGGTAATACGAAGCTCCTGCAAGACACGCTAGCAAATCTGGTCATCACACCAGATGACAAAGCTAACAACTTGTTTGCCTCCATTTTCCTGACCAGGGACCGGATCAGCCCCCCCAGTTGGGATTCCCTCAGTCCCCAGGGGAGGTGCACCCAGGCCAAGGGTCAGTGAGGATCTAGTCAGGGAAATTCTGGAGTGACTGGACGTATTTAAATCAGCTGATCCTGATGATCTCCACCCCAGAGTGATGAGGGAATTGGCTGAGGTCATTGTGGGACCCCTGGCACAGCTTTATGAGCACTCATGGTGGTCTGGTGTGGTGCCAGAGGACTGGAAGAGGGCCAACATGATTCCCATCTTCAAAAAAGTGAGGAAGGAGGACCCAGGAAACTATAGGCCAGTTAGTCTTACCTTGATCCTGGGCAAGCTTTTTGAGAGAATTATTCTGGCACATGTCCACGAGGGGCCAGCGGGGGAGGTTATGCT
>NW_017728916.1:18098058-18129223 GCF_001723895.1 Crocodylus porosus
GGCAGGCATTTTAATGAACGTGTTTCTCAGGAACCACTCTAATTAAAATGCCTACACTGTCTCATGTATTCAGCATCCTATGCTTCAAAATGGTGGTGGGGGTGCTTTAACTAAAGCTTGTTCAACAAGTGCCTCTACTGCCATTCTGAATCATGGGACACTGAATACATGAGATACGGAGGCTGCTGCAGCATTTTAATCAGATAAGTCATTTAATTAGAATGCTCAAGCATATTTGATTAATCGAGTCTGCTTTGACATGTTTTAATTAGAATGTGTTAGAGCAGGCGTTGGGCATGTGTATAGGTGCCCTAAGTTCATAGTTGTATAAGTGCACTTACAGTATGCCTCATATTCATTTGATGTAACATTTTAAATTGCTTCTGGATTCAAAAAAGTGATAATGGGCTGAATTCTGCAACTTGCCAAGAATGAGTACTGCTGCACTTGAACTAACTGCAGGGGACTGCATTACTTAGCCTGAGCCCTGATATGAATGTGTTTTCATTCCCCACTTTAAAAGAAATCTGACTTCCATTCTGACTTTGAAGGAAAACATGTTTGAGCCTGACATAAAGCCTACTGCAGCCAAGAATTTTTTTCCATTGACTTCAGTAGCCTTGATCTCAGGCCCCAGATGAACAATATAGTTGTTAATAGGTATAGAAAATCTGTCAATATTTCACAAGTGTCAAATATATACTTAATCTTCAATATCTGAATTTGCAGTTGAATACAGGTTGTAGCTAAAGTATGATGTAGTTTACTAAGAGGGTATATTTGAATGAAATGTCATGAAATTGGTCTTATGGATCTGTAACCTTCTTTATATTTGAAAAAAAATTAAGTTAAATAATGTTATACTACTTTTCTAAGTTGTCAGGCCTATCATGTTTTGTTTCAGTAAGGTATATGATATACAGAGTTGTGTACATCTTCTGTTATGACTCTTGAGGATTCTGTACTTAAAGTCAAAACAGGTAGGTGACAAAGCAATAGGAGAGAGATGAAAGACGGACCTGCTCACACCCCCTGCCTTACTTCCAGCACATCTGGGATCTGCTTGGAGGGCAGTTTCCTGCAGTACTGTTCCCTTCTTTTGGCCATGCTGGGAAGGCCAGCCAGCTAGGAGTGAGTGGCAGAGGCACTCACTGGCATGGTCAGGTTCCCAGTTTGGGCAGAACCAGAAAGCCACGCCAAACATAATGCCAGGCAGCTGGCTGGCACCTGCAAGCCCAGTCATTGCCTCCACAGAGACTATGAGTCTCAGGTGTGCAGAGGAGGTGGGTCTGGATTGGAGCCCTTATAAAGGCCCTGGAAGTGAGGCACAAGAGAGATCTGACATCAAAGGATGCAGAGCAGTGGATGGGTGAGGAGCAGCTGAACTGCTCACCTTTTATCCTCATCCAAAACAGACTGCTAGGCATCCCTGGGGCAAGGCCCAGCACTTTCAGCTATAAGGCTAGGCATGAATGAGACTTTAGAGTGATATTGAGTGACCACTGATCCTTTATTAGGGTCTGCAGTTTCATGAAGTCTATACATATGGAGGTTTGAGGCAGAAGTGTAGGGGCTGGAGGAGCTCCCTTTCAGGCCCTTGAGGCTTCATAGATGATCCAGAGAGCTCATGTAAGACACTGGTGGCTTCAGTTACTTTTCCCTTTGAGGGTTGGACTGCTCCTAGACTGAACATCATCTCCTGAAAGTGTTCCATAAAAGTCATGGCAGGAAAGACCGAGTGAGGACAGGAACACTCTAACTGTGAGAGGGGAAAAATAGACTGTGACTGCCCTATTAAGGACATGGCTCACCTGGGCCACCAAGATGTCCCGAGTCACGCCAGGTAGGCAGCTATGGCTTGGTGACAATTTTGGTGCATTAGCTGGGAATCGCCAATGGTGGGGAAAAAAATTAAGAAGTGTTTTTCCATTCCCTTTCTCTTGATGATGAACGTCAGGGATGAATAAATGCAGGAACGTAATGGATAAAGATGGCAAGCAGTCAACCCAAGTCACTGCCAATTTCCAAGTATTGAGCTTATTCATCCAGTTTCTGCAGGGACAGCAGAGGCAAATAGAGGAGTTTTGTCAAGTGAGGGCTGAAGAACAGGCAGCACAGAGTGCACTGTTTAGTAGGCAGTAGACACTGTATGAGAAACTAGAGATGTGACAAGGCACCATGGCAGGACCTGCAGAAGGGTTTAGGATGCTTAAGATGGATCAGGACAATGATCCAGAGGCCTATTTAGAGGCCTTTGAAAGACTGGCTATGGCTGCTAGCTGGGTCCTAGAGCACTGGGCATACCAATTATGTCTGTTGTTAATGGGAAGAGCCCAGGCAACCTACTGGGTTGTGCCTCATGAAGAGGTGAGAGATTGCAAAAAATAAAAGGAGGTTATATTATACCAAATGGAGTTATCAACCAAATGTACTGCCTATCATTTACAGTGAGAAAATCAATATAAGAAATGGCCCTGGGTGCTGCTACAGTTCCTAAGAGACTTGGCTCAAGGGTGGCTTAAGCTGGAGATGCAGACTCTGGCCAAAGTAGTAGACACTATTGTGTTAGAACAATTTATGGGGGACCTGGTGGAAGGGATCCAACAATGGGTCAGATGACACCAACCCCAAAACTCGGAGGAGGTGCTAAAACTGGCTGAAGCCTTTTTGGAAGCTGAAAGTCTTGACCTTCAAGGGGAAAGATTTAAGCCAGCCGCACCCATCAGATGGGGAGTTACTTGAGGGGGAAAAGGACATTCACCCAAGGGGTCTGCAAAAAGATGATCAATGCTATATCTGTGGAGAACTGGGACACAGAGCTCAGAGGTGTCTGAAGTTTAAGGATGGATGGGAGCTGCCACAAGGCAAACTGCACCCCTCTGGGGAAGGGTCTAGTGACATTGAGAGGCCAAAACCTATGGATTGTAGCTTTAGAACTGAGGCCAATTGGGGACTGCTCCAGGCTACAATGATGGTAATGTTAGAGGATAGAGAGTACCCAGCTATGATCAACATAGGATGTATGCAGATTTTGATTGGAGCATCACTTGTTTCCCCCAGAAACAGGTGAGTTGATGGGCCTGAAGAAATTGGTATGCATGCACAGAAAATATCAGGTATATCTCCACATGAAATTAAAGATGACTGTTTCAGGAAAGGTCAGAGATATGCCAGTGGGTTTGTTAGACCAATTACTATGCCCCATGATTCTGGACTGGGACTGGCCCAAACTGTGAGCGGTCTTCTGGAGGCACAAGAAACCATATGGTGCTGGAGGAAAGAAAAAGGGAAAGATGAGGCAATGATTGGGCAGGCTAGCAAAGAGGGAGCAGAAGTCAAAGAAATATATTTGGAGCAACTGACAGAGTGAAGGCAGTTCTAAGAAGATCAGTCACAGGAGGAAACATTTCACCACACCTATGAGAACAGTATGGTCTGGTGGAATGATGACGTTAGAAAACCAGAGATGGTGATACACTACCCATGGTTTGAGGTAAGGGGAGATCTCCTGTACCAGATATTAAAGGGGGTAGGGGAAGGGGAAGAAGTCACAAAACTGTTAGTTCCTACAGGTTATCTGGGGGATTTGTTCTGGATAGCCCATTCCCTACCAATGGGCTGCAACTTGGGCTGGGACAAAACCAAAGCCTGGCTTTTAAAAAGGTTCTCCTGGCCAGGCATATGTAAAGAGGTAGAGAAATTTTGCTTTGAATGTCCAGCATCTCAGAAGACCTCTCAGGTACACCCAAAAAGAGCCCTGTTAATGCCTATGCTCATAATTGAAGGATCATTGGATATGATGGGACCTTTCCTGAAGAGTAGTTTGGGATATCAGTACATTTTAGTCATTATGGACTATGCAACCAGATTTTCAGAGGCAATTCCCCTGGTGATGGCCATGTAATGTTGCCACCAAGTTAATGAAATGGGTGGCCAGAGTCAGAATTCCAAAAGGAAGCAAGCAAGCACTCTGACTGTGAAAGGGGAAAACAAGCTGTGACTGTCCTAGTAAAGCTGTAGTCCACTCAGGCCACTAAGATGTCCTGAGTCACACTGGGCAGGCAACTTTTTTGAAAATGTTTCAGTGACAAGGAGAAATTGATTCTGGCATATTCTGGATAGCAATAAAGCGTAGGCATTTCAACCTTTTGTTTACAAATGCATAGACAGTAAGACCAGAAGAACCAGGGTGATCTTTTTGGACCTATCAGATAATGCAGATGGGGTGGGGAGGGGAATATTCCTGAACTATTTCCTGCTTGCACTAAAGCATAACATTTAGGGGAAAAAATGATGAAATCTTAATTTAAAGATGGAAAAAAATATTTTTTGTAAATAGTTATAACAGTTAGTAATCTCTAATAATTAATATTGTGCCATTTCTTTCCAGTTAAGATTTGTTTATATTCACCTTCTGGTTACTAGATTTGGTTATACACTATGTTTGCAATATTGAAGAGTTCTCTATTAATCAATTCATATTCCCTGTGTAGATTAGAAACTCAAAGATACCCTTAAGCTTCTTTTTGTGACACAATGGATCCAACTCCTGGAGGATATAATGGTGCCTGGAGGCGGGCTTTGGCTTCCTCTACAATGACCCACATATCATGACAAGAGACATGCTCAGATGGCATGGGTTCTACCCTTTCCCTAAAGGTAAGCGTGTGTTTTCTTCTAGGTTGGCGGACCTCCTCCAGCGGGCTTTAAATTAGGCTTGCTGGGGGAAGGGGAAGACGAGGGCAAAAGAAGCCTTGGACTGCCAAACCAAGCAACACTCACAAATGCAGCCCAGCCTAGACCAATGAGTGGAACATATATACAGGTAAGCAACAGGGGCCAGGGCAATGCTGAAAGTAGGGGGCCAGTACACACATCCACAGGAGGCCTCAAATGCCTCTACAAAAATGCTTGTAGTATGGGAAACAAGCAAGAAGAACTTACCCTCCTGCTGGCTGACACCAGGTCAGACATAGTGGGGTTCACTGAAACATGGTGGGTCCCAATGCATGACTGGGTGGTGAATATCAAGGGCTATAAGCTGTACAGGAGGGATAGGACAGGGAGGAAAGGTGGGGGCGTGGCATTCTACATTAAGGAGGAATACACATCCTTGTCAATTAGCAAAGAATCAGAGGAGGGGCACTCTGAAGTACTCTGGGTTAGAATACAAGGCAGTAGAGGGGAAAGAGATTTAATGGTGGGGGTCTACTACAGACCACCCAACCAAGGGGAAGAGCTAGACCAGGAATTCTTAAGTCAGCTCACAGAGATAGTTAAGTTAAAGGATGTGGTCATCATGGGTGACCTGAACTTTTCATACATGTGCTGGGAAGAGCAGTCAGGCAGGTCTGACCACTCACGCAGGTTCCTAGCCAGAATGCAGGACCTCCATCTAACCCCACCAGAGGAGATGCCTTGTTGGACCTGGTGCTGGCCACAGGTGACAACCTGGTGAGGGGGCTGTGGGTGCTCGACCACCTCGGTGACAGTGATCATCACCTGCTGGAATTCACCATCCAGCACAAGGTGGCAAAGGCCTACAGCAAGACAGCAGCCCTAGATTTCAGGAGGGTGGACTTCAATGAGCTAAGGAGAATAGTTTGGAAGCACTGAGGTCCCAGATGTGTCCAACAAGAGGAGACGATCCTCCAAGCCCAAAAGGAGGTAATCCCAACATGGATCAAAGGGGGAAGGAGGGTGCAAAAGCTCCCATGGCTGACCAAAAGCATCCAGGAATGTCTCCTAGCTAAAAAGGAGGCACACACCCAATGGAAGGGAGGAGCCATCACTAGGGAGGATTATACTGCGGTTGCTCGGGGATGCAGGGGGGCAGTCAGGAAGGCCAAGGCAGAGATGGAACTGGGACTAGCTTCCCAGATCAATGACAACAAGAAGTTCATTTTTAAATACATAGGGGGAAAAAAGAAGGTTCTGGGTAATGTAGGGCCCCTGCAGGACAAACTAGGAAATTTGGTCATCACACCAGAAGACAAAGCTAACATATTTAATGATTTCTTTGTCTCCATTTTCCTAAGCAGAGACCGAAACAGCCACCCCCCTCTGGGCCCACCTTTAGACCATAGGCACACCTAGGCCAAGGGTTAGTGAGGAACTACTTAGGGAACTTCTGGAGGGACTGGATTATTCAAATCAGCTGGAACAGATGATCTCCACCCCAGAGTACTGAGGGAATTAGCTGAGGCCATTGCAGGACCCATGTCATGGCTTCATGAGCACTCATGGTGCTCTGGTGTGGTGCCAGAGGACTGGAAGAGGGACAATGTAGTTCCCATCTTCAAAAAGGGTAGGAAGGAGGACCCAGGAAACTATAGGCCAGTTAGTCTTACCTCAATCCTGGGCAAGATTTTTGAGAGAATTATTCTGTCACATGTCCACAAGAGGACAGCAGGGGAGATTATGCTTAGGGGCAACCAACACGGGTTCATTAGCGGCAGGTCCTATCAGACCAACCTGGTGGCCTTCTACGACCAGATCACCAAATCATTAGATGCAGGGGTAGCAGTGGACGTAGTCTTCCTGGACTTTTGGAAGGCCTTCAACACTGTTTCTCACCTGTTCTTATTAAGAAACTGGTGGACTGTGGTGTTGACACCTACAAAGTCAAATGGGTCACTAACTGGCTGGAGGGCCGCACCAAGAGAGTGGTAGTGGATGGGTCATTTTTGACCTGGAAGGATGTGGGCAGTGGGGTTCCGCAGGGCTCGGTCCTCGGGTCCGCACTGTTCAACATCTTCATCAGTGGCTTGGATGAGGGGGTAAATATCACCCTGTTCAGATTTGCTGATGACACTAAGATGTGGGGGGATGTGGGCATGCTAGAAGGGAGGAAAAGGCTGCAATCAGACCTACACAGGTTACAAGGGTGGGCAGATGGGAATAGGATGGGATTCAACACCAACAAGTGCAAGGTGATGCACCTGGGCAGGAACAATCAGCACCATACCTACAGGCTGGGGAACTCCCTTCTCGTCAGTACAGAGGCAGAAAAGGATCTTGGAATTATCATTGATGCCAAGATGAACATGAGCCAGCAGTGTGGGGATGTGGTCAGGAAGGCGAACCACACCTTGTCATGCATCCACAGATGCATCTCGAGTAGGTTCAAGGAGGTGATCCTCCCCCTCTATGTGGCAGTGGTCAGGCTGCACCTGCAGTACTGCACTTCAAGAGGGATGTGGACAACTGCACCTCAAGAGGGATGTGGACAACATGGAGTGGGTCCAGAGGAGGGCCATTCGCATGAGCAGGGGGCAGCAGGGCAGGCCCCACAAGGAGAGGCTATGGGACATGAACCTGTTCAGCCTCCACAAGAGAAGGCTGAGGGGGGATCTACTGGCCTGTTACAAACTAGTCAGAGAGGACGAGCAGGCACTGGGGAAGTCCCTGTTCACCTGAGCACTACCAGGAGTGACCAGAAATAACTGTCACAAGCTGGCAGAGGGTATATTTAGTCTAGATATCAGGAGGCGCTACTTTACTGTCTGGGTGGCTAGGATCTGGAACCAACTTCCAAGTGAAGTGGTGCTGGCTCCTACTCTGGGGGTGTTTAAGAGGAGGCTAGATTTACACCTTGCTGGGGTCGTTTGACTCCACTACTCTTTCCTGCCATGGCAAGGGTTCGGACTCCATGATCTGCTCGGGTCCCTTCTGACCCTAGAAACTATGAAACTATAACTACAAGGTATATTTTCCAAATTTTCAGGTGTCTTGAGAAAAGCAGACATAGATAGAGTGCTCTTGTGTCCCAACAATTTTGCCATGCCAGTTTAGCCTTCAAGCAATGAGCAGACAGAGAAAAATCAGAGTAGTTTTGAGGCCACCCTAATTCATGGCCAAAACTGATCCAGCATCTAGCTGGCCCCAAGCTTATGGTCCCTCTAATCCATTTTTTCTCTGATCTTGCACCAAGCGTAGTTCAAAATCACAAGATCATCTACAATAAATGAGATGCTCATAAGTGAAATATGTAAGTGTAACTTAGCTTTTTATTCAGATTTTATTCAGGCAACTTCCCATTATTCAGGCAACTGAACAAAAGTTTCATAATTTGACACTTTGGAATGTTTCTTTGCAAGATAAGATAAATATTGTTTCTATAAATGACACAAATATATCATAAATAGTCTTACCTGAGAATCAAGAGAAGTCTTTGTTCACTGAGTTCTTAAGAGCCTCAGCACATCTTGACTTACATCTTGTACTGAGCTGTGTTTCATGTATCTGATTTAGAGGCTGCAGTTGATCAGAATCAGGAAAAGTGTATCAGACTTCCATCACTGACTTGTCAATATAAGGAGAACTGACATGACAATAACAAATCCAAACTTGTTCTACAGGGACTTTTCACCCATGAGATTTATAACCCCATAAAAATCAGGTAATGTACATTTTTAAAAGGCGTCATAGTTCTCATGAAAGTTAATCACAAAAAGGAAATGTGCAGAATCTTTATGGAAGTAGAAAACAAAGTATCTGGTGGCAAGTATGTCACTGAAACAAAATGAAAAAAAGGTGTAAATGCATGTGCAGAGAATAAATGTCTGCTTTGACTGAATTCTATCAGTTTCACTTTGTAATGAAAGGGTGTTTTCACTGAAAAAGTAAACCCTATATATTTCCAAAGTGAAATGATACATTATTTTTTATGTGTCCACCACCATTTTAGCTCTGCCTACAAGTGAAATAGCTAAGTCTAGCTATAGGGCATTTTTACACTTGCTCTGGGGGACAGCGGCCATTTTAGTTAGAGTGGCTCTGAGAGCTACTCTAATTAAATTGCCTGAAACATCTTGTGTATTAGCATCCCTATGCTTTCAAAGGGCAGCAGGGGTGCTTTATCTAAAGTTCATCAAGCAAGCTTTATTTAAAGTGCACTGCTGCTACTTTGGATCATGGAGACACAGATACATGAGAAAGAAAGTCTGCTGGAGCACACTAATTAGCACACTTCGGCAGACTCAATTAATTGGGTCTGCTCTGATGCACTGTAATTATAGTGCATTGGAGCAACCTCCTGGCTCATGTACAGGCACTGATAGAGTCTCATAGTAATATTCTGTGCACTTATTGACCTTATGACTAATTGCTCATGTACACATTTACATGCGTGTGTGGGAAGGGTAAATTTGTATGTAAAGACCTCTTGAAAATATTTGTATTCTCTTTTTCTTTGTACACACACACACACACACACACACACACACACTGTTTTTGTTTGGTCATAGGGATATTTTGATGATTTTTATAAAATTGCACTTGAACTATGACCAACTCTTAAGCATGTCACACAAGGTTTTCTTATCAATTATGGTGGTAAAGGACTCAGTTTGTGCAGAGAAGGGTTGAAAGATCCAGACTGCCACCATCCTTTACCTCTTGGGCATAGTGCTGTGGAAGCTAATTCAGTACAAGACCAACTACAAGATCCTGGAACCTGTCCTGCATGGCCATACCTTATCAATGGCAAGCACTTCTCTCTCTCTAACTCTTGGAGTTGTACCCTGTGTTGTTCAAGAGGGAAGGTGAAACAGCACAATGATGAATGACATTACTGCCGCACCATCCTTCATTGCATACATACCTAAAATGACTGCTATTTCAGAAACTGTGGCAGCGTTGCTGGTTGTTGCTATGGAAGCATAGCTAACATTCTCAAATATGCTATCTTGGAAACAGATTAAACAGCAAGCCACTCAAAGAGAAAGAGTTAAAAATTTTGATAACAACCCCCCAATTGTCCCTTCCATGATTGGTCTATCCAGATTACCATATTTTAAAGAATGCAGCGTGGTGCTGACAATGCCCCATATTAAAAAAACCCACTCATACACATGTATTAGAAGAAAAAAAGAATTGATACAAGAGTTTCTTACATTATCCAACCAGCTGGTATCAGCTTAAACTGACATAGGAAAAAAATATAAAAATTCATGATAATGACATGAGATGAAAGACTGAAATAAGAGGAATTATTATTCTTATTATTATTATTTGGTAAGTTTTCTTTTTCTAATGGTTTCTTCTCCTTAAACACCCTGTATCAAGGGGACAGCACATGATATAGGTTGCACAATCACTTAGAAGCAGGAAATTATATATTCATATATATATAAAAATTTTTAAAAGTAATAGGAGAAAAAATACCTGGAAACAATAAGGGTTATATCATTCACAGGAGAGTTTCTCTTAGGAGAGCAAATGTCTGTTCATGTTTTCTTCTGAGAGAAGCCACAGCACAGTCCTCCAGCATTCCAGGGTGCTTTTCTTCTCCTCCCTCCCCCATTTTCTGGGAGACAGCATGTTGCATCCAGATGAGCATGGTCATGCAGTATGTGGTGCTGCAAACACATCTGCAACACCACATACCACACAGGCAGGCAATATTTGTGCTGCAAGGGTGGATTGCCCATGTGTGTGCTGCAGTGGGGGTTTTTTTACCTCACAGAAAATGGGTTAAAAAAAACCTACATGGAGAAAAAATGGAGTACCACATGCTCAGACAGCTTGTGCTGCTGAAAAGAAGGGACGGGCCACCTAGAGCCACACTGCTATTTCCAGCCAAGGCTCTGCTTAGCAGGATCACGATGGTTGCAGGCTCAGAAGGCCCCCAGAACCCCAGGAAAGGCTTCTGGGGTCAGCAAAGCACTGGGCCCATACTCCCCTACTGCTCCTGGCATAACTTGCTGCGCTCCAAAGCATGTGTGGCACAGATGTTCCCTGAGGACAAGTAGCTGCAGCTCAATGTGTGCCGGTGCTACTTGTCTCTAGGAAACCAAACATCCACCCTTATCTGTATGTTCCCTATGAGTACATCCACACATGCAGGCACATGTGCTTGCAGCAGCTCAAATAGCAATGGCACAAATTTGTGCCAGAGATGAATATACATTTTGGTGTGGGGCAAGTTGTGCCACTTGGGGCAAACTGACCCTGCCCATCTCCTCCTGTATCTACAGCCAAAGAAAGCAGAAGGCTGGGGCCAGCACCTGTGCTGATTCTCTGATAAAAAAAATCCCAGATTCACTCTTTAAAATACCCAAGAATCTGTGTTCTTAAAATGAAACACCACTATATACATATATAGCTAAGGGGTCAAGGCAACAGCAAAACATTGTTCAACTGATCAATCAATCTCTCGCTCTATTTCTCTCTCTCTCATATATATATAAACTAATCAGACTTTGGGGACAAGTTCCCTTGCAGCCACAGCTCCCACCAACAGGTCCCATCCTGTCTGGCATCTAGGCACACCGGGTGTGAGATATGGGGCGGGGGGATGTGGTGTTTGCAGGAGTGGGGTGGGAAGGCATGTGGGGAGATGACTGTGGGGTTCGTGGGTGGCTGTTTTTGTGCAGGGTATGTGGTGTTCGTGGGGGTATGAGGAGTGTGGGCAAAGGGAGTGTTGGGTGTGTGAGTGGGTGTGTGGGAGATGGTGGAGGATGTGAGGTTTGTGTGTGGGTGTGGGGGCATGTGGGGTGTGTGGGTTTTGTGGGTGGGATATGAGGGGGAGCCACCACATGTCCACCGCACCACCCTCTGCAGTTCACAGCTCCTGGTGCTGGTAGCAGCAGCCAGCCAGGTGGTTGGGACCATGGCCCACTGCAGGCACATCCTGCAGCAGTGCAGCACTGCCTTATCTGGGGTCTGTACATGGTAAGTGGGCCTGTCCCAACTCAGCTTGGCCTGGTCTCCCCTGCTAGCATACAGCTTTAGACAGGAGTTGTGGGAGATGGAAGGAGCTTTCCTGGTCCTGTCCAAAGACATGCACTGGTGGGGCAGGCTGGGCTGGGCCCATGCTTCATATACAGACCCCAGGACAGGTGGTATTGTACCACCACAGGGCTACCCCTGCAGCAGGCCATGGCGCTGATGGCCCAGTTGACTGCTGCTGCCAGAACTGGGGGCTGTATGCTGCAGGGGTGGCAGGAATCTGGCAGCCTCCCTTCAACCCCCCCACAAACCCCTCATTCCCCCACACTACCTGACACACCCTACATCCCGCCCCCCATATACCCCACACCCACAAACCCCTCTCCACTCCAGAGACAACACAGCTTCCTCCCTCTAGACCCTTGAATACTGGACACAGTCTCAGTCATGGTGCAGCCTTGCCCCACTTCTATTTGCCCTAGCAAATAGAACTTGCCCCTCTGGCAATCCCAAATTGTGCTGAATGTAGATACAGGCTGACTTTGAACAGTTTAAGTCAACAGTTAAATCAAGACTGCCCAGCGCAGTGCTGCTATTTGTCTCCAGATAGACTAAAGGGCTTCCAGAGAATTCTGAGATATGAACACAAGCCCTGCACTGGCTGAGTAGCATCAGCACTGGAAACTCCCTGCTCTCCAAGGGTTCAGTGTTCAGATGTCTGTTCAGGGATCTACTAGTAAGTTTTTCTACCATGAAAACAAACCTGGGAGAATTCTCCCAGATCATCTGAATG
Organism: Crocodylus porosus; assembly: GCF_001723895.1. Classification (NCBI taxonomy): domain Eukaryota; kingdom Metazoa; phylum Chordata; order Crocodylia; family Crocodylidae; genus Crocodylus; species Crocodylus porosus. The sequence goes on from NW_017728916.1 coordinate 18,110,525, forward strand.
TCCTTAGTTTTTATTCTTAGCCATATAAAGATAATTTCTACAGACATTTTCTGATGAATATGTATATACTGTACATATAAAATTGGGAAGTGAAATACACTTAAAATTTTACATTTCAGTGCTAAGTCTTCCCTGGACTTTAATGAGTTTAATTTATGACTAAGTTTTAGATATTTAGTAGCAAATAGTCTAGAATCAGAATCTAGATTTTGAAAGGCCCTCTATAGTTGTGTAAGGAGATAGGGGAAGTGCAGGGAGGAGTGCCTGAGGTAGCTTTCCCTTTATTTATGAGAGAACTAGGACTTTCCCTTTAGAAGGGCAAGAAACTGAAAATAAAGAACAGGCCAGCTAAACAAAAGAGTGCACACCATGCCTTCTTGCACTGTGGTGAATTTAGGCAATTCTCAGAAGCTTTGAGAACCCTTGACACAAAATAACTCGCAAGTCCCACTTGGAAACATGTTTGTGATTCTTCCCCATATAAGTCAACATGTGACATTTAAAGTTAAATTTTACTTTTGCCTCCTGGTAGTGGAAAATGAGCTTTAAGCTATACATGCAGGTGTCAAATTCCAGTTACCTTCTCAAAAACACTGTTAGTCAGTTCCTTTGAATTTAATTTTATAGATTTTTTTTTCAATGCAGTGATACTATGCTGCATTCTCAGCTGGAGATTATTGGCTTAGCATAAGTAAAATCAGATGAGAGCCTGTGCTAGATTTATTATATACAGTGACAGAAAAATATCACTCTATCAAGATCAGATATCATGCTTTCCAATAATGCATGAGTACCTACAAAATTCCCAGTCATTAGTTCAAAATGTGTCTGTCATTTAGAGACTTGGGAGTGGAATCAAAACTGCTTCATTTCATTTATGATTCCAACTAATTATCTCATTTCCTAGTTAACAGCATACATGCAAAACATATTAGTGGTGCATATATTGGAAGACTTTGTGTCTTATAGCTCATAATTAAGTTTGTTATGGAAATGTTGAAGGTGAATTTTCCCATTGACCAAATGTCCAACTTGCATAAGGTTTGCATTTGTATTAATCACAGAGCTGGTTAAAAATTCAGTATTCTTGGCCTTTCAAGAAAAACTCCAACAATAAAATTAAAGAAGAACATTCCCTTTTTATTGAAGTTTTTGTTTTATTTCAGTTTTGGAAAACTGAGAAAAACATTTTTAATTTTTCATAATTTTGACTTTCCTACTTTTCCTCCTTCTTTGCTTTTTGGAAAAGCAAGAAAGGACAATCGTTTATTTTATGTATGTATGTATATCTATATTCTCTGTTCCCTCTACACTTCCTTCTTTTCATTTACTTCCTTGCCTTTTGCCCAATAGAAGTAGAAAAGGAAGGAAACATACCACAATAAAATAGAAGACAAAGGGGGAAAATGAAATGTAACTTTTTTTCATTTAATATGTTCCCATTCAGAAATTTCATTTTTTCCAAGATTGTGTTTTTCAGCAGCACCATTTTCTTTGGGAATACCCTGTACTGCCATGCTTTAATCCACACAGTAGGTAAGTTGCTATATGTTGCACTTGGCAAGGAGCTATAGACCAAATCAACTCAATGTAGTAGGTCAGCTTCAATCTATTCTGTTCCTATGTCATTCTTGTACAATGCTGCATGTTTTCTTAGAGTATTTGCTTGGGATTAGAACAAAGAACATATGTCAGAATGAATGGTACTTGGACAGATAGATATGTACTGCACCGTATGTTCATGCAACCACATAACTGCAACTGTGTGAACTTGAAGATTTTCATATTTCTTGAGATTTCAGGTAACTTCAGAAACCTCTGGAAAATCATTTTTGAGAAATTAGTCCTAATAGTAACACGATTATTTAATCATAATCTCAACTAAATATTGGTTGTGGCAATTGCAAGGGGAAACCTAAATCTATATATTCATTAATGTATAAAATTACTATATCCCAATATAGCATTTTGAATATGATACTTTTACTTTTATCTACAGATTGCAAATTGCTTTATTTAGGTCCCTAAGTCATTTGGGTGTTTATCACATGCATACACATGAAACACCCAAATGATTTAGGGTGTGTGCATATATATTTATACACCCATGAATATAGATACACACACACACAAAAATTGGTGAAACCTGCTTTCTCCAGAAGAGCTGTCCTCTGCTGTAGGCTGATCTTGTAGGTTTGACTTCATTTTCATTTCCTTCTTGAGCTATCTTACTCATGTTTCTTTGAATTCAAGGACTGCAACTGTGACATACTCTTGTATAGAGGAAAGAAATGTGTAAGGGTGATACTTTGCACTCCTAAACTGCATATATGTGCAAGCATGTGTGAGTAAGACCTGACACTAACCATGGTACAAAGCACCATGATAAAAAAAAAAAACTTTTTTTTTTTATGGTGGAAAACTTCTGATAACCTTCTATATTTCTTTAGTCACTAAATTACTGTAATAGAATATTGCTATATAAATAATGAAATATATACAGAAAATTGGTATAATATTGTCAAGGGATATTAAAATAAAGATGCAAGTATCAGGAAGGTTTTTTATTTTATAAAGGAGTCATTTGGATTTCCTTGATTGTATGCTCTGCAGCTGAGTTGATTATATTACTGAACTTCCTCTGAAATGTAAGTTCACTATTCTAAAGAACATTAAGAACCATTTATAAGCAATATATTAGTTCTGAATTGTTGAAAAATTCTAATTAGAGATTAATGAGCTACACATAAGTGTATCTGTTTGCAAATGATTCAGTGAACTTAATGTTGGTGTGATGAGGTAGCTACAATGGTCCAGGAAAAATGTGGGTGATATATTTTTATTTAACCAACATTGTAATTAGGAGGGATATAGAAAAGCTTTCAGGTGCCATGTATTCTTCCTCAGGTCTCTGAGAAAAAAGATCTGAGGCAGAGTACATGCTGCCCCAAAGCTTTTCTGCATCTCTCTTTACTATACAGTTGGTCCAATAAAAGTTTTCACCCACAAAAATCATTGCCTTAATGAACCTACGCATTCTGATTCAGGTTTTAGAATTACCACACTCTGAAACTAGCACTTCATTGTTATGAAGGAGTTAGTTTCTTTTTGGGTAGTTAGGACCATGAGTATCAGATTATATGTGGTACTCAAGTAATTGGAAAACACTTTTTGTAATTCCGTTTCCATTTCTAATAATGGAACCTGTAAGAGGGAACTGTAACCCTGTTACTAAGCTGAGGGGGAAAGAGCAAGGTAGAAACAGGGGTCAGGGCAGTTTGTCTGGAAGGCAATGGCCCATGCTTGGGAACAAAGTTCTTCCCCCAAGAGGAAGGAGCACCAGAAACAGACATAGCCCTTTAATTCAGAAATCATGAACTCCTGAACAGGTGAGATGTGACAAACAATTAGCAAGAGCAGGAGGTGGGGGGAAGGACTTGTGGACACATAAGCAATGCCCAAAGCCAGAAGTGGGGGTGAAGAGAGGGAATGTGAAGCCCTCCCAGAAGGGAGAGAAAATATCTTCCAGGGAAGAACAGGACTCAGCAGCTCTTATGTTACAAGCACCAGAACCCCCCATGATCCAGAGGCTGAGAGTTGAGGAAGAGCCACCTGCCAGGGTGGCTCAGCTCCTGAGCCTCCCACCCCACCATGAAGACCATTTACTTAGAGAGAGAAGACTACTGTTAAAATGTGGCATTTTTTCAAATACTTCTTTTGTGGTTTCATACCCAGGGAGGGAAGAAGTTTTATTAAGAGTAGTAGCTTATTTTTATGTTGAAGTTAACCAGGGTGTGGCTGCAGGGGCAAATATGGAAGCCACAGTGGAGCACTGGTGGGGTTCATAAAGGCTTAGTATCCTTCTGGGGCAGAGTGTAAGGCAAAGCTGGCTGGAGGTGTAGAGGGCCAGGGGCCATTGCCCATGGGGGAAAAACCAAGGTCAGGGACCCAGAATCTGAGCAGGCTGAAGCTCGTAAGCTAGGCCAAGCTACGGCCATCTCGGTTGATGGAGACTAGCTAGAAAAAGGGGGCAGAAGCCTGGGAAGGCTGAAACCCTGACAAGTGTTTAGAGGCCAGAATAGACTAGACTGTGTATTGAGGCAAAGTGCCTTCCTAGAACGAGAGCTGATAACATCTGTTTACATCTGTGAGGCATTGGTGTGACTATGAGGGCAGCAGGAAATCATGATTATTGCTTTTAAGGCTTAACTGGGAGGCTGTCTTGAGAGAGGAGACCCATCCAGTGGAATCAAGGGTAGAGAAGACTGGAGGATAGCACACCAAGTGGAGAAAACTTGGAAGAGGATAACTCAGCCCTGCCAGCAGCCTCCCTCTTTAAAAAAAAACAAAAAAACCCCACAACCTCTTAAAATATCAGTTCCTGTAAAGTTGTAAAGTACAAGAAGACAGGTAAGTGTTTATCTTACAAAGACAGGAATCAGGTTGAAAGTGTTGTAAGTACAATGCAAAGTGGAAAAATTAGAAATGATGCTTAGTAGCTAGGAGAGTCATTTAAACAAAGGGATGTGGGGCATGGCTGCACTATATTTAGGACATATTTCATATTTGTTTTTCCTTAAAATACTGTGCAGCCTCCAAATACTGCTAGATCTACTACTTTAGTACTTAATTTTTATTTCAGGTTGGTGGCTTGAAATGCTTTTATTATTCATGTCTGCCTTAAAAACACCAACTATCTCATATTCAGATCTCCAAATAATTATTCATGCCCTTTTCAACTACATGTCTAGATAGTCCAGCTAAATAAAACAAGGTCATGGATTCCCCCTAAGTTATGGGGAAGCATGGTCATGCTTGAAGATAGGCTACAGTTACAGACAGACTTATTAAACAGGCTGGCAAGTTAGGGGGATCAGAATCTAATGAAGTTCAATGTCAAGAAATGTAAAATGCTCCACCTCAGCATGAGCAACCCCACAACACACCTACAGGCTTGGCAGCACCAAACTGCCCAGCACTACGAAAGAAAGGGACCCGGGGGTAATAATAGACGACAGTATGAATATGAGCGAGCAGTGTGATGCAGTAGCCAGCAGAGCAAGTAATACTCTGGCATGCATCAAGTGATGTACCTCCAGCAAAACCAAGGGGGTGATTCTTCTGCTTTACTCAGCACTGGTAAGACTGCAGCTAGAGTATTGCATCCAGTTCTGGACACTACAATTTAATGAGGACATGGACAAGCTTGAGTGAGTCCAAAGAAGAGCCCCTCATATGATGAGAGTCTTAACAAGCAAGCCATATGAGGAAAGGCTGAGGGATCTGGGAGTCTTCAGTCTGAGGAAAAGAAGGCTGAGAGGGGAGTAGGCTACACTAAGGGAGTACATAAAGGGCTTGGTAAGCAACTGTTCACCAGTGCACCCAAGGGGAAAACCAGGAGTAATGGCCTCAAACTTCTGGAAGACTGATTCAGGCTCAGCATCAGGAAAAACTTCTTCACAGTCAGAGTGTCCAGACTGTGGAATAAGCTCCCTCCAGAGGTGCTGCAATCACCTACCCTGGAAATCTTCAAGAGGAGACTAGACAGTCACCTTGCTGGGTTCACCTGACTCCCACTTATCTTTCCTGCTTGGTGCATGCAGCTGGACCTGATGATCTTCAAAGGTCCCTTTCAGCCTTACTGTCTATGAATCTATGAAGTTATGCACTGAATTATCCCCTTTTTCTATTTAAAAAATGTTCTCAAGCTAATCATTCCTTTCTGGTGATTTTTCTGATGTTTAAGCAGGCTGTAACAATCTTGTAATAGACAAAAAGAAAACATGCATAGTTTAAAACCAGATATGAAGAAAAAAATTTGAAATGCACAGAGACAAATCTGTACCTTAATTAAATCCTGAGAGAGAGTGTACTCACTCTGTTTAATGTACTCTTCTTAACCTTGATATTTTTCAGATCTAATGGGTACACATTAGCCCAAATTCTTGTGTCTGACTGAGCCTTGTTGTGCATAGGATCCAAAGGAAGTGAGAGTAGATAAGTTTTTGCACCAGTTTTACTGTTCTGAAATTGAATTCGAGTGGCAACAAGGTCAGTAATTGTGATAAAAGAGATAAGCTTGAATTATAGACCAATTTACATCCAGCCTCAGTGGTCCTAAAGGGGGGCCATCCTAGCAGATGGGAATAGCCAAAATTTAGAGGCATTCTTGCTTTGCCTGTGTCCCCATTCTCTAGGGTGAGGTTGGGATGAGGACGAAAAAAGAATTAGTCCTTGTTTTCTTAACCTTTTTGAATCTCTGTTTATACAAATTAAAAGTTCATTCAGGTTCCTTCCATTGTCAGGATCCTTCTATGTCAGACATAGAAAAATGAAAAAACATACCAGGAGGAGCGTCTAAAAAAGGGCAGAAGTATTTTTATGTGGGTGCATAAGAAGTAATTTTCATCACAAATTTATGGTTGAATATCTAAAAATATCTGTATTTATATAGTGGCTTTCATCTGAAAGAATCTGTGCTAATTTCACAAATAGGCTTCCATTAGAAAGAAGCTGGCTTTCAGTGTCCTACACATGCCTACCTAGAAGTAATATAAAAATATCTATAAAACTGCTAGTATATTGTATTTTAACCTGATTCCTGAAAATTCTACCTCCACCTTATGCTTTATCAGAGATTCTTATAATTATTTCTAATGATTTACATTTCCACAAGTATTGTCTATATAACAACCTTATGTCACACCACAAGTACTAACAAAGGGTGTGTGTAGACAAAACAGGGCCCCTAAATTGTAGCAGTGGGTTTTAAAAACAGCACTTCAATTTAGGGCTGATTAAACCCCCATGTCATGCACGCACCCTGGTTACTTACCTGCCTCTCTGGCAGGGAGGGAAGGGCTTGCTGCTATTGGGCAAAGTGGTTCCTGGGCTGCAGGGGGGCTTATGCTTTCCTCCACAGCAGCTGCCTGACCTCAGTTACCCAGCTTGAGTGGTCCTGGGGGGCACCACAGCCACAGAGGGAACTACTGGGCCCCTGCACAGCTCAGGCAGGCAGGCAGGCTCCAGTGGGGGAAAAAAAGATCAGGCTCACCACTTTTCTTGGGTGGAGCCTGCTTTTCAGGTTGCCTGCATCCACCCTATTTCCCAAATCCTGGAAGTTATTGAGGATATTTCTATCTATGAGATACAGGGTGCATCTAAATGAAATTCTAATTTCACAGTAGCCTAATAATACCGTGCAGTAGTGTGTCACAGCACAGACAGCTCTAATATGGTACTGCACAGTAGTCTCACTAAAAAGGCATTCAGGGGCACTACTGCACAGCAACTCTGATTACTATGCATTTCTTTAGCACTTGATTATATAACTACTATATTAAATGAGCAGTAAACACAATGCATTAATGAACATGTAGATGCACCCAAACTGTAGTACTCTTGACTGTGAAGTCCTCTAACTAAAAATTACTAACCTTAAGGAACTTGTAAACTATTCTAGGTTCCTGTTTTTGTTATTTTTTACTAATTATAACTTGAGTTTGACCTAGATATAATCTTCACACATCAGAACCATCAATTTAAGACATCTTTGATTTCTGGGTTCAAAGTCCTTTTCTCCCTCAAATTTAAAGCAAGTTATTTTGTTTTCTGTTCACAGATCTCCTCTATTAAACTCAGCCTAATAAAATGGACACTTCATATGCAGACTTTTCTTGCCCTTTTCCCAATTAAATGGCATCGAGACTACCCATAAAGTTCAAAGAGTTACACTGGAATCATCGTTTAATGCTTAATCTAAAACCCATTGAACTGAATATGAGTCTTTCCAGTGACTTCCATGGCCTCTGTATCTAGCTTACATTTTGAATTTTACAAAGATTAACTAGCAAAGCACAAAACAGCAGGAGTCAATCAATAAAGGGGCCTGTAGTGTCCAACTCTGGCTTTCTGTGAGAGTTGGTCACCTAATTTCTTTACATGCCTTTGAATACCACAGCCAATATTCTAATCTTTCAAAAAGGGTAAAAAAATAAGATGTCTAGACAGATACTCTAGTCCCTAAAGGAAACTCCAATAACTCCTTGTACTTTTACATATATCCATTGCTTTATAAAGGTTTCAACACATCTAAATGAGCTTATTCTTATTAGAGATCAGTGTGTTTATGTAAATAATCAATTCATATTCAGCATAAACTGTAGTCAGTGTTGTTTCAGCAGGAATGAATTTGGTCTAAATTATCTAATATCTAAATCATCAATCTCTATCTGCCTCATGAAGAAAAACAAATTTTCTTTCACGTACGTTCCAAAGGTTAACCCAAGTAAACATTTAAACATAAGACTATCTTTGAGTTACATTTTTTCTGCAGTTAAATGTTTATCTAGAAGATACCAGAGCTTCAGAACCACTATAAGGTACCTACAAACATATGCCCTTAAAAAAACAGGCTACTGTATAAAACAAGAAGAACTGCTGGGTGCTTATATGTACCTGCGAAGAATTTGCTGATTTTTAAAAGCTTTGTAATGTAGAATTCTAATTTAGGAAACTAAATATCTAATAGCTTGGTTTTTTATTACATCTATGACACTTTCATCTGAAGATAATGGATTTCTTTGCTTGTCTTCCTGAGCAAAACTAGCTAATAACATACCCTGTCAAAGTCATCAGTCAGATATTGCAGTAAGCTGTTTCTAGAACTTCACACAGACAGACTGTACAAAAGGAGAAAGCTGAAAAGGTAAATGCATGAAAAGTTCTGTCCCTTTAAACAGTGAGATATTGTTTTAATTCAGTCGGTACTCTATTCATATTATATTGTTAGTTTTCAGAGGTAAATGTAAGGAATAAAGAGCAATGAATGATTTGAAGTTAATGAAAATGCTGATGGTCCTAGGAGTCAATACTTCCAGGCAGAAAATGTGTGTTTACCTAGGGGATTACAGGTTTCCTAAAATCCTTTTTTTTATTAGTTTTTTTGTAATAGTGATTAATAAGTGAATACATGTGTTTTTGGTGTGTGTTTTTATTCATTTATTTATGTATTTTTACCAAATAGGCTGTCAAATCACTTACTAATCTAGAGTAAGGCAGTAGTGATAAAAACTCCTTACCCTTGCAAAACAAAACAAAACAAAAAAGTAAGAAGAAGAATTTTACTGGCTGCACATTTATGATATCAAGGACAGCAGCTCTAATAACACCAGAATCAATATGTAGTCTTCTTAATCACTGTTAGTAACTTCCCATCAATTTTAGAAGTTTATTTTTGATGAGATCTTAAACTGGCATAAATTACAGAGGGACTATTGACTTCATTGTATTTTCACCAATTTAGAATCAATCCAATAATTTTTTTTGGTAAGAAAAATACTTACCGCATGTCTGAACTGTGAACTACGAGTGACACAGACCTGTGTTCTCTTTCTGATTCTGCTAAATGACCTTTGAAAGTGAGTAAAAATCTCTGTGCTTTTGTTTTCTCTTCCACCATTTGTCTGTCTTGGGTTTTTTTCAGAATAATGTCTCTTTGTTATGGGACATGCCTCAGGCTAGATATGTGTACACAAATCACAGTTGTAAAATGTAAATGTGAGGGGTTGTGCCAAAATGGGCAGTGCTAATGGGCTCTCGAGACCCTGTCTCTGGTGGGAAAATACCTGTATGTACGTTTACTTTTCAGGTGCTCTGCTTATGGGGTATACCCCTCAGCCCACTTGCCATGCCTTGGTATTTCCAATTAGAGGGAGAATCCTGGAATGTATGAACAACCCTCATGAGATGCTCATATGGAGGATGTTCTTGGGACTCCTCCTCCCCTTTCATCCCTTCCACATGCCAACCCAGTGTTATACGCCAACCCATCCTTGTTAGGGCTCCTAATGCACAGGAACTGTGCTACCAGCCCACTCCTAGAACAACTTGTAGTTGATGCTAGGGCTGTGCAAAATTTCACCAGCTGTTTTAGTTCAATGCTGTTTCCACTCATTTTGAGCTCAAAACAATGAAATTGAAATGAAACACAGGGCTTCAAAACAGCCTCAAAATGAAATTAAGGCAGTCAAAATGTTTTGAAAGTTTCTGAATTTTTCGAGTTTTGAAGTTCAAGCTAGGCTTGCCTGCAGGGAAACAGAAAGTATGGAGGGAAGGGGAGGGAGAGGAGGGGTGGGAGGGAAGGAGGAAGGACTACTCTCATATTGACTGTGTAGCTGGCCAGTGACTGTGATCCTTCCCTGAGGCCCCTTCTAATCCCAGTGCTCTAGGGGAGGGATGGAAAAGCAGCATTGTTTAAACTGGCCTGCTTTCTGCCTTGGGGTCTGACAGTTACTGAGCTATCTTCAAGCAGCTCAGGAGCGTTAGACAACGGAGGTTACTACTAGCATTGATTCAAATGATTTCCTAGTTCCTAGCCTAGCCTAGCAGGAGGGATTCCAGAATACCCTTTTCTTTCTTTTAGACGCTTTCATTTTATTATTATATTCATTGATTTATTCTTTTCAATTTTATAATTATATTGGATAAGATATTTCATTATAGAATTTAATTTATATAGTAAGGGAGATTCATTTATATTTTATTTCTATAGATTTATTCCTTGTGGCATAGAAGACTACACACCTTAGATAATTTATATAGGAATGCAGATACATTTACATATTTGTATAAAAGCAAGACACTATGAAACACACCATGAAGCCTGGTGGAAGGACAGCTGGCAATCCTTCAGGGAGGATTGGGAGAGGGGGTAGAGGCAGAGGTGTAAGTCCCCTCTCCCCAAAAAACTAAGATGCAGCCGCTTCCCTACAACTAGGAGGGATGAGGTTTCCAAAAGCAGAAAGGAGAGGGGAGCAGCGCTAGTGCCACTGCCTGTGCCTGAGACAGTATCCCCTCTGAGAGCAACCCCACCATCACCATGACAACGAGCAGCAGCACCAGCACCAACATGACAGTCTCTTCCACCCCCATTTCACTTCCCATGTTGAGCCTTCCAGTGCCAGAGAAAGAGCTGGATCTGGATCTGAGTGCCATAGCAAGGGAAATTCTGGGGAAGGAGGGGGGATCAGCTGAGTTTGTGCTCCATACCCGCAAGTTTCCCCTAGAGCCAGGCCTCCTTCCCCAGAAAGCACTTCAGAGGAGGCCGAGGTAGAGGTTGTGGAAGCAAGTGGCTCAGCTGAGTCCACTCCTCCTTTTGCTGTGCCTCTGCCTGCTGAGGAGGGGGAAAGTGCATCATCCACACATGTACCCGCATCCCATAAGTCAGCAGGTAGTATGGTCTCAGTTCATTTTGAGCTGGCAGATGATCCCACGTATGCTATCTGCCTGCACTGCCAGGGCAAGAGAACAAAACACATGAGCACCACAGAGATGGTGATCTGTGCTACTAGCCCACTCCTGGAACAACTTGGACCCAATATAGACATTGGATTTATGACACACTACAACCTATTGGATGTCTGTCTCCCCAGGTACCTCTCCATTTTTACCTGTGCCACTACATCTCCCTTCCCTGCCTCCCCGCCACCCCAGCCTGTCCCTCACCCCCTAATGTCTCCATTTCCATTTTCACTGACTGGCGTTCTTTCCTACATTGAATGCCAGCCTCTGGCTTCTTTACTATTCTTTCCATCCTAAAACAGCTCACACACAGACCAATTGCAGGTACTTCCTCAGCCTGACAAAGGATTTTTCAATCCAAAAGTTTGCTAAGATATATTTCTGTAACTAACTATTCAGTTGGACTGCTACAACATACCACATTAGATTGATCCAAAGGAAAAGACCTTGTCTGCTAATGCCAGTCCTTAGACCAACAGCTCTAGAACCTGACCAGAAGGACTCGGGGCCCTGGGCACATCTAAGCCTCAGAGCTGGGGCTGGCATGGAGAGTTGTCTGGCAGCTGCTGGAGCAGAAGCTCCTGCAGGAAAGAAAAGAAAGTCTCTGTGACAGTTTGGCTGCCTGAGATGCTGCTGGTGCTACTGTGCTGCTTACTAAATTATTGCCCGTTGTCATTTAAAGTGGTGGACTGAGCTGAGACTGTAAGGGAAGAGGAGACCTCATTGGGGCATACTACTGTGTCTTGTAGAGGACCCAGCACCAGTGAGGGCACACTTTAACACAGACAGTCTTACCCATGTCATGAGTTTTGCCTGTCAGCAGCTTAAGGTGCAGTATCCCAGAAATGCCTACACCTATCTCCTTGAAAGCTGGAAGGCTTTATGGCATCAGCAATGGCTAGCATGCCTGCAGTTTTCAGCTTGGTATGCTTTAACACACACACGTGTGACCCACATTTTGCTTTCAAGACTTTGAGGTACAGTTTTCCAGAACCCCCTGCACCTATGTCCTTGAAACTTGATAGGATTCATGGCCTCAGAAGGGGCTACCATACCTGTAGGTTTCATCCAAATTAGGCAAGAAATTATAAAAGTACAGACAATTTTGTACTTCCCCATTATAGCGTATGGGCAAAACAGAGAAACAGTGTTGAAACAACAAAACATTTTTGACAAAACAAAATTGAACAGCAATTTTGAAATGAAATGAAACTCAAAAGGAAACATTGTTCTGTCAAAATGTCAAAATGGAAGTTGAAATGGAATGGTGCTGTTTCACACAGCCCTAGTGGATGCCCCATTTATTACTGCAATGCCCGATCTGCAGCACTTATCACCAGCTAATAGTCAGGACACTCCACACCTTCTCATTGTAGAAATTCAATGGTAAATTAAACATATAAATAAATCAATTCCTCCACCTTTGATAAACTCTTATACTTCTAATTCAGTGCAATTCACCTTAAAATATATATTCACGTTTCTAATTCAGCACAGTCCACCTTGAAAATTAACCCATATACTTCTAAATTTTTACAGTCTACCATGGCAATTCCTGAACTAATTTATCACATAAATAAATCAATTTCTTCCACTCAGTGAATTATATACTCTTAAGTTCAATATCAATAGAACCAAAAAAAAAAAAAAGTGGCATCGCTAGCACGACTGGATCCATGAGGCACCCACACCTCCTGGCACACATGATGCTGAGTCTTCCACAGGTCAGCTGTCAGTGTTCATGTGAAGCTTCCCCTTTTTCTTGTTTCTGGGGTCTCTGTCCTGGAGGCCTGGACTCACTGGGTATCTGAAAGCCCTTCTGGGCTTTCAGTCAATGCAGTCAGTCCCAACCCCTGCCTGCTTCCAGACAGCCAGAGTCTCATCACTGCAGAGCTCCTGCAGCTACCTCTGTGCTGCCCCATGCCTGCTTACATGTCTCCTTAGGGTGCTGACTTATGATGTCAGTCCCAGCATGTGCACTCATGTGCAGCAAGCACAAGCTTCTAAAACAAGGCTGCCACTTTGTGTTAGGCTTCACTGTTAGCATCTCCACACCTGAGGGTATGGGAAACCCATCTACCACCTTTATCAGGCTCACAGTCATTCCTCACAAGCAGCCCCACTTGCCTCCTGAGTTCTACCAAGCAGAGGTGGAGTCTCTGCTCTTGTATAGGAGGGGGTGCTGGGTTCTGGCAGTGACCTGCAGCTTGCAGGGGGCCTTGCCCCATTCCTGAAGCATAATGGTAGTATTTCTGACTTTCCCCGCTATCACAGTAAATAATAACAGAATACTAAGAAGTACAACAGGCATCACACGTGAGCTATCATAAAGAAGCAAATAGGTAACCATCTTTGTCATAAAACTAACCTTGTCCAACAACATTTCCAGAAGAAAAATACACATCATTCTATGATATCTTTCTAACATAGCTGAAGCAATTCAAACCACAATAAATTACTCTCATAGGGCACTTGTAGACATGATAAAATTGGCCAATTTTATGGTTTAATTGTCACACTGTACACATGTGGGTTTTTTTATGATTGAAATGTGTTTGTTATGTTCAAACTAAACCATATCCACATGCAGTTTAGTTTGCAATGTAGCTATTTTTAATGTTGAAGCCTTTGACAGCTCACCCCCCACCAGCCACAGGAGAGGTGGGATGAAGGCAGAAGCAGTGATGGGACTCAAACCTTTTTCCTTTTTTTTTTCACAGACCGTGCCCATTTCTCCCATAGCCAGAGAGTCAGCTGTCAGTAGGCTGAGTGTCCCTTGAGCTGTGGAGAGCCCCAGTCCTTCCTTCTTTCTGTAGTGGTGGCACCCCCTGGGGCTGCCCAGGAAGGTGGCTACTGGGTGAGTGCTGCCACAGCTCCAGCTCAGGGAACAGTTGGATAGGGTTGGATGCTGTCTGCAAGCTGACCCACCCATTAGCCACCTGCCTGAATGGCCCCGGGGGGTGCCACCACCACAGAGGAAAGGTCTTGGGTTGGCAGCTCACCCCCCCAGCTACCGGAGATGTGGGCAGGCTCCTCAGAAAAAAAAAAAAAAAAGATTAGGCCCCTCACTGGATCCAACTCTTCCCCAAGCCTGTGCAGGGAGCAGTGCCTGACAGGCTTCCAGCACACAAGCTTGTGGAAGAGTTGGATCCAGCAGGTGTGCCTCTGAGCTGCAGCAGCACCCATACAGCTAGCACCCTACTTGGGTGGCCCCAGGGGTCACCACCACTATGGAGGGAAGGACTGGGCACCCCTGCCTGCAGCTCAAGGGCTGCATGGTTTGCTGACAGCTTGTGTAGGCAGGCACCACTGAGGAGGAAAAACAAAAGTGGTGAGGAGCCCGATCCTTTTTTTCCTTTTTTGTGGTGCATGCCTGCATCTCCCACTGGCTCAGGGCCCACTGGCCGCTCACTGGCAGAGGGTGAGCGGCCAGTGGGCCCTGAGCTGTAGGGGACCCTGGACCTTCCTTCCATGGTGGTGGTGCCCCCTGGGCAGCAGCCATTCATTAGCAGGATACCCAGGTGGCCTCAGAGGGTGCTACTTCCATAGAGGACTGGGTCCTCCCTAGCTCAGGGGCTGTTCATCCCACAGCTGGCAGCTCACCCCTCCCACCCCACAGGCTGTGCAAAGAAAAAAAGGGATAGAGCCCCTCAGTGTAATAGTGATGGAAGCCCCTAAATTGAAATGGTGTTTTTTTTAATCACTGCATTTAAAAACCAACCATTTCAATTTAGAGGACTAAACCCCTGTTGTGTACAAGCAACCATATTGTTGTCATTCAGATATACTATTTTATGGATAGCAACACCAGGCTAATGCATGTAGTGAGTTTCAGTGGACATATCTACACATACATATTAATGTGCAGCAATAAACCCTGGCACATATCAGAATGGAGTTTATTGCTTGTGGGCAATGCATTTACATGTGTACCTAGGACTACAGCATGTTGAGCCAGGTCAGAGTAGCACCAGCTGGCAGGGGATTTCAAGGGTTAGTGTGCCATCCTGGACCGCTCTGTCCTGGCTGTATGTGCTGCAGATGGGCTGGCTGGGGCACAAGGATGCTCCAATATGTGGCTACCCAGGAGACAACCCCTGCACTGAAGCAGACAGCCCTGTCAGCATCTACACATGCATTGCTGCACAGAAAAATACTCTGCAGCAAGATAGTACTTGTGTTTACAGGTACTAAGCTGCTGAGGAATTTATTAGCTTTGTGTGGCCAAAAAGGGTTGCATGTGTAGATACTGAGATGTTTCAATCAATGGCATCCTTTCATCTGTGAGAGATGGTGGATATAGCAGCCTATGATGTAGGTGGTTTGCACTGTCTCATGTGACTGAATAGTTTAATCTGAGATTTGCATGATCTGTGGCAGTGGCTGCAAATGTACGTGTCACGGTTGGGTTGTTAGGGAGCAGCTTGCTTCCTACAGACTCCTTTCTTGTCAAACTGTTGGAACCAGTTCCTGCCATGGACTTTAAAGCTCTGTTGGAGATGATGATGCCACTTGTTTCAATCACTTGCCAAGGTTTCCTATTAGCCAGGATCAATTCCAAAGCCTTCATATCTCCCTTGCATGTGTCTTTATAGCAAATCTTGGGGCATTCTGTTATTCTTGTTCCTTCCAATAGTTCCCTGTATACCATGTCCTTGGGTATATGACTGTTCTTCTAATCTGCTCAGATGCTCTAGCCAGCAGAGTCATCTCTGTCTGAGTAGGGCTGTCACACTTCGTAAATTTGCCCTTTGAAGAACCTCTGTGTTGGTAACTTTATCTTGTCATTTGATGTTGAATATGTAGCATAAACATCACAGGTAGAAACTGTTAACTTTTTCTCTTGTTGAGCATAAGTTGTCCATGTTTCCTCACCATACATGAAAGTGCTGAGTATGCAAGCTTTGTACACAAGCATTTTGGTCTTTATGGTAAGCTTTGAGTTGTTCCATGTTCTTTTAGTTAGTCTGCTGGAGGTAGTGACAGCCTTTCCAATTCCAGCCTTTCTTTATCCATTGAGAGGTTTGTGGTCACTGTAGAACCTAGGTAGCTGAACTTTTGGACAACTTCTAACTGATTCTCATTAAGGGTGATTGATGGAACTTGTGGAACTCCCTGTCCTGGTACAACTGTTTTCTTCATGCTGACAGTGAGAGCAAATGCCTGAGAAGCTCTTGAATACCCTGCCACCAGACATGGTTCAAGCACTTACTTTGAATGCCTTCAAGAGAAATGTGCATGTTTATATTGCTTGAATCTAATGACCCCTGCTGACTTCTTGCTCCTGGGGCAGGAGGCTGGACTCGATGATCTTCCAAGGTCCCTTCCAGCCCTAATGTCTATGAAATCTATGAAATCTTCATGAATGTCTTGTGGTACCTCACCCTCTTCCCAGCTTTTGAGTAGCAGCTGATGAAAATATTGTAGCAGGCTTTCTTCATACACTTGAGAATTTCCATTGGGATGCCATCTTTTCTAGGAGCCTTGCCACTTCATAATAAATCAATGGCCTTGCTTAGCTCTTCTAGAGTGGACTCCACATCTAATTCTTGTATGATCTGTACAGTTGGTATCTTGCCCCATGGTGATGTTTCTTTCTTGTAAGGATCACTCTGAGTAGTGTTCAACACAATGAGACGTCTGCTTGCTTCCATCTGTAATGGATTCACTGCTATATAACTTGAAAGGGGAAACCTTGTTGACAATAGGGCCTAAAATTTATTCAGACCATCATATATGCTTTCTAAGGTTCCTGTGTCTGAGACTGTCTGTATCTCTTCACAGAGCTTAGTCCAGTACCAATCTGCACAACATGTGGTTGCTGTCTGTAACTTTTTTTTTGCATGTCGAAGTCTTGCTTTGGTGTTCACTGTTGACTCCCTGTTTTGCTCCAGATAGGCTATGTTCTTGATGTTGATGAGAGGTAATAGTTCTTCTGCATTTTCTTTAAACCAGTCCTTATTGTATGGTTTCTTTTCTGCAAATGTAGCTTTAGCTGTTCCATAGATTGCAGTTCCTAAATCTTCCCAAATTTCCTCTGCCTTCTCTGGTAATGACTTTCCAAATATGCTGAGTTCCAAAGCCTTCACAAACTCTGGGCACTTCCTCAGGTTCTTGGTCTTAGTGGTACTGATTTTGGTCTTGCTCCAAGGTTTTACTCTATGTAGTTTCTTGGCTGCAATCTTCACTTTGCTAATGATCAGGTAGTGGTCAGTGTCACAGTCATAGAATCATAGAATCATAGAAGTAAGGTCGGAAGGGACCTTGTAGATAATCAAATCTGACCCCCTGCCAGAGCAGGAGAAAAAAACTGGGCTCAAATGATCCCAGCTAGGTAGGCATCAAGCCTCCTCTTAAAGACCCCCAGGATAGGAGCCAGCACCACTTCCCTTGGAAGTTGGTTCCAGATCCTAGCCACCTGTCGCACAGCACTCAGGTGCCTGTGCCTGAAAGCAGAAATGGCTCAGGAGAGACCCCTAGTGGTGTGAAGGGGGAGGCTTAACTGCCAGTTACCAGGGCAACACAGGTGCTGGTTGCTAGGGCAACCAATGGGGCCAGCTGACAAGAAGGGGCAGGGCTTGGCCATTCTTAAGCCCAGGCATGAGGCCAGGAGGGCAGTTCCCCTCTGGCAGCCAAGGAGCGGGGAGATCGGCCAGTGCAGAGAGAGAGGAGAAGATCAACTGCATGAGCATCCCCTGGTTGCTGCCATGGGTTGGAGTATTTTCCCAGTAGGGATCGAATGTTGTTTTGACTGGACGATTAAGTTTTATGTTATAGCCCACGGCTTTGTGTTTTTGTGTTTACTGTTTTAACCGGAGGACGGGGTGAGGCTATTAGGGGTTGGAGAAGGCCTCATAGGGACTCCACGGTAGCAAGGGGATCCTGGTGCCAGAGAGGGCATGGCATTTGGGGTGCATGGGCCCCAGCCCCAGAGTCAAGAGGGGGCAGCGAGGAGGCCCCAGAGTCAAGGAGGGGCAGCGAGGCTTGGGCTATGGTGTAGGGGTGGAAAAGGAGCCTCAGATAGCACCCCCTGGCACTGGGGCACATAAAGTGGGCAGCCTCCTGCTAATTACATCAGTCAATTAATCAATTAAAATCAAGGCATGGCAGGAGAATAAGCAGGTGGTTGGCCCATAACAAGAGGGTGGAGCCACCAATAGAAAGGCAACAGTAGAGATACTCCTGTCATACTGCCCTAACTGTGAAGTAGTTCTTATGGATGTCTAATCTAAACCTACTCACCAACAACTTGTGGCTGTTATGCCGGGGGCGCTAGGGGAAAAAAGGTCTCTCCCAAACCCTTCTGGTCCCCCCTAGTGAGTTTATAGATGGTCACCAGGTCCCCCCTCAGCCTTCTCTTGTGAAGGCTGAACAGGTTCAGGTCCCTCAGTCTCTCAT
>NW_017728916.1:18129813-18148295 GCF_001723895.1 Crocodylus porosus
TTAATGAGGATGGGGTGGGAGACGGTGTCAAAGGCCTTGCTGAAGTCCAGAAAGACTACATCCACAGCAACACCTGCATCCAATGCTTTTGTGAGCACTCATTATTCCATCTCTTTCCTGTTCAGGAGAGTATAAGTTCAATTTAGCCAATTTCTTAAGTTAAAAGTATAACTCATGCAAAACACAGAAGTTCATTAGTTTTAATCTGCCTTTCAAAGTTCTCCATCCATTCATCAATAAAGAGACCCTCAAAATAGCATTTCCTCTCATTTTTCTTTCACAGAAGGGTAAGATTCTTTTTAGACAAAGTAGAATTGATTTTGTTTGGGCAAGACTAAGATTAGTTACATTTGTAATCAAAATAGCAGGAGGCTATAAATATAGCAAAGGAAACACCTCATACTGAAGGGATCTATTGCTCATGCTCAGCCAGTACTCTAAGATCATGTAAAGCACTTTTCCTAATAGTTCTTGGATACACATGTATGGCTATCTGGTGGAAGTGGAGGTGAGCTCCAGTAAAGGTCTTAGGCACCTAGAAGTTAAATAATGTAACTTCTAACTTTGAAACACTAGAGTATAATCCAGATCTTTAAATGTTACCTCTGCTCCCTATACAGTGCTTTGGGAGAGGGAGGCAGCCTAAAAGTGGAATCAAAACAATTGATGTTCTGAGAGACGATCTAGGTCCAATTTCTATACCTGAGGGAGTTCAGACCCACATTTCCCATGTCCAGTGGCCTATCTACTAAGTTTTGGGTATTCTAGGCATGTCCCACCCTTCCTGTTGAACGACTATTATAATGCTGAAAAGTACACGCTGGCCATGTCTGCATAAGACACTGACTTTACAGTAGCTCATTACTACTGCACACTAGCGTCACATAGCATGAAGCATTACACGATGCTGCTGAGCATTAGTAATGAGTAATGAGCTACTGCACAGTCAGCATCATCTAAAAGCTATTTGGCAATGTAACTGTGCGGCAACTCCAATTACTGCGCAGTCATTTAGTATGTATGTATGCAAGTACTAAATGACTGTGTAGTAACAACTGCACAGTCAGGGTCTCGTATAGGTGCAGCTACTGTGTCAGAGAGTACAAGATGAAACACAACTCTGTAGTTCAGTGGTCAGGAAAGTTGGAAGGAAGAGACATGATACTTGGGTTTTAGTTTTGAAACCTAGGCTACCAAAGGCTGCATCCAGATGTGCAGGGGTGTGTGCTTGCAGGCACAACTAGTCGCAGTACACTTTTGTGCCACTATTTTGTGCCTTCCTTTGGTGAGGGACAAATTGCCTCACTTTGGCAAACTTCCCTTTCTCTGTTCCTTCTAGCTTCCAGTGTGCTAGAGCAGCTGGGGGACAAATGAAATAGTAGCAAACTGCAAATTTGCAGTTCAGGGCACATTTTAATGTTCTGGGTGTACAGTTTGTGGTGTTGCAAAGAGGTTTGTGGCACCACAAAACACACTTTCCTGCATGTCTGAATATGCCCAGAATGTTTATCAACTCTATTGTGTTCTTTAGGGAAGAATAAGAGACTCCCCTCTGTTGGTACTGGTTTTATGACCCAGATACCATGTTCCAAGTGGACTCAAAGCCTCAGACAGACCACAACCTTCCCATTCCATAATAGGCAAATGTTATTGATACTCAGTGACAGAAGATAAGTATAATGCAAACAATTCTATATCTAGCAGCATATCTACAAGTCCCAGGGTTCAGAAAGTCAAGTTGTGTCTGGCCAGTATGCAAGCTTCACTTGGAGGTTCTGTCTTGAATATCAGATGTCAGCAGGCCAAAGGTCAAAGGCCATGCCCCGCCCCCCAGTGGGGTAGGTGAGAAGGGCTGATTGGGTGTCCTCTGTCCATGGGGGCCTGAGGTTACCATCTCAGGGGCTCTTTACTACTCCAAAATCCCTCCTTTTGTATTCTTTCTCCCCTTCTGATGACTCTTAATTTTCGGGCTGCTACTCTTATCTCTGATACTTTAAAAAATGGACCTGCAGGCACTCCCATGTTCATGGCTGCCTTCTTTTACTGGCATGATAAGGATAAGTACTTTGGAGAGGATAGCACCTCTGTAGGACTGCAAGTGATATCTCACCTTAAATGAATCTTTTCCTACCTCTCCATCTTATCTGTTCTGTGACTACAAAGTATTTTCTGTTGAATAAAAATTTCTAATGGCTGATGGATGGCCCTTAAAAGGTCTTAATGTCAGTGATAGTCTAGACTCCACCAGATTTAGTGCTTGGTTTCTAAAAGCTCAGATTTGCAAGTCCCAGTCTCTTCTCCTTGAACAAGAATTTATCTTTGTTGTACAGTGTCAAGTTTCATGATTTCTTTTGTGAAGAAGAGTGCAGTGCTTTACCACTGATTAGTTAATTATTCACCTGAGCCTCTCCCTGCTGAGTAGCCTGATAAAAATGAATACAAACAAAATGGTTTCTTTCAGGTGTCAGAACCTTTGAATAATGAATATGAAAACAGACTAAGGTGTTGTTGTTTGTTTATTTTTGAAAAAAATGCACTTTTCAAATAGGATTTTAATAGGTCGGATCTATTGAGAGCTTTGCAATTTAGGATGATTATATAAATATGAATGAAACAATGTTTATGTCATACTTCCATGAAACAGAATAATCAGTAGCCTTCTGAACAAATCTTATTATTTTCCTGCCTTTTTCATTACTGAAATTGTGAGTCATTCATTAGCGTGATCCATGGCCTGGCCTTGTGACAGAGATTTATTCTGAAAGTGTTGCCTCTAATTGTAGTGCTTACTCTTACATTTAGTAACAGAGAAGGCTCTGGCTGCTGAATGTTTTATATACATCTGGTCTTTATTGATCATTGTCTATTTTATAAAATCTATCCAAATAGAGGATTTCAGTCCAGCCAAACACCTGAACTGAAATGTAATTGAGCAACAAATATCTGAAATATTAAGGCAAATAACAATCAGCTCTCTAAAGATATTGAAACATAAACCCTGAAAGGAATCAATGAGTCTATTGCATCACCATGGTGAAAGGGACCAATTATTCAAAACAGAACAGTGAATATCAGGAAGACCACAATATGATAAGATCTAACCAGAACAATTTCTACAAAGAAAAGCTCTCTCTCATCTCTTAGAATTCCTTGAACATATCAATAAAGTAGTGAATGAAGAATAATGATTGTCAAAATGAATTGAGAATTTTGGAAGTCATTTAACAAGTTACTGTTCAAGGTTAGAGAAGCAATTCCTCAGTACATGTTGCAACTCCAAGTGGAGTCACAGGGCTTATGATTTGGTTAATAAATTCTAGAGAAATTCAATTGCTAAACTGAGGCATACCTCTCAAAGTCACATCACAAGTTCAGAACTAGGGGAGTCTTCAGAACTGTGTAAACACTGTTAGGTTGAATATAAAGCATTGTTATGTATACAAAACTGAAGTAGAGGCAGAAAGCAAAGAGAAGGTTTTAATGGCTGATTCTCAACTTGGCAGAGGTGCACTTCAGTGGTGCCCATGGGCACCTATACATGTGCTTGATGCCTGCTCCAACATATTCTAAATAGAAAGCATCAGAACAGACTTCATTTATCTCAGTTAGACTCAATTAATTGAGTCTGCCAGAGCATTAGAACACCTCAACAGTCTCAGTATCACATGCATTCAATATCCCCATACTTCAAAATTGTGGTGGAGGCTCTTTAACAAAAGTTCATTAGATAAGCTTTAGTTAAAGCACCCCCACTGACATATTGAAGTGCAGGGCACTGAACGCATGAGATGCTGCAGATATTTTAATTAGAGCAGCTCCCAAGAACCATTCTAATTAAAACACTCCCCTCCCGTATCACCCCAGGGCACATGTAAAGACACTCCATATTCTTAATGTGGTGCTATGCCATTTAACACATTTTGGCCTGGGAATGTGAAGGATGTTCAATGCAGAACAAACTTACCATACCCACAGCATTATTTAGTTTAATCCAGACAGTGATGAACTTCAACAATGAACCAAGGTATTCAATCAGTTTGTTGGTGTTAGATATCAGGCTGAAAGAAACTAAACACCTATTTATAGATTGTTCTAGTACTGGGCAGTGTCAGAGGCAAGATACCAGACTAAATAGACCATATAGATCATATAAATCTGGTATGGAAGATCCTGAATAGATCTGTATAAATAATTGTTTTTTTCCATTCTCTGGTGGCTCTTAAAAGAAAAAAAGGGCAATTAAAAACTAACATGTATTTTATATTTTGAAAATGCAAAGAGCTGAAAATAATTCCATCTGAATGAAACTCTTGTTCCATCTTGAAATGTTTTGTTTGGATTATGGATTTTTAAAATTAAAAATAAAAAAGTAAAACCTATAATTTAAAAAAAAATCAAATTGAAATGCTTGCATTTTTTGTTGTTGCTTTTTTCAACTGCTTTTTTCAAATTAAACAATTCTTTCCAACCTGTTCTGTTTGTGAAACATTTCAGTGGGTGTGGATACACATTCATTAATGCACCATACCTACTGTGCATTTAGTATTTGGTTAACCAAATACTAAATGAATGCACAGTAAGGCATGCAGTAGCACTGGTACACAGCTATTTAGTGACACTTACTGTGCAGTAGCCTGATACTACTGTGCAGTAGCCTATTAACACAGTTTTTGCCCAGCATGCTATTGTCCAGTGTTATTAGGCTACTGCACAGTTAGCATCTTGTGTAGACATGTGCAGTATCATGTATTCTGCATTTTGCCAAATACTGTTTCAGACAAAAATAGTTCACTCAAATCTACTTCTTGGTAAGTTTAAGGATTGTTCCTAACAAATTTTTATATCTGTCTCTGTAAATGGGTAATTGCTGCTGCCCTCCCTTTTCCTCTGACAAAGTTAGTGTGATTTAAGCTCCAGCGCAAGCAAAGTATAGAAGTAGGGCAAATGCTCATGGGTGGGGGTTCCTATTTTTCCTGGGACTAGTTCACAAAGACCTTCTCATGAAATCTTTAAAGAATGGTCTGAAGCTGACATTTTGTATTTGTTTCAGTATTTTTGTCTTAAAAAAAAATCCAGACACAGAGAGCTCCTGGAACATGAGGTCATGGGCTATCATTTCCTTTAAAGGCCATGTGTGTATTTGTTTTATAAGGACAGTTTTATCAGGAGACGATAGCTTGTCTTACTCCTTCAAGGTCATGCTTTCCCTACAGAGTACTTGTATTAGGCTTGTGGGTGATAGATAATATCAAGGGACTAGATTTTGCTTTTAATTTTGAAATTCATTTGCTGTATTACCTACAGAAGAGCATCTTTTTTTTTTTTAAGCTTCATGGAACTATGATCACTGGTGTTGAAGGTGAAGGCAGGATAGCAAGCAATATATATTTAGGCTCTAACCATTATATACAGGCTACAGCTAAGCACAGTGGTCTGGTCTTAGTTGCACTGTGGCAGATGTATCAAAGGCATAAACTTCATGGATTGAATTAAATACATTTCTCCACAGATAGGAACATCTCACTGAAGGTCTGAGACCTTACAGACCCTCTTAAGTTAAAACCAAGACAAATCAGCTATTGCACAACAAAAACCTTTCATACACCTTTATTTTATTTTCTTTTTTTTTCAGGTGCCATTTTACAGAGAAGTATGGCCTTTGTAATTGGTGTTGGATTAACAAAATGTGAACCCTTATATTAAAGAGGGGATACCCCTCTGCATTGCAAAAAGTTCTCAAGAGATCGTTCAGGAGTAAGGTGCCTTTTTCTTACAGCGTGAGCCTAGTGGAAGTGAGACCATGGCCCTCATTCTCTCCCTACTAGCACATACCAGCAGGAAAATACGAGGTACAGTTCAGGCTACATTTTTCCTAAATGTGTAATAATGCTCACTGCATGGTACCCCTGAAGACACTGTGTGATAGTCACTGTCACAGCACTGCTTCAGCTACCAACACTACTTCCCACAGACTCAAAGCCATAATTTTGTCTTTAGTGCCTTGGAAACTAAAACAAACAGGTTGGATTTGAGCAAGACTGATTTAGTCTTAGAACATGCAGCTGGTGAATACGGAGCTCTAAAGTGTACAGAATCAGCAGAGGTATAACAAAACCATGGTTAGGAGAAACTGCACAAATTAAAGTAGGGCGATACTGAGTCTTGATCTTCTCATTTCTTTTCTGAAAGAGAGTTTTGTTTTGTTTTTTTCTTGAGTAGTTCATTTCCTGACAGACTGAAAGTCATGACAATACTTCCCTGGCATTTCGTTGCTCACTTCATTCAGACATCCCCATTTCCCATAATGTAGAAAGAACAGTACAACAAAGAGGAAAAAAATAATCCTTTATGAGCTTCTCTTGAGGGCCCTTTGGAGACTGAGCACCATGCTAGTTTAACAACTGAGACTGAGGTATTTTGTTGGATTGAAAAATATGAACAAAATCAACTATATAAGATGGGTAATTTTGTTAACCTGAACATTACTTGCTCTTGTAGTCCCGTTGTTTATCAATGAGTAATGTGAGCAGTATTTGCCTTTAGCAATGGAATTGCTCAAAGAATGTTTTTCCATGATTTTTTTTTATTGCTTTCTCACCAGGATCATAAATAAAACTAACAACAAGATGCTACCCTGTTCTTACAATAAAGACAAATAAGTCTGACTGAACTTCAACATTGTGTGGGAGCCAGTATAATATGGGACTTCAGCGATTTGCAGGCCTTAGACTATGAACCCATTGGGAGACAATGCAAAGCAGATCAACACTGGGCCTAAACGTCTCCATATTTAAATCAACAGCAGTTTTGCTGAGACAATATCTCGTTTCTAGAAGCGAGTTTTTTTGGCTTTTGTTTGTGATGTGCTTGTTTGTAAAAACCTATTTCTGAACAGTTTAAAATATTTTCTTTTCCAGCAGTTAATGCAAAAGATCTTGCCATCTGACCCTCTGACTTGTAAGGATTTCTTATTTTCAGGTTCTCTCTGGTTTACTTCTCATCTTTTCAAAGTGTCTATTTAATGATTTGTATTTCCACTTTAAACACTATCCAGAAGTTGAATATGCCAGCATAATGCATAAAGATGGCTAGGTGAAGCAAATAAAAGATTTTCATGACAACCATATTAAAAAGATGAATGACACTCTGAAGAAGGTTTTGCACTTTCATCCGATTCTTATTTCCTTTTATTCAGCATTTGGAAATGTTATAGTTTATTGTCTAGATACAGAAATACCAGGCAACTTGTCAGCCCTTTTGAAAATAAATATTCCCAAAATATTGGTTTTATTAAAGAGAGTATCTCTCTGGGATATTTCCAAAGGCTCTTTCCAAGTTATTCATTTAGGGTGCTGACAGAAGTTGTGGGGGAGGGAGCACTTCATTGGAAGTAGCAGTGAGTTACTTCAACCTGGCTCCCCAGTATCTGTATAGATTGTACACTTCAGCATGGCTGTTTGGCACTTTTAGCTAAAGTTGATTCAATCAGCTATTAGATAAAAGCTCCAGAAAAGCCCCACTAAAGCACCCAATCTCAACAGACATTGGGAAAGCCAGGTGCAACTAATGCACTGCCTCTTCTGGGCATGTGCTGGGATCAGAACTGGAGTATACCAAGTTTAAAGTAAGGATCCAATTTTTTTTTTTCCTGTCTGCAAGCAGCCTTACTTTTTGTGAGACAATATATGGACTTTGATAATGAGACCCTGGATTTATGATCACTTAGAAAATAATCTTTTCCATAGTATAATTATTATTTGCTTTAGTCTTTGTTAGTGTCCTTCAAATGATTAAAGCAGATTGTTATTCTGTTCTCTTCTGTTCTACCAAAGATATTCAGTGGCTTAATAGAAACCAAAAATGTTCTCTGTTGCATTTATATTATGTGGTTGGAAAAATTATGAGAGGCTCATTTCTTGAGAACGTTATACCAAGCTTTTGAGAATCCTGAATATAGAAAAAATTTTCAGAAATCTTGTACTTTTCATTTACCCAATTTCTTTACAGCCCAATAGCTCAAGTACACAGTTCAATATACTAACTTTGAGACAAACTCTCTTCTCTTAGCTAAATAGTCCAATTAACTCCTCATGTATAAAGTTGACTTAATTTATTCTCCAGACTGCAGGATTTTGATCCACATGTAGGGAAAATAACAACTGCTACACAGAGGGTCAGTTCCTGTGGATATCACAATTTTTCAAAAATGTTTTCAAGTAATAGCTTATGTAAGTATATTATATTTCTTAAGAGATAAGAAAATAATTGAAAACAGTGAGAACCAGCCCTTTAAACAGGCATGCCAGAAGTAAGCCTTGCACCCTTGCGGAGTCCAAGTCTCATCCATTTACTCTACCCAATCCATTGCTTTGCAATTATGGATATATGTGTATATCTTCATAGTTCATATATATGTGTGCATCTATACACACACACACATGTATGTATGTATACAAGTAGAATTCCTGACCTCATCTGGCCCTCTGACAACTGTCCCATGCTCCTCATCCATGTGGGAACAAATGATGCAGCCAAGAGTAGTCCAGACCATATCATGAGTGACTACAGGGCTCCAGGGACCAGGCTTAGGAAGACAGTGGTGCAGGTGGTCTTCTTGTAGATCCTCCTAGTCAACAGTCACAGTAGGCATCACGTCACCTACGTCAGAGAAGTCAATCCACGGCTTCAGAGTTGGTGCCATCATGTGGCTTTTGGTTTCCTGTACCAAGATCCACACTTCCATGCAAGGGACCTCCTGGGACACGATAAGCTTCATCTCTCCACAAAATGTAAGAGTCTCTTTTCTTACAGGCTGGCTGACCTCCTATGTTGGGCTTTAAACTAAGTACAACAGAGGATGGGGAAGCAGGAGAAGGAGAGAATCTAGAACGTACGAACTGTGAGACATGCAGCAGTACACCCCAGGTAAAAATTAAAGACAACAAAAAGTATTTTTTTTAGGTATGTAGGGAGTAAAAGGAAGGTGCAGGGCAGCATAGGACCCCTACTGAACAAGAAGGAGCAATTAGTGACAGACGGGGGGATAAGTCTGAGCTATTCAATGACTTTTTTGCCTTGGTGTTCCTAAACAGGGGTCAAGGTAAGTATCCTAATGGGTTCTTAGGTGAGCATCAGAGGGACACCAGCCTACCAACTCTCAATGTTGACTTGGTGCAGAGTCACTTGGATGAACTGGATGTGTTGAAGTCAGCAGGCCCGGATGAGCTGCATCTGAGAGTACTGAAGGAATTGGCTGGTGTTGTAGCAGAACCTCTGGCAGAGCTGTTTGGGCTTGTTTAAGTAACCAATCAGAGTACTCCAAGAGAATTACGGACAAATGGACTAAGCCTTATATTAGAATGAACTATGAATATATGCATGCACACACACTTGCGCACATGCGCGCACACGCACACACACAAACTCTAATTAGAAAGGTGTGAAATTTGAAATTTGTAATAGTAAAGCTCAAGCGCATTAATGGTACATGAAAAAATGAATAAATAAAAGTCAACTACAGTACAAGGCTCCTGATGGTCAAAAATCTGGGCCAGATTTTATCACGTTGCTTTAATGTCATGTGCAGATGTGCCCAACCTCTGATAAATATTATCAGAGACATAACAGGGTAGTTCTGTGCCATTCATGACAACAGCACAAGTGGCAGTGGCACTAGACTGGGCAGCCTGCTAGTGGTGATGGCTGGTTGGAAACGGCAGCAATTCCTGTTTTTGTTCGCCCTTCCCAAATTTGCCACCTGAGGCTTCTGCACTGTTGTTCCCTCTCCCTCCTCACCCCCCACTTTAACTGTTACATTCAAGGACATTTATGTACATATCCTGTTACGTTACAGGATATTTTTACAGTTTTGGAATTACACTCGATATGGTGAACTTTCATACATATGTGATAACTTACTCCCAAATAGACTTTGCATTTTAGGAACTTTATAAATAATAAAAGATTAATTAACTTCATATTAGTATAGATATTTAGTACAACATAAGATGTGGGCCTGTAATTGTAATTAAGTTGTAAGAAAATAAGACTTGTATGAAAACAAGTATTCATTAAGGAAAACATTTAAGCATATGCTTAACAGTCCAAACATATTTGCCAAGACACTTACTACAAATATATGTTTAAATGCTGTAATAAATATTATTTGGTAAAACAGTCTTTCATGGACAAAGTCTATAATGAATAGCATTGTCAAAGATGAAAACATAGTTTGATACTGCAGGGGACCAATACAGAAGAATTCAAGCTTGTCAACATTTAGCTTTAGGAAGTTTTAAGACACTCTAACCTTAACGTCACAAACGTTCACACAGAATGCCAAGAGCTGTTTAGTTATCTTTAATGACACCACTTAATGGGAAGAGATAAATGTAAAATGGGACCCAAGACCTATACCTAAGGAAAATCATAAACAATAATGTCAATACTGGAAAAAATATGGATCACTGAGTAGGGAGGCAGGTACTTCTGAGGATAGTTCTCAATGAATTAGCTGAATCAGATGAAATATTGGGAATGCTGTTTTATAAATTACAGAGGATGCAGGGATTCTGTATTGTTTTGTTGTTATTAACTAAATCTTATGTTAGAGGAGATTTTCATTAAGTAAGTGCAAAGCCAATTTCAAATCATGATCAATGGGCCTGATACATTGGAGTCTACAGGCTGCCCCTTTAAAAGTAAATTGGTTCCTCCTGGGAATTAGCATAAGGTGACTGCTATCACAATGTCAGTGTTAATATGTACCCTCTCGTGAATACATTATAGTTATTTCTTTATTTTCTTTCATCTAATAAAGAAGTGATCCATTCTGGAAGTACTTACATTTGTTGCCTGTTTAAGAACATAGCAATTATTTGGCTGGTGAAGTGTGAGGGGGAATGTTCAAAGACAAAGCATGCCTTTTTTAAAACAGTTGTTTGTTATGTCTTAGACACAGTTGTACAAACATGTCATTCTTTTGTGTAGACTATTGTAGGATGGAGCCCAGAGACCTTGATCTAAAGCTCATAAGTATTAAAGCCATTTACCTATAGAGTTGTGTTTCTTTTTTTATTCCTTTAATATGTAAATACTTGTCTACCATAAGAAGAGAGAAGAGGTTAGGAAGTTACTTATTTTAAGTTCCATTTACAAATAATTAGGTATTGTGCATTTAAACTCTGTTACTATGTATTAATAGCTATGTATGTTCAATAGTATAATATTTAACTTCTCTGCTCAAGGAGGCCCTTCTCAAATAATTATCAGTGGAAAAGATACCATTTCAGAAATGTACATTAATCATAAGTGACCTATAATTACAAGCACAAGTGTACTTGGTGAATTTATGAGTTAGTGACATTTAATGGAGTTTTTGTTTTAAATCCCCCCCACTGTTCAATTATTATTGTTTTTCTTTTAAGAAAAAGCTAAGTTGTAATTCACGTTGTTGTTTTTCTGGCACTTGACTCCTTGTTGATTCTCCTATGCACTAGAGATTAGTGGAGGTCAATAAGAAGAAAGTTGTTTAGAATACCAGCTCAACTGAAATTACTGAGTTGAGCAGAAAGTAAGAGCCTATATTCTCATCTCTTATATCTTTCTTTAATCTTTTATTTGGATTCACATTACTATAACTGACCTTATAGATTTCCAGCTTATTTTCCTCAAGAAGTACTAAAAAATCCATTTCATAGAAAAGGGTCTCACAGTTTAAGCAAACTACATATTTATGGCTATGAAGATAAAGTTAAGGTTCAGAGAACTACTAGCACATTCCTCTGAAATGGGCTTAAAGTTAAACATGTGATATGACATTGACATTGATGGACTTTTTGTATGTGCTGAAGTACTTTGCCGATTGGAAATAAACAATAAATCAGGGCTATAAAACTTAGGCAAATGTCTATAGCGTGCAAAAATGTATGGCATAACTCCACCTGATTTCGACTGACTTCTACCACTTTGGCTAGGTACAGACATTCCAAAAACCCAAGGTGGAATTGATCCTTATGTGGTTATCTGTAAGTGGCATAGTTCAGAGCTGGAATGAACAGAACATACATTCATCATTTGGTGGGGGTACAAATCTTAGACCAGGTTCCACCAATTTTAAACCAGTCTGTGTTTGCCAAACTTCTGTTCTGTTACACATATAGGCTGGTTTCCAATCACTTATACCAGTAAAAGTGTAATATCTAGACCTGCCTTTTGAAACTAGATAACAGAGCAGGAAATCAAGCACTTCAAATGGAAATTATTTAGCCTTAGCTGGTAAACTATCAGATGATAGAAAAATATAAAGGAAATACCTATCTATAAAATATACATTGATATCTACCTTTTCTAACACTCGCCAACATTGATTTTGTATTTTTTTTATTTATTAATATTTGGACCTGGCAGTTCATTAGTATATAACTTGTCCAGATTTTCAGATCAGAATCTTTTCTAATACCAGAAAATTTCTACTGCTCTCTTTTATCTCTTCCTATTGTGCATGCTGTAGCTTCCATTAACGTCAATGGGAGTAATGTGTGCACGTGGAGGCAAAATCAGCTCTCCAATATACAGACACCAAATATTAATATATTACATTGAAAAGGAAATTCAGACTAGCTGCCTGACAGGATTATACAGATGAATAGTTGCTTGTAAAGGGCAAAATCATCAGTGTATAACAAACAATTAAAATGCAGAGCTTTCATTATGTAGTACCTGATACTAAAGTGCACTTTGCATTATTAGCAAATCATAGTGTTTTATGATTAGTACATGGCTTATTCATCTGCCTTTTTATGGTGTGGCTTCTCCAGTGCTAACCAACTTATCTCTGATATAAAAGACCAACATGGAAAATAGAAGAATTGCATTAAAGGTACATTAAAAGGAAACTAGTGATGAAAATATGTTCATAATAAGTCTCTACAATTAAAAATCCAAATTGTAGAAGGTCTCTCTATTCAAGAACAAAATAAGAGCTCTTAGAGCACTTGCTTACAGATGTCTAGCCTTCAATCTCAGAAAAGAGAAGATTAATTTATGCCTTTTTTTAGATAGATTAAAGTTATTTTCCACAAATTGTTAAATTCTTTCTTCTCCCTCACCCTTCTGCATAGTTCTATATACAGTCAGATGCACGTGCTGGGAAACTGTTAGGGGAAGCATCTAGTAGAAGGATAATGCATACATTATTTTACTTCTAGTCTAAGTATCCTTTGTACCTACAATTCCAGATAGCTTTGGAACAAGTTTGGAAATGTAGGGCCATATTTTTTAGATGATTTTATAGCAATCTTTACTACGCAAATCTTGTTTTCAATTCACCTGTGTGCAATAGACTGAAATGGGTCCTTTATGAAAATTTATTCATTTTGCATTATATAAGAATAAACTTTACTACTTGAATAAATTTCCAGGTTATTTTAAACCAGGAGATTAAATACAGGACAATACATTTAGATAAAAAGCAGTGTCAGACTTACATTGTTGGAAAACAGTGATTACCTTGCTGCTAAGGTAGACGATACTTTTGGTTTTTATCTCAGTGCTTGTTAGGTTTTCTGTTTAACTTTGAATTTCCTGCCATTTTGTAACAAAAATGAGGCCAAAATCCAACAGCATGTGCTCAGATAACATCCCTACATTTATTGAATTGGTGGCCACATCTAGTCTGCAGGCATTGACTCATCTCATTTTATCAGCTTTATCTATCCAATGTGCTATCACATGGTAAGTATACTGTAGCTCTGGGGGGTAGGGAATGTCTGTTGATGTATGCTTGTTTAGCACCTAGCAAAATGAAGTCAGAGACAGGCCTCTGGAGGCTACCAGAATATAAATCAATAATTAAAGCTGTTGAAAGCTGGATTTTTATGCACTTGGAGGAAAAGAAGGTAGTTAAGAACAGTCAGCATGGATTCACCAGGGGCGAGTCATGCCTGACCAATCTGATTGCCTTCTATGATGAAGTAACTGGCTCTGAGGATGCAGGGGTTTGTTCCCAGGGGTTAGTCCTGGGGTTGTTTTTTTTTAAATGTCTTCATCAAGAACCTGGAAGATGGCATAGATTTTTCAGATGACACCAAGCAGGGGAGCAGTAGAACCACTGGAGGGTAGGACTAGGATTCAGAGTTACCTAGAAAAACTGGAGGATTGGGCAAAGGGAATCTCATGAGCTCAACAAGAACAAGTGCAAAGTCCTGCACTTGGGGACAGAACAATCCCGTGCACCAGTACAGGCTGGGCAGCAGTTCTGCAGAAAAGGACCTAGGAGTTACAGTGGACAATAAGCTGAATATAAGCCAGCAGTGTGCCCTTGTTGCCAAGAAGGCTAACAGCATACTGTGCTGCAGTAGCAGGTACGTTAACAGTCGATCAAGGGAAGTGATTATTCCCCTCTATTCAGCTCTATGAGGCCACATCTGGAGTACTGTGGTGAGTTTGGGGCATTCCACTATAGAAAGGACCTGGACAAAATTGGAGAGTCCAGTGGCCGGCAACAAAAATGGCAAGGGGGTTGGAGGACATGTCTTATGATGAAAATTTGAGAGAACTGGGCTTACTTAGTTTAGAAAAGAGGATACTTAGAGGGGAGTTAATAGCAGCCTTTTATTACCTGAAGGGAGGTTCAAAAGAGGATGGAGCTAGCCTGTTCTCAGTGGTGGCAGATGACAGAACAAGGAGCAGTGGTCTCAAGTTGCAGCAAGGAAAGTTTAGGTTATATATTAGGAAGAATTTTCTCACTTTGAGGGTAGTAAAATACTGGAACAGGTTACCCCAAAAGATGGTGCAAGTTTCATCCTTGGAGATTTTCAAAACCCAGCTAGACAAATCTTTGGCTGGGATGATCTAGTGTGGGATGGTCCTGCTTTGAGTAGGGGGTTGTACTAGGTGACCTCCTGAGGACACTTCCAACCCTAACTTTTTATTATTCTATGATTTTTCCATTCCATAGGGAATTCTGGGAGGGGAGGAAACTCCACTTTTCTATGTTTCACAATAAAGCTTTAAACTGTCAGCATTCTTGAGGACTGAAAAAACTAAATATTTTCTATAGCTCTATTTTGAAATTAATTAAGCCTAGAATCCCAATAGTTTTCAGTCAGTCCTGAAAGATCCAGGATTCCTGGAATCATAGCTGAGCCAGGAGTTTTAGAGCTCAGGAATTGTAACCAGTAGCCTGAAAGTTTTAAGGTTCTTGATTCTGCAAAGCAGAGCTAGTCCAGAACCACAGATCTTGGAATTCTTTTATCCCTCTTTCTGAGGCAGCCTACATGGAAACTGGGGTGCTGAAAATGAAGGCACTCCAACATCTTGTTAAGACAAAATGACGCAACCATGCCTGTGTTTTGATCAGCAATTTGTCAAAACCTTGTTCTGTGAAATATTTAATTTTGATAAATTAGTATTTTTTCTCACTGACAATTTGGTGAATTGCCCAAACACAACTTACAGTTTCTGACTGATACTGTACAGTTGGTATATCACTGAATACGCCAGTGTATTTGAAATTGGATATATGCTGTCAGTGGTGTTTCATGTATCTTTCATATGTGGTAAAATTCAGGGATGTTAAACCATGATAATCTATGCTAATTTGGAGCACTGTTAGATGCCACACCAGGAGGATGAGCTACACCTGGAATTCTCCAGACAGCTCTCAGAGGCTGTACAGTTGAGAGATATGGTTATCATGGGTGACTTAAACTACCCTGACATCTGCTGGGAGGAGCAGTCAGCCAAATCCAAACACTCACATAGGTTCTTAACCTGCATACAGGACCTCCACCTAATGCAAGAGGTATACAATCACACTAGGGAAAACATCTTTCTGGACTTGGTGTTAGCTACAGGGGGTGACCTGGTGGGGAATCTGCAGGTAAAAGGTAACCTAGGGGATAGTGACCATCAATTGATTGAATTCACTATCTAGCAAAGGGTGGGTAAACTAACCAGAAGGGCTGAAGTGCTAGACTTCAGAAAGACTAACTTCAGTGTGCTCAGGAGATTAGTTAGTGAGGCATTAAAGCTCAAGAGCATTGGCAAAATGAGGGTCCAGGAAGGGTGGTCATTCTTCAAGGGAGTGATCCTACAGGTGCAAAAGGAAACAATCCCAGTGCACAGAAAAAGGGGCAAAGGGGCCAAGAAGCCCTCTTGGCTGAACAGGGAAGTCCAAAAAAGCCTAAGGGCAAAGAAAGAGGTAAACAGGCTGTGGAAACAGGGGGTAGCTACCAAGGAGGAGTACACCTCCCCGGTTTGCACTTGCAGGGAATCAGTTAGGAAGGCCAAAGCAGGATTAGAACTTAGGCTCACAACAAAAATAAAAGACAACAAAAGGTCCTTCTTCAGGTATATAGGGAGCAAAAGGAAGGAGCAGGGTAGCATAGGTCCCCTCAGACCAAACTAGGGCAATTGCTGACAGAGAGGGGGGACAAGCTGAGCTTTTCAGTGAGTTCTTTGCATCTGTATTCCTAGACAAAGACCAAGACAAATCTCCCAATTGAATCAGAGATAGACACAGGAGGGACACCTCCCTACCAATTGTTAGCATAGATTTAGTGAAGGGGCACTTGGAGGGGCTGGATGTGTTCAAATCAGCAAGCCTCGATGAGCTTCATCCAAGGGTGCTGAAGGAATTAGCCAGTGTCATAGCAAAACCACTAGCATGGCTGAGCACTCATGGTGCTCTGGTCAGGTCTGAGAGGACTGGAAAAGGGCCAGTGTGGTCCCTATTTTCAACAAGGGGAGGAGGGAGGAACCAGGAAACTATAGGCCAGTTACTCTCACCTCTATTCTTGGGAAAACTCTGGAAAAAATCATTAAGGATCACATTTGTGGGAGCCCAGCAGGGGAATGAATGCTGAAAGGAAATCAGCATGGATTTATTGCAGGTAGATCCTACCTTACTAAAATTGTTTCTTTTTATGTCCAGGTCACAAAAGTGTATCTCATTCTGTTCTCATAAATAAACTGACAAGCTGTGATATAGATGATTACATGGTCAGGTAGGTGGCAGATTGACCTACGGGTTGCACCCAGAGAGTGGTGGTGGATGGGTCAATATTGACCTGCAAAGATGTGGGCAGTGGAGTCCCTCAGGGTTTGGTTCTTGGACTGGTGCTACTATTCAATTTCTTCATCATTGACTTGGAAGTCCAAATTTCCACATGATACCAAATTGTGGGGAAAATTAACACACCAGAGGGTAGGGAATGGATACAAGAAGATTTGAACAGGTTGGGAAAATGGGCAGAATGGAATAGGATGCAGTTCAACAAAGACAAGTGCAAAGTGCTGCACCTAAGCAAAAAGAACCACCAACACACTTATAGGCTGCAGGAGGACCTTCTCAGCCACACAGCAGCGGAAAGGGATCTTGAGGTTATAGTTAACTCTAAGATGAACATCAATGTGACAGTGATCAACAAGGCTATCCTCACTTTATCATGCATTAGGAGATGCATGACAAACAGCTTTAGGTAGGTGATGCTTCCCCTCTATGCAGCACTAGTCAGGCCACAGTTGGAGTACTGAGTCCAGTTTTCAGTGCTGCACTTCCAGAAGGTTGCAGAGAATCTTGAAAGGAGGGCCACTTGCATGGTCAGAGGCCTGAAGCAAGGCCCTATGAGGAGAGACTGAGGGCCCTAGATCTCTTCAGCCTTCACAAGAGTTGGCTGAAAGGTGGTCTTGTGGCTGCCTATAAATTCACTGGGGGAGGGCAGCAGGGAATAAAAGATACTCTATTTACTAGGACACCCCCTGAAGTAAGTAGGAATAATGGCCACAAATTGACAGAGAACAGATTTAGGTTGGACATTCAAAAGAAATTCTTCCCAGTAAAGGTTGCCAGAATCTGGAATGGGCTTCCAAGGGAGGTGGTGCTCTCCCCTACCCTGTGGGTCTTCAAGAGGAGACTGGACAAGCACCTAGCTGGGGTCATCTGACCCCAGCACTCTTTCCTGCCCAGGGCAGGGGATCAAACTTGATGACCTACTGAGGTCCCTTCTGACCCTAAAATCTATGAATCTATGCTTAGATGGCAACTACTCTTACAAAACCACAAATTCAAGCCTGAACTCTGATGGGGAGGTAACTAAGCAGCAGATCAAGAGGCAGAGGACACTAGGTGTGTCTACATGAGACACTATGTTGCTGTAGCAACATAGCATTGGTGGGCACTAACTGTGA
The DNA here is from genome assembly GCF_001723895.1 of Crocodylus porosus. Taxonomy (NCBI): domain Eukaryota; kingdom Metazoa; phylum Chordata; order Crocodylia; family Crocodylidae; genus Crocodylus; species Crocodylus porosus. The sequence continues at coordinate 18,148,006 of NW_017728916.1, forward strand.
TGTTCACTGCTACTGTGCAGTTCAGTCAGAAATGGCTCATGCAGTGCCAGGACTGCTCAGTACCGGTAGGTACTGCACACTCATTTAGAGTTTGCTATAGCAAGTACTAAATGTTCGTGTAGTACCAACCGCACAGTGAGATGCATGTGTAGACACCCCCACTGGTAACCTAACAAAAATGGGTTTCCTGAAGGCACTCAGAGAGATACAGAAACCTTGGATATTGGCAAGATAGAGGCCCATATTTCAAAGTAGAGGAGATGATTTTAACCATAACTTGGCATACAGCC
>NW_017728916.1:18148395-18181831 GCF_001723895.1 Crocodylus porosus
GAAAAAATCATTAAGGATCACATTTGTGGGAGCCCAGCAGGGGAATGAATGCTGAAAGGAAATCAGCATGGATTTATTGCAGGTAGATCCTACCTTACTAAAATTGTTTCTTTTTATGTCCAGGTCACAAAAGTGTATCTCATTCTGTTCTCATAAATAAACTGACAAGCTGTGATATAGATGATTACATGGTCAGGTAGGTGGCAGATTGACCTACGGGTTGCACCCAGAGAGTGGTGGTGGATGGGTCAATATTGACCTGCAAAGATGTGGGCAGTGGAGTCCCTCAGGGTTTGGTTCTTGGACTGGTGCTACTATTCAATTTCTTCATCATTGACTTGGAAGTCCAAATTTCCACATGATACCAAATTGTGGGGAAAATTAACACACCAGAGGGTAGGGAATGGATACAAGAAGATTTGAACAGGTTGGGAAAATGGGCAGAATGGAATAGGATGCAGTTCAACAAAGACAAGTGCAAAGTGCTGCACCTAAGCAAAAAGAACCACCAACACACTTATAGGCTGCAGGAGGACCTTCTCAGCCACACAGCAGCGGAAAGGGATCTTGAGGTTATAGTTAACTCTAAGATGAACATCAATGTGACAGTGATCAACAAGGCTATCCTCACTTTATCATGCATTAGGAGATGCATGACAAACAGCTTTAGGTAGGTGATGCTTCCCCTCTATGCAGCACTAGTCAGGCCACAGTTGGAGTACTGAGTCCAGTTTTCAGTGCTGCACTTCCAGAAGGTTGCAGAGAATCTTGAAAGGAGGGCCACTTGCATGGTCAGAGGCCTGAAGCAAGGCCCTATGAGGAGAGACTGAGGGCCCTAGATCTCTTCAGCCTTCACAAGAGTTGGCTGAAAGGTGGTCTTGTGGCTGCCTATAAATTCACTGGGGGAGGGCAGCAGGGAATAAAAGATACTCTATTTACTAGGACACCCCCTGAAGTAAGTAGGAATAATGGCCACAAATTGACAGAGAACAGATTTAGGTTGGACATTCAAAAGAAATTCTTCCCAGTAAAGGTTGCCAGAATCTGGAATGGGCTTCCAAGGGAGGTGGTGCTCTCCCCTACCCTGTGGGTCTTCAAGAGGAGACTGGACAAGCACCTAGCTGGGGTCATCTGACCCCAGCACTCTTTCCTGCCCAGGGCAGGGGATCAAACTTGATGACCTACTGAGGTCCCTTCTGACCCTAAAATCTATGAATCTATGCTTAGATGGCAACTACTCTTACAAAACCACAAATTCAAGCCTGAACTCTGATGGGGAGGTAACTAAGCAGCAGATCAAGAGGCAGAGGACACTAGGTGTGTCTACATGAGACACTATGTTGCTGTAGCAACATAGCATTGGTGGGCACTAACTGTGATGTTCACTGCTACTGTGCAGTTCAGTCAGAAATGGCTCATGCAGTGCCAGGACTGCTCAGTACCGGTAGGTACTGCACACTCATTTAGAGTTTGCTATAGCAAGTACTAAATGTTCGTGTAGTACCAACCGCACAGTGAGATGCAGGTGTAGACACCCCCACTGGTAACCTAACAAAAATGGGTTTCCTGAAGGGACTCAGAGAGATACAGAAACCTTGGATATTGGCAAGATAGAGGCCCATATTTCAAAGTAGAGGAGATGATTTTAACCATAACTTGGCATACAGCCTCCATGCAGGAGGTCTTCTGAAAAAAAAAATTGATCTACATCAAATGAACACTCAAGAGTAAAGAGGGAGCCTCTTAGGTAAATGCAAGTAAGATGTATTTTATTCAGTTCTGTATGTTTCTTGTGCTAATAAAGTAAGGAGTAATCACTTTTTTAAGCCCTTACAAAATCTGTATATATGTTTGTTCAGCTACCTTGTGGCCCTGTAAAAGTGAATCAGACTCAGTGCCCACAAGTTTGGAGTTCTGAGACATGGGGCACTTAAAGCTAAAGAGTCTGAGAGGATCAGCACAAGTCCTATTTCAATAAAATAGATAAGCAGGACCATTTTTGTGTAGGGACAGAGATAAGGAAGCTAAAAAAGCCAATGCTGAAACTTAGTCAGCTAGAGAACACAAACTCCTAGATGATATCCAAACATTAACTTGGTAAGGCTTATATCTGGACTGTAAACTTACCAAGCACTGAAGTTTTGTTCCTGAATAAGTGTTACTGTCCATCTCCTTAACCAAAGGTGACATAACATCGTGTGAATTAGTGCTGCTAAGCGACATTACAAATTAACTTGCCTTCAGTGCAATGCAAAAGTAGCTACACAGCTTGTAATCTGGTGTAGTTTTTGTGGAGCATCACATTAGGCTTGAGGATACCATTGCCAGGCATGATACATTTATGGCCTCAAGCGTCCAGCTGGGGAAACTCCACCAGGACGTTTAGTAATTCTCGACCAGCTCTAATAATATTAAATGGGATTGATACTTGCATGGAAATACAGGTATTGGCACAATTAATCTAGTGGTCATTACTCTTCCATTTGAATTAACAATATGATACTAATGGGCAATGTTTCTGTACCTTGTGTTTCAGATATAATAAAGCCCAAGTTTTTGGGTTTTGGTCAATAACCATGATATCATCTTTTTTGTAGGAGCAGAAGTATTAACCCTTGTACCCTTGCCACTTTCCAAATGTAATAGTTTTTTCCTTTCGGTTTTATTTACATGTGGTCTCTTTGTTAGGAACATTTGAGCACTGCTGCTGTGCAAGGTTAAATTACAGCCCCATTCCACTTCAGAGATGGCTATATCCCAATCCCACTTGTATTCAAGGGGGAAATTGTCTTTAAACTCAAAAGTGCAGTGATCTCATTATAGAGCCAAATGTATTTTTTTTCCTAGCTTACTCTTTTATATTCTTATGTTTTCCTGGTTTTTGCAGTAGTAATCATCAGCACATGTATTTGAAAAATTGTTAGTAATTGTACATGCAGTTTGTACAGAAGTAAGGCCTATGATGAGGCCCCATTCACTATCTAAACCTTCATATAATACTAATCTATTAAATGGTGCATAACAGGGAAACAATAGCTCCTGTTAGTTATGGAGGAAAAATAGGGGAAATCAGAGCCAACAGTGGGCCTAGCTGTAAAGAAATAGGCAGCCAGAGCCCATTATGGGAAGTGCCAATTTATGTGCTAGTAGCACAGCAATAGGACAATAGTAGAATAACCTAGGGAGGCAGCAAGAAACCTACTAGTCTGCTACTTTAGGCTACCCTGAGGGCTAGCAAGTTCATTAGAGAGCACCTGTGGATGCCCCCGAGTGTGATCTGACCAGAAGGGGCCAGGGCTCTGGTGGCATATGAACCAGAGCCAGAGCCAGAGTAGGCAATGTGGCCTGCGAAGCTGAAGGGAAAGGAACCCTGCAGCAGGCTGAGAAGGGACTGAGTGAGTTCCCGCCATACTTCTGAGCCCTGAGTAAGGAGCTGAGGGCTGGCAGGGGATTAGAACCAATATGGATGATTTCATTAGATAGCTGGGGGGCTTAAAGCAGTAAGTTGCAGCCAGTGCACTTATGTTTTTAGTTGAGTTTAACCAGCGTCATGGGTTTAGGATCAGTTGGGGTGAGAGGAGGTCCCAGTAGTGCCAGGCAGGCATGGAGTTAGAGCCAGAGTAGGCTCATCATCCAAAGAAGGGCAGATGTGGGGCTGGAAACCCCAGAGTCTGGAAAGGGGCAGACCTGGGGCTAGAAAGCCTAGTGCCCAAGAAAGGCAAGACAAAGGCTAGAACCCTGGAGTCCTGTCCCGCAAACTGGTCCTAGACACAAGGACACACCTAGAGGAAAGGCATAGAAGCTGGAGAGGCTGAGGACCTGACAAGGGTTTTCAGTTGTGATATTGTATGGGGGGAAAGCTCCCAATACCTATGATGCATCGGCACGGATACAGGGGAGGTTGGAAGCTGTAATTACCTCATAAGGCAATGGTTGTCCAGGGAGGTATGTGTGGACCAAAAAAGAGAGATCTGCAGGTAAAAAGGACAGTTTATGGATTGCTCTTGGGCAGCCTCCCTTTCCAAATTTGTAAATAAAATCAAAGCATAGCAGGCAAGAGCAAAGGGAGGGTACCTTAGTTAAAGTGGCACAGGACCCAAGTCATCAGGGTCTGTGACAGCTGCCCCTAGGGCACTGATCCTTTGTTATAGGTTTCAAAACCCCTTTGGAATATATTTCAATGACAGACATAATGTAAAATAAAAGGTTATCATCAACGTGCATGTCACTGTAAAATACAAACACGACACTTTCTCTGTGTTTGGAAGCAACACTGAATAAAGTTAGAAGGTTCTTTCAGCTTTTTAAAGTACTACTAGTTATAATGACTTTGAGACTTAAATGTAAAAAAGTGAGACATCAGATTGGAAAATACGGCAGAAATCTTAGGTTAGGTACAGGGGTGTAGGTTGTAGCCATGTTGGTCTAATGACATATGCAGACAAGTTTCTTTGGATGAATCTGATATCTTTTATTAGACCAACTTAAATAGAAACAATGGAAAACAATTATTAAGCAAGCTTGTGAGTTCAAAAACCCTTTGTCAGGATAAGGACGTTTCTGCAGTTGGTGTGTGCTCTTCCTGGATGGAATGAAAAGTAAAGAAGCCAGAAGCTGGTCTGGTATGCATACAAGACAGGTTATCAGTGAAAATTGCAACCCATACTAGAACATATCACCCCTCCCTTGAACCCATATGGAAAATCCTCAAACAATTGCAACCCATACTAGAAAGAGACCCTATTCTTAAAAAGATCTTCCCAGAGCCACCCATCCTAGCCTTCAAACAAGCAAGGAACCTCGCTAACCTCCTCACCAGAAGCCCAGAACACACCACATGGATCCAGACCATGCCATGACAAGCAATGCAAAACCTGCCAACACATCGCCACCACTCCCACAATTACTACACCCCACAACAGAGCCATCAGCATTCCTGGATCTTACAGCTGCACCTCCAGAAATGTAATATATCCCATCCAATGCACCAAATGCCCTGATGGGAAATACATAGGAGAGACCAAACAACAACTGTGCACCAGAATGAACGCACACCGGAAATCAAAGACAGGAATACCCAATTACCTGTGGGAGCACATTTCTCACAAGAAAACCACTCTCTCACCAATCTCTCAGTCCTGATTCTCAAAGGAAACTTACAAAACACTTCCCAGAGAAGAGCCTATGAACTGCACTTCATCAACCTCCTGGATACTAAAAATCATAAACTAAATACAGACATTGGATTTATGATACATTATAACCTGCCTGACATCTGACTCCCCAAGTATCTCTCCACTATTCATCCCCCTTCTCTCTCTCCCACAAGCTTCCTTAATAACTGTTTTCCAACTATTTAAGTTGGTCTAATAAAAGATATCAGATTCACCCAAAGAACCTTGCCAAGTTAGGTACAGACATCCAAAAAGCCTGAGGTGGAATCCATCTAAGTTACATGGTTTTCTGGAAGCAGCATCGTTTCGATCGTTAGTGAATAGAACACACATTTGCCTTTTGGTGGTGGAGGTGGGGGTAAATCTTAGACCAGGTTCCACCATTTTTAAACGAGTCTGTGTGCACCAAACTTCTCTTCTATTACAGTTATAAACCAGTTTTGTGTACTGAGCTTCTGTTGTGTTATGGGTATAAACTGGTTTGTAGTCACTTATAGTAGTAAAGGTGCAATGTCTAAACCTGGCCTTAGATTTAGGATTCTCTTTCCCAAGATCCCCCTGCTGTTTGGGAGTCACTGAACATAGAGGTTTGGCTACCGGGTCTGTTTTCAGATGACAGTAATGAGGGATTGGTGAAACCTACTTTATGTCAGGTCCCTGAACAGTAGTGAATAGGGAGTAGAATCAGGGCATGGTTGATGTGAGTCAATGGAATCATAGTATAATGCTGTGCAGATATTATATTGTGGCCCTTCTATCTAAAGAGGAGAAGATCCACCCTTCTACCTAAACAGATTTGGGGAATCTGTGTATGTACTGCTTATGATTTCTACCTTATGTTGTGAATTGTTGAATCTTTGGATTCCAGTGGATTAGATTCAGCCATCTGTTGTCAGCATTGCAGTATATCTCTCCTGGATGAATTACAAGGCAGTGGTCCTGTTAGAATTTAATATTTACCTAGTCAAGTGAAAGCCCTTGGGAAAACTGCCTTGGCTCAAGGTAAAAACAAACAAACAAACCCTCCGCACCCTGCCCTCCCCCACTTCTGTTCTTTTCCCCTCTGTCTTCAGTGTACTGTAGTTTGATGAGTGGAAAATTATCAAAAGTAAAATTAAAACACCAGGTGTTGATGCTACCCTTTAAAAATGTAGAGGCTGGGGAGGTCAATGTGAAACTCTCACAACAGAAATACAGAAGGGAAGAACCATGTTTTCCTAAGTAAAAATTCTCTTTAACTGCAGCATCAAAGTTGATTGACTTGGAGAATATAAAATAATGGGTTTTTTGCTAACGAAACACTAATTTTGTTTCAGGATTTGAGAATCATTACTTGTTTCCATCACATCTCTAGTACTGTCCCCTGAATATATTTTAGTAATGAACACTTATACAATTTATCATCCAAAATAACCTATTCTCTATCCTTTGCTATGCCTTTGAGATGTTTGCGAGAAAACTGTCTGTTTTTCTCTTTAATTTTGTCCTTACTAAGAAACTGTGTTTTGATGCAGTCTTACTTTCTGGTTATACTAAAAAGGACTATTTTCTATTAATGTAAATGCAATCAACAGCAAGAACAGATGGTATTAAGAACTTATCTTGAGTAGGAAGTTTAAGGTCAGGCCCAGAACTCCATCTACACTATCCTTGTTGCAGCATATGCCTTGCATGTACAATTGCATCTGTTTGCAGACTCCTGTTATACTTGGATATTTGTAAAATACAAAAGTGAACTACAAAACAAATGAGGATATTGATTTAAACATCAAAATACAGTCTTATTTTCAGGCTGTGGAATGCAAAATGTTTGAACTAAGCTACAAAATTATGGCTGGAACTGATAGCACTGCCTATCATTAAGATTGCCTGGCACTTCTCATTAGAAAACACACTTTTCAGTTGTTTATAGCATTGCCAAATATAATCATTTGGGTTAAAATATTCTATATCAGACATCTTTCTTGATCTGTTTTCTTCCTTCTCCTCCCCCAGGCATCAGCCATTTTCCCCCTATTTAAAAGAACAAAGCTAGGATTTTTGTTTTCCCCAGGAAAAGAAAATTCTGGTGACCTTTCACTTGAGAAACTCGAGAGAAACTCTTGGATCCTTAGCTTTCCAGTAAGACTTGAATTTTGCAGTGCATATTCTTTGGGCCAGAAATAAGCCTATTGCTCTTCCTGTAAAGATCCACTCAGATTTTGACCAAATTATAAACCTTATACTATGTGCAGGTAAAAGCATGAAGGGACCTAATACATGACCCACACAATTGGACCTCCTGCCATGCTTCAGGAGGTGTGATTGTGTGATTGCAAATCATTTTCTATTACTCTTTATTGCCAGTACAGGGGAGCCCACTTCTGGGCTCCCCCTGCACCAACAAGAAGAAAGTTGCTGCAGCTGGGAGCCCTCTCAGCTGACAGGGCTCCCAGCTGCAGGCATTGGGCACATGCATTGGTGCCCATAAATACAAAAAGACTCATTCCACTCTGATGAGTGTCAAATGAAAACATTCAGTTACAATTGTTTAGAAAGGTTTTTTTGTATGAGTATTTTTCTACCTTTGTCTGTCTCTGCTTGTACATGCATGTCTGTGATGGTGATATGTTGTGATCTAATTTTTAATAGCCATGGTCCAGGATTGATTGACAAGCACCACCATACAACATCATCAACTGTTATTATAGGTTGAAAATCCGAGTGGTCAAAATTTTCCAGTTGAGTAAACACTCAATTGGAAAACTGAGTAACTGGAAAACTGAGTAAACTCTCAATTGGAAAATTGAGTAAACTCTCCATTGGAAAACACTGATTCAATGAAACCAAAAAAGTTTTAAAGGAAGAAATAGATTTATTCATATTCCAACAGAAAACGCTAAATATTTACTTTAAATTAAATGTTTTGTATTGCCTTTAGCATTTCAACCTTTATTTATTTTTAGAATTTATAATATTGTAAATTCTAATGCTTTACTAATATGTTATGTAATGTCATGTGAGAACGACATGCAGTGTCATGTGTAACATATTAATATGATGTAGTGTGTCTGTTGCAATGGCAAATTATCTATTACTCAGCCAATTAGCAGTTAGAATACTAATTACAAATACTCACTAGACTATCACAATTATCCATGAGCAAGACACATACCAATTAACACCATTAACAATTAACCAATTTGAATACCAATTAATGTGTACATTCTCATATATTAAAAATAGTAACTGTATTCCACTATAACTAAGTCATATTGCAGACACAATTAAACTTGATAACGTATTATGCATATATGTGGAAACGTTTACTGTTTCACTATGTCATGATACATATGTGATTTTATAATCTGACATCAGAAATAAAGCACACAGTAACATAATGTGGCATAATATACCAATGCTTTTTAATTTCATGCATTATACTCATATGATATATCAGCGATTTAACTACTAAGCAAAACAAAACTTTTTTTTCTCCCATACGGGTATGAGATAGATTAATTGTTTCATGCCAATAAACTAAACTAAATTGTTTAATTTAAATATAATTTAACATTTATGAGTTTGAAAATAAATAATATTTAGCTTTTCTTGTAACAGTATTGTGGAATTTCATGTAGCTGGAAATGAAACAAAATTTAATTTTATAATGATTTGATATTAAGTGTAAAGTTTCTACTTTTTCGGAGAATGGTAAGTCTGTGTCCCAAACAACTCTGGCACCCTCTTTAATTACATGATTAATTCCTGTCTCCAAGAATGCAGCACAAAGCTACAGTCATGTAGAGGTACATGGCAGTCTTCCCAAGATATCATTACCCAGAAATCTAACAACAAATTTAAAGGATTTTCTTTATTTTGGCAGAGATTATCTGTACTTTTTGGTTTGAAAATAATGTCTTAAAAAAGGGCAGAGGGAAGAGAATGTCTGAGGTGCTAACTTTTCCAAGTCCTGCATATGTAATACTGCAAGAAGTGCAGTACTCCATTTGTATTATGGTGGCAGGGAGATCAGAGTCAGGTTCATTTTATTTTGAGGTTAAAAATACAATATGTCTCTGAAGGACAATAGCTTGCAATACAGGTAAAGGCACAATGTAAAGCTCAGGTGCAACTACATAACTGACTTTTATTATTGCAATAAAATCTGAAGCTGTTCAGCACCTCTGACTGTCAGGCCACTTCTGTTTTATTACAGGTTTACATGCTAACCCTTAGGCTCAGTTTAAAAATGTTGATTTGAGTTTCTACTATCAGTTTAACTAGAACAAAATACACCAGCTGACATGGAAGCCTATTATTTCCATGAGTACTGCACAGAGTACAGTACATCAAAACTGCTACGGTTAAAATACTTGTGAGGTTCTTTGAGTATTACAATCACTATACTTATTTACATTTTCCATTCTTTTTCTGAGAGGTTTCTTTGAAAACAAATAATATCCTGATTGATAATACTGGAACCTCGAATATTACCTAGGCCTTTTCTTAAGTTTCTTAGTTATTACAGTATCTGAGCATTTCCAAGTGTTAAACAATACCTTGATCCCCACTTTATTGTTAGGGAATGGGATTTTTTTATTAGATTTGGTCAGGGAAAAAAGTCTGTAATTTATTTTCTTTTTGTTAAAATGAAATGTTTCAAATGGGACTACATTTCAAAAAATATTCCTGAGCATTTTCTGAACTAGGACTAGGAAAAGATTTTAAGAGCAAGATGACCCTCTCCTGACTGTTACCTCACCTCCTATACTTCCTTTTTTAATTTAAGCAAATATTTTCCATATGATAACATCAGTTTATACCAAAAGATAAGTAGAATGACTGTGCCTTTTTACTCCATAAATAAATCATTTCAAATATGTATCAGAAAACGATCACAATGTCCTGACCTACTAGGTGCCTACTTAAGTAAATAATTCAAAATAATATAGTAGACATAAATCCTAGAAACAGAACATATTTTTCATTCAAAATTTCTGAGGCCAAAGTGATCCCTCTATAAATTAGCAAAAGGAAAAAAAAAGGTTTTAGGAAGTTTCAATTGTTGAGATGGAAGAGACTTTTGTTTCCATTTTCACTTGAATTATAGAAGACCAGGGTGTTATTCTATTGGATTATCTCCATTTCTTTCCACTTTTCCTTTTCTTCATTGGTATTCTCCTTCCTTTCCTTTTTACAGTTCTCCACAGAAAAAGCAAAGTTGAAGGGGAAAAATGAAGGAAACAGTGGGGAAGAAAATAAGAAAAGAGGAAGAGTGAAGAAAAGTTCTCATTTCCTTAACGAAAAAATAGGAACTTTTGACAGTTTATCCACAAAATATGCTTACCATTTTCCAATTTTATTATAAACACCTGAGGCCATGTGTAACTGAATGAATTGATTCTAAAGATAACTGAGTTGGTGCAGGAGAGAAAGGGAAGGGAATCTATGTCCCCTCTCACAAAGGGAGGAACTTGTCTGTTCTGTTCTGAATTGTTTTATACCATGCCCATCACTGAGACACTTGAGAATCTCATTTATATAACACTGTTTTTCCTTATGTGCCATCCCCTTGCCTTTTTTCTATAAATCTTGTCTTCCTGAACTCTACTAATTCTGTTGAAAATTCCCTTGACATTGGCTCATGTTGCTTATGCAAACAACCCATGTCCCCATATAACATGCAAATAATCAAGGCTGCACTGAATAAGCAAACACATTTCAGTGACTGGCTACAGATAATTTCTGGTTGCTTTTCTATCTCCATGGGCTATTATTTGTCAGCAGTGGTATATCTAACTGACAAATTCTAAAAACAAGACATGTTTGCATAATCAATCAGCAAAGCTGTATCTTAGGGCCATTACACATTAATTTTAGGTGGCTCCTAGAGCTCTTAACCCCTGGATTGTCTGTATATTAACACCTGAAACTAGCCTTAAGCACACTTTAGGTGGCTGAAAGTTATGCCACTCCAAGGCAGATTTATTTCTGTTCTCTGTCAACCAGTTCATGCTCAATTAATGTGTGGCCTCTCCCCTCAGATGAGCTCCCCAACTTGCAGCCCTCCAGCATCCCAGGATGCAGTGTCTCCTTCCCCACCCTCCTCTTCGTTATGGACAAGCTTTCCACCCTATGAACTCTACTGCTCAGGGGGTGGTTCTGGCACCCTTCTACTCTCATGGGTGTAACGCCATGTCAAGAGACTGCAGAGAACATGACGGCCAGGTTGCACAGCATGGACAGGTCTGGGATTAGAGTCTATGAGGTGGGGGACAAGATCAGGTCTCCATATTTTGGAATTTACTTCCTGGCTCAGGGGCATTAGTTCCTTGAAAAGCTCCTTTCTTCACTGCTTCCAGTATGACCAGCAACCCCCACACCCTAATCGCAACCCCTGATTATTACAACATGAGACCCTTTTTAATTTACTTCCTCTTTATTTCTTTATTTCTTTTTAATTTTTTTTCTTCTTTTTATTTTATCCTTTAGTGACTGGCTTCCTTCTTCTCACAACCCATTCCCAATATCCATTTCCTTTCCACATCTCATTTCATTGCCCACCTGAATGTCATGAACTCTCTGCCTCCCAGCTTCATCTTCCTATGCCTGTAACCCTGGAGAATTGGCTCCGTGGTCAGACCCAGAAGGTGGTGGTTGACAGAAGTCAATCGTGTGCTGCGCTGTGATCAATGGGGTCCCTCAAGGCTCTGTCCTTGGGCCAACACTATTCAACATCTTTGTTAATGATGTGGACATTAGTATCACAAGTGGAGTGGCCAAATTTGCCAATGACACCAAAATTTGAGGTAAAGCACCCACATCTGAGGACAGGAGGGTGATCCAGGCTGACCCTGATAGGCTCAGGAAATGGGCAGACAAGAACCTGATAGTATTTAACACTGAAAAATGCAAGGTTCTCCACCTTGGGAAGGAAAACCCACAGCATGCTTATATGTTCGGCAGTGCTATGCTGGCTAGCACTACAGATGAAAAGGACTTGGGGGTCATGATTGACCATAAGATGAATATAAGCCTTCAATGTGATGCTGTGGCTAGTAAAGTGAGAGAAAGGTTGGCTTGGCTTGCATCCATAGATGCTTCTCAGGGATGTCATTCTCCCATTGTACTCAGCCTTGGTGAGGCCACAGCTGGAGTACTGCATCCAGTTTTGGGCTCCACAATTCAAAAAAGATGTGGAGAAGCTTGAGAGTGTCCAGAGGAGAGCCACGCGCATGATCAGAGGTCAGGAAAACAGACCTTATGATGAGAGGCTGAGAGCTATGGGACTCTTCAGCCTGGAAAAGTGCAGGCTTAGGGGTGATCTGGTGGCTGCCTAGAAGTTTATCAGGGGTACTCACCAGGATCTGGGGGAATGTCAGCTTACCAGAGTGCCACACAGGATGACAAGGTCAAATGGTCATAAACTCCTCCATCCCTGTTTCAGGCTAGACACAAGGAAGAACTTCTTTACTGTCCGAGTCCCCAAGGTTTGGAATAGGCGGCTGCTGGAGGTGGTTCAAGCACCTACTTTGAACACCTTCAAGAGAAATTCAGATGCTTATCTTTCTGGGATCCTGTGATCCCTTCTGACTTCCTGCCCCTGGGGCAGGGGGTGGATTCAATGATCTTCTGTGATCCCTTCCATCCCTAATGTCTATGAAACTATGAAACCCTATCTCTCATACACTCCCACCTACAGCAGGGATAGAAGCCTGTCCTGGCTCACCAGCCTTGTAGTACCAACTCACAGTTGTAGTTTCTAGTCAGGCCCCTGCTCACCAGATCTCTAATGGCAAGTCACAGCTTTGCAACTGAAGGACAGACAGAAGGTTTTTAGCTTTGAACTGGGAACATCCACATGAGACTCTACATCACCATAGTGATGAGCTATAGCAATGTAGCTTGTCACTACAGCATCGGGGGGCATGAACCATGACTGCAACATTACTGTGCAGTACCAATGAGCTATTGTGCAGTAGCTCATTGCTACTGTGCAGTAGGGTCAGAAACAACCCATGCACCACTGCAACTGTACAGTAATGGTGGTTAATGCACAGTCATTTAGTACTTATTTTAGCAAGTAACAACTGTGCAGCCGGGAGCACGTGTAGATGTGCTCACTGTGATTTCCAAGCAGGAGCTAGCATTAACATGGATCTACATTTGAGTAACTCAAAGTGCAATATGTAACAAAACCTTAGCAAAGCCCTTAGGAGGAAGGGCTGGGAAAAAGACAAATTTCTGTTTCATGAATAGAGACATAAAGTGTGTTTTCTTTCCTAAAGTTTCATCTTGCTGTGTTTAGTTACTCTCTGTGAAAATGATTGCATGAAAACAACTCTATTATAAAGAGGCAGAATGTTACCATTGGCAGGGGTCCATATTATAAGTCAATTGAGCTAAAACATACTGCACTAGAGCTAAAGATCGCTCTGTCCTTCTTTGAAGGGAGTTACCTTTGTTAAATGTATGATACATTTGAGTGAGTACAGGGTCTCTAAAAGATTTGTGTTTTGTCTTCTCATTAGATTAAATAAAGCACCATGTACTCGAATCACTGCACAGAAGTGCAGAAGAACTGACCAAAAATGTCATCCTTGAAAGTGCCATTCACTTTAGTGGGGAGCCACTGCTCAAGGGGAAAAATCCTGGGGCAGCAAAAAGCAAGGGAGAAAATCTTTACTTTTAATTATCTTGAAAGCAGGCTGCCAAAAGCTTCACTTTCCCAGTTGCCTGCATGCTGAGCACTTCAGAAGAATAGCAGAGACAAACAAGTAAGTTAGTTTGTTCTCTAGGAATTCTCTGTGATTAAAGCAATTGCCAGGCAGACCAGACCAATACCCTAATGCAAACAACTATAGCTTGTCCCAGTGGCATATCCTTTTGCATTTATACCAATGTCACTGTCAGCTGCAAAAATAATATATAGGAATATGGCAAATAAAGCTACATTTCAAATGAGGTTGCAGTATCATGTGGCTTTCCTTATCTGTTTTATCAGCATAGCAATAGACCTGTCCTTGGCTAAGAACAACAATAAAAAATAAAAGCAGAGGGAAATAAAATGAACAGGGGAAACTCTTTTATTTCATTGTAAATGGAGGCTGATTAGCCTGTATGCCCTTGTTTTGAAAATGAAAGTCACTGAAAACTCCAGATGCCCCTTCGCCAATTTGGAGTCTCAATGTTAATGCAAAGACTTTTCTGAGATCTTCCACAATTTAATGAAGCCAGGACCATGGTGAGTTTAACAAGCAGGCACATTGCATGTCAGAGGAGGTAATAATATTTAATTCTTCATAGATCTTTTCTTAGACTTTGATGGCAGGAATCAAATAACCATAATTTTGTCATTCTGTTTTATTTCAGGAGATTTGAGATGGGAATTTGACAGAGTATATGAGCCAGGGATGCTGCAGGAGATTGCCCCTAGTGGAAACTCTAGAGACAAAATACTGTAGGACTTGGAGAAGGTTCAGATTTGGAGTCAGATCTGAATTTTGTAGGTTGCATTATCTCTAGGATGCACTGAACTAAAACTCCAGCTGTGGATATCATTCCTTTCACTGGGAACTTTTTCAAAATAGAACAAAGATCTGAATCAAACCTTTATTATAGTGCATTATATTCCACTTATAGGAATATGAGAGCATAAAAAGCTTTGAGCTTTTGTTGAAGTGAAAAGTCAAAGCACTGGGTTAATAATTGTACTTAACAAACTTTCTGTATCCAGATCCAGTGCTGCTGATTGACCATGGGATCCTTTCTTTCTTACCATCATGAGCCGCAAAAATGGTTTCTTTCTCTGATACATTCTGGACCCTTTTGATTAGCCAAGGAACAAAGGTTTTTTTTCAGCATGTGAATACATGTGCTGATGACTTCTGCATTTCTAATAACTGAGTATCACAGAACTGAAATTGTATATACACTGGGGATATCCACTGGATGGGTGTCTTAATGAACTGTTCTGTGCTTGAGTAGCCCTACTCCATCACTGTTACAGAAGGGGTGCATCTCATGAGATGCTTAACTTCACATTAACATAGTTTACTATGAAGTAAGCATGTGCATCTAAATATGTACATCCAGCTAAAGGTGTAGGAATATCTTCATGTGCCTGCTTCTGGGTAGCAGCATAAGCCTTATTCAGCAGAAGTAGAATAAGTCTGGTGGAAAAATGGAGGGTTGTGAGGCCCCAGAGGGGATCTGAATGTAAATACTCTCAAATGCTATAAGCAGAATGAAGCCTAAGAGAGTGATTATTCAATTAGAACAATGGTTCAGGTCTAGTGGGACCTGTTCAGAGCCGTCCTTGTCTTTCTAAAATCTAATCATTTATCTCTACTTGTCCAGCAGCAGAACTACCTTGTGACTTAACTAGCCCTTCCCCAAGTTAGGAAAGGCTCGGCTGCACCTTGGAGGAGAGATGTGGAAAAGAATTGGTAATTGTTAGATGGCAATGACTCATGTTTGTGGGGGCTGTGTTTTTTCTAATAAATGGGGGGGCATCTACACATGCACATTTACTGCACAGTAACCAAAAATTACTGCACAGTACAGGCACACATCTACATGTGCACGACTGTACTGTGAAGTAAATATGGTTAGTTAAGCTGACTTGGGCATAAATTTGATACCTGCATCATGTAGGTATCATATTTACTCCTGCTTAGTTATTGCACAGTAACACTGTGTGTGGACTGACTCAGGACTAACTTTAGTGCCTGGATGTGTAGATGCCAGCCTAAACCCCAACTACTGTGCAATAATTTACTGCACAGTAAATTTAATGCACAGTAAATGTGTGTGTAGACGTGTCCACTATGAACTCAAGTTGCATCATGGAATATATAATTATCTTACATAGCTAGATTTTAGTCATGCAACCATTGGACTCATTGGACTTTACACAGATTGGTGCATTTTTCTGCATTTGTGCTTTTTTATTTTTTTGGAAGAAAAGGTAAAGATAGATAATCTGGTCTATTGCTAGTAATAGTACAGAAAGAGCAAAGTCAAGTTATATCAATTAGAAATGCTTATTTCTTTCTTCAGGCTATGTGTATGGACTATTTTTCCCCCTAGACATGCTGAGACTCCAAAACAATTCCACTTTCTTATTTATTATCCTGCATTCTCTGGGTCGAAATAAAAGAATCTCCTGTAGACTTAAGTCTATCTCGGTACTTGAGTTATTTCTAGGTAATTAGAATTTAGCCTGTTAGTGAGGCTCTATCATTTGATTTGGGCTGCATACTAAGCAGGGAGCATAACTAAAGGTTTCCCTTGTGTTTGAATGCTGTAAGAGTGATTTACCTCTAATACAAGTTAGATATTTTTTATGCTGCTCATTCCAAATTTCTTCCTGTTTCTCTGCTGCTGCTTGCCCCCTGCTGTTTTTGCTACTGCTCTCTGAAAGAAAAAACAGCTGCCAAGTCTCTTTGATTATATATTAATTCTCTTTTCATATGTTAACTCTTTTCTCGGGAGGAGAAGAGTTTAGACAAAAATGAACCAAAAATAGTTGCTTTCAGTTTGGAATTAAATAAGAACTTTCTTGTGCTTAGAAGTAATGCAGAACTTCAAGCCCCCTGGATATGAGCATATCCCAGGCCATGGGTCAGACAGCTCAACTCAACCCAGAACCATTGCAGTGTTAACTCAGAAGAAAAGCTCCTGAGAAGGAAGCCTGTTACAACAAAGTGTGAGGACTTTCCTACAGTACTGAATATCAAAACTTAGTGTAAATGAAAAAAGTGTAGCTGGCACAGTATAACAATGGATGAGAAAGCAAGGCATGAGCTGCCTAAGAGGGGTGCTGGTATGCAGCTAGGGTTCACTTTAGACTCCCACACCCAATTCCCCACCTTCCCACACATTCTGCACTTCCCCTGCAGCAACTTGGGCTCTGGCAATGGGAAGAGCAGGGTGGTGGTATGCAATGCAGAAGCAGCAGCTGCTGGTTTGCTGCTGTGGGGAAGGGGAGACATCACCCCATATTTTGCTCCTGAAAACCAGTTTTTTTGGTCATTTGACATGCATATAGCAAAAAAAGGAGCTGACACCTCCCCCAACAGCAACAAACCTCCATCCTCTGCACTTGTGCTGTACCCTGCTACTGCTCCAGGGCATGCAACTGGCCAATTATGCCTCTAATAGCTGGTATCGTTTACAACAGTAAATGTATCCTAGTGTGGATGGAATTTTAAGTTCTTCTGCCTGTATAGCTTATACCAGCTTGTCAGCAAAATAAGCTGAATCAGCAAACTAACATAGCAGAGCCAGCAAAACTTTCAAGTGTAGACCTGCTTAGAGTGACTACTTTTGTGTTGGGCTGATCAGCAATTCTGTAAGCTGCCTTGTTCCTCCAACCTTGTGAAGCTCCTTTATCATAACTGTGCAGGTTCCAGCCCACCCAGGTCAGTGGAGATTCAGAGCAGGAAGACAAGAATAGGCTGTATTCTTTGGCATACTACCTTCCTAGCTGGCAGCCCTCCATATGAAGGCATAAGTTCTTCGTATGAAGGCATAAGGCAGTATTTAAATCCTACAGAGAAACATTCTGCTCCTTTACTTTTTCCTGTACTGTTGCTGGAGGAGAAGTCAGTGCGAGAGGAAGAAATGTCAAATGAGTGAGACCCTTGAGGGTCATATTCAGGCAGGTAACAAGGCACAGCCTTCCTATCACCACTTCACATGGAGCCTGGGATTCAAGGGGATTAGCTTCTGACAGATCTTTGGACTCCACTACTCTGTAGATTCATGGGATGTGTGTAGACAAAGTAAAGGGGAGAGGGAAGAATCAGCTCATTACAGGAGGCAGGCTTTGCGGGTGGGGGGTGGAAGTTCAGGCTTGCTGCTTAATTGTTTTTTTTTCCTTTGGTGGAGCCTGTCTTCCCGAGCTGCTCCCAGGCTGCCTGCATGGGCATGGAGCTCAGTGCTTTGCTCCACAGCTGTACGGCAGCAAAATTAAACTCCTTGGAGGTGTTTTAGTTTGCTGCACTCCAAAGTCATTTAAGGTTCATTACGCCACTGAATGTGGTACAGCAGCTGGAATTAATGCTCAATACACTGCCGACATGCAACTACCAACACCATTAAAGTGGTACAAAAGCATTTAACCCACTATAAAGTGTCATGCACACATCCCTCATTTCATCTATTTCATCCTATGACCCCAGCTGACTTCCTGCCCTTTGGGCAGGGGGCTGGACTCGATGATCTCCCGAGGTCCCTTCCAGCCCTAATGTCTATGAAATATGAAATCTATGAAATAAATCTACACACGCCCAGGGGCTCTTCCCTTTCTTCACCAAACCCTGAGAGAAGCCTTCAAAATGAATGTGGTGGTGTGTTCTGGGTCTTTTCTTTAAATTCACGGTTTCCCCTCCCTCAGGGTAAAGAAAGTATTCTCCAAACTGCAGACAGAGAATGGGATTCTCTTTGCACAAGTCAAGTCTGTACATAATTTACTAATCAGGTATCTCTATGGTAGTATACTAAAGAAATCAATACAATATCTGTCTGCTTAAAGTAGTCAGATGGGTATGTTCATTTACAATAGTCTGCCTCTTTGCTTCATCATCCACCGTCACTGCAAGAATCCTCTTGCTCTCACAAACCCTCTCTCTAATATTTGTGAACTGATATTGCTATTTGGTTTCTTTAATTTCCTTTTTGTAGGCCCCGAGAATTTCTTTGGCTGTTCACTGCACCATACTCACAAAAGTATATATATGTGTGTGTGTGTCTGTATCTCTATCTCTATCTATCTATATATATTATAGTAAATTAGTAAATTAGATATATAGACATATTTTTATCTATATATCTAATATCCAGCATAATATCAAACTTACTGTTATATATATAATAGTATATTCTATAGTAAAGATATTATCCACACACACACACACACACACACACACACACACATCATCTATCTATTCATATATGTATATCTATATATAGGTAGCCACTTATGATTTTTATCTGTTGATAAATATATGCATACATGGGCTTCTTGTTAATTTTTTTTAATTGCTATTGTGTAAATAAGTATTTATACAAATAGTGCAAATTCCAATCTAACACTTTAAAATGCATGTATAAACACATTTCACAGATTTATAGCTATGGGATATTTAGGATTATTTATTTATTTGGAATATAAACGTATCTCCATAGTTCTTGCCAGCAATTGCAAAAAAAGAAATAAATAAAACAAAAAACCCTAATAGGTAACACAGTTCTGAACTATCCAAAGAGTTAAATATCTGGTTTTGGAACCATTTATGCCGAGCATTGGATGTGGACTTGAATAAAGCTATCCCTTCAAATCTTAGCCTTTAAGCTGGAGGATGTTTTTTTTTGTCAAGTGCAGTGTTATTTTACTTTTTAATTTTTTTACTTGGAAGGCAAAATTCCTGTTAACAATCAGTATCTTAAAGGGCGAGAACTACAGCTCAGTTACTGGTAGGATACACAAAAAATGCATTAAGGTTTAGACATAAACTCATCAGAGGCAGGAAATTCAGCATTAAAGGCCATCACTTTATCCTTTACTCACCCTGTTGTGAACTTGTGCCAGGACCCCTATTTTAGTATATGATATAAAAGCTATCTTGATATAAAAGCTCAGTTAATATTCAGAGACATAGAATGAGAATAATGGCTTTTAATAGTGGATTTCCTGTTTTTCTTTTGTGGGTTTTAGTCTGACCATTCCTGTTATTTCAATTGAGACATTTTATCTTTTTAAATAATTTCATTTGTTTTAGTTTAACCATTTAATGCAAAACGAAATAAAAAAGGGGATGACATTAATATTGCATTATGGGACTCCTTCAGATGTGATCAATGTTAATAGGATCATTCAGGTTCCTCTCCAGTGATCAGATTTACTCTTTAGAGCTGCTCCAGTCTTTTCTTGAAAGCTGAGTATCAAGCATAGTGCACTGTAATGGCTCCTTTGTATCATCATCATCAATGATGCTTAAATATGCAGATCATTGACATTATAAGCTATTTATTTAAACTTAAACTCATCTTTTTTATTTTAATAATAAAATAAAAACTGTTCACATTTCTATCTAACAGATAATTCCATGCACATGGTAGATGGTACTGGAAAGATGCTTTAAGATATGACAAGTGTCAGAATGTCCAGAAAATATTGTATCCTTCATTTTGACAATTAAGTAAATGCTGCACAATTTTATTTCACAGAACCATAGAGACATAGGGATGGAAGGGAACTCATGGGAGGTCATCTAGCCCAACCCCTGCTCATGGCCATATCAATTCTGTCTAAACAATCCAAGCCAAGTTTTTGTCTAACCTGTGCTTAAAAACGTCTAAGTCCCTCTCTTGTTGGTTTGTTATAATGCTTAATCACTCTCATATTTAGGATTTTTTCCCTCATATCCAACCTAGACGTTTCCTTCTACATACACATCACAATACCCGACTTAGGAACTTACCTCTGTGTATATGTAGGTGGGTGGTATGTGTATGAATCAGTGAATACACATATATAGATATCATTGTGTGTGTGTGGAATGGGGTATATGAATTAGTATTCCACATATGTGTATTGGATGTGCAGATGCTGGTAACTGATTCTGTCTAAATTTGGTGTGTGTAGTGTGTATGGGCTTAAACTGGTGATAGTTGTGCATGAACTTAGACTGGTTATTTTGAACATGTGTCTATCTGAGTTGCTAGTGTAGGTGTGTACGCCTAGTGGGGGTGTGTGCACGTAGTGAGTGTATGTGTGTTTAACTGATTTTTTTAAATGTGTGCATGTGCAATTGTATACCACGCCCTCCTGTCTAACAGCACAATATTGAGATCCTGAACGTTAGCCTGACCACTCAGGGCAACAGATTCTGAGATTTGACTGTCAAATTGGGCTGAATCTCCTAATTGAATCTGCGCCCAAAACTTCACACAGCCCTAACAGGCATATATATTTTAATGCTGGCCTGTTTGAATGCTAGAGAATGGCACAAGACTCCTAATCAGTGCTCAGCACTGCCATAGTCCAGGGGCATTTAGACAATGAGTCTTGTTTCATGCCCAACTCTTTTAATGAGGAGCTTTTTTTCAATATTGGACTATCGTAGGAACTGAGACAGCTAAGCTGAACAACACTAAACATCTTTTATTTGAATTGAGGCTGTTGACAAAAGTTTAAGGGAATTGAAATGAAGTTTTAAATATCCTTCCTGCCTCAAACAGGATGTTTGGAAGCCCTGGGGTGTTACAGACTGTAGAGGAGTAGTAATTAGAGGTTTACCTTCTGTATACTAATCAGAGGCTCAGAACAGGAGCTTTTAGCATTGAAGGGATTGCTACATCCTGCATTTTCACTTTGAGGTTTTTTAAAAACTAACTGTGTCAGAGGGCATCTCTAGCAAGTTCAACTGGGAAAGTGACAGTGCTGTTTAAATTCTTAGGAAGGGTCTAAACATGTGCCATTCAAGACACCTCTAATGTACTTAAGTACAGTCTGCAGTGAAACTGTTATGCTGATACTGGTTCATTTTCCAATATTCTGTCACTAGTGTGGTTCCTGTGGAGGGTTGCCATCTCCCTTTCAAACTAGTAAATCAACTCCTTTCTAGAAGGAGGCAGAGTCAGGAGCGGGCTGGGCAAGGTTTATTTGAATACTATTCATGCAGTCTATACTTGTGCTACTGCTTTCCTTGGAACTGCTAGCTTCTTTTACTGAGTCTTGGGACTCTTCTGATAGGTTTAGTAACATCCAGAGAGAGTGTTTATTTTTCTTTTCTTTTTTTTTATTTTAAATTGCTTTCTGCTTTGCTTCAACTGCCTTTCATCTAAGGGAGCAAAGTAGTCAAGGTGTTTAAAAAAAATAAAATATCAGCCAGGTTTCAGTCAACTTCATGTTTTGAAAACTCCAAGCATCCATTAGAGACTACTGTGAAACTTCCAAATTCATGTCATTTGTGACATCTAATCCACAGTTGTTTCAGAGCCCAGGGTTGAACTGCAAGTGTTTGGAATATACACAAAACTCAACCCATCTCTTATTTCATAGATTTTTTTTCGCCATCAGAAAATACAGTAGTTAACAGATGCTAGAGAGTAAATGAATAAGTCAGTTAAATATTATACATTCCATTAATAATTATTTATTTGAGTCATGTCGGTTAAAGAACTGCAGTTTCTGAATTGCTTTTCCCACACTTTTCAAGAAACTATTCTTTTTTTAAAAGAAACTATTTATGTTGTCTCCCCTTGCTGCATTCTCACTGTCCTGACAGGAGGATGCTGGGAGCCTTGGGGCTATGGCTTCAGGATCCACAGATGGAAGACATTATACAATGTAAAGAATTCATGAATAAAAAAGCAGGCTTGTAACCCTATATAGACAGTTAATTTCAGGTTACAAAAGAACTGTGAAACTGGAAGCCTCTGAGCTCTGCCCACAGAATCTTTTGGTTACCAATATTACTCCCATGCCCCCAAGCAAGTGAATGGCAGGCAAGAGGAACTATGGTTTCACGGTATCTACTTACTGGTCATAGTAGCTATGTAGGCCTACTGCAGGGTATTTAGTTGCTTAAGAAAAAGGGGCAAAGCAACTTGCTACTTCTAGTATATAAAAGAACAGAGAGAGGAAATGAGTTCCAATTCATTCTCTCTTCTCTAAGAATGCAGCAGGACAGCTGTGTGTCAGCCTGTAATCAAGGCAGATTGTAAGATGTTAGCTCAGCCCAAAGTTAACTGGCACTTCAGAGAAGCATCAGACAGTTCACACTGGATAGAGGAGAAACATCTGTCCTTTTAAGATGAGGGTGGGAGCGGGGGGGTGGGGGACCGGGGAGTGGAGGGGCATGCAAGTGGGGAAGAAATCTTGGAGATGGATGTGTGTTTAAAAAAATATTCCCAATACAAAATCAAATTCATATTCCACTATGCCTGCATGTAGGTCAGTTCTGCTCAGCCTCTTACTTTCTCATTTAGTTAAACATTCACAGGCCAAATTTCTTTCCCTTTAATTTTTTGTAAGTGTGGAATAATGGAGGTATGATTCACTCCAGAATCAAACATGAGGCCCAAATTCATACTTAGGCTGCGTTCTATAGTATTAGATGCATTTATTTCTCTGGAGTACTAATTTTAGAAGATGGTGGCTTGAACCTCCTCTTGCTTATGCTGATATAAATCAAAAGGAAGTTCCTGAAAACCAATGGCTCCAAATTGGTGGGAGATGAGGATTTGCTCTTATGTTTCCTGAAGGACAAAAGGAAGGTTAAAAGTTAGGGCCCTTGTTTTGGAATGTTTCAGCCAGAGCATAATGAGAAGATCATTGAAGTATGGCAGATGTATCAATACCAGAAGCATTGAATGCAAGGCATAGGAGGTTATAATAGCAGTGTACTTTGTGCCTAATTTGGGACACCATACTTTAAGATGGAAAGAAGCCAACCATCCTGAGCAATGGTCAGGATAAAAGGGTTGAAATGCAAGCCATATCAGGACAAAATTTAAAAAAATATGGTATCTGTAGTCTGGAGCAAATAAAGTAGGATGGCAACTTGCAAATATTTGAAATGCTTAAAAAAAAGGACTTTGAGAAAGAGTGTTCTCTCTTGCTACAGGACATGGGACAGTGGGTTTGAAAAACAGAAAAGCTAGCTTTGACTTAAAAAAATCCCTAGCTGTAAGAATTCCTAACTGGCATCTGCTCCATTTGTGGTTTTCTAGAAGAAGCTGGACAGGTATCTGTCTAGAGTAGTTTCAGAACAGAAAATCCTGTGAAGGAGGTTAGACTAGTTAATTTTTTAGGTCCCTTTCATGTATTTCAGTTCTGTGATTCTGTTGCAAATGTCTGGCCAGATGGCTATATTCAAAAATGGGTGAGGCATACAAGAGTGGGAGAGGAGGAATGGAGTTACAACCATGTATCCATGTATATAGATCTTTCTTTTCCAGTTCAATAATGTTTGATACTGTGGTCACTTATAGAGGTCATGTCCAAGGCAAATATTGTTATAGCAGAAAATATGAAATATGGTATTTCAGTTTTCACCCATTATCATATCCAGTTTTACTACTCCATGCCAAAGTCTAGAAGACCAGGTAAATCATGACCAATATAATTGCTGATTCAAAAGAATGGAAAGCCTAGAGCAGCTGTTCTTAACCGGAGCCCTTGAAAAATACCAGCTCTTTGTTTTCGCTTGTTTTTTGACAACAGAAGAATACTAGAACAATTCTTCTGTGTTGCAAAGAACTAAAGAAGACCACAACAGGTCAGCCTGTTTTTAATGCTATAACTTCCTATTTGAAATCTTTGGGTTTATCTTGTGAATCATGTCTGCACACCTAGTAGAAATGCTAACAGCCCTCAACACCCTTGAAAAGATCTCAAGGCACCCCAAGGTGTTGAGGTACCCTGGCTGAGAATCACAGGCCTAGAAGCTGACTTAGAAACAGCTCCTCCCATCCCTTCAAAGATGCTCATGTAAGATTAAGACAGCATTTCTCAAACACTCTAGCCAGACAGAGCCATCTTGCCCCTAGCCTTGAAGCCTTAGTTTTAAATGAGATATATAAATCAAAATTTAAGAGGAAATAATTACTATCATAGAAAGCAATCATATGTGAGTTGTAATGGAATTTCCCTAACACCATAAATTATATCCATATTATTACCTCTGAACACAGACTGTGCAGAACTTTTCAGTAGGATTCAAAATTAATTTATAAAATCTGTAATTAAAATGTTGAGGATTAAATCAGTGCTCGGGGTCCTCTATGAATGTATTATCCTTGCCTTACATATTTGCATAATATGCAAATTACTCTTTTTCTTTCTTAAGTATGGCTATCCAAAAGGGAGAAAATTTCTAATTGATTGATTTCTTCTTTGCATTTGTACTGATCTTTTCCTCTTGATATAATTTGTAAAATCAGGGATCCTGCTTATCTATTCATTTTAAATATAATGAGTCATAGTGTGACTATAAAGTGAAGATTTAAATAGGCAAATGAGTGAGCTGCTAGGACTTTATTTCCTACATATCTCAATTATTTCATATAAACAGAAATAGTGGCTTATTTTAAGGCTCATTCTTTTTCTAGAAAGGAAATATAGAATAGCTCATGAGAGCTGAGAACTAGGAGGCTGAACTCAAGAAGTATGTCTCCAGCCATCCCATCAACCCAGGATGCAATATTTACCCATTGTGTGCTTCAGTTACCCCAGTGTAAAATTGTAAAAATGTTTGGTAGTTCTTATTTTCAATACTAGAAAAATTTTGATGTAAGTTGTATGAACATGCACTTGGTTATTTTTATTATGATTTAATATATAAAATCTCTAAGATTTTGCATTGCTGAAATGCAGTGTTAAATTTTCAACCCTAGATTAGTTATTCTGTAATTGTGGATAACTAGCTATTCATTATGGTGTGTCAACTGATTAATGTACTGTATGTCAGTATGAATGGGATGCATACTAGCTTCAAGGAAATTACCAGGGATACTGATGTCTATCCCTGCAAAATGATGAAATATCTTCTACTTTTTTATTTTTTTGTAATTGAATTCAAATTATAGAAGTGAAAGAAACACAAGGTCTTTTATTTGATTTCTTTCTCCTCTCAACTCAAACATCATCAATTTGAATAAAGCATAAATTGATTCTGAACCAACTGTGGACTGAACAATAGTTTTCAGGATTTATAAACCTAAGATTTGAGAATCACTGAGTTGAGAATCATGAATCAGGGCCCTGAAGCAAGAGCTAATCTTAAAATCATGAGGTGTTTAAATATATTCTATTTCTGAACCTTTAATGTATATTTGGCTTGCCAACTTTTCTACACAATCTGGAGAACCAATAAGTTTTTTTTTTTCTTCTAAAGGAAAACACAAATTCTGACTCACTGATGTGACTCCAGGTAGTTGAAAACTGAACATAATCACCAAATGTCCTAAAAGTTTCTCATCACAAGCATTAGTAGCACTGAATTTGCAGTGCGGGTTGATGGTCCCAGTTCATCAAGAATCAAGATGCTACTGCCAAAATCCTACTTTTCAGTGGGAATTAAACACCTAAACGTCATAAAGGATCTGCATTCCCTTGACTCCTATTCGTGGAGGGCAGCATGTCTCAAAGCACCTTACAGAACCTCCCACTCTAATGTAAAGCATAAATTGCTCAGGCTTGTTCTACATCAAGTTGACCTTTATTTCCTACTGTCAGTCAAAACCATTTTAGCTGAAGTGAAAGGCAAGCTGTATCTTGTGGCTATAACACGATGGCTCTCACCATCTGATTGATTCCACCACTAAAGAATGTTAGTGAATGTAATGCTCAGCACACTCCTGCCATCAAAAACTGAGCCATTCAGTGACATAGACTGAATTGCCTATATGGCTGTCTGGGATTTTGCCTAAACTTCTAAATCTAAGGCTTCCAGTTGGCACTATGTGCTACTGCTGCCAGTGGGCCAGCCACGTGCATGAGTAATTTGTATAAACTAGGCTTTAAAAGCTTAAGATGAGTTATGGTCCTGCAAGATTATAACAGATAGATACATCCCTGTCCAAATGTTACTATGAACATAGTTTAAAAAATCTACACTATACATGTAAATAAAATAGGACAGAAAACCATAATGTCCAACAAAATGTGTATCAGTTCTTCATCTTAACTTTAGAAACTGAATGCTATTGATGATAACGAGGTCAGAGGAAAGGGCTGGGTAGAGAGGAAGCCATGGAATTGATTTATTTAGCCTTGAAAGTATTTTTTAAAAATAGTTTAGATAAAGCTTCTATAATCATACTTACGTCTCTTGCTAAAATAGTCCCTTTTGGACAGTACCACACACAAGGAACTGAAGCTTGAAATTGCATCCTCCTGTTTTAAAAAAAAATGTGTTATATTTGGAGTAAGTTTTTATTAATGCTTCTAACCTTTTTTCAGAGATAAATTGAATATGTTAAGAAGACAGGATTTGCCAAACTACATGGCCTGTCTGTAGAAGAGTGTTCAGAACTGGATGCCAGAACCTGTGTAGTCAGTAGTTAGTTATGCAAAGTGAACTGTCCAACCTTGCAGGAGTTAAACAAGGAATTTCCTATCAGTGTCAAAGAGTTTTGCCAAATTCACCATCATGAGACTAGATTAATTCTGTTCACTGCAGTAAGGCCACTCTCTTAAACTAGTCATTTTTCGGAGCCACTTGATAAATTTTAGATCCAATTTAGCAGAACTTTTTTAGCAGTTGCCAATTTTAAGAATATGCTTATTCTCAGTGATAATACTGGACAAAATTGGTGCTTTGAAAGGAATTTTGTTTCATTTCATTTTAAGTTAATATGTTGTCTTCCACATAATATTTCTGTCAAATAACCAAAAGTCCCCAAACAAAACAGTTTCTTATTATTCCCCCACATTAAAAATGTTTTGATATGGATCTATCATTGTTGTGACTTGGGGAAATAGTATTTCATGTTCTTCATGCTCCCCTTCTCCTCTATGGGCCGGGTTCATCAGTTAAGCTTCATCATCTTTGATGCATCAGGGCCATTTAACTTCCTGTATTACTTTGTAAAAGTGGATATCATTTTGCATTAGGGGAAATGTAGTCTAATTAAGGATTCCAAACTATCATGAGAAATTTGGAATATGAGGCAGACATATTCCCAGGTAACACCTGTGAGGTATTGTGGCTGTACTTGCAATTCAAATTATTTCAGTGTTCTGCCAAAATAGCTGTTTGATTGTTGTCAAAAAGTCAACATTTTGCATGAATTTCTTTATGGAATTAAAAAATAAAATCTGACCTATTTACCTAATGGGAATTAAGCAGCAGCTGTTTTGTTGCATAGGGATGGATTATTGAATTAAGCCTGTTTCTTTGTTGTTCCTGCTGCTCTTAGCTGGTGTAATGAAGAGATTCTTGATTATTGACATTCATCCCTAAGTTTTTAATAGAATTATAGAAATGGAAATGCATCTAAATCTTGTACTTTTGGACTAGGGGGCAAATGAAAATGCTGATCCTTTCTTACTTTTATGTTTCCCTTCACATACTTACATCCCAGAGACAAAAGAATCAGGGACTAGCTTGATGTGAATGTAGATTATTTTGACTCTTAACATACAGCTAAGTTGAATATAGAACGCTTTGGTCATGCCTACATGAGATGCTACTGCACAGTCATTATTGTGCATTTATATAGTACTTGCATAAACAAGGCCAAAAATAATGTATCTCCAGCAAACACCTTTTTTGTGATGCTACTGCACAGTAGCCTAATACTATTGCACAGTAATATCACATCATAGCTTTTGCCATGCGATGCTACTACATAGCAGTATCAGGCAGTCAGTGTAGACATGCACTTTGTGTTCTGGGAAATACTGAAAAGCCAACCTGTTTTAAGCCTTATTTGTTACTCTTATATAACAAGTTTAAATATGCAGCCACTCCTCTTGGCATGTGCCTTTTAGAAAGGCTGATGTTCACTAATATAATTTCTGTTCCAGTTGCATTCCAACTTGTCCTTCTACTCAACTACCATTCTATTCTTGTCCTATAATGTAGTCATTCACACACAAGATATGGTTAAATCCAAGTATTTGTCTTACTTTAGAGCATGCAGACAGGCACTCACATTCACAAAAGAAAACTTTACAATTGGGTCACCAATTATGATTGCTAAGACAGAAAAGGTTCTAGAACTTATTCCGATAACTTTTCAGCCTGTTCTATACATAGGCATTTGTCCTGCAATCTGTTTTTGCATGCATTGCATATTCCATAGTGTGGGCTTCTGTTGATTCCAGTAGAACTCTAAAGACCTATTTCCATTACCTCCAAGTTGCACCAGCAATCACCATTAAGAAGCATGCCCCACCCACTCAACCTTGCTCAGTGTACAGCAAATCAAGCAATGAAGCAAATAAAATATTACATTTTCCAAAATCAAAAGATAGTATCTTTAAAAAAAGGAATCATGTAAACCAAATAGTGTAGTGGCAGCCTAACTATGGCACAAAAGAATCATTCCTGACGCTACTCTTTCACAGAGAGACCTGAAACTGTATAAATGTTAGATGTCTGGTGTTCCATCTTGTACAGTGGTTGCTCTCACACAATGTGTAAAAAGTAAGCATGCGATAGAATTAGAAAGAGATTCTCTTCTCACAGTATAGCAGAAAACTGAAATAACTAAGATTTCCATTTATTGCTCAATGCTATTTTTTCTGTAGTGACCACCGCTGTTGAAACTAAGCTGCAGAAAAGCTAAGTGACCTCCCCAAAGTCTCAGAAGGAACTGGAATGTGAACTTATTCTTGTTGCTAGGGTCTAAAGCATGAATACTAACCAGTGCTGTATATCATGCAAAATGAAAATATATCCACAGAATGTAAGTAAAAGAGATAGAGTCCCAGTGTAACTGTGGACATGCAACGGGTTAGCTGTGTCATGTAGTCTAACAATTCTATTCTCTTTGTTGTTCTACACTATTTTTATTGCACTTTTTTTTCTCCTTTAGAATAAGCAAATTCTTAGAAGTTAAAGTGTGGGGAAGTACTTGAAACGATCACATTTTAAAGAACACCCTGCATATATTACAGCAAATACTATAAGTAAAATGAGTGAAGAGAACTTCAGCCTCTGAGCCTACTTAACACGCAAAATTGTTGATTTTGGAGTTTTGGTAAATGCCACAAATAACATTTAAAGAAAAACTTTTAAATAAAGAGAAAATCTTGAATAAACCAAAGTTAGCAAGTATTGTGATGAATATCTGTTTATTACTGTAGTAAAATACACATATAAATAGTAAAATTCATAATTGAGACCAGCATTGGATGCTTCCTACAATGTTAAGCTATTTAAATACTAAAATTATATTAAAATATATTGCACACCCTAGTACAAAGCTTGAGCCCTTATTTGTTTTGTAAGGACTACCCCTGTGAATAATATGCATAAGCCTGAAGTCATCAAGATAAAAATTGTCAAGGAACTGAAAAGTTAAATAAAAAATGTGACCTTATATAATGGAATAGGAAAGCTAAAAACATTCAAGTTCAGCGTTCCGCTATTCTCTGTAATGTGAATATTTCTATGAGAGGCATGCAACACAAATCAAAGCTGATTGAGGAAGCAGGAGAAAAACCTAATTTAACAAAGTGCATGACAGTTCTATGAAATACTTGAATCAACCTTAAAAGGACTCACTTGTGTATTGTGGTAAATTCAGAAGGAGAAGTGCAAGTATACATGATGAAAAAGGCTGAAAAGTTTGCAGTTCTTGTGGTAAACACTTGGAGATGGGGTGCACAGTGTGAGCAAACATTGATGCAAAAAGTTGCTGTAAATAGTTTCACAAATAGGACATCATGGGTGTGAACAAGAATTTACTGCACCTGGTTTAGTTTTAGGCAGCTTGTTTGAACCAGGAGTGGCTTATGCAGGCATTCACCATTCCCAGGAGTGGCAAGAGTGTGAGGGGCTTCTGGGACTGGGAAGAGAGGAAGCAGCTGGCAGGTCCATGGGGCAGTTGGTGGGGGTTTGCCAGTGCAGGAGGAAAGTATTTAGGGTTGGAGACTAAAAATAGCCTAGTTAGTGTGGATGCGGTAGGAACAGCACAGCAGCACAGCTGGGGTAAGTGCCTGGGCTTTTCCAGATCCATGGCTGTACTGCAAATGTGTGCAGACATTTGCTAAGTGGGGCTAACCCTTCATAGATTGGGTTAACCCTTTATTGACCTTAAGTTAATTCACCTCCTGGGGTGAACTAACTTAGATTGTGAACACCATTTTTGGCAGATTTAAGCCTGTACAAACAAGCATTTAGATTGACCTAACCTTGTTCTGGTCAATCTAAATGTAAAGCTTGTATATAACCCTAAATGCCTCTTGGCCCCCAGACAGAGATGACAGTTTGGGCCGGCAGCAGGGACAAAAAGAGCCAGGGTCTCAAAAACCAGAGACTTGTCCCTTCTGAAGGCACAGCAAGGATTGCTTCAGGGGATACTTCAGAATAAGAAGACCAAATAAGTCTTATTCTTCAGGAATCCCAAGGCAAAGCTTCTCCTAAGCGGGGCATGATCTGTGACAGGTGGTGACACAGTTCTACATCCTCCTCTAAGAGAGCTGCCTCTACTCTGAATCCTTAGCCATGGCTTTGGGTAGGTACTCAGGGATCCTACCACTGATCCATGATGGTATACAAACAAGATGACAACAATGGATTTCTACAAATCATTATATGTACCATTTCAACATATTACTCAGTAGCAAGACATATGAGCTATTTTAATATAATTCTATAATATAGAATTTATAATAGAAAACAGCACCAGTTTCTACAATATTTTAAATAATCAGAAACCTACTAATAGAACAGTAATTTCCAGATTATCTACTAGCAGAATTATTTTGGGTGAGTAATAATTACCTCTATGAGAAATATAGGATAGGGTCAGATGTTAGAGAGGTTTATGTGTGGTGTTAGCTCAACGTGAGGAAAATGATAACTTGGTCTGTTTTGAGTTTTAATGGACCATCAAAATGTATAGCATGCCATGTTCTTGCTAAGTCAAAAATGCAGTGAAATAATATCACAGAGCTTGGGGCCTTTTGATATGAGGTAAGGTATCATTGATTGTCCTATTTTTTGACAATTGCCTTCAGTTTTCAATGCTTGCATCTGTACCACAAAGAACTCATTTGTCATTCAGATCTTCAAAGATGCTGTTTGTTGAGGACAAGATGATACACTTCATGAAGATTAAAAAAAAATCATAGATAGAGAATATCAACAAACACTTTTTCTCCTCATGACTGCAGTATCTAGATATGTTATTTGTTTATGGCTCCATAAGCAAAAAGGAAGTAGCTAGTTCTCAGGCAAACAGTTGTTAATAATTTGTGGTTTAATCCAAAGTGAACTGAAACAAATAGAAAGATTCCCAGTGAATAGCTATCATTGCTATAGTTATCATAGATCTCTAATTTATATGATGCTAAGAAAAAAGTATTTCTTCATATTATTCAGGAAATGATTCTTTAGTTTCAGCATTCAGCATACCTCAAAAGAGTGAGTAACCAAAAGAGGGATTGCAGGATCTCTTCTAATATGCATAGACGGATGGACTTCTGTATTATTCTTTGTAGCTTTTGATTATCATGGGCTATAGTAGATAAATTATAGGGATTTGATAAAATGTTGGACCAGTTTTAAAAGATCAGTTCAATTGATCTAAAGGATAAAATAAAAACAACACAAGCGTTTACCTTAGTATCTTTTATTATGAAACAGAACAAAGATTATTTTCTAAACTTTCATAGTCTCTACATGTCAACTAAATTAAGGACGAATAATCAGAAGCTACCAGTTAATGAATACTAATCTGGACATCTCAGTTCTGACATTAAATTATCAATTTATCATATTAGGATTTATTAGCCAGATCAGATAAACTGCTTATTTGATATAGTGCCAATTTGATATGAGTAACATATAATAGAGCTTGTAAAACACTTCTTAGTTTTATGTCTAATCATTCTCAAACTTTATAAAACTTTATGAGAGGTAAAGGAAGTAGTATAAGAATTTGGTAATGTTGGATGAGAATTTGACCTAGGATCCATGTAGTTTCTCTGGGTGTGTTAGCAGTACAAGAATGAAACAGAATTAATGCAAGTGGTAAATACTTACATAGGTATATGTGTCATTTGCATATCTTTACATTTATTTTCTGACTCTTTCCTCTGACTTAGGTGAAAAATATTCTTAATCTCTTTGCTCTCATTTTCAGTAATGAAACATGATGCAGCAGCTGCTTTTTCACATTTATGTGCAACATGTACGTCACAAACTTACTATCTTGGGCATTTATACACGTACTCTTGGAGTGGTGGGGAGGGACACTTTAATCAAAGTCAAATGGGTCACTAACTGGCTGGAGGGCCACACCCAGAGAGTGGTGGTAGATGAGTCATTTTCGACCTGGAGGGATGTGGGCAGTGGGATCTCCCAGGCCCGCACTGTTCAACATCTTCATCAGTGACTTGGACGAGGGGGTAAAAAGCACCTGTTCAAATTCGCAGACAATACTAAGATGTGGGGCCACGCTACAAGGGAGGAATAGGCTGCAATCTGACCTAGACAGGTTACAGGGGTGGGCAGATGAGAATAGGATGGGATTCAACACTGACAAGTGCAAGGTGATGCACCTGGGGAGGAAGAACCAGCACCATACCT
>NW_017728916.1:18182926-18184497 GCF_001723895.1 Crocodylus porosus
TTTTGCTTCATTTTTTAGGTATGGTTAAAATCATCAATTGAAATGAGCTTTTTCCCTAACAATACTTTCAGCCATCTTGGGATTTTGAAGTTTTCTCTATGACTTGCTAGCGATGCTTGCAGCATATAAAGAAGTTAGTAGTGCAAAGCATGGAAAGCAAGACTAAATGATAGCAGCAGCCATGCACATGGAAGAAGAATACAGTCAATGGGAATGCTCATGTGCATAATAATAGGAATGTTAACTATATGTTTGATCAGAACTTTGCTGAATGCCAAATTTATTCACAACGGTGGCCCAGCATGGTAAGCAACAGTGTTCATTACTTCCTGCTCCATTGATATGCTTCTGCATTATCTGTAGGTATCATTTTTAGAGACATGGGTTCTATCTTCTCAAGTTCTGGCCTTCTCCTGATACAGCCATGTTGGGTAATGGAGATGGTTTGGTGAAGGGGATTTAAATGAACATATCAAATGTGTTGCTAGAGAACATACTCATGATTAAAGCTTTAAATGGCTTCCAGGGACTTTGAAGCACCTTAGTCCCACAATAGCAATCTAAAAAGGTAGAGTAAGGATAAATCTGTAGGACAGAAGTAGATACTAATGTGTGAAGTGGTTGCAATAATGTATAAGAAGGGAAATTCACTTGAATCAAAGTGAACTAGTTTAATTATAAAAAAGGGGGGTGGAAATATCTCCTCTGGGATTAAGGTGACATATATCTTATTTGTTACAAATAAATGTATATTTTTATTCAGAAATCTGAGAAACGACCATAGTGAAATAAACTGAGTGAAGTAGGTATAAACATAAGAAAATGGTTATACAGTTGGATGTAAACAAGAATGCTTCCAACTGGTAGCTATAACTATCAGTTCTAACTGTATCATTAAGTTTGTTGCCACTATCAAGACCACTTCGATTTAATACATGTAAAAAGTGCAGTGCATCCATTTGGAATAATCCAGAAATTAAAGATAATGATGGGAAAATATATTTAAAGCCTTGAATCTGAAAGGATATTTCAAAAATAGAGCAGTGGGAATTTGGCAGGAAATATATAGCGTTTTTACAGCTGCAAAAGGAATACAACCTAGAATAGTTGAAGATCAGGGGCTGTCATTACATTCTGGAAGGGATGGGTAATATAGCTGATATGTAATATGGTCGGGTTTCATAGTTCTATAGTTGTTAAGGGCTGGAAGGGACCTTACAGATCATCGGGTCCAACTCCTCTGCACTTCAGTGGGAAAGACTGCTGGGTTGAGGTGATGCCAGCAAGATGGGCATCAAAATGCTTTTTGAAGATTGCCAGGGTGGGTGACTGTACCACCTCTGGGGGAAGTCTTTTCCAAACCCTAGGTACTTAACTTGCAAAGTTTTTTCTTATGTCTAGTCTGAAGCTATCTTCAATCAGCTTGTGCCCATTATTTCTAGTACTCCCCGAGGGACTTGATGAGGTTGACTTATTTAGGCTGTTGTAACATAGTGCTCAGGCCTCTCTGTTACCTAGAGGGACAGAGGTCCAGAAAGCAAGCTCTGCAGACAGGCAGGGGGCAGCAGCTG
>NW_017728916.1:18184872-18186030 GCF_001723895.1 Crocodylus porosus
GGCCCCTACACAGGGACAATATACAGATAACATCCATGGGACATGGTAAAGGTGAAGTTACAGAGCCATGCAAATAGCCCATAAGGCTTTGGGTCATCAGCCAGGCACAGTTGTTCACAGAAGCCCATCCACGGGGCCTAAGACTACAGAGACACAGCCAGGGCCAGAAACCTGTGGGACTGGGTCCTGGCAAAAGTCCAGCGAAGCCTCCCTATTAATTTATAATACATCAAGGCAAGGCAGGATAAACAAGGAAAGCACCCTAGGGGCAGAGCAGGGCATGGGTACAGAACTACCCGGGGGAATCATGGATACCCCTAGGGCTCTTATGTGTTACAGTTGTCCATAACTTTCCTGAGCCCCATTTCCTTGATTATGTCATATATTGTAATCCATATCAAAGCCATAAAAATTAGGAAGTCTATTCTTATGCATGCCATTAAATATATCCCAGATTCTTTTGCATTAGGATTGAATCTTCATATTTTTTGTCCTTTCTTCCAGCCTTTTCTTGATTTTCAAGCAGTAGAAAAATTCAAGGGCATTGCAGAATGGCTAGAAGACAGAAATGCCAAACTGTGGAAATACATGTCGATGGACTTCTTGAGCTCATGGTCTGCAGCGTGTGGCTAAGTTCCAAAAATACTGAAGAAAATGAAGAGTTGTGGGGAATGAACAATAGTGAATAAATCTCAGACTGGGAAGCTTAGCCCAGATTCAGTGGTCAGGGTAAACTGGGGTTTGAGTTTAGTGGGTTTTAGTATAGCCTGTTAGTTTACCGTGAACATTAGAGTTGCAAAAGGATGATCCTAGTTGCATGCATGAAGAACTTTATGAACCGGATTAATTATGAGAATGGTCTCATTTCACTCACAAATACTAAACTTATACTTAAGTATTTGTAGGGTGTTTGCAAAGGAATCAGGGAAGAGTCCCATCCAACCACTGACCCATTCTTATTTCCCTAGTAATACGCATTCAAAAGAAAAAAAATATTCCCTTGCTACTTGCAGATTCTTGAACCTCTTGGACACCTCCAGACAAGCACACACATGCATTTTGCCCCATCTCAAATGGGTTTGACATGAGGCAAGAGGCATGCGTGGGAACAAAAAAATATCTAGGGGTCTAAAAAACTGAAGCTAAAAAATGCAGGGC
>NW_017728916.1:18195747-18198379 GCF_001723895.1 Crocodylus porosus
ATGAGCTGTAACTTTGAGGCAGAAAGGGTACACTTATTAAAAAAGGTTTAAAAACCCTGCCTTAGAATTTTCCCTCCCCCAGGTAAGAAGCAAAGTATGGGAAGGTGCTGTGGGAGACATCACCAACATGTCCCAGGGTGCACTTCATCCCTGCCCATGCATATCCCTACAGACTTTCTAAGTACCCCTGGGCGTATGTGTACCCCTGGTTGACAACCCCTGTTATAAGGCATTAACAGTCTTTTTAAGTCTATGGTGGGAGGTGAGGAGATTTTTCAGTCCATCTCTCATTTCTCTCCTTTGGTCAAGTATCTTCATACTGGTGATGGCTCATGATATGCTTGACATAGCTGTCATTTAACCATGAGGTGGTATTGAGGTGCCTGAGATACCATCTGTTTTATATAGTGGCAGCGAGTACTGGGTACTCTACAATCTCACTGGACTTTTTGTTTCTTAGGTCCCATTCACCAAGCATATCTGAACTCCTACCTCTCTCTAGAGGCATCTAAGTTAGGTAAACTACACCCCCCCCCCCCCCGGTCTTTCCACTGGGGGTCCAGGACCTGAAGTTCTCTCTCAAGTGTAAGTACCTACAACTTTTCTTTGAAAATGGAGTGGGGCTTACCATTTTATTTATAAAATACATTTGAAAACAGAGGAGGAGATACTATATAGTAATGTACTAGGCACTCCTGAGCATGAGAAAATTCAAACCAACAAGCCCCCAGGTGCTTGAAATCACCCAGATGATGAAGTGTCAGGGTGGGTGGGTCATTCTGTACTCCTCCTTTTGGGTTGAGTCACTGCAGAAAAATGTACAAGATTAATGAGCCCAGAGGAAGAACATCAAAGGAAAAACAGGACTACCCTGTGCTTAGAGTGGTCATTTGGGAGGATGGAGTGCTCAAGTGCCTGTGTGTATTTTGTTTTTTTATATTGGCAGTTACTAGATAAAGAAAAACAAGCTTGGGAGCAGGGACCAGAATCCCAGCTGCATAGTACAATCAGTTTTCAAACAGCATGTCCATTTGGAATCAGTGGGGAATTCTACTTTTAAAAGGGTTGTACAATATAGCATTTCAAACAATTCCTTTCTATTGTCAGGAAAGCTCATTCCTTGCACTCTTTTTCTCCCTGATAAACATACATGCCTTCTGCACTGTTCAAAACATAATTCTTCTTGCTGCCAACTTAATGTATTTCTCTCATCTATCCATGTCTCTCATACACTATATGTTTCTTCTTTCATATGAGCCTGATTCTTATCTCATTCACTCTGGTGTTACACTAGTGTGACTCAGTCAACTTCACTGGAGCTACTCCTGCTTACACTACAATAGATGAGATCAGATTCAAGCTCTACATGTTTCTTCCTTCATTATGCTTTGTCTTCTCCTGTTGCTGAGCTTTTTGTTTTGTCACAGGTGGCCCTGCTTTTACTGATGATTATTTCTTTATACTGTTTAGCTTCCCTCTTTTAAATTGCTCATTCTAGTTAGTTTGTGTCTTTAATAATTTCTGTGTTTTGGTGTCATGTGAGGTAAGCCTATGCAGTTATTTCTCCTGTGTTCCCCCCACCCCTTTCACATCATCATGTACCTTACAAGGATGCAACTATTCTGTGTCCTCAGTATAAATGGGATTTATGGTAGTATCTACTAACTGTATTGTGTGTTCTTTGGACAGAGATTATCAAAATACTATCCTTTTGCAGCTGATAGGAAGGCAAAGATGTGTTTAGTGGACTCTCCTGTTGCCTTAATTATACAAATCCTTGGTTTCTTGAATCTGAAGTTTTATGTGATACAGAGATTAGGATGAAATGACCAAATGTGCTCATATGTAGCCAAAGCAAGGACATAATATTTGAGAAGAGGGTGGAATGTGTAATTCAGGGGTGCTCCTGATTCAGCCCACAGCCATGTCATGTGGCCCACTAGGCTCCCCATGGGCCCCAAAAATTGGCAGAGGGGAAGCAGCAGCTGCAATAATTACTACTCCCCTGTCAAATTTCCTGACCTGTGATGGGCACTCTGGGGGACAGTGTGGTCTTATGCTGATTACAATAAGACTGGGTACATGGGGCCAGGACAACATAAGGCCTAATTCAGACATGCAGGGCAAGATGCTACAAGTCAGTGGGAGATGAAGTCTGGGTACAAAGGGCCTGGTTTGGCTGGTGTAAAATGACAGCTGTGTGGCATGAGGCACGACCCAAGTGTTTATGGTCTGATCTCAGTTACACAAGGCAAGATCTGGGTGTGGATGGCCTGATTCAGGTGGTATGAGGGTGAGATCCAAGTGCACAGGACCCAATTCAGGCAGTATGAGGCAGGATCTGGGTGCAGGGGGCCTGATTTAAGTGTTGCAAGGCAAGATCCAGGCAGACAGGGCCTGATCCAGGTGGTACGAGGCTGAATCCAGTCAGTGCAAGATGTATTTCACATTTTGGTGAATAAAGCAACACCAAGTTAATTGCAGAGTGAACAGTAATAAAAGTTAGAAACTTCCTATAATCAAAGGTAGAAGCACCATCATTCTCTACCCCCTGCTCTCTACTCTCCAAGCCCACCTTAAATCTTCCTCTTCTGGCCTGGATACACATTACACTGTGAGCTCCAACTAAAGG
>NW_017728916.1:18198479-18204597 GCF_001723895.1 Crocodylus porosus
GTGACTGCAGTTTGGTGCTCGCTTGTAATCAGACCTTCAGTTTGAGCAGCACATCTGTGGGGAGTGGCCACACCTTAATGGAACAGAAACTGGGTTATATGGATTAAGAGATAATCCTGCCCTGGAGTGGCATAACTTTAAAATGGATAATGAATGCTTTAAACCACATAAAGGTGTTAATGTGTAGACAATCCAGTTAAAAGCTCCAGGAGCCACACAAAATTAATGTTGAAAACCACTAGTATAAATCCTGGGCGCTGCTGTCAATGGTGCTAAAGTCTGTCCTCAACTGTTACGTTTCCGAACATCTACATTATATTCTGGTTTGTCAGCTAAGGCTGCAAGCCTTCTCCAAGCACAGAAGGCTAAACAGTTTTCATCTTGACTTTGGCAGAAGATATATCAGAAGAGTTTTACAGAATGCTGAAAATATGAGACTGAGGCTTCTTTTCTTGGGCTCTACTAGTATATATTCTCTAACTACTCTAATGGGCCTACAAAAGAACAGTTTGAAAGCAACTCTACAAGGTTCAAGACTCCTACCTTTTCCACTCCATGAGGGACAGCAAAGCCACTGAACCACTCTATGCCAGTGACATTTATTCTTCCTTCTTTTTTCCACATGTAAAATATGCTTTTTCAATGTCATTAATCACTCCTCACTAATCAGTAAATTGGTATGAAGCTGCTCAGAAAGTTAGACTTTTTTGTTCTCTAAATTACTTTTACAATCTATATATTTAGTTTTGCGTCACTAAAATTGGGAATAAGAAGGCAAATAGGCAAAAGAAGAAAGATGGTTAAAAGAAAAAATAGTGCAGATAATTTGCATTTTTTAACTGAATGTGTCAAATAGGTTAAGGACTCTTAAATCAATGTCACATCAAATATCAGGTATTGTGAACTGTGAATTAGGTCTTAATTATGAAATCCATGGGCACTCTTGAGTTCACAGATAATCGTAGATATGTAGCCTTTGATTTTGTGAACCAGTAAATATTCTTGGAATGTCTCAGTATGAAAAAAAAAATGACCTGAGATTCAGTCTGTATGGATTTTTGTCTCTCCTTTTTTCCTTCAGATTGCTTTTAGCAGTTGTTTCCTCATCTTATATTTAAGGTTAAGTTCAGCTGATTACAATTTGATGATGAGGATCTGACCTATAAAATCTATCCCCAAAGGAGCATTGCATCTTTTTTATTAGCTGAGAAAATAGCAGAAGTAGAACTTCAATTTGATTTAAAGTTCCAGAAATCCCAATAAATGTACAAAGTGCTTCATACTGCATCAGGACTACTATCATTATTATCTGATGTTTTGTTACAATTACAGACTAGAAAAAAATATTCTAATGGAAGGCAGAAAATCCTACGTGGTCAAACTATGACAGTTTCTTCATAGAAGAAGAAAAGGGTGGTTGGATTCTGCACTCAGTCATGGATGCACAGATCATTTATTTTAAAAATTATAATATTTACGATCATGTATTTAATAAGGCAATGTCAATGTAATGCATTATTATAGTAAGATGCAAATCAGAAAGGACTGTTTTGAGGGCAGGGTTTTAGAGATGTTAAGGCACCTAAGTCAAGGGCTTTTTTTGCCCTTTGAAACCAGTGGAAATCATTGTCCTAAATGCATTTAAAATGCTAGGAACTACGTCCTAATCCCTGAAATTTTAGGAAACATCCCTACTGATTTTAATGGAAGTGGCATTGGGACCTAATGCCATTCAGGAGCACAGGGTGATTGTGAAGGAAGTTTTAGAAGGCTGTACAAAACTTGTGGTCCAGTGACCTTGACAATTATTAGGAGACTATGTGATATTTTCAGATTGTTAAAGACAAAATGAGGTCAGGTTAGGTCAATATCTGGCAAAGGATGTCCAAGGAACATCTAGCTCCTGCTGGAAGTGTTTCTGATGAATAATTTATTGACACTCTTCCTCATGATTTTGTCTTCAGGCAATGAAACAGCATGGCATTACTGAGATGGCATGTTCTAGTGAGCTGTGAAAAGTAGGTGATCATAACTTCATTCTTTTTAGACATAGATGAAAGTTTTGAGCATTGGGATTAGTGGAAGCGTAGAACTGGTTCTCTTGTACATTGCTATGATACTGGTTGGTAAAGCTCTTATTCTTCCAGTTTCTATGCGCTCTCTCATTGATATGTAACATGGGAATATAACTTAGTTATCAAGTTATATAGGTTTTATTTTGAATTTTCTATAGGTAACTTTTTAACAGATAGTATGTATTAAAATAGAGCTATTTTGTATGTTTTTAATCAAAAATATTTATTGATTATTAGGAGCATTGTGTAAAATGCCATGGTCTAGTACACAGGCAGTCAGACTACATGTTCAGATATGTTCTAATATCTATACAAATTTTAAGGAACTGCTGTCGTTGGTAACCTTACTTCTATCTATTTTTTCCTTATTTTATATTTTTGTTCATCACACTTCTTTGTATATTGAAAACATTTACATTTTTAATATATACATGGGTCATAAAATTGGAGAGAGAAACAAAAAAGGAAGGGGAGAGGCACTAAATCCATTTTAGATGGAATCAGATAAATTACAACTGGGGTATAAACACTTTTGTAGCAAATTGCCTATTATAGACCAAGGAGTAAGATGTGATTGTCATTTTAGAGGCATGAACCAAATGCCATAGAGTACATGTCCTTTCATTGCTTTTTAAAAATGCTTTTAGCCTTCTAACTTGGAGGAAACATACTTGACCTCAAATTTTGAATCTACTGCTATGGCTTCTTCTACTAGTTCTCACACCAAATCCAAAACCTGCTCCATATGAATATGAAAGAATCTGAAAAATATATATATGTTTTTGAATTTTCCTGGTTAGTGGCAGAAATCTTACAGTCCATTACAACAGCTACAAGATGCCTGGTTCTGTAAAGGTCTTCCTCAGATTTCCTTTTATAGAGTTTTCTTCAAAGCCTCAGCTGGTCAGGGTATGGGCAGTGCAAAAATCTTTTTATCCTAACATCTACAAAGATCTTTAGAAATCCCTGGATCCCACATATATTAAAAATTGAGATGAGGCATTATGAACCTTGGTCTTTCACAACTTTCAGAGTATGAATGCCCTAATTAAATTTAGGGATACCAAAGTAGATTGAAAAGTAGCAGGAGGGGTTTTGGAAGAAGTAAAAAGCACTGAAGAAATGAATGGCTGTTTCATCCCATCTTATCTCCACCATGTTGCTTTAGGCCTTTCCTCAGGTAACACTGAATCTTTAAAGTTTTCCAACTTTTTGGTGAGTGGATGAATTTAGTAGAATAAAAACAAAAATTCCCTATTCAGCCACAGTTCTCAGTTACACCAAAAGATAACCAACACCTTGGAATGCAAGAAGTAACTTACCATGATAACAGAGATTAATTTAGTTGGTTTAAAGAATATATACATCTTTGAATATAGGAGTGTTCAGGGACTTGTGAGAAAAACTCTGCTTGACTAGGTCTGCATCAAGTACTTTCCAGTGAGGATAATATTTTCTAAACCTAATGCATTTAAAATTGAAACCCTCAATTAATGGTAGATACAAAAAAACCCCTTATCCATAATTAATAAACAACCAAACTCTTATTCTCTATTTCAGCCACATCACCCCCATTTGTAGCATAAGGAGGTACATTTTCTCTGGCACTAAGATGAGAACACTTTCTATATGCTAAGAGCTGGGATCTGGCGCAACATAGAATGTAACATAGTTCAACACTGATTGGGGAGATAGATTCTCAGTGCAAAAACCTGGTAATGCTCCCTATAAGGCATCTTTGCTCTGTTAAGGTATGAACACATGTAACAGAGCAGTTTAAATGTGGACACCAAGGCTAAATGTAGTCATTTAGGAGAGTTAAGGAGAGGTTAGTTTGGGTTTAAAATGGCCGCCTAATCTAAAGTGAGTTGGGATGGGGGGGTTAGTGGGGGCATTGAGGGGACAGGGGAGCAAGTAGGTGCAGGGGGAGGGATCAGAGGTCTGCAGGGAGATGGGGGCAGGTGGCATCTGTGGGAGTGATCTGTGGAAATGGGGATGCAGGTGGCATCCACAGGTGGCATCTGTAGGGAGAAGGCAGCATTCCCAGGGCTTTATGGGGTCTGGAAGGGTTTGGTGGGATTAGGAGGGGGGACCATGGTGTCTTAAGAAGGCCTCAGGAGGGAACATGGGACTATTTTTATCTCCCTGCTCCCCTGGCAACCCTATCTCCCCTATCCTTCCCATGCCTCCCCACACCAGGACTTACTTGCTCAGCTCCCAGCAGCAGCAAAAGCTGATAAAAACCAACAGCACCCAGAGCAGCATGCAGGATAGGGGTGGGAGGGGGGATTTCCAGTCTGCAGAGCGGGGTGAGGCATCAGGGGTCTAAAAACATCCTGGTGCCAGGTGTGGGGGAATGTGACCAGTGTAGCCCAGGGGCTGGGCAAGCAGCTGGATTTTCCCAGACCCTGCCTATACAGGTAACTGTACAGAAATTCCATGCCCTGTCTAACCTATGTTGAGTAATTCTGATACTACATTGATTGAGGCCTATTTTAGACTGAGTTCCAAAAATTTTAAATAGGTCTGTGTGCAGTTATGGGTTCAGATTGATTTCCAATTGCCAAGACCAGGTCTGAATGCACTGTTTGAACTGAGGTGAGCTAAATTACATCAGGTGGGCATTTTAAATTCAATTTAACCTCCCCAGAAGTCCCCTGAATGTTGGTACTTAGCCCAAGCATTCTGTGACGTGTCTGCTCTTCCAAGCATTCCACAGCTGCATTCCCACTACCACTACTAGTGCTGCAACTTCCCACTCTCATATGGAACCAGTACTCTATTAGCCTTTTTGTTTCCATTTTGTTGGCCATTTTTATCATTAAACTGCCTCCCTGAGTGTTCACTAAAAGTTATCTTTCTAATAACCAGTTATACCCTTACTACATACTTGACAACAGCCAGTCATTGTGCACCCTTCTTCAACATCTGGGAACCTTGGATGCTTCCCTCAATTGTCTGCTTTCACTGAAGAATTGAATGTCCTACTTTTTTTCTTCTAAATTGTGAAGTCACTGAGCAAGTATATTCTGGTTACAGCTTCCAAAGCATTTGACCAAATATGAGAGAAGATTTCAGGTGAACTAAAAGTCCCCCAATGTACTTTTATGTGTTCTGTAAAAGACTTAAAATTGTGTATCACCTTCAATTTTAAAATATTTTCATGACAAGCGCTAACAACCTTTACCTTATATTATGTGAGCACTCAAATTTCTATTGACTTTCAAGGAATTCAGATTGATAACTCATTCCTGTTTTTGGCCTGTGTGCCTTTAATTAATGATCTCAGTGCCTGTGAGCTTTCTGTGACATAAAAATTAAAGGGAGGTGTATTTTTTTAAGATGAAACATTAAATAACAGCAAAATACATATTAAATGGCTCCTGTGTGAATTGTCCCTAGTCCTTG
Source organism: Crocodylus porosus (assembly GCF_001723895.1). NCBI lineage: Eukaryota > Metazoa > Chordata > Crocodylia > Crocodylidae > Crocodylus > Crocodylus porosus. Next base: position 18,203,963 of record NW_017728916.1, read on the forward strand.
TTCTTATGCCCAGAATGCTGCCAGACATGGTGTTGTTAGAGATGTCATCACAAGACTAAGTTATGAGCCATTATAAGAGTGTGAACACTAGAGATTCCAAGGACACTGGATGGGGAGTATCAAGGGTGATTGGGTTATAATTGCACATTAACTGAATTAGCAAAGAAGAATACTTTCTTTTTATTTCCTAGAGGATGATACATTTTTCAAAAGCAGCTACTTATTTCTCCTAAAACCATTTTCTTTAATTGTTCAGCGATCAGGCAGCCAGCCCTGAAGCACACAAGCTTCACTAATTAATTATTTGTACAGCAGCAGACCTTGGAGACAGGAAGGACTGAATCTTCTCTCTTCTACTTTAGTTTTACATCAGAAGTGCTTCAGTGAAATCCATGGAATTACTTGTGTTTCTCATTAACATGGAGGACAATTTGTCCCAGGGATTTTTTTATAGTAATGTGTTCTCATGATGCATCTTTTTATTTCAAATACAGTTTAAGATTTATCTATTCACTCTGAGATTGTTGTTGAAAACTAACCAATAAATAAAGAAGTATTGTTTTAAAAAGAAAAAAGATTTTTATAATGTGCTTCAGGGAAGCTGGAGTAGGGACTTATACATGCCTTTTTTTGAA
>NW_017728916.1:18205528-18211870 GCF_001723895.1 Crocodylus porosus
AGGCCCCCAATCCCTGCCCCCCCACCCCAGCATCCCCACAGAAAAAACAACCCTGCCCTGCCTGGCATTTACCAGCAGTCTACCTGCCATCTGTGTCACTGAATTGAATTGAATTGAATAAAACATTGCCCAGCTGATCAGTGTCTCTGTCTCACTCCCTCTCTCTTTATAGTTGTCTTTTGTTTTAATTGTGGAGGAACATGGAATTTGGGGTATTTTACAGAGTGACTTTGGAATTTTTTTATCAGGGATTTTTCAGTTTTCCAATAAGGGACACCAGAATTCCTGCTTGGGGCGGGGGGCATTGGCAGAACCCTGCTTGCTCAGAGCTGGCACCTTGGACCCATCTGACTGTGGCTGACGTCCTGGAAAAATGGGACCAGGAGGACATGCTTTGACAGTTCAAAGCAGGGCACCACACTAGGAACATCTCAGTGATAGCTGCCCAGATGGCTGGGCAGGGGGCACACATGGCAGTAGTACCACACAGAGGCCGACTCTGCAGCCACAGCCCACTGGCAGCTGGCCCAGAGGGGCAGATGCCTCTACTTGCTGTGCAGTTCCCATCCGGGTCTGGCAGGTGAACAGCAGGTCAGAGCCAGGCAGCAGCCCCCACTGCCAGACTGCTGCAGTGGGTAAAGGGTGCAGGGAACTCTCAGGGCTTCTCAGCAGTCCAGCTGGCACAAGGGGTAGTGTCCCCAGGTACCAATTGGCTGGGCCCCAGAAGTTCCTGGGAGGAAGTAGCCCTGACCTACTTGCCAAGGCAGCTTTTTGTACTGCTGGGGCCAGGACAGACAGATTTTTATACTGCTGGGGACAACAGAGGTGCTGGCCCCGGGGTGTAGCTCCCCTTGACTACAGATCCAGGAGGATCCAGCCAGGGTTATTTTGCCCAAAGTGGCACAATTTGCTCCACAACAAAGTGCATGTCTGAGCATGTGCACTGAGGCAAAAAGTCCCATCTCAAATTTGCACCACTTCTATTTGAGCTGCTCCAAATGTATGTGCTTGCATGTGTGGATGTGCCCAGTGGGTGTATCTACATGTGCAGTTTGGGTGATGTGATAAATTCTGGTGCAGTTTACACTGGAGCAGCTGCTCCAGGGTGCACCATTTACATATGCATCTGCAACCACATCACCTTGAGCTGGGGCAGAGCAGCCCTAGGCTGACAGAGGATCTGGGTGGGGTCAGCCTCAGGCTCCAGGTGGGAAAGAAGGCTGGCAGTGGGGCTGGCTGGAGCATGAGGTTGCTATAGCATGAGGCTAGGTGGAACCCTTATACCCAGGCCACCACCTACCTGTGTGTTTGAGCATATGTAATTACTCTATTGCAGGATAGTACTATCCCCAGAAGTACTATACTATAGTGTAGTTAATTAATTTACTGCACCCCGATACAAGTGCATATGTAGACAGGGAGGCTTCACTGTGGAGCTAATTAGTCAACTCTGTGAACCTAATTGGTCAACTGCCCACGTGTAGATGCACTTAGGTGCATCTACACTTGATGCTATGTCAACATAGAAATGTGCTCCCTCAGTATTGTGCATTGCTACAGTGACATAGGGGCTAAAAATAACTATGAGCTGCTGGTATGGTGCAGTACAAGCTGTTACTGAACTATCATTTACTATTTCCAAAAGAAAATACTAAATGAGGGCACTGTAACAACTGTGCCATAGGGGCACATGTAGGCATGCTCATGAGTAATAAACTTGATCTTACAATTTTGGAGAATGCCATGTCTTTGAGATCTAATAGGTTCCTTTCAAAAAGGTTTCTCAGTGCAATCCCCAAAGTACACCCTCTATCTCTGCATTAATTTGTCCTTATGTAGATCATGAGATTTAGGATAATCCTATTTGGAAGTCCCACAGGCCTCATCTACATGATACACTGTGCAGTAGTGTCACATGGTGGAAAGGGAAAGAAAAAAAAAGGCAGAAGTGCACAACATCAGAAAAAGCAATAATTCTGAGAAGGGGCAAGAGAAAGGTTATGGGCCTGGGAAGATGAAATAGAGACTAAGAAATAAATTACATGAAAACATATATTCATCATGTGTTTATCTGAACTCTTAACTTGAAACGGAAGGACATACCAGGAAAAAGGAGCATAACAAAAGAAAAAACAGGAAATGGTATGCTGTTTCTAAAACAAAAATAAGAGACGTGCATGAGGAAAAATGTATCTGTAGCATTAAGTCATTTTATCTTATCTCCAAGGTGTTACTTTGATTTTTTTTTCCTTCCAGAATTTTTTTCCCTTTCCTTTCTTTTTTTTCCTCTCTGCCTTCTTTGTTCTTCATCTGTTATGTATAATGTAATACAGTCACAGCAATGGTTTCTGAAATCTGAATTCACTGTTCATTTGTGACAATCTTCCATTAATAGAGGATATAGGATTATTTACATAAGGTAAAAATGGGTTTTGTAAAACAATCTTTGGACACTGGCATGGTGTGTTTCAGATGCATACAATTTTAGTAATGCATGACTGTACATTCTATATGAACAAGACCTTTCATCCTGTGAAGATTTTCTGCTTGCCTGGCAAAGCTTGGAGTAAAGCTGAAATCAAAGCAGCCTTACTTAGCGAAGCAATTTCATTTTACCTGAAACACTGGGACTTAAATTATAAGCTTCAGGATGACTCAGGAGAAGTAATGCATGCATATAAAGTACATAATTTTCTTAGTGTATTTTCACAATCAATATAACTGTGTGTTTAAAGTAGAGACCTTGGGTCAATCTTCTAAGCAGTGAATGAATAACATAATTTTTGTCAGAGAAAAGCTGCACTATGCAAATAATATCTGACATGAATATTTAATAGAGTACAGTAGGAAGTAATTGCCAACTAGTGGGGCATGATAAAATGAGAAACGAAAAAATAATGAAATAAGAAATCCCATCAGATTTTTACTTATAGCATTTTTTTAACATCTAGGTGGTCTGATAACTTGTGGTGGCCTTTGTAAGATGTATGTAGCAATTCCAGTCCAGATTCTAAAATGCAAATATTGGCATTTAAATAGTTAGTAGAGTGACACATATTTGCCTGTTTGTAATTAATCTAATATAAATAATTTGCAGAGTGGGTTTATATAGTGCTTTGTACAATGGACCCTCTTTTCATTTGGGAACTCTTGGAATTCAGGTAGTAATTAATAAACAGGTGTGATTATGGAAAATACCACTACTAAGTGGCATGCTTTGCTGACAGCCTCTCATAATGGTCAATTCTTATGCTCGTGTAGGATGGGGTTACACAAAAAAGGTTGTATACCCTTGAGTTATGCTGCCTCCCCCACCCCTGTGATAGGCCTCTCAGGACTGAAGGAGGGAAATAAACATTTCCCCTTCACCCACAGCTTCATCCTTCCTTCTTTCACCAGTCAGTCTCATACACCCTTTTTACTTATGGACATCACACAAAATGGAGACACTTTTTGTAAAATTTGGAATTCCTCAAAGCTTTCCATTTTCTTTTCTTTTTTTCCCTCATGGCAATGGATCATGGGCTATGTGACCCATGACAAGAAATGCCCCTATCTCCTAGTAGGATTTCTTTTACTGGACCAAGTCCCTGAAGGATTTCCTCATATGCAAATGCTCTTAGTGGCTGCATCCACATGAGCCCGTACATGCATTTTGCACCACAAAATGCACTCTGTGCATGTGATTTAGTTCTTTGTTCTGCATCCTTACAGTGTGCAGTCAAATTTAGATACTGGGAAATCCCAGTATCAAAAAAAAGCACTTGGAAAAAAAGTGGGACAGCACACACGACAGCAGTGTGTGCTGCCCAAAACCAGAGCCTGGCTGGGCAGAGCCATGCTCTGGCTTCTGGCTAGGCTCTGCACATCTGGATCACTGCTGCTGGAGCCCTGGGAGGCTGCCAGAATGCAGGTAAGGCTTCTGAAACCAGCCCAGGTGCTGGCCCCCTTACCAGCCTCCCTTACCTCACTCAGAAACCTTTTCCCCGTACTAAACCCATATGCTGGGGCATGTGCTGGGGCAAAAAGCAGCAGCACAATTTTGTGCCGCTGCTTTTTTCCTCACAGCAACCACATACCCCTGATCATGGGGACATGGCCAGCGTGGCCGAAGCCATATATGTTTTAGAGCCATCTTTTACCAGCTCTCTGGCAAAAACAGCTTGAATTCAGGGATCCATCTAGGCTATAAAATGAATATGTAGGTGGGGAAAAAGTAGATATATATACATGCAAGGAAAGTTTCAATTCTTCAGATAGTGAGCAGAAAGCATTAGGTTTCTTTTACTTCATACCCAATTTTCAGTGAAATAAGCTTGTGCTAATTAGAGGTCAGTGCATGCTGAAATTGATTCCATCCTTGTTATACCACTACCACCCATGGGAACCAAGCATTATGGATGTTATAATGAGGATAATTATAGTATGCTGTAGTTTAGCTGAAGGCAAAGGCCTTAAATCAGAAGGAGCATGTTATAGTAACCTTGAAATTGGGGTGAAGATTACAGGCTGCACACTGGTATGACAAATTTCAAAACTTATTATAAAAAAAATCACTGGAGTGCAGCTATCACTAGGTGGTTAGCAAGAAAGCAAAGATTGTCTTGCTGTGAGCAGCAAGGTGGCCTAACATGGTCGGGGGGTGGGGGGAAGGAGATTAACACCAATGCACAATACTTTTCCCATGTACCTCAAACTTTCTTTGGATGTGTTGACTAGGGATTAAAATTAGCTAAGTATCTCACTCACCCAGCAGATGAAAGTGGTGGAAGAGCCTACTCTTACTAAGGTTAAACCTATGACCTGGCTTTAACCTGGCACCAAATGGACTTGAACAAATCAACAGACTCAATTTTAGAATGAAATCCACAAGACTATACTATTACAACAGTATTACTTAGCAAACAACAATGAACAACATCAAATACAGAATTAATCAACAGGGAAGGGACAGAAACCAAAGGAATACAGAAGAGAGAAAGATAACTAGAGAGCAAAGCTCCTTATCTCACTCCACACTTGCAATAGTGTTGTGGTTGTAGGCACAGGCTTATTTTACAAGGACTCACAGGATCCCTCATTCACAATGGCAAGTCAGTAAATGTTATCTTATCCCTCCCTCCCAGGAGTATTTCTCTTACACGGAGGCTGCACTCCTTTAATAGGGATGGGTGATACTTTACCTCCTAAGGGCGGTGGTAGCCAGCAACTGGTGGTTACCTGGTCTGCAATTGCCTGCAATGTCCACTGGGAAGCTTTGCCCACACCCAGTAAAGACACACTGAACAATCAACAATTTTTATCCAAACCCACAGCTCATAGCAATACATCCACCCACTCCTCTCACATGAATCACACTAGTTGCACACTTACACACACAGACCTACATCTTCAGTCACACATCACCTGTCACACACCAGTCATGCCCAGACCCTCAGGCCCATGGTCTTTTACAACCCTCTAATCACACCAGGTTTCTGTACCAATCATACTTTTAGGGATAATGCCAATCATTCTTTCAACCAACAGAGATGCTTTTCAGGCACTCGTTCAATATATTTTTCAAACTTTATCCAATCATGAGGTTAATCACCTCAGAAGGCAAATCTCTTGTCTCTTGCAATTCTTAGTGCCAAAACATGTTTGTCACTTGTACTCCAAGTGGGCATGTGCGAAACTTTTAGGTGGGGCAGTAGTTCAAAAGTACAGACCTTCTCAAACCAGCTGGTCCTGAGCAGTATAAAGCATGCACAATTTGAATTTAACTTTAATGTAAGTAACACAACCAAAGCCAGGGACAATGAGATCTAGGGGAACAGATGGATGAACTCAACGGAGGTTGAAAAGGTAACTAGACCATTTTAGTACTTAACTTCTTGAAAGAAATGTCATTAAAGGTTTGTGGAAGATTTGATCCTCCATATATTTGAAAGGTAAAAAGCCAAGAACTTCAAATGCATTGTCCTCCAAGAATGATTGAATCAGAATGAATAGAGGTGGCTATTTGAGGGCACAAGTAACATTAAACACTAAGGCTAGGGACAGACATAAACAGGTTTAAGTGATTAGAAACTGGTTTAAACCTATAACAGAATAGATGTTCAGTGCACATACATTAGTTTGAGAATGGCTGAAACCAGTTTGAGATAAACCTGGTTGAATATAGTATCAGACTTAACTGAATTGGCTCAAATCAGATTATGCAATGTCTGTCCCAGACCCCTTGCTGGTTTAAGATAAAGCAGACACTCCCAACATCCCAGCATGCTTTCTGGGCTGGGCTGGGTGGGACTCGCTGCTCCACGGCAGACTGGCCTCTCCCCTCTGCTCCCTAGTTGCAGG
>NW_017728916.1:18212040-18219309 GCF_001723895.1 Crocodylus porosus
GGCAGAATCAACAAGTACCTGGTAATGTCCCTGTTTTCTTAACTGGGTTATAAAAACTGTTATCAATTCCTTGCTGGGCTAATCACAGCACCTTGCCAGAGCCTGGCCACACCCTGCTTAGCTCCATGCTGTTGATGGAAGGGAGGGCTGCTCTAGTTCCCCCCGGCTTCTAGCTTGAGCCTCTGCAGGCATGTGCTTGCATTTCTAGGATGTCTGTCTGGTTACAAAACTGGTTCAGTTTAGCCAGTTAGACTAACCTGAAAAGATTGAATCAATTCAGGCTCAGGCTTTTTGAATGTCTATCCCTAGCCCAAGAAGAGTCATCTTCCCCTAAGCAGACATAAGAGTCAAATCCATTCCTTTTTTGCTAAGATATTAAAAAAAATCAAATAAATGGAGTATGGAGTCATAAGCATCACCTTCCATATGTAAATGAAGTGCGTATCTATAGGGGTGTAGGTTGTAGCCATGTTGGTCTAAGGACGTAGGCAGACAAGGTTCTTTGGGTGAATCTGATATCTTTTATTAGACGAACTTAAGTAGTTGGAAAAAAAGAAGCTATTTTTCCCCCAGCTTTTTAAGTTGGTCTAATAAAAGATAATGTAGATATAAGAATGAAAGCTATATACTTTTTCATCTCCTCAGACTTATACTTACAGGAATGATTTTACCCATCTAAGGACACCCATAGCTTCCATGTACCTTGTGTTGTCTTCACTTGTGGCATCTTGTGGTCATACATACAACACTCATCATTCATGTGAGATCAAGCCTGGAAATTTGTGATGGTGATTTTCATGTTGTGGACCTATCATCTAAGAACTGTTTTTTTACAGAGACCACTGAATAGACATCAGATAGCAATAACTTTTAACATTGTGCCTGTGTTTGCCATGAAGACTTTGTTTAAGTATAGACAGAGAAAATTTGAGAAAGGCTTAAGAGTGGTAATCAACAAAACCTAAAGAGAGCTTGGGTTATAGTTTTCCTTTTCTTTTTAAATGGGAATTTGAGTCTCCAGTAAACATCTCACTGAAGCTTCTGTTTTATTTTAGATTGTTTAGCACCTTTGAGGGGTGACATTTCTGTAGATGAGGAATAAAATGGGCATCACCTAGACAAGCATCAGCTGTAATGCACGTTGTCACAGCATGAGCTCTTTGGCACAACATATGGTAACAGAATTACCTTTGTACTACCCAATGGAAGAATATAATTTATCCAGTCCCAGGGACTGTGGTGACAAGTAATAGATACGATAGTGCACATGTTCTGCATGCTAAAAATGCAGACCTTAATAGTGCTACTGAACTGTTTTGAGCATTACTGTAAAATTATTTTCTTTTCCTTATGATCAGGGATCCTGGTTTTCTCTGTTTCAAAATCACATCTTTTCTGATAAAACACAAGTTCTCTGATTAACAAGCCCCAAATCCATATTTTTCTGTGATTAAAATGAAACACCACTATCTCTAGATAGATAGATAGATAGTGGTGTTTCATTTTAATCACAGAAAAATATGGATTTGGGGCTTGTTAATCAGAGAATATATATAATATATATATGTGTGTGTGTGTATAATCGAAATAGAGATAGATAGATTGAACACAAATATTGAACACAATATTTTATTGATACATTTACAATTTGAAAGCAGTTTGAAGCCTACTAGTGCCTCAATCACTATAACAAAATAGATTCTAAATACCTATAAATATGTTGACCTTGACAGGCTCAAGAAAAGGGCAGATGAGAACCTGATGGCATTTAACACCTAAAAATGCAAGGTTCTCCACCTTGGGAGGAAAAAACCACAGCATGCTTATAGGCTCAGCAGTACAACACTGGCTAGCACTTTAGATGAAAGGGACTTGGGGGTCATGATTGACCACAAGATGAACATGAGCCTTCAGTGTGATGCTGAAGCTAGTAAAGCAAGCAAAACACTGACTTGCATTCATAGATGCTTCTCGAGCAAATCCCAGAACATCATTCTCCCATTGTATTCAGCCCTGGTGAGGCTGCAGCTGGAGTACTGCATCCAGTTTTGGGCTCCACAATTCAAAAGGGACATGGATAAGCTTGAGAGAGTCCAGAGGAGAGCCACATGCATGATAAGAGATCAGGAAAACAGACCTTACGATGAGAGGCTGAGAGCTATGAGACTCTTCAGCCTGGAAAAGTGCAGGGGTGATCTGGTAGCCATCTATAAGTTTATCAGGGTGCTCATCAGGATCTGAGGGAACATCTGTTCACAAGAGCACCCCAAGGGATGACAAGATCGAATGGTCACAAACTCCTCCATGACCGTTTCAGGCTGGACATAAGGAAGAACTTCTTTACTGTCCGAGCCCCCAAGGTTTGGAATAGACTGCTGCTGAAGGTAGTTCAAGAACCTACCTTGACTGCCTTCAAGAGACATTTGGATGTCTATGACATTTGGATGTCTAGCTTTCTGGGATCCTATGACCCCTGCTGACTTCCTGACCTTTGGGCAGGGGACTGGACTCAATTATCTTCCGAGGTCCCTTCCAGCCCTAATGTCTATGTGTGCCAGGGATGCAGAGCTGACTAAAGGGGAAGCCTCAGTCAGTGGGAAGTAAGAATAGAAAAAAACCTACCTGTTACAGGAGTCCAGGGTACCAAGGAGGCGTGCCAGGGAAAACAGCCCACATGGTTTATCAGCTGTGCTTATCTTCAGTTGAAGCCGGGTAACGTCAGGAAGAGATGTCACTTGGCGAAGATAAAACTGGCCCTGTAAGTGTGAGCAGAGGCATTCAGAGCATAGGAGGAGCGTCAGGGAACTGCTGTGTGGGGCGTGCCCAACTGCTGCATCCAACAGCTGCGGCTTCAGCAGAAGGACCCACAGAGGTTGTTTGTGCTGGGGAAGACCGGCAAAGTTCAAATGAGCCAGCAGGGAGGCTGGCAGCAGTGGCGGCAGAGGGAGCCATGGAGGATCTTTGTGCCAGGGAAGACGGGTGAAGATCAAAGGAGCTGGTAGAGAAGCCAGCAGTGGCATTGGTCGTAGTCATTGAGGGAAATCCCTGTGCCAGGAAAGACTGATGGGGATCAGGTGAGCCAGCAGGGGGGCGCCAGGTGCCACAGTTTGGGAAGAGATGGATCCCAGAGAGGATCAGAGATGGATCCCAGAGAGGATCAGCCCAGGTGATGCGCCGGCCTAGGAGTGAAGGGGGCATGAATGCCCCTCTTTCCCCCCATGAATGCCCCTCTTTACTTTGCTTTTTCTTTTGTCTCTCAGTTGTATTCCTTTATTGTCGTAGTTTCTTCTCTTTTTTTTGTATACTGGGGCTCCCACAGTGCAGGGCTTCTCTGGGGGTCAGTGGTCAGCTCATGCTTTTCTTCCTCAGTTAGATTTAATATTGGTCCTGGTCTAGAGCAGGGTAGCTTGGCACCCTATACCAGGCTCAGGAGATTACAGACACCACTCAGAGATGGGAGACCATGCGAGAATGCAGCGACAACCAACAACGTCCACTGTGGAATGCGTGGGGTGTCGAAAGGGATAGTGCTGAAGACCAAGTGTTGCCAGGCTTTGTCTAGAGTCCAATGTGCCAGCCTGCAGAGTAGGATGAGGGAACTGGGGAAGACATCCAAAGGGGCCAGTTGAAAAGATCCTGAGGCCTGTCTCATTGGCACAGCCGGGGTGAAGGGGAAGCTGGAGCCCCGTAGGCATCTGCCAAGACCTGTGACAACTCTGGAGGCATCCTCTGAGGGGACCCTCTCCACTGAAGAACCATCCAAAGTCATGGCAGGTGAGTTTGAGGTTCACCCTGAGAGTCATTGAGAAGTCCTCCAGGGTCTACATGAGAGTCCCAGGCTAGTAAGCCCAGTTGCCCGGGCAAAGGCAGCATGGGATCATGTCATCAAATGGAGACAGGCACACTATGAAATCTATAAAATCGCCCATGGGGGGTGTGGCTGGAGTAGAGCCCATGGTGGGGGTGGGTGTAGGTTACCCACTGTGGCCTCAGGGCTCCCCATCCTCATGCCCTCAGTCCAGGGCCTCCACAGCCCAGTGGGTGGGACCTGGCATGGCAGGACAGAGTGGAACCATTCAAGGAAGCTTGTTGCTGCTGCCGGGAACTCTGCACTGCCATGGCAAGGTGCCCCCTGCCTGCATAGCAACAGCAAGGGGAACAACCCTGTGCTGCCACCCACACTGCTACTGGATGGTCATAGGACACCCCGCCATGAAGACATAGGGCTCACAGCAGTCAGGTCAAGCTCCCCCTCATTCTGTCCTGCCACCCTGGGACCTTCCCACTGGGCCAGGGAAGCTCTGAGGGGAGGGCAGCTGTGCAGAGAGCCTACACCTGCAGTGGGAAGCCTGCATTCTTCCCTGCCCCACACACAAATCTGGGGGGCACATAGCTCCTTGGGTGTGCACACAGTTGCGGGGAACCATCCCGCCTCTGAATGAGCTGCCCTCAGTCCTGTTCCACTCCCCACCTGGGCCCTGCATGTGCACATTCCAGCTCTGGACTCCAAGCCCCATGCACCACCCTAGCTAGGCAGCAGCCCTAGCCCCAGCCCTACCCAACTCCCTCCAAACCTCTCTCTCTCACTAGGAGGGCCTCAGTTCCACCCTCCCCTCCTCCCTGCTGCCAGACTTACCTGTGGGGAGCTGCTCTCCAGGTGGCTATATGCAAGGGTACGTGTGCACATGCACATGACACCCTCTGTTGATTGCCCTTCTCTCACTCCCCACAGCCCCTTGCAGACTGGAACTCAATCAGCCTGCAAGGGGAAACCCACCATTTCCTGTGTTTTTCTCCTTTAAAGAAGAAAATCTGGGGGGATGGGGGGTCTTTAAAATGAGAAAATCAAGGTTTTACCACATTTTTCCGTGGTGAACAGAAAACTTGCATCCTTGCTTATGATGTCACATACATAGTAACATCCTATGACAGTAACAACAAAGATGTGGTAATGACACTGCTGAAAGAGAACTAAAGTATGGTAATTGTAAAAAGAAAAAAAAGATCTATCTTCACAGTCAGCTAAAGAGTGAAACTATTCAGGTCTTGAGCTTTAAGTATCTAGAAAGTGTTTTGAGATTTAAGGCAAACCAATATCCAAGATCTTTTATGATCATTATTTTAATTACCAAGGATCAAAGTAAATTGTAATTAAAGTAGCCTTGCAATATATCACTAGAAGAGTCAGGGCTTTTTGTGACTGGGAAGAAAAATATGATCACTCCGAGAGATGGACAAATAGGTTTTATTCCTAGGCTTCCACACTTTTAAAATGATTTACTTCTGTCTTTCCCATTTTTCCCTTCCTCTAGAGTTCTAAATATTCAGACCACATTGGCCTTAAATACATCTATTAAAATCAAATACAGAGTTGGCATCTTTCTATTTCTTGTTAGAGATAGATCTAAAGAAAACTAAATTCTGACATGCAGTTTCCTTCAAAAGCCATATAATATCTGTAAATACCCCATGGGCATCTGTATAAGGTCTTTAGAATTTCTCAGAGGGAATATTTAATATTACAGAAAAGATTTCATCTAGCACAAAATGACTAATAGTAATCATTCATTCAGCAACTGAAAGTGTTGAGAAGCTATTCTTTTTTTTGCCTTCTAGACAGTGGCCTTCCATGTGAACTTGAAATGTTTAAACAAACACAGTTGCATATGGTCATCTTAAGTATATGAAAAGATGTGGAAATTTACATAATAATTTGAGATAACTCTGCTGCTGTAAAATGCTCTTCAGCAGTCTTGTGAAGCTGTCTGCCTTCCTCTTAGTCAGTACTTATTGTTGTCTTCACTTCTGACAGGAAGAGAGTGTAGATATTTATTTCTTCTTGCATTTAACAGTATATTTCTTAATATACAAACCTAAAAGGAGAACAATGTGATATAGAAACTCAATGATAAGGAAAAAGCAAACTAATATGACTTCTATTTTTTTCCAAGTCATATAATAATTGCAGGAGATTAGGAGTGTTATTTTTCAAATGTATGATCTGAGATGAGTACATTAGTGATGTTCTTAAGGAGTAATGTATTAATGAGAAAACAGAGGTAACAAACAGGACAGTTTGCAAGTTAGTTTGCAAGTCAGTTTGCCACATCCTCTTTGACTGGGTGCTTTTAAGGTAAGGTCTTTCTTTAATTAAGAGTAGCTAACCTATATATGTTTAATGTAAGTAGCTAAAGCTCTGACATTAGACCAATTCTTAAGCCCCTTGGTTAACTAAAGTCCTGAGTGAGGGGGACCTCACTAGGGAGTTTGCCTGGAAATTCTCTCTCATCTTCCTTCACTGAAAGCTTGGTGGGACTGAAGCAAGTTAACAAGGAAAAGAGAACCTTTCAGGACCAAGGAGTGGTGAACAAGCTAGCTTACAGGGAGTTTGCTAAGGAAGATCTGCTTGGAAAGAGGGGCAGGAAGAGAGAGGAGGCAGATCAAGAGACCCAGAGCAATGGCTGGGACTAAGGGAAAGTGTGGGTGGTAAAGAGGGCCTGTGGGTGTGGGGAGCCAGAGGATGGCTCTGGGGCAGCTACAGAAGTTGCAGGAGCAGCAGTAGGTGCTGGGAGATGGAGAAAGGCTCCAGCTGCTGGAAAAAACTGCAGGACAGCCATGAGAAGCTGGGAAGTTGTGTGTGTGTGGGGGGGGGAGGACTACAGAAGGTGTGGGGAAAGCCTGCAAACAGAGAGGCAGACAGCAGAACATCACAGGAAAAGTGGCAGGAGTGACTGAAAGGTGGTAGGGCAGCAGGAAAGCTGAAAACAGCAGCAAAAAGTCACAGGAAAAAGGCAGTAGGAGTGTGGGGAGCAGGGGGAGAGCAGAAATTCACAGGAAAAGCAGCAGGAGAGACTGACAGGTGGTGGGGCAGTGGGAAAGCAGGGAGAGGCTGAGAGGTGGCAGAAGAGAGGAGACGGAATTGGGAGGAGAGTGGGAAACTAGCAGAGAGGTGGGATGGAGCTGAGACAGAGAGAGAGAACGAGGCTGGAATTTAAGATGGGGAAGGGACTGGGATGCCGTAAAACATGACCCAACTCAGGGTTGCAAGTGACAGTGGTTGTATTGAAAAGGGGGATGGTGACACAATGTCTTATTGTTTCCCTTGCACCCACCCACCCACACCAACCCACATAATGGCAGCAGGGGTTAGAGAGGTTTGGTGCAGGGGCTGAAGCCCATTGAAGTCCAGGAGGAGAGAGAGAGACAAAGAGAGAGTCCAAATTGTAGGAGGAGGTGTGCAGGTAATATCTCCCTATCCCAGGCTGGAAG